>NC_089229.1:42651499-43291165 GCF_963924675.1 Phocoena phocoena | reverse complement strand
CTATGAGGGCATAAGAACCTGAATAATGGTGATGACAATGAGAAGTCAAGATGGGTTCCAAAAAGTTACTAGAACAAACAAAAAAGTCTGTTTATCAATTCTATGTGGCTACTAAAATTATGGATGGAATCAAATATGACTTTAATATTGTGAGAGTTTGAACTAAATTTTTGCTGTGGACAAGAAAAATGAACGGAATTGAGTGATCTATTATTGATAGTTCGGTGTTATATAATAATATAGCTTTTGGAGTTTCTGAGTTAAACTCAAGAGTTTTCCTTTTTCTCTTCCTTTGTTTTTTCTTTACCTCATAGGACTTCTCAGGGTTTAATTCACTAATGAACACTGCGAATCTCTAATGTGGAGAATTATTATGCACTACAAAGCACGGAAAAATGGAATGGCAATTCCACAGTCACAGACTAGTTTGTGCCAAAGCAAGATTAGTTCTCAGGTCTCCTGATTCTCAATTCGATAGCTATTTTTTTTTTCCTTCTCAGTTGAAGCAATAGCAGTGAATGAGGATATACAAATATTAAGTAGAGAGTGGTAAGAGGGTGGAAAAGCTTAAAAAGCTTGAATCTCCAGCAAAGTATACATATGAAAAGAAAGAAATTAATGCCCTAACACAAGGACCAACATATTCCAGTGAAATAAAATCTAAATAAGAAAAGTTTCAAGCGGAGGTGTCTTAGGCTATTTAAGCTGCTATAACAAAATACCATAAACTGGGGGGGCTTATAAACAACAGAAATGCATTTTTCACAGTTTTGGAGGCTGAAGTCCTAGGTCAGGGTGCCAGCATAATGGGATTCTGGTGAAGGCCCTCTTCTGGGCTGCAGACAGCTGACTTCTTGCTGTGCCTTCACATGGTAGAAGGGGCAAGGGATCTCTCTGGAGCCTCTTTACTAAAGGCACTAATCCTATTTATGAGGGCTCTTCCCTCATGACCTACTCATCTCCCCAAAACCCCATCTCCTCACACCATCGACTATGGGGGTTAGGATTTCAAAATATGGATTTTAAGAGGACACAAACATTCAAACCACAGCAAGAGTAAAATTAACTGTGTGAAGTATTTCAGAAAACTAGAGCAGGAGAAAAACTAAAAAGAAAGACGTAATACTTTGGAATGCAGGCTTAGATAAAATTTATAGTCAATACAGGAGAATGTATAACATGTTAAAGCCAGGGTTCAGAAGTAGATGGATGAAAATTCACACACAAGAGGTGATCATATACACTAATACACAATGCCATTTCTAGAACCCAGTGCTAACTCATAACTAGTGACTCTTGGTTGAAGGGCCAAGCAGGGCAAGCAAACACACTAGGAACTAATCTTGATATAATCAAATGTTGAATATATGCCTAGAATGTGACATTCCTAGGAGCTGATCTCCAATTATAGGTCTATGGCATAATGTATGAATAAGATGATGTATGTGGACATTTCACATTTGCTGTGATGTAATGGGCATGTATATAATATATCTATAGCTATTTCTATATCTGTATCTATATATCTAATATTAAACAAAGACACATTTTGTTCTAGCTTCATTTTTAATGATTTTTATAAATATATCTGTAAACAGGTAGAAGGGTAAGTGTAAAGGGGAAATAAACATGCAAGCGTGAGGAGTTAAATGTCATTGCAAAGATATAGTAAAAGCAACAGGTTATTGAATCAAGAACATAGCAAACATTGAGAGGGAGGGATTATGAAGTCTGACAGGCAGAAATAAGAAATAGCTGAGATGAGAACAGGCAGAAAGGAAAAGTTGATTAAAGTTTAACAGTGCACTACATGAAGTTGTTCAGCATTGAATAATTTAAAATTTTATAAATGAAGTATATTACAGAAAAATTTTAAAGTTCCATGTAAAAATTGGCATCTGTATAATGAATAATTTAAAATAAATGTAAAAATGATAAATAATTCAATTATAGCTATGCCAGTAAAATATTACTACCTTTATTAAGAAAACCAAGAAATATCTGCCTGTTAAAGTTAGCATCTTCACTTCCTTTAACTTGTTTTAAATCCAATTGCCTATATAATATTTCAAATATATTACACAAAGTACTTTTACTATTTTGCATAACAGTCTGATATTCCTGTGTTTATACTTGTTCAGGTGCCTCCACAGCTCTTAATGAATTGTCTGACCTATCTGGGACCCATAATTCTGTTCATATTATCTAAATTTGCTTAGGAATAGACAGATACATGGTCAGAACATAGTCCTTTCATTTACAAATCAGGACTGTATTCAGCATTACAATTTATTCTCTAATACATAACTGATACAAAATAGATTGGTTGAATTCATATCAGCCATGCATAGTAATATCATAAGTTTTTACTGAAGTAAAATAAAAAACAAATTCTGCAGTGTCAGACTAATAAAAAGAACGATTTAAATCACATTGGTCTTTCACAGGCATACCTTCAATCAATAAGAACAAAGGAAACTGCATCCATTATAAAGAGAATTAACCTTTCCTAGACATGATTGGTGTTTATTACATGAATTAGAGCTCTAATGGACTAGGCACTATTTACCTGAAAAGAATTTATTTGAAATTAGTACATCACACTCTTGTCTTCTTCTTGGATCAATTTTGCATTAGTATAATTTATTTCATTTTTGTTTATAGACTACCATTAATAGATCAAACTGTTGTTCTGAACTGATGATGAACACAGTAATTCATATAAATAGGCCAATATTTTCACTTTAATGACAATCATTTTTTTTCATGAGATAATAGGAGAGTACGAAGTCTATTCTGCTAACATATTTCAATGTATATTTGGATATATTTTGAGCAAGAGAAGACCAGCTTGATAATAATAATCTTATAAAAACAAAAAAAATCTTTTAAAATTGTAACAGAGCAAGAGGCGAGAGTGAGACAGGAGACTTTTATCATATTTAAGTTCAGCTTTAGTTAGGACACTGGCGATTTAAACCTGGGGATAAAAAAGGAGATACATGTTTTTTGTCTCTAAAGGTATTTAAGATCAACATCATGGTATAATTAAGAAGAAAGTACTTGCAAAGCTGGATGGTTATGAAAAGCTTTCATAAAAGAGATTTAACTTGAACTGATTTTTTTTTTTTTCTTTTGGCAGCAGGATAAATAGGCCTAGAGATGTAAAATTTTCTAGAGATGTAAAGTTTGCAGAATAACTTTTTAAAAATGGTCGGTAACCAAGTGTTCTTTCTAAAGAATAGTGAGAATCTACTGTGAGCTGAAGCTAGGAAAGCAGTTTGATGCCAGCTCAAGGCAGTATTTGGATTCTAAGGTGGAACAGAATAAAAATAATAGTATATAACATTAATTGGGTGATTACTGCATGCCATGCACTCATGATGATCCAAAGAGATGATGTACTATTTATAGATCCAGAAAGAATCAAAAAGAATACTGGATCTGGAAGATTTTAGTGACTCACCTAAAAATAAACATCTAAGAGTCTGGATTAGGATCAAATGTAGGCAGTCTAATCCAAGGGCCAGCCTCCTTACCTGTATTCTCTAATGTGTATATGCCTCACAATTTTATTTTCACTTGATTTTATAGATTTTGGGGAAGCATTTAAAATTTTGAGAAAAGAGTTAAAAGCAAAATTATGACAGTAGTTTGAGAAACAGGAGAGTTTAAATGTTTAAAAGCAGAGGGTTTCCTTATTTATTCATTCAGCCCTGCTAGACAATGGAAATATAGTGGGGCATGTCTAGTATTTTCCTGAAACTTACGGTTTGATTAATTTAAAGACATAGAATCTCACAGACACACCTTAGTTTATATTAGCAAACATTGCCAAGGAATTGGTCTTTTTCCACAAGAATGTTTTAAATTAGGAGTTTTTTCTATCTCTGATATAAACTAAAAATGTATTATTTTCTGGTTTACCTCCCAGGAAGAAGTGAGATTTGATTTTTTTCAACTGAGATTAGAGGAGATAAGGCATTTAGGAAATTGAAATTCAGTTCAAAATGTAATGGATACAACACATTCTAACAAACAGGATGTATTTTTACTATTATTTGCTTTGTTTAATGATCAATTTTTATTTTTGTTTTTTTAAGCTGGGAAGATGCTTAAAACAATCGACCCCAAACATACAGGAATGGATTCAAATGTGCTTGGGTTAGATTTTTGCTTTTGATTTTATAATGAACCACTCATAAAAATGATTGAAATCACTACATATTTTCAGGCTTTTAGCATTTTAGAATAATTACCACCATATATTGGACAATCTATATAATAAGTAATATTGATACCCAGCACCATGACAACTTAATAGCAATTTGTGTCTCAGTATGTTGGCCACAAGTTGAAATAGGCAGTATAAAAGGATTAGAATTCCAAAATCAATTATGAAAATCACTGATCTTTCAAAACCAGAAAGGAAAATAAACAAAACAACAGGCATTTTAATAGTCTTAATTCTAATGAAAAGGAAGACCTCTCTTACAGCATTTTATATACTTTATTTTGCAAAGTTCACATATTCTCCCTATATTCTCTGACAGAAAAAAATTGTTGACAACAGTTGACTTTTATTAGTTTTGGAGGTACTTTGGCTAATTTGATGAAATCTAGGTAAATGCCATGAACAGTTAAGTGGCTCAGTTCAGTTGTTTGTATTTACCATCCTTGACATGTGTTTTAAGGAGTATCTAGTAGGGGAAAGATTATTTATTATTTCCTTTTTGATTTAAAAGTTCTAATGACTCCTTTTTTTTTTTTTTGCGATACGCCCAGGGAAGCCCTAAAGGAGTAATCTTAACTTAGGCTCTCATGATTAACACTGTTCAGACCCAAGCAAATCGCTTACACACATCCTTCCTTCACCTATGTTGTAAAAACAAAAGGCACTGCATTCAAATGCCATGAAGTTTCATAGGTCAGAGACAACACTGTTTACAGCTGCAGTCAGAATTTCAGCAGTAGAAGTCCTTATGTAAGTAAAAGACGGATAAATAGACTTGTCAATCTTTCCTTTCAGATGGCATGAATGGAATATATTCTTGCATACCAAAGTATATGGTATTTCTCAGTATTGTCTAATATAAAATTTTTGCCTTATCTTTGTATTGCAATTTGTGGTTCTGGTATTACTCATGTATGAGTAAGGTATTCCCAACAGTTGTTTGACAGCTGAAGATATTTTTCACTTCAAAAATCCCCCTACATTTGTGTACATGTATGTATAGACATAACATGTGCAAAGCATAATACTGATTATTTACATGGGCAACTAGATGGGTACTGAATACTAAAATTGTGAATCAATTTATTTTCTTAACCAAAACCAGACAAAGATATCACAAGAAAAGAAAATTACAGGCCAATATCACTGATGAACATAGAAGCAAAAATCCTCAACAAAATACTAACAAAATGAATCCAACAACACATTAAAAGGATCATATACCATGATCAAGTGGGATTTATCTCAGAGATGCAAGGATTCTTCAAAATATGCAACTCAATCAATGTGATATACCATATTAACAAACTGAAGAATAAAAACCCCATGATCATCTCAATAGATTCAGGAAAAGCTTTTGACAAAATTCAACACCCATTTATGATCAAAACTGCAGAAAGTGAGCACAGAGGGAACCTACCTCTACATAACGAAGGCCATATATGACAAACCCACAGCAAACATTATTCACAATGGTGAAAAACTGAAAACATTTCTTTTAAGATCAGGAACAAAACAAGGTCTACTCTCGCCACTATTTCTCAACATAGTCTTGGAAGTCCTAGACACGGCAATCAGAGAGGAAAAAGGAATAAAAGGAATCCAAACAGGAAAAGAAGAAGTAAAACTGTCACTGTGTGCAGATGACATGATACTATACATAGAAAATCCTAAAGATGCCACCAGAAAACTATTAGAGCTAGTCAGTGAATTTAGTAAAGTCGCAGGATACAAAATTAATACATAGAAATCTCTTGCATTCCTATACACTAACAATGAGATATCAGAAAGAGAAATTAAGGAAACAATCCTATTTACCACTGCAACAGTAGGAATAAAATACCTAGGAATAAACTTACCTAAGGAGGCAAAAGACCTGCATGCAGAAAACTATAAGACGCTGATAAAAGAAATCAAAGATGACACAAACAGATGGAGAGATATACCATGTTCTTGGATTGGAAGAATCAATACTGTGAAAATGACTACACTACCCAAGGCAATCTACAGATTCATTGCAATCCTTATCAAGTTACCAATGGCATTTTTCACAGAACTAGAACAGAAAATGTTACAATTTGTATGGAAACACAAAAGACCCTGAATAGCCAATGCAATCTTGAGAAAGAAAAATGGAGCTGGAGGAATCAGGCTCCCTGACTTCAGATTATATTACAAAGCTACAGTAGTCAAGACAGTACGGTACTGGCACAAAAAGAGAAATATAGACCAATGGAACAGGATAGAAAGCCCAGAGAAAAACCCACATACCTATGGTCACCTAATCTATGACAAGGGAGGCAAGAATATACAGTGGAGAAAAGACAGCTTCTTCAATAAGTGGTGCTCAGAAAACTAGACAGTTACATGTAAAAGAATCAAATTCCCTAACACCATCCACAAAAATAAACTCAAAATTGATTAAAGGTCCGAATGTAAGGCCAGACGCTATAAAAATCTTAGAGGAAAACATAGGCAGAACATTCTTTGACATATCGCAGCAAGATTTTTTTGACCCACCTCCTAGAGTAATGAATAAAATAAAATAAAAACAAAAATAAACAAATGGGACCTAATTAAACTTAAAAGCTTTTGTATAGCAAAGGAAACCATAAACAAGATGTAAAGACAACCCTGAGAATGGGAGAAAATGTTTGCAAATGAAGCAACTGACAAAGGATTAATCTCCAAAATATACAAGCAGCTCAATATAAAAAAACAAACAACCCAATCAAAAAATGGGTGGAGGACCTAAATAGACATTTCCCCAAAGAAGACATATGGCTATCCAACAAACACATGAAGAAAAGATGTTCAACATCACTAATTATTAGAGATATGCAAGTCAAAACTACAGTGAGGTATCACCTCACAGCAGTCAGAATGGCCATCATCAAAAAAATCTACAAACGATAAATGCTGGAGAGGGTGTGGAGAAAAAAGAACCCTTTTATACTGTTTTGGGAATGTAAATTGATACAGCCGCTATAGGGAACAGTATGGAAGTTCCTTAAAAGATAAAAATAGAACTACCATATTACCCAGCAATCCCACTACTGAGCATACATCCAGAGAAAAGCATAATTCAAAGAGGCACATGCACCCCAATATTCACTGCAGCACTATTTACAATAGCCAAGACATGGAAGCAACCTAAATGTCCATCAACAGAGGAATGGATAAAGAGGATGTGGTATATATATATATACAATGGAATATGACTTGGACATAAAAAGGAACGAAACTGGGTCATTTGTAGGGACATGGATAGAACTAGAGAGTGTCATACAGAGTGAAGTACTTCAGGAAGAGAAAAATGAATATTATATATTAACACATATATGTGGAATCTAGAAAAATGGTATAGATGATCTTATTTGCAAAGCAGAAATAGAGACACAGATGTAGAGAACAAATGTATGGACACCAAGGGGGGAAGGGGGTGTGGGATGAATTGGGAGATGGGGTTGACATATATACACTATATATACTATGTATAAAAAAGATAACTAATGAGAACCTACTGTATAGCTCAGGGAACTCTGCTCACTTCTCTGTGGTGACCTAAATGGGAAGGAGATCCAAAAAGGAGCAGATATATGTATACATATAACTGATTCAATTTGCTGTACAGTAGAAAGTAACACAACATTGTAAAGCAGTTATACTCCAATAAAAGTTAATTAAAAAATATCTTCTTGAGCGTATATAAGATTTAATTAAATTTTCAAAAATAGATTTTCAGAACTTCACCTAAATCAAATAATTTTGATATATAAGGTAATATATTTAGACACAAGGTATATGAGCTCTATTTGTACTCCTGCTATAGGCCTAACAAATTCTAAAGGCAGATCTGCTTAATCTATATCATTTATCTTCCTAGATTGTAGTAACAGTTAGGAATAAACATTTTATTGATCAGAACTATTACTACTTGTGTTTCTGTAAGTGGGCTTAAATTCCAAAAGGAAAACACAAGAGCAGAGGGTGAATTTTGCTTCTTGATAAGGAGAGAGAAAAAAAAAAGTGGTAGAATCATTTCTTTCATAAAGAAGTTTAGAAATCTGTAGCTGTTTATTATTGCTTATGTCTTGAGTATTTAAGTCACACTTCACCCTTGAGCGGGAATATTTTAACCTTAAAGTTCTGGAATCAGCTGAGACTACTCCAGTTTGCCTAAGGGAAAGGCTTTTGCTTTTGTGTTGTTGTTTTGGTTTTCTTTTCACAACTGGCCTAGAACTTTGAATGTCTGTAAACTCTGGGAAGAATCTGATTTTCCAGCTGACCTACATTCTTATATGAGTTAGTTGAGACCCCAGGGCTAAGATTTGTTAAGATTTGTTGAGTAGCCTCCATCGACTTTGGCTTTGATTTTCATATTCAAATTTCAGGTTCCCTATGAGACAGCAACAAGTCATAGGAGTGAGGGACGTTATACAGTCCTTATTTGCTCTGGTATACTCTCCCTCTTCTGCACTACAATTTTCACCTGAAATAAGTGTCATATACTTTAGTTCTTTTAAAAAAAATATTTTGGTTAAAACTTTTGAGCCATTATTATGTGACAAAAACACTGTTAAAATACTTTCTATGTGTTAGTTCAGGAATCTCGGTAAAAATTAATGAGCTGGTTAAAAGCATAGGCCCTAGAGCCAAAATTCTTGGGCTAAAATCTCACTTGGCAGCTGTGTTACCAGGACAAGCTACTTAAACTCCCTGAATCTATACTCCTCATCTGAAGAGTGGAGACAATAATAGCACCTTTCTCACAGGATGGTTGTGAGGATTATTTAAGGTATTTGTTAGATGCTTAGAACTGTGTCCAGTACATAACAAGCTCTCAGTACATTTTATCTACTCTTATGATGACTCTGCTGTGATGTTGGTTATGTTTGCATGTTGGCTGGTTTCTCGCTTTGCTGGAGACAGTCTGAAGCCAGCAAATCATTTCAATTATGTTTCTTTGTGCAAACTGGAAGCATGCAGTTAAATCTATATAAATCAGTCTAATTTAGCTATTTATAAAAATAAACAGTTAGATTTATGGAAAATTAAGACTTAAAAAATCACTTCCAGGCAGCCACTTACAAAGTATTACTCATCGAGAAGGAGCTCCATGCATGGCCACAGGTAATAGACTTTTCTATAACTGCTCCATCATTTAAACATTAATCCTTTTAAAAATAGTGAAATTCAATTGACTTTAACGATTTTTTTTTGCAAGAAATAAAATAATTTCAAAATTATAACCACTAATATCCTAGAGATTTAGATATCCTCAGGGTCCATGCCACATAATTATTAATGATATGTAGGGTAACATTCATCTACTATATCGTTGCATGTAAACGGTGCTCCCTTTTGACTAGTAAATCTGATCTAATGTAGAGTAGTGAATTACAAAATAATAAGGAATGTTTTCCTATTGATTTCATTAAATATTTAAAATCTTTTTCTCCTATAAAAACAAAACAGTCTCTTTTAATGAATAATAATATTTATTCATAATGTTTTCTGAGGCTCTTATTTGAAAAACTAATGGTAAATCTTGTCAGCTCAGTTTTTTGGCAGCCCACAAGTACAATGCATAGATTTAATGGATATCAGCATAATCACAAACTAAGAGTATTACTGATATGATTGCCACATTAATGTATTTGTTTTTAATAAAGTAGAAAAGATTAATGTTGAACATGCAGAAAGTCATTGACTTTTCCTTCTTGTTTTTATTTCTTTTTTTTCTTTAAAGTCTGGGTATCTTTTTTTTTTCTTCTTTCTAATGATTGACTTTGAATTGGAACTATCTATAGGGTGCTTTGAATTGCTATTACATAGCTCAGCAGGGACCTTTAACACCTTCTGTAGGGTTGTACAAAATATCAATTTAATCCACCGACAGAATGACTCTGTTGCTTTGTTCTGTTACCTTATTTTGTCTCCTTGCATTATTGTTTTTATTCAGATGGTAAATCACAGTACATTGTGATGGAAAGTCACTATCTCTCAGTGAAGGATCGTTCATACCCACATCCTAAATAATGGAAACTTCCTACTGTCTTCATGAAGTAAATAAGTTATTGTGGGTTCCTTCTTCCCATACCAAACTTAATTCTCAGGTAGTAGTTTAATAAATTTTATTAGGACATGAAAGTCAGATATTAATTCTTTTTTCAAATTTAGGAAGAAAGGCCAATAGTTTTCAATAAATGACTATACCTTATGCTGGGGTTAGGTAATTTTCAATAAAATACAATACAGTTAAAATAGTGCAATGATTCCTCATATATTTATCACCGAGTTTATCTCTTTATATACATTACCACAATTTCACATCACATCCTCAACCCCAAATCAAAAGTAATTCATTTGTTAATACCATCTAATATTCAATTGTTCACCATTCTTAAATCATCACAATTCAATGAAGAAAACAAAATATGGAATACTCTACTCACACCAAAAAGTTCACATGTCTGACTCTTTAAAATCAATCCCTTTCTTTATTGTTCAACCTCTGGCAACCACTGATCAGTTTTAAGTTCCTAAATTTACCTTTCCCAGAATGTCACATAAATGAAATCATGTAATGTGCAGCTTTTTGAGTCTTCCAACTTAGTAAAAAACAAATTATTTGATCATATATATTGGGTCTATTCCTGTATTCTGGTTTATTGGTTTTTCTATTGTTATACCAATACTACATTGTCTCGTTATGTCTTGAAATCAAGTAACGTAAGTTTTTGAAGTTTGTTCTTGATTTTGAAAGGTGTTTTTTTTGGCGGGAAAGGGTATTTTTAATTCTTTTTATCTCTGTCTTAATTTTAGAATTAGCTTTTACCAAAAAAAAAAAAAAAAAAAAGAAAAGAAAAGAAAAGAAAAAGACTCCGCTGGGATATTGATAGGTATTGCATCGAATCTACATGTCAATGTCAATTAGGGGAGAATACATCTTAACAATATTCAGCCTTTCCATTTGTGAACATAGTTTTTCTTTTCACTTATTTAGACTTCTTTTATTTTTGTCATTGATGTTTGTAGTTTTCAGCATATAAATCTTACAGATATTTTTAGCTATATACTTAGATATTCCATGTTACTTGTTATTATAAATAATACCTTTTAAAATTTTAATTTTCAGTTTCCTTTGCTAGTGTTTAAAAATACAAATGATTTTTTAAAATTAACTTTGTATATTGTGATGTTGCTTTATACTTATTTGTTTAGTAGCTCTTTTTTAGATTCTTTAGCATCTTCTATGTAGATAATCATGTTGTGAACAAATAGAGAAAATTGTATTTCCTTCTTCCCAATACCCATGCATTTTATTTATTTTTCCTGTTTTACCAGATGGACTGGGCCCTGTTGAATTGGAATGACAATAACAGATACCCTTTATTTGTTCTCAATCTTAGGGAAAAAAATGCTTTTTCTGCATCTACAAGGTGGTAATATTTTTTTTTCTTCTTTAGCGTGTTGATATGGTGAATTACATTGTTTTTTTTGTTTTGTTTTGTTTTTGTTTTTTTATGTATATCCAAGACTGGAATTGCTGGGTCATATGGTAGTCCTGAATTACATTGTTTTTTTTGTTTTGTTTTGTTTTTTTATGTATACCCAAGACTGGAATTGCTGGGTCATATGGTAGTCCTATTTTTAATTTTTTTTTAACATCTTTATTGGAATATAATTGCTTCACAATAGTGTGTTAGTTTCTGCTTTATAACAAAGTGAATCAGTTATACATATACATATGTTCCCATATCTCTTCCTTCTTGCGTCTCCCTCCCTCCCACCCCCCCCATCCCACCCCTCTAGGTGGTCACAAAGCACCAAGCTTATCTCCCTATGCTATACGGCTGCTTCCCACTAGCTATCTATTTACATTGTTTAATTAAAGAAAAATGTTTAACCAAGCTTGCATTTCTTGGATAAACTTACTTGATCATGATATATTATCTTTTAATAGATTGCTGAGTTGATGTGTTAATGTTTCACTATAGATTATCACTTGTATGTTCATGAAGGATAGATACCCTTTTTTTTTTTTTTTTACTTCTTATGTCTTTGTTTAGTACAATGATAAACATATAAATAATCTCTCTGGGAGAACAGAGAACAGAGAATGTATAGTCAACTCAAATGGGGAGGTGGAAAAAGGCTTCAGGGTGATGTAGTTGGAATGTTGAGTCTTGAAGAAGAAAGTTTTGGAAAGACAGGAGAGGGTAGAAAACATTAACTGTACTTCTAAAATGCACACTTTAATAGCTCTAGTACCCTGGAATAGACAAATACATCAAAATTAGAAATGAATAAAAAAGTTTAGAATCCAACAAGGAAAAGGTCATAAAAATAAGTCTAATAAGGAGGATATAAGAATACTAAAAGATGGTGTAACATTTTTTTAAAACAAGTTAAAAAAAGAAAAAAAACATAGCTCCTACTCTAATTTAGTAAAACCAAATTAAGGATACCACAGAGAAAATGAAAACAAATATTCCAAACAAGAATTATAATCCTTCACTATTCATTTTAAATGGTCAGCACACAATATGTAAGAATAGAGTCAAGATCAATGGCACGTAAGACTGGAAACTATCTAAGTCTTTTTTTGCAGGAGACTACAAACCTTAGCGGAGTCAAATGTTAGAATTTTTAAACTGATTTCATTGCTATGATGAATAAACAATTTATCAGATACTGCTGAATGTATATACTTCCCCCCAAATTTGTGAATATATATAGGCAAATGAATTTAAATAATAAATGAAGAACAGATTTTACCAATTTGAAATCTGAAATGAGTGCTTATTATGAGAGTTACTATTATCATTAATGTAAGGTATCTGCAAAATAGGAAGAAAGATGAAAGGCCAATGGTCAGTTAGTTTGAAAGGAAGCAAGACACTAATTAATCCTTTGAGTATCACTAGAAAATCAAATCAGGCCAAGTTTGGATTATTTATGTAGTTGCGAACTGAAAAAGCCCAAACAGAAAGAAAAATCTTGACAGTTCTTCTAGCACTTGGCTTAAAACAAACAAACAATTTTTTATAATATTCCATAACTAGTTACATAAAGGGATATGCAGAGCTGTGACTATATTCTTGAAGATGATACCATGCAAATGTCTATAATCAATTTTATAGCCCAAGGGGGGCTGAATTATTTGCATTTGTATCATTTTGTCTTGCTGATAGACAACCTAGCCACACAGATTGAGGCAGTTTTCCAAGTTGTTATTTGTTTCTGTCATTTTCAATTAATTTACTATTATTTTGGTAACTGTTTAATTTGGCTGTGGAAAGAAAAATGAGTGCTTCTACATTTCCCAGTCAACATTCTCTCTATATGAAGCCATGTGACTATGGCGAATGGATTGCTGATGGAAATGCTCTACACTTCCCGGTATGGTCCACCAAATCTCCTGTGACAGCCACCAATCTCCAATCATTTCACAGCCAGATGCAGAGGATTGAGTGGGAAGACTTGAGAATCTACTAGATGCAAGGGGCATGGATTCCTGAATCACCACATGGAATCCGGCTGCCAGTTGGACTGAGTAAGAAATAAATAAATCTAAGTGAGAAACAAATCTTTTAATTTTAAGGCAAAGAGACTTTGGTGTTGTCTGTTTCAGCACTGGTATTCTCTGATACCATGAAAAAAGATATAATATTTTGAATGATAAAAGTTCTGATTTCAAATATAATGAATCATTGGGCAAAATGAAGAAAAAGTTTTGGGTTTTTTTTTGCTTACAATTCTTTTATTTTAATTTTTGAATTTTATTTTATTTTTTATATAGCAGGTTCTAATTAGTTATCTATTTTATACATATTAGTTTATATATGTCAATCACAATCCATCCCACAGAAAAAGAAGTTTTCAAGTTTTTACATCGGCTAAATAGTGGTTACATACTGTATCTAATGTTTGCTTCAATGTTGAGAATAAAATAAAAATTGGATACAGTGTAAAAAAAGAGGCAACACAGGTAAAGGAATAAGACAGGTTTTAAGAAAAATATCCAAAATAATGGGATGATTTCACCTACGGGAAGAATACAATATTGTACCTTCAAGAATATTTTAGGCTAAGCAGCAGGACCATCAATCCAGCTGAAAACAATTAAGATTATTAGTGACCATTAAAAAATAATAACTTAATTAACATGGAGCCATTAGTAAGATACCAAGGAAATAATCCATGACCTAGCCAAAATCTAACTGATGTGGAAATCCAGAATTAAGAATGGCAACATTACCCTAGGCCTTTGCAAGCAGTTGACAAATGCAGTGAATTTAAGCTTTGGTTTAGGGATTACAAGAAAATGTCTAGGATTTGCCTAAGATTGAAAATCAAAAGGCAGAAAGGCTAAAAATGAATGAATTCAAAAGTTAGAAATAGGAAAATGAATAAACCCAAAGAGTAAATGACTGGAAATATTAAGGATAAGAAGTAAAAATAATGAAATACTACAAAAACAGACAAAATGGAATCAACAAAGTTCAAAGTTGGTTTATGAAAGAGGAATCTAATAAAATAGACTAATCTTCAATGAGACTTAATAAATTAATATATAATGAACAACTATATACTAACACATTTGAAACTTCATATGAAATAGACAAATTTTAGAACATAAGTTGTATATTGACAAAGGAAGAACTATAAATTCTAAATAACTCCATAACTGAATTAAATCAAGAGTTAAAAACTTTCTTTGAAGAAAATTCTTAGTCTACATGGCATCATTAATAAATTTTAACTTCTAGGGTCATATGATTCTAATCTTACACCAACTGTTCTAGAAAGTAGAAAAGAACATATGTATACCAACAGTATTTATAAGAGTAACATAACCTTGTATCAAAAACAAATAAGGACAGTACATGAAAATAAATTTACATGCAAATTTTACCCATGAACATAAATGCAAACCTAGCTATTAACAAACCAAACTCAACAATGAATAATAAAGGTAATATAATCTATGTTGTTAGGTTTATTTCATGGATTCAAGCTTATTTAAAATTAGTAAGTCAATTAATATAATATACCACGTTAAATTTGAAGGAAATAAAACATTATGTGAATAAATGTAAACAAAAAATTAACTATTTTGCTTGTGCATGACTTTTGGCACATGTGTGTTTGATACTGTTGTGTATATACCTAGCAGTAAAATTTCTGGCTCATTCATGGGGTAAATGTACATTCAACTGTAGGAGATATTACCAAATAGCAAATATCTTTACCTAGTTAGGATGCTATCTTAAGGATGTCCTTTGAGAAACAGAGTTTGTAATTTTAATATAGTCCAATTTGTCAATTTTTTTTCTTTGTGGAAAATTTTATTTTCAACAAAATTTCCTCTTCCTCTCTTCCTTCCTCCCTCCCTCTCTTCCTTCCTTCCTTACTTCCTTGCTTCTTTCCCTTTTTCTTTTGGTCTTTCTTTCAGTGTGGCAATACATATTAATGTCTTCTAAGGTGAATTAAGATTGAGTTACAACATTTGCCTCAATAAATAAATATCTACAAGACTGCAATTCCATTCTATTGAACATAAATATTCTAATTTCTGAGAAAGTGTATAAGGGGGATAAAATCACAGACAGGAGGTAGAAAAACAATTGTTTAACAAAAATTATATAAAGAAACTATTTTCTTGACAAAGAAAGAAAAAGTAATATTTAAAATGACCCATTTATGAATTTTGAATCATTGTGCATCTGAAATTTGAAAAGAACAGCTCTCCTGATATGCACAGGCATTAGGTAATTGGAAATGAGACAATTTAACGTTGTGTTTAAGACTGTGGGTTCAGAGTTAGACTGAGCTCGAAACTAGGGTCATGCATGTATTATCTGACTGACCCCAGAGAACTTCTAAAATTCTCTGTGCCTTAGTTTCCTCATCTGTAAAATGAAGATAAAAGATATCCTCTTACCCTATGTCAATAAAATGTTCTCTCATGTATTAATATAATTACCTTACAGTTTTTCTTTTCACTTTTAGGTCTTTAGTCTATCTAAAGTTCAAGCTTCATGTGTAATTAGGTAGAGATTTAATTGTATTTCTCTTCATATTACGATCCAATTTTTGTAATACCATCTACTACGCAACACGCACTGTAATGTTTAAGCCCTTACATGCACTTGGGTTGATATCTTAGCTTGCATTCATTTAAATTAGTCTAATTTTGTGACATTACCACACCGTTTTTATTACTATAATTTCAAATTTTCCTGTATCATTTCTTGTATAGAATAGAGTGTATTGTGTTATTTCCCCAATAGAATGAGAGCTCCTGAGGTATGAAACCAAATCTCATCATATTGACTCCCCAACAACTAGGTCACAGCCAAGTACATGGTAGAAAAATCAATAAATATGAATAAACGAAGAATGAATGAATGAAAGAAACAGAATGTACAGATTATGTGTATAATGTTCAGTAAGCCAAAATAAATAACCAATTGTGGTTTTGTGCAATTATACCAAAGGGATGTATTTAATAAGAAGGATATAAGATATAAAGAAAATAAATTCTCATAGAACAGCGTGAGATATGTAAAGAGAAGAGATGGTATATATACTCATTCCTTCTAAAAGGACAAATCATGTCACATTGATACTATAAATCAGACTTTAAACATAATGTTTTTAATATTCAAATTAATGCAATCTTGTATTAGAGTTATTATACCATTATTTTATTGGTGTTATGTTTTATTACAACTAGGACATTGTTGATTTTGAGTTTGAAAATTAGTACTAAAGGTTATAAAAAAACTCAGCTTTTAATATGGGGATTTAGTTATATTGCACTACTAAAATTTTTAAGCTTAGCCAATACTAATTGCTAATTAGACATCGTTTGCAGGTGCAAAATATGAAAACATTTTATAAAATTGTGAACACTTTATATTTTAAATGCCTATATTTTATATAAAAAAGAAATATTTGAAATGATTTGCATTTTAACTTTTTAAATCAAAGTCAACAAAATTATAATTTTTCTCCTTTGAAAAAGAATAGTTACATTTCTAAAATTTCTAGGGACTCCTCAAACTGATCCTTGTCTGGCTCTACTTCTATCTACGTCAAGGACCAAGTGTTCCATTGGCACCTGTTCTTGCCATTAGCACCTGTTCTTGTATTGAAAATTATTTACTATACACAGTTTGTATACCCACTCCTCCCAAACAAAGTCACTTTTTTGCAGTTATACAAGCATAAAACAAGGCAATGTGCAAAAATGTTCAGAATGTAAGGAGGTAACTGCATGTATTGACCGACTGATTCAGTTTAAAGGGAAACCAGAGACATGTTCAAAGTTATGGTTTCTTGGGGTCTGCAGAGACTATACAGAGCTGTGAATTTCTAGAGGTTTGAAGAGGGATGGAGTAGAGAAGGAAAAAGAGAAGGGAATTAAAATAGGGAATGGGCAGTTTATTGAATGGACGTGTTGAATGTCTACCATGAGCCTAAATCCTTGCTTGGTGTTTTCATATGTATCTTCCCATTTAGCAGTCACCCAAATGCTACACAATATTATTTTCACCATTCAAATGCTATTCCTTTCTTAGTGGGATAACTGAAGCTTAGAATCAACACCTGTCTAAGTTTCCAGAGGCTGTCCAGGAAAACCTGGGTTAGAACCCAGACCTCCTGCTATTCCACCCAGCAAGCTCTCCACTACAGCAAGAGTTCAAGGCCAGATCTAAAGTACAGATATTTTCTTAGAAGTGGCAGCATCTTATTTGTAAATATTACAAAATACTATATTTTATCAGTTCCATGAAATCTATACCCAAATGTTCATCATTTACTCACTAAATTTTAGTTGACTTACCAGTATATGGACAGTTTTCTCAATTCTTAACACATACTTTTGCTTTTTGTACATTTCACGTCATAATTTTTAAAAATAAAAATACATGATTGCTTCAAAAAACAAAAACACTGGCTTTGCAAAGACATTCTTTGTGTGTGCATTTTTGTAAATAAAAACAATTTAGAAATGATTTTAAGTTAATGTTGTTACAAGGGAGGGGATTACAGTTAGAGAAAGCATGCTGTACTTTTCTAACATCTGAAGCAAATTATGGTATGTTTTCCACTTGTTCTCTATGTGCTTCCTCAAACTCTGAAAATTCAGTTTAATATTTTAAAGTATTAAGAACCTAATTAGTAGTAAGATGGTAGGTCAGCTGCAGGGTAGATAAAGTTTATTATTAGATTTTGAAATTTGAATATTTTAAATTCTATTTTACTTTTATGTTCCTTTCTCTAAAGCAGTTCCCTTTAAATATACAAGAGTAAATTTCACATCTAAGAGTCAAATAAGATTTTATGTATTTCCCCAGAAAGGATCCATGTGCTCTTTGATACTTCTATGTTTTCTACTATGGTTTTACTTTCAAAGAAAAAAAGAATTTAGTTTGTTATTCAGATAAGCTTTAAATTTTTCTAAGTGTGATAAAAACTGTTATTTAATCCACTGAGTTTTTGAGGAATATCATTTATAGTAACTAGCCTTGCCCAACTATGCTTGGGTATCTCCATTTTATGAATTAATACCATTAATAAATATTATGTATTTTAATAGCATTCATTTTGGCAGTACTTACTGTATGCTAGGCAATGTGCAAAGAATCTTATATACAGTATTTTACCTTTAATCTGTACATTAGCCCAATATGGAAACTAAATATAGATGATGGGAAAACTGAGGATCAAAGTAGTCATGTGAATTAGATAAATCACATAGTTTGTAGGGAGCAGACTCATTATACCAGGCTCCAGAGGGTGAGTAATTACAGTTCTATAACAGGTACACAAAAATAGGTATAGGTATAATGGTGTTGAATAGCCATTCCTATGATATATATGGAAGGTGGTTTTACTAGCAACTAGTTGCCCAGTAGCATTAGTTGATGACCTCAGCTTGAGAATGGAAAAAGGAAACAGACTGGAGGAAGGAAAGAGGATCTTGAAAGCTGAAATGTGAACCCTTGAATTTCTTGCTTCAAACAAATAAAGGAAAACTAGTGTGTCTATTGGCACAAACTTGACTATTTAGACTAACACTTAAATCAAAATGCTTGAGTCTGTTGAAAAAAAAATAGTTGTCAGTCAAAACAGGCTAGTTTTTTAGCTTTTTTTTTTTTAGGCTTGGCAGTGAAAACAGACAAATTAGTAAATATAGATCCAATCTGAATTGTAGATTTTTTCCTTCTTTTATTCTTATGATTATGAAAGGTAAATGTCCAAAATGTTGTCATATAAACCTAAAAATCTTAGATGCAATGGGCAATCTGACAAGAAGGTAACACTTTTTTGAATAACGAAATGAAACTATTTAAGTTTCTAGCCCTACATTAACATAAAACTCCATAGTAGGGCCAGATTTTGTCTGAAAAAGTCACCCTTCACAGGTCTCATTTTTTAACCTCTAATACAGTATATGGAATGATGTTCAAATTTACATCAGAATTTCTGTACTTGGCTGAAATCACAAGGATATGAATGAAAGATCCTTTGTAGAGTTCTGTGTACCCACTGGGCACCCAAATGAAAAAATCAATGGCAATTTAATATGTGTAGTGAGTTTGGCAGGGGTTGAGCAAAGGAGATAATTAAAGGTTGAAACACAAGGCCTTTAAGAAAAAAAGTAAAAATAAAAAGGATAATTTAGCCTGGGGAAAAAGAAATTAAGGAATAATTTAAGAATGGCCTTCAGAGATATGAAGTCTATTTTAGAAATGGTGATAGCTAGTTGTTTCCTTTTTCCAAAAAGAAAACAACAGAAAGAAATGGAGTCAATTTGCTGTAAGCCATAAAAAGGGGGAATATTTTAAACTGTAATAGTTATAAAATATTATTTTCCAGACTTTTTAGTAATAATAACTGAATCTATTTCTTTCTTTTTTAAATTTTGGCCATGTGGCACGGCTTGCGGGAGTCCCCCTACCAGGGATCGAACCCGTGCCCTCAGCAGTGAAACCTCAAAGTCCTAACCACTGGACCACCAGAGAATTCCCTGAATCTGTTTCTAAGATATAAACATGTTTGCATACACATACATACATATATGTGTTTGTGTGTGTATGGTAATATATTAATATAAAGAATTTTAAAATTAGATAGATCCTGAATGATTATTTGTCAGCCCCTGGCTGTACTCTGTAATCGTTGCTGGTTGAGTAACTATTGTGGACTTGAGAAAATAAAGATTCATCTTTCCCATACTCAGTCTCTTTAGTGCAGAACTTCATGACCCCACTGAAGGTGAAAATACCATCATCAGCTTCAACCTTGAGTCAGAATAATACCATATGTCCCTACACATTATTTGAATAGAAATAATCAGATTTTACACAGTCAAGATTATTAACTAGACTAGTAGGAACAGCACTTACTGAGGAATGGAAGATTCAGGGATCAAACACTGAATTGAAAGACCCGTCTTTTTTTTTTTTCTTTTTTAAGCAGGATGGTTTCTTTTTTTTTTTTAGGATGGCTTCTTATATATAAAATAATTGCATTAAAATAAAGGATTTCCCTAGATGTGGTTTTACAATGTACTTTCAGACTTGGTATGCAAAATGATTTTATTTATGTGATATATTCCTTTAACTCAATAGCTCTCTGGTGTTCCTTTTTCTTTTTCAAACTTAATTTCCTCCCTTGAAGATGGGAGTAATATTTCCTTTTCTGTCTACTTCACAGAGTTCCTATGAGGATTAAATAAGGTAATAATGTGAAAAATCTTGAAAAATTATAAACTTCTAAAAACATTAAGCATCCTTGATCATGATTTTATTTGCCCTGTGTAGTAGGTAAAACCGTTCTGAAATCCATGCACTGGAGATATGGGATCAGCTGCCATGCTTGTTTGCTTGTTTCATATTGGAAAAGAATTTGACAATTGTGAGTCATGTTACTCAAACTGAACTAATAAAATTATCGGAAGGTGCTTGAGTAATGCTGAAACCAAATCTTTGTAACAAGTCTTTTCATGGTGTTTTAGTTGCAATTCACAGAGCCCTACCTTGGCTAATGTGAGAGAAAGTAGAATTCACTGAAGGAAGAACTGAAGACCTTAACTAGCACAGAGCAAGAGCTAACATAGCCCCACAGGCTGAGGGAGCAAGAACAAATTGAGTCTCCTATTGCTGCTTTGATCAATCAGCTCTACTCCCCCTCCCCCATATGGGTCACTTAGCTTATGATTCAAAGTCCTGATAGAGTCTAATAGGCTTCGCTGGGTTTACCTGTCTACATCTTGTCTAGGGACAGACAATGAATATTAATGATACTCTCTGCAAGAATGCAAGAAGAAATTGTCTTTTGGAAGGTTGTTACTAGAAGTGAGAATAGACACTGAATAGCTAAAACAACAACTACAACAATGAATGTCTACCAGTACAATAGGGTCTTGGGGCTAGTTGCAGAGTGCATCTGAATAGATTTGATTTCTTGCCAAAGTTTCCAAATACTGGAGGGTATTTTTAATTGATTTTAAACAAATGTGTTATTTCTAATAGTGTCTAAGAAATTCTAATATTTAGAAATATTTTGAAGCAATATATATATAAACATAAAGAATTGAGGATGAAAAATACATTAACTGACACACGTTTTCTTCTTTTCAGCTATATTTCCTTTATAATTGCACTGAAGTCTGACACTTTTTATAAATCAGTGGCATAGTGTTTCTCTCCTTGTCTCTGAAATGATTTGTCTGGATCTCAAATGGCTAATAACCTCGGATATCTGGTTTTACTCTTAACATAATTAAGTGATATTCATCCTAATAGGCTAAATGTACAGTTTTGATCCTAATCAGTATCTATCAAAATACCTAATGCACTTATTTTCTAGCAATGCCGTTCTATTTTTAATGAAGTCTGTTAAAATATCTCTCTCTATATTATTTGTCTCTATAAGAAAATGAAATAGAATTCTAAATCAACTGTCTGTCTTAAGGACCACCACACATTTATTCACTTCTATGTAAATACTTATCAAGCAACCTAGGCACTGGGATGATACCAGTAAACAGTACTAGCACTTATGAAGTTCAATGTCTATATGGGAGAGAGTAGGGGCATTTTCAACAAAATGATGCTATGCAAAGTATATAGAAGGAACACTTAAATCTGCCCAAGAAAATTTGGTGATGGTTGTCAAATATGGTAGGCTGTAGTACTATATTGTTTTATCTTTTCCAGTTTTCTTGAGATATAATGGACATGAACCATTGTATAAATTTAAGATGTTAAAAGGATTCTGAGACCCAATTTCAATGTGTGGGGGAGAGGTTTTCCCACACCAACAAGCAATTCTCAGACACCAGCTGGCTATCCTACAATTCAATTCAATTCTGACACTATCTCCAGTCCCATAAGACGGCCCTCTGCTTTAGATACCAGTCACATGTCCAAGCTGTTACCTGTACTTTCTGACCTACTGGCTATAAATCAGAGGTTCCTACAACCCAATCCTTGGGTTAGATTAATTTGCTAGAATGGCTCACAGAACTCAGGAAACCGATTTACTCACTATATTAATTAAAAATTACTCAAAATCTAGATTCTATAACAGGAAATTTTTATGATAAATTTGATAACACAAACATAAAAAATTCACTTCAGTAAAAAAAATCATAAAGTCAAATAACAAATACTAAACTGGAGAGGAAAATTTTGTATAAATTATTCAGAGTTTTTTATTGTTTGTATATAATAGTATCTACAAATTAATAAGAAAAATACAAATGACCCAATATAATTTGTTCATATTAGTTAAAATACAGATGTTTTGTAAAAAAATACCAAAAATAATAGGATAGCTTTAAAATTAGGGGTTTTATTCTGTCTCATATAATAACGTGTGTATAAGCAGCCCAGGTGTTATATTGTTGCCCAGCTTCCCTAAAAATGTAACTTCTATCCATGATCTAAAATGGCTGTCTCCTCATCTTGTACAAATATTCATCATTACTAAAGAGAAAAGGCAAAGAGACAATATAACCCAGAAATTATACACATATTTGTGTTCACACATTACACACATCCCTCCAGTAAGAATTTAGACATTTAGCTATGAGGAAGGTTGGTCCCTTAATAAATGACAAAGGGAAGTATGGATATTGAAGCCACTAGCATTTTCTTCCTCCAAGGAAAGAGATAAAAACATTTCATAGAAACTGAGTCTTAAACACAGTAAAATATCAAAATTAATTTTTAATAAGAAAATTCTAAATTTTAACTACAAATTGTTTTTCCCCTAGCATATGCACAAAGAACTAAAGATTTTGTTTCTACACATTGTGGGCAAGGGTGAAAGAAAGAGGCATTCTCCTTTATGCCTACACATACTTGGAGGAAACATAAACTGAAATACCATCCATTGCAATTTCTGTAGACAATAACTACAAAATTTTTAAATTCATGTGTACTTTTATCCAGATATTCAACTCCTCATTATTTATCTTCCTCACATCTGAGTAAAAAGCAGATGTGCAAGGAAATTCAGAGCAGCATTGAAAATATGTTTGTTAACTGAGGCTGGTTCAAATCAGTTGTGCTCCTATATTCAGTGGAATACTAGAATACTTTTTTAAGCGCCATTAAAAAACAACATGACAGTTCTATTTAAACTGATATAAAAATGAATGCTATGCTATACATGGAAACATTTTTTAAAAGCAAGGCATAGAGTAATAAGTATAGTATAGTAATTTTCTGTGTAAAAATGCTAAAATTATGTATGTGTATATGTGTGTTTCTCAAACAATAAATTGGAGGGAGGAATATACAAGAAACTGTAACAGTATTTACTTCTGGGGAAGGAAACTAGGCTCTGTGGGGGCTAAGGAGAGAAGACGACAATTTTAATTCTATTTTCTTTCACTCCTTCTGAATTTTTATTTCATGACTGTACTACCTTTGCAAAAAAAAATTAAAACAGGTTACACTTAAGAGCACTCAAAGATGGGAAAAGCATTCATCATTGGAAAGATACAGCCAAACTAAGTCTAGGATTTAAATGTTATCTAAAATAGGCCTAAGATGTTTAATGTCAACTGAAAATGTCATCTTAGGTTAATGGCTCTGATTGCCTTGTAAATAACAAGACAGCATCAAGGTAAGTATTTCTTTAAATGAAATCATGACTAGTATGCTTAAGTACTTTTGTGTCTTTTCTGAAAAAAGGTGTAAACCTGCATTTTCCCCCATGATTTAATCCACCGCTTTTAAATGTGTATGCTAATAAACTGAGTAAAAAACAAGAACTTGGAAAACTTATGTTCTACTCCCTCTTTACATTACTACTGATTCACTCTATGGCTTTGAATACGTAATGCAGTATTTTTCAAGTTTCAGTATGCAATATGTAAATTTGGAAATACTTATTGTACTTCGCATCTATTGACTTCACAATAGTGGATAGGCAAATTTCTTTTTTTTAATGATAAAGGAAATCGTGAAGTGAAGTGTTTCCCAGGGTGATATTAAATGTTTAATCACAAAGCACAGTGATGATCTTTGCTTACTGGGTGGTGCTCATGCCTCACTGTGGCTTGAAATTAGGAATGTCTTCATATTGATTAAATTTACATGAAACTGAATTGGTATGATCTTTCATATAACAGGTACCAGGATGCTAATTTACTAATTAGTACTCAGAAATATAAATGATGTGTTTCTCCTCAAAGGGAAAAAAGAAGAGCTGCTTAGTGAGCTTCAAATTGGGAAAAGGAAGATTAGTTGACAGCTATAACATGATTCATCTCTATAACATAGATATAATTTTTAAATGGGAAGCCCAAGATACCTTTGACAAGGAGCTAGGGTTATTACTAAAAGTCTCTTCCTAAAACTCATATTCACTGCTTCTGTTACTGATGAGAATTGACACAATTTTTCCTCACCAAAATAACCTGACAAATTCTCTTATTGGTTTGTCACACATTCAGCCTTATTCATTGGGGTTCATATTCTCCTGGCCTCTCAAATTTGTTTCAGCCCTCTTCCTTATGTTACTTAGTAGGATCTTTCGGCAACAGTCCTACTTCCTGCTAATAGGAGCTCCTAACATTGCCATTTCAATCCCTTGCCTCCACTTACCTTAATACGTATCACATTGATCATAAACACCAACCAATATCTTTCAGCATCTGCCTGCAGCAGCATCTACTAACTTATTGCGTAAGATTGCTCTAGGATCACTCACCTATTTTTTAGACATAGTTGAGAAGTTTATTTATCCAGTTCTGAATTCAGTGCTTAAAAGTAGAAAAGAGTAGAATCACACCAGGACATTTTGAGGATAATCAAAAAAGTTTTCAGTAATTATACTGTGATAACAGACCTACACAGAGGGTGTCCAAGGCCAACTAGGCCATATGGTTACTCAATAACTCAACACTTCACAAGGGAGTCTTCAAGACAAGCCCTAGTACTTTTTTATCTTCCCACAACTTAAACTGATATATCATAGCTGCCATGAGATGATTAATTGTGCCTAAATAGTATTACATGGACATGAGAAAGATACTGAGAGTAAAGCCTTCCAGTAGCCTTCATGTGTTTTTAATATTAAAACAAAAATGCTATATCCACTACTGTGAACGTAGCATGTGGTCCTGTGAACACTTCAGTGATCCAGGATATAAGCACCTGGGCTCCAGATGATATGGATGGCCAGCCAGGCAGCTATGCCAGCAGAAGGTGAGCCATGGAGCCAGATGGGCATCTTGACAATTAGAGCCCATAAAATAAACTGGCAAGGGCCTCTACTTCAGGTCCTTGAAAGAACTTCAGCATCCTTCAGAAACTGGAGCATCTTACCACCCAAGTGAACTATCAGGTTTATATGTAATTTGCCTTAACTTTCATGAAATTTTGCGTATGCTATTAATAAACCTGTTTTTGCATTTTATCACTTATTGAATGTCTTTTAGTGTGAAATGTACTAGACCTGCCATTACCAGAGAGATTTCAGAGTAGAGAGTCAGACTATGAAACGTATAACATTTCACTTTGTGTATTTGATTTCTCTAGCAAAATCTTGTATAGCATATATTCAGGCATAAATTCCCTCTGTATGGAGATTTTAGAGTTTGCCTTAGTGTCCCACAGCTCCATGATATCAGTCACCAAAAAGCAAGCCTAAACCCTAGACCAGAAGGGAATGGCAGGAGGGAAGATACCACTGACAAAACAGATAGATTATCTTAATGTAGTTGGCCTTTTCAATGTTAGTGAAAATTATTTGGCATTTACTCAACCGAAGTATCCATTCTGCATCTTAAATGTCACTCTATGCCTATGATCTCAAATCTTATCCAAGTACTGAAATTTCAAAGTGACAGTCACGATATAAACAGTTCTACTTATATATGCATATTCATGAACTCTTAACACTATTATGAATACAAATATAAAATTCCATTACCACTGTTAACAAAGTACACTGATGGAGGAATCATTTGATTCCATCTAGTTTAATTTGAGTAAAACAACCATAATATATATGGCCATTCCAATCTTGTTGGTCCAATTAAGGAAAAATTTAGATGAAAATTTAAAAATAAATTGGTCTATTTTTGAAGCCAAAGAGAACATAACGATATGGTCCCATTTTTCAAAGCACCTACTATGTGCTGGACTAGTGTGAGATAGCTGATGTGCAGTGTCTCATTTACTCCATAGGACAACCCTGAAAGATGCTTCATGTTATCCTCATTTTGCAGCTAAAGAAATTGTCTTAATATGTTTAACTAACTTGCTTAATGGTATATAATCAGGAAATGAAAGAGCAGACAATCAAATACAGGTTTAACTTTAAATCCTATAACTTTCAACTGCACAAGGAGATCCATCACTCCAAATCCTTAATTTCAAAGATGAGAGCATTAAGGTCAACCCAGGTTACATGATCAGCTTAAGGTCACATAGCAGGTATTTACTGTCAACTCTTCTGACCCTCTGTCTACAGCAAAAATTTACCTAAGCTAATGACATTCAATCTTAGCTTAAGTAATTTTATGAATCCATTTTATTAAATGACATGATATATGTAAATATCTGAGTACTATGGCTTAAACATAGCTTACTCAAAGACGTTTAGTTCCCTCCCAGTACTAAACTCTTCGGTGATAATATGTTTAGAAAAGTGTTATCCTTCATCATCTCGCTGGAAACCATTACGTGGTAACATTCATTATGAAATCATATCTCTGGGCTTATCTAATATGCTAATTCTAGATGTTATAGAGAAAGAGTTTGTGTTATATAATTCTTGAATTTTTCAGCAGGAATAAATCACTAATAGATAGCTCCTTTGGTCATCATAGGGTCTGTAAAGCTGTTCTTAGATATCAACCTTGCTATTATCATAGAATTTTAATATTGATGTAAACTGTTTCCTGGAAAGCTTCATTTCATTATAAAATTCTTATAAATGTTAAATTGGCTTGGTCACATAGGAAATAAAATTGCATCTTTTACAGCTCATTGTTCTCATTGATATTTTCATGGCAATCAGCAATCAAATAATCTATATTTTCTACTTCAAAATAATAATTATAGAACTGTGGAACTTAGAGAGGCCTCAGAGAGCAGTGAGCCCTAACTTTTCATTTTGTAGTGAAGAAGACAGAAGTCAAAAGGGCTAAGTGGTCTGCTCACATCTCTGGAACCCAGATCTCTAGTCTTCTCTTCCTGGGTACTTTCCACTGGAATTTACTGACAAGATCAGAGATTCCTTGTAATTTTGAAAAAGGCCATAAACTGAAATGTTGCACTTTCTGAAAATTCATTGCCAACTACACTATCACTTTAAAAGTAATTATAATCCTCACTTCAATATTGCAAGGTTAAGGTCTTCTCGGCCTTTGAATATCTGTTGACATCTGAAGAAACACTTCCAGTGATAGCATCTAAAACACATCTTTAGTTGTTGCTTTATTCTCAGTCCTTGAAATAGCTTAGCAGGTCAAAAGAAAAAAAAAAGGCTATTCTAAAGTGAAAGGAACGCAATATGCCGTACTTTACTGTGCAAAATCAAAGCACATATTCACAGCCTCAGAAAATTATACTAGTAGGACCGATAAACATACATCACAAAACAATTTTAAGTAATAATTTCTGACTATCTTCTGTGAGGGACAGTGTCTTTTTTTTGAACAATACCTCAAGAAATATCTCGGTAAAAATAAATTACTTAATATATGACATTAAAATATAATCAATTACCAGACATTTTTTTCCTTGCTGACACACAAACTCTTATGAACTAGTAAAACTCAGACTCCTGTAGCTTATACTGATAAAAATACTAGTCCCTCCCTTTTCTATTATTTCTACTTCTAGTGGCTGAGTCACCTGAGAAAATCTTTTCTGAATTTCAGAGTAAATAGTTCACCTCATCCATTTCTTATAAATTCCAACTCTCTAGTTTTAAGGTATGCCACGTACGTACAATGGGATTAAAATTATTTAGCAACATAAAGGTTTATAAAACTAAATTATTTTAGGTGGCTGTGATAGTTTTAAATTATAACCATGTGAATGAGCCATGGTTAGGTGGATCCTCTCGCCCAGGTTTATTCTTCAGAACACTACAGCACCAGCTGATGTTTTGGCTGCAAATTCATCAGAGACCCTGAGTCACAATCGCCTTGCTAAGCCTCTTCCAATTCCTGTACCACAGAAATGTCAAGATAATGAAACTTTTGTTGTTTTAAGCAGCTAGATTTATGAACGATTTAAGAGATAATTAATGCAATAGTCCATTACGAGTGTATAGAGCCTGTTATGGATTGAATTGAGTTCCCACCAAAGTTAAGAAGCCTTAACTCCCAATGTGACTGTTTTTGGAGATAGAACTTTTAGGGAGGTAACTGAGGGTCAGATCACAGGGTAATCTGAATGACTGATGTCCTTTTAGGAAGAGGAAGAAACACCAGAACTAACTCTCTCTGCATATGCAGAGGGAAAAGGCCATGTGAAAACACAGCGAAAAGGCGGCCATCCGCAAGCCAAGGAGACAGGTTTCAGCATAAACCAATGCTGCTGTCACTTGATCTTGAACTTCCAACCTCCAAAATGATGAGAAAATAAGTTGTTTCTGTTGTTTAAGTGACCCAGTCTGTGCTATCTCGTTATGGCAAACCAAACTGACTAGTACAAATCCATTCTATAATCAAGCTCAGAATGATTTGCAACCAAATTTAGAGATGTACTAGTCTCAGATGCCAATAGATATAAAATTACCTGATGCCTATAAATTATCAGTGTCCTTCACATTCTCCTTGATTGTTTAAAAATCTTTCCATACTTCTATTCTGTTTCTGTGCCTGGTCTAATGTAACTTTCCAATAGAAAGAGAGAGAATGAAGGCAAGAAGGAAAGAAAAAACTAAAAAGCCCATGTTTGCCTTTGTGCTGGGAAAGTGCTGTCATCTACTCTCATGTTGGATTATTATATGCCTTATTAGAGTTTGAGTTCCTTGAGGGCAGAGACTATGCCTTATTTCCTTCTTCATAACATTTTTTTTAATAAAGAAGACACATAACACAAAATGAGAATTTATTGAATTGAAGATAATTAAATTCACACCAAATCTACTAATTTTGATAAAACGGAAAACTCCAAATTACAATTTTAAAATATTGAAATTAAAAAAAATTAACAGACATAAAATTATGTAAAACATTTTTGCTTATTTTATCATTCGTTCATTTGATATTTTTGTGCATTTGCTATATGCAAAGCACTCATCTATTCAATTAATTATGAATTTCATTAAATATTTTAAGCAAAAAAGAAATAGCATTTGGATTAGATAGGGCAGTACTTATATTTCTTACAAGGTAAGTCCCTCTCTATTATCCCCCTGCTTAGAATCGTTCCACGAATTATCATTGCACTTAGAATGAGTTACAAACTCCTGAAGCTGGTTTATATATATCCACATGACCTGACCCCTGCTTACTTGTTTGACTTCATTTCAAATGACTCTCACCATTATCCACTATAAAGCCATACCAGCCAATTTATTTTCTTCAGACAAGTCAAGCTGCATCCTAAATTTGTTATTCCTCCTCATCTTTCTTCTTCTTCTGTCATTTAGGTTCAAAATTAAATGTCATCTCTTAAAGAGAACTCTTCAGATGCCACAATCTCAGAGTCACCCTCGCCCTTTTACATGACCCTATTCCCATGCTGCTCAAAGTGCTTATTACAAACAAGTGTTGTATCCATTTGTTTATTACTTGTCTTTCCCTACTTAAATGCAAGTTCCAGCCTAGCAGAGTATTTAATGGTTGTTTACTACTGGATCTCTAGGGCTCAAAGCAATAGTTCATTGTTACTACTCAATAACAGTTTCTTTAATAAATGGATGAATGAAAAATGAATACATGGTCAGATGATAAGAGAGAGGACTCAAGGATGATTCCTAAAATTTTGATTTGAGCCAACAGATGGACGGTGGTGTCATTTAAGGAGACTAAACACTGAAGCAGGAAAAATGTTAGGGGTGGTTTAAAAGAAAGAATTGTGATTGACATATTAAATTTCACATTGCTATTAGATTTTCAAGTGGAAGTATCAAGTTGTTAGGTAGTTACCAACTCTGGATCTCAGTGGTAAGCTCAATGATAGAATTATAGAAACAAATATCCAAACACTTTTAATAATAACTATCATAATAATTAATATATATATATTTGTGTGTGTGTGTGTGTGTGTGTGTGTACAGGAATGAGTCTGGGATTACTCCGATAGCAGAGAAATATCAAGAGAAGAAAATTAGGTAGAAACAAAACCAGAGAATATGTCTTCTCAGAAACTGAGAGGAAAATTCTTTCAGAAGAAGAGCTTATTTGTGCCAGATATTCCTGAAAGCAGCAAAAGAGGAGAATGGGGAGACGTCCACTGGATTTTCAAAATAGAGGTGGGTGAGAAGTGACTCCCTTAAAAGCAATCACTGGTGGGTGTGAAGTATATGAAAAACTAGGAGGAAAGCATTAAGGAGGGAGTAGAAAGTGGAGAAGGCAATGATGAGACTTTTTCAAGAATGTTTTGCCTAATGTGAGTGTAGTTTCCGAGATGAAAAGGGTCGGGTCAGGGGAATTTCTGAATAGAAAATGTAGAGTATGTTTCTTGCTGATAAAATCATAGTGCTGAAGTCATTATACTAGGAGTTCCTTGAGATCAAATTACAAACTAGGAAAATATCAGAATATTAATCACATCTATATGGTAAGTTTACAAGCTCACCTTAACCTTCCAGAAGTCTATAGCTGCACCCTCTTCCCACCCAACACACACTGGCCTCTGGATAAAAAGATTTAATTTAAAAACAAATAGCTTGTGAGCACATTAAAAAAAAAAACAAAAAAAACTACTGCTGGTCTTATTCAATTCTTCTTTCTAGATTATAGCAAGTTGTGATGATTAAATATTAAATAAGCATGGCAGCACAAAAATGAATATGAGAGTATGATTTCCAACCCTGTTCCCACAGATAAACATATTTCAAGCTGGAGTTGCTTTTTTTTCTTTTCTAGAGCACAAAAAAGATTGTGTCTTGACTTAGTAAAATCAAAGAAACCAAAAGAGACACAAGTGGTGATTGAAGAAGAAAAGGTATTACTCTTATCTTGTCAGCATTTGTGGCTAAATTGTACAACCCTGAATCACTTAAAAGTCAGAGAAAGTGACCTGCTTTATTTAGCAAACAGTAAGCATTGGGATGGGAGGAAATGGTAACCTATAGTTCCCATTAAATAACAGTTGTAGGATCTGTCAGACAATGCCAATACATATACCCCAAATCTCAGCAAATCTGGCAATTGCGAGTACTATCGTGGGCACTATATTTCTGTATTTCTATTTCTATATGGAGGCCAGGAAAACATATTCCAGGAAATACATTGTAAATAGGTTTTGTTATTGATATCCAATGCCCCAAGTCTCATCTAGGAAAGAAACATGTTTGTATACATAGTGGTAAGTAAATTAGTAGGTATTTTTCTTACTTGAATTGCCTGTTGAATCAGGCCTCAAGTTGAATAGAGCTTGAAGAACTAGGCTAACCACAGTGCATTATTCAGAACCTTGATTCAGCATACTAAGTCTAAAACAAGAAGTAAAAAATAAAAGTTAGTTAATATCTTCCTAAAACAAATCAAGAATGGTAATATGGGTAATGCTTGTTGTAGCCCAAAGGCAGATTGGTGCTTAAAATCGGTTGCCAGTACTTACATTGGTTGTATTAATGTCATTGCCACCTGTGTATGTCTATTTATGCCATTGTGCCCATGTACCATGTGTCTGCCCTGTACTTTTGGAATAAATTGCTCTGTTTCCTGAAGCAACCATTACATAGCAAATGATTGCTCAGTATATCACTAAGGCCCAAAGAAATAATACGCATGCAACTCAAAGCCATCTGCTATTCCAAATGCTGTTCATTGAATAAATAAGTGGACATTTATAAGCTGATCAGGTGAAGGAAAGCAGTGCTGAACATAAGAATTGAATTTTCACAAATTGCTATGGATTAGTCATAAAGCAGTACAAAACTCAGCTTTTTGAAGTCATGTCTTAATCATTGTTTTTTATCCAGGTCAATAAATATTGCTTGTATAAAATATATAGCAGATACCATATGTCTGTAAAACCCAAAGTATGGATGACAATTGTGATAAAAGCAACAATAATAATAATTATATGCTAAGGGCTTTGACAGTGTACTAAGAAATGTAATGTTATTTAATTTAATCTGCAAAGTGACATTAGGGAGAGGATATCATTATTATCTACATTTTAGAGAAGAGATTTAGAAAGATTAAGTAATATGTCCAAGAGACAGTAAATGGCAGTGACTATAGGAAAGGATGGTGGCTAAACTAAGTATCACTAGGCATAAGAATTATGCTCAGGGTCTCACTCAGAATTCTTGGATAAAATATGGAGTCAAAATTAATGAGTAATTTTCCTACAGGATTTTTGTTTTGTTTTTTAATGAGAAGAGAATAGCAAGTGAAAGCAGGTGTTTTGGTCATTATTCATAGCTGAAAAAAATATTCTGTCCAATTTTTAGTGATATTGTCCATATATTCTGGATTTATTTTTATTATTTTCTGTGGCAGAGCTTGACCAGAAATAGGTCCAGAAATATATGGAGACCACAAAAAGATAAAAGAAATAGAACAACAGATTGGAGAGTAATGTCTAGTGGAGAACATTGGGCATGGTTTCTGACACATGGAACTTACTCAGAGAGACCAGATCAGAGACCTATTAAGTTTCTGAAGAAAATGTAGCATCAGAGAAATTGGCTTTAAAAGGTAGTAAGGGGATCTTTGACAAATACTTAAAATAACTATTAGGCCCCTAATGTATAAGAAAAAATAAGGCTCCAAAAACATACTTCGAATATGGCTAAGGAGGCTATTGAGCAAGGAGAAGCATCGCAAAGAACTGATCAAGGAGAATATGGGGAAAATTAACACAGGAGCCCCGCCCAGACAGCTGACTTGGTTCCCCAACCCAGGAGAGCAGCTTTTACATATTCTGACTGGCAGGATTTTCTATTATTAGAGACCAGTAACTTTTGTGTTTTTCTTCTACTCCTAGAATAAGAATATTCTGTGTTTATGTCCTCCTTGTTTCACCATTAAATAACTGAGTGGTTGTTGGGAGGAGTGTGTGTAAATAATATATCTTTTTGACAGTAGGTCTCTAGACCAAAATGAGTACTATTTGGTCCAAACATTACTTAAAGATCCTAGATTGTTGAGATGGATGCCTGGCTGATGGAATTTGGGTGTTGATAGCACTGGGAAAGGCTGAACGTGTTCCATATAAGAGGAATGATGAAAAAGTTATTGGTGACCAGAAGAGACTGACTGGACACTAACCAATTATATTGACTATTCTGGAGCACACATTAGGATGCATGCCAACCTTCTTTGCAGTGAGATTGTGACTTTGAATCAGTTTCAGCCAATAGAATACAGGAAGAAACGAGGCACTCCCACTTCCAAGGGTAAACCCTTAAATTCCAGATTTTCCTTTCTTTCTCTCCCTGTCTCTGTCTCTCTCTGTCTCTGTCTCTCTTTCTCGCCACAGGCAAATGACTTCAGGAGTGTGGAACCATACTATACAAGGAACTGAAATCCTTAAGTAACCCCTTCAAAAACAGACTCCTAGGAGACCGATGCTACTCACAGTAGACTATGACATGAGGAAAATAGGTATTAAAGCACTTAAAGCACTTTGATTTGAGGGAGTTTTGTTAGGGCAGCTAGCAGTATTACTCTTCTAATATGTGACTCATACACCCATCTATGTCTTACCCAAATCCTGCTTACTTTGCTCATGGTTATTGAACCATGCCAACTCCTTAATATCATATAGGGGAAAGGCATTAGACCTACCCAAAGCAAGTGGCAGGTAAGATAGAATCACCTTATTCTAGAACCTACAGTGATAAGACATTGGCATTTCCTTTTTTCTCACTGAAAAAAATTTGATCAATTCAAGTTATCCTCTCTTCCTCCCGCCTTTCCTAAACACACACACACACACACATGCACACGCACACGCACAGAGAGAGCGCTGTTCATTCTCTGAGGTATTCTTGCCCGATGGTAAGGGAGTAGAAATAACACCATTTACCCTTGACAAGCTGCTCACACAGCAAGAGCATATCTGAAAAATTCAGCCACCAGAAATTACAAAATGACCACACCTCCATTTGGTAATATAAAATAGCGAAGAAAAAAAAGACCATTGAGTGTTATCCACTCTATATGAATACAAAATTATGAATCATAAAGCAAGGCAGGTCTCTGAGTAAGCTAGAGGAGCTCGGGCTGATTCCCTATACGAGTCTAATGATGAGTCAATGGCCAAACTATTTATAACAGAGTCGGTCCCAGCAAGAGATAAGAGCCTGTGCAAAGCTTCATTAAAACTGGTATTTCTGCTGGCAGCTACCATATTAAAGAAACAGTTGTGATACCATCAGTGCAGCAGTCCTATGTAATAAACCAACAAACTCTTTGTATTCTTTCAGCATCAGTCTATGGAATGAGAATATTAACATAGTTATATAAACTAACCACCAATTTTGAAAGCTACCTAAACCAGAACTCTCAAAGATTTTTGTCTTTGGCTAAAAAAACATGATTCCAAATCTTAAAAGAAAAGGAATCTTTAACAAATGCAAGAAAGCTAAGCTGATTTAATGTAACAAAATATAAATGTGAAGTTGATTATATATAGCAAAATTACATTCCAAGTGCAAGTACATCATAAGGAACACCATAAATAAAGAATATTGAACGTTCAGTATGGATTGCCGTAATCACACTCTAAAAATTCATTCAATAATTTGAAAACTCCATTTTTGGGGACTGGGTGATTGGTTTGCACAAACCTAATATGGAGTGTAAGCACAATATATAAACAACAGGCCTTCATTTTGCATTTATAGAAAGCTGAACAACTTCAGTGTTAAGCCATTCTGTCTAATCCAGATAATTATAAGGACCACATACACTGGGTTTACTGGGCTGCTCCTTTACATGCAATTATCTCGGACCCATATCATGTAGCTTGAATAAGAATTATTATGAGTGTTGCTAAAATAGTCTTTTTTTAAGCAGTCTGCACAGTATCCTCAGGATACTAAAGTTAATGAACTACTCGTCCAATGGAACGGGAATTCTCAAATTTACAGTACATCAGGGGAACTTGTTAAATGCATTGCCGGGCTCAACCAACAGAATTTCTGATTCAATAGGTTTAGGGTAAGTTTTCAAAATCTGCATTTCTAATGGGCTCCCCGTGATGCTGATACTGCTGGTGCAGGGACCACACTGAGAGCACCATGCTAGAACACTAGGTTATGAATGAGAATACATGACAAAGGACCTTATTAGTCACCATCCATAAAAAAATCTGTAAGCTAGTGATTTTTCTAACTTCTGAGTTATCTTCCCTAAAGATAATGGAAACATGATCATTTTCATGAAAATATATTAGAAACCTCTCTGGAACCTTCCAGTTTTAAAGTTATAAAAACCCTATAGGGTTTTTATGGTGGATAAAGGCATAGAAAGCATGTGGCCCGACACAGAGCTAGCATATATTAAATTGAAAAATGTTAAGATAACATAGAAGATAAAAATATATAGGTATGCAATATTATTTACTCAGTCTCTTCAAAATACCTAATCCATGTTTCATCTTTATAACACTACAGAGGAGGATCTGGTGACAATACTCTTATCTTAAATAATGGGAGAATGTCACCTCCTCCCCCCAAAATATTTCAGTTTTCTCAAGTTGGAGAATTATCTAAGTCATTCTGGGAACGGGTTTCATGTCCTGTAGCTTAAGACTGAGCTCTCTTATCCTTCTTCATTTTGCAAAAAGTGGAATAGAGAAAACTTTATAGACTCTCCAAGAGCCTATCTTTCCTTTTCAACGCCAGTGTTCTAAGCTTGAAAAACCTATAATTTGTATTTCAGTGAGTCCATATTTGTTTTCTTGGTCAACGATCATCTGCATCTAAGGTGAACCTCTATGCCATGCGGTAGAGAAGGCTATTCAAAGTGCTCATCTGAAATAAACAGATTGGCCTGATAACTTCTCCTCTGTTGCCTCTCAAGGAGAATTAACTGATCTTGTCTCTCAGCTGTTGCAAAGACAGATAATAAATGACCAGCTGCTGTAGATACCCCTCTCTCCTACTCTAAAAGCACAATTTCAAAGAAAAAAAAAGTTTATATAAATGAAGAGGGAAGTATTTTCAGAGAAGTTTACAATATTTGATTCTGGGTTATTTAAATGGCTATTTTAAGCCTTTTTTTTTTAACCTCATGACAGAATGAAAAATTCATGGAGACACTGATAAAGATAGGAAGCAAATAAAAAAAGCCCATGAAAGGCTTTGATAAAATACCTCTATGCCCAGAAAAAGTTGAGCCAGCCTTCATAGCTTTTCTAGACATACATTGCAAATGCACACAGCCATCAAATTTGAATGAAGTGAATGACCTCTCCACAGGTTTGCCAAAGCAAGAACAAGGCTGCCCAAGGGATCTCGACGCAATGGAACCATTTGGGGAAAGCATTTTTGTCACTATTGAGAACTAAAAAATATACCTGGCCTCTGAGTTGCAGAGTTATATATGTATTTTTATCATTATAAAAAGCTTTTTAAGATGAAAGGAAATCATCTAAGATTCATCTAAAGAAGATAGAGGAGGAAGCAGGACACAGGGAAATACAGCAAGAGAGCAAAAATAGTGACACTGAATAAAACCAGACGAAACCTAAAGTACAAACATATTATTTATTCATTTGACAGTCTCCGGAATCAAACAAGAATTACATGTTCTGAATACATCAAATATTAGAATTTTCCAGGGATAAAATGAAACTCAAGGAGTTTAGTTATTCTTGCTCCCTTGAACACAATGAATTGCTCTCACTAACACCCTCCAAATTCTACTCTCTCTCAACATTTTCTTTGTTGTAAGGAATCTCATGTACTGCACTTATCTATATTGGTCTCTAGGTCGCCCAGGAAGCAGTGATAATTTTATCAAAATTAGCAAATAATGAGATTTTACATATATATCACCTTACTTAAACCTCACTTATGTTTGAGATAGTCATACAATAATCCCCATTTTCCTGATGTACAAATAAAAGTGAAGTTGTTTGACCAGGGGACATAGTAGGTGCTATAGCAAGAATTTGAACACCTGAATCCAGAACTCCTGCTGTAAGTGGTGAACTGCACTGACTCGTGAGGAAGCAGCTACAGGATTCTGAATATTTCAAGAGGGAAAGCAGGGGTGGCAGCAGTAGCCACACAGACACCTAAACCAAACAACTGGACAGACTTTGAGATTTGCTCAGTCCTTTTGGGTCGCTGCCAAGCTATGTTAGAGAAGAGATGGAAAGTGAAGAGACAGCATGGATGGTATAGTAGTATGCACACATCCATACATTTTTCTCCTTAAAGCTATTTCTTTTTTTTAGAATATACTCTTCCCCTATTCCACAAAAGTCTACAGGATTCTGACAAGGCTACTATTAAGGAGACACACTTGCCCAGCTCCTGAGGTATGTTATGACTAAATAATACTTGTTAACTTTCTGGGGACAGTTTTGGGGCAGGCACAAGAACCAAGATGGGTTCTAGGAGAAAACGGGTGGTCTTTCTCCATTTTATTAAGATCTCAAACTGAAAAGACAGTGCGGTCTTGAAGGGGTTAGCCGCGCATACTGCTTATTTGGAATAAAGGCAACACAAAAGAAAGAAAAATTGAGAATGAGAGAACCAGTGAAGACTGATATAAACTGATGATATCATCAAACCCGTCAATCTTTGGACCCTGAATTCAGCTGTGCTCAGTCATGTCTGATCATAAACTATTTATTTGATCAAACTGTTGAGTTGATTACCATTGCTTCCAGCCAAAAGTGTGTTGATTACCCTGGTGCCCCTGTTTTCCAAACCTGAAACTAGGATTCATATTTTAAAACAGCAACGTTACCTAAAGGGGGTGTTAAGACAAGTATTTTAGATGAAAACGGTTCTTACAACTGTAACAATTACATAGCTGACACTTACTATGTGCCAAGTACCATTTAAAGCACTTTACAAATATCAAGTTATTTAATTCTCACAACTGTACTGTCATAATACTCATTTTATGCATAAGGAAAGTGAGTCTCAGGTTATTCCCAAGGTCACACAGATAATATGTAATTGTTCACAAGGTTCTTCAAGATCAGTCCCAGTTACTGCCTTGGTTCAGGCTGCTGTAACAGAATACCATAGACAGTGTGGCTCAAACAACAAACATTTACTTCTCACACTTCTAGAGAGTAGGAGGTCTAAGATCTAGGTGCCATCAGATTCAGTGTCTGGTAAGGACCCTCTCCCTGGCTTACAGATGGCTGTCTCATTGCTGTGTCCTCATTTGGGGTCGGGGAGGGGAAACAGAAAGAGACAGAGTGAGAGAGACAGATTGCAAAAGCTCTGATCTCTTCTTACAGGGCACTAATCCCATCATGAGGACCCCACCCTCATCTAAACCTAATTACTTTCCAAAGGCCCCACCTCCTAATACCATCATACTGGGGGGTTGGGGTTTCAACGTATGTATTTGGGGGCACATAAACATTCTGTTCATAACAAAAACACCAGTTCTCATCTTCTAGGGTAGCCCAGAGTAGGGGAATGCAGATGTACCAGTATGAATTTCCAAATTTTCTCACACTCTTTTTCATTATATGGGTTGCATATAACTACTGATGCTTCATCATTCCAGAGCTCTGATGACTGGAAGGTAAGTGAACCACATTACAAATAACTCAGAGACATGGAGGAAAAAAGATGGACTCCCAGCTATCTCTCTATCTTCATGGCATTATAGAGAAGATTACTTCTGAAACTGAGAAGCAGATTGTAGAGAAATATACAAATTTGCAGTCTAGTAATGTATGCATCTATTATAGTCTGAAAGTGTCCCGTTTACAAATAAACATATGTCTAAAATGGCCCTATTAGCACTGCCTAAAATGTAGGCCAGATCTTGCAGATATTATAAGTATTCATTATATTAAGCCATAAAACAAAAGATACTTAAGGGACTTTCAATTCCAGAATTAAAAATATTCCACAGGGAAAACTTACATATTTAATGAGAATATATCTAATTTGAAAATGGAAAGCTAGGGTCATATACTGAATAATTCAAAGGGAGGTATTTTGAAGAAGCCTTAATGTAACTTTAGATTGAAATATGGTGATGATGATGATGAAATATCCACCAAAGAAAATAAGAATAAATATTCTTTGACATCATTGGTACCAAGTTATCCCATTTTTGTAAAGTTTTAGAAGATTTCTCTCTTTGTTCAGTCTTGTTTTATCTCTTTTGACAAGTCATAAAGTAGAAAATGTCTAAATGGACAATAAAATATGTGGGCAAGTAGTAAGTACTACTATTCAGTTTTTTAAGTTTTTTATTTTCACTGAAGAAAATTTATCAAAATATTTAATAATCTTACAAAATAAATATTTTACAAAAAATTAATACAAACCTAAAAAAATAATCACTGGGATTTTAGCTTAGGGAAATAGGTCTAGTTTAACTGGCAAAATGCTATTATTTATTTTTATATTTATGATACATATATAAAAATAGGATGAACTTTTGGATTACTTTTCTCAAATATGCACTAAAAAGGATATCATGGGAAAGCTAAAGGCACATTAGAACTTTGCAGAATGACTTACACAGTGATGGTAAAGTGGGAATATGAAGGAATACAGGAGCCTGAAGTTTGTCATATGCTCTCTGGACAGTACTCTCACGAGGACCAATGAGAAATGTATATGTAGAAGCACATATTATGAGGTCATTGTATATACAAATATATATAATACTCATAATTATTTAATATTTGAACCTAACAACTAGAAAAAAATGTGACAGACACACAGACTGCTACAAAATAGGGGCTAACTGCACTTTTTATTGTTTTTGTTTTTTGGTTGTTTGTTTAATAAGTATGCAAAGAATAAATAGCAATAAGTCTCCGGCACTTAACTTCACCACTATTCCGGTTTTGGGCTTTGACACATGACACCCAAGAAACTACAGCGCATTACAGGAAGAGGCAAGGGTTCTAAATCTGCCACCATCGTTCACCATGTGTGACCAGAGAGAGGCAATTGGTTTATATAGTTTCAGTTTCATCGACATAAAAAAAAACTATATTAAATATTCTTTTGTTCTCGTAAGTAATAGATCTACAGTTTGAAATAGTTCTATAAAATAGAAAATATTCGTTTAAGTACGACTGGTTCTAGAGGTGAAAACTTTTTTTGTCTTTCTCTCTCCTATCCCTAAGTTTTCTTTCCTCTCTGTGTTTGCATCATTATGCAATATCATGTGCTATACATCATATTCTTCATGTGACCAAGGGAGGCCGCTGTCAGAAGCTCCGGGTTTACATAGTCCTAACAGCTTACGATCCCAGAGGAGGATAAATCTTCTCTCTCCCATGGCCTATGTACCAAATCCCAGCTTAAGCTATGAATTAAGCTGTTGGAGTGGCACAGCCATTCCTGAGTCAGTTACCAGGGTCAGGGATGTATAGTACTCTAAATCACAAGCCTGTATGGCATGGCTACCCCTATGGCCCGAGCAGAGGCACAATGTGATTTCAGTCCCAAAGAGTCAATGTACTGGAAAAGTGTGTTCCCGAAGAAAACAAGGAACAGGGGAAACTTCCAGAATTATAAGTGAAAATTATTTGTAATTATACCCAACACACATCAAATAAAGTGTGAAAGTGGAGCAAAGATGTTTTCAGGCACATGAGTCTCTTATCATTTATTTTCTGTATCCTTTTTTTCAAAAAACTATTGGAGGATATATTCCAGATGAAAGAAGGAAAACACTAAGAAAACAAACAAGCATGGGAATGAGAAAATAAGGCTTCCAATAAGAGAGAGGTAAAAGAAACCCTCCAGATGCTGGCAAAAGATATCCCATGGCAAGCTCTGCACAGCTATCCTAGAAAGTTTGCAGAATCAGACAGAAGAGTTATGAAACAAATTGATAAAATACATAATGTATATGAGGAACTTGAGAATAATTTTACAATTCTGTCAGAAACCTTAGCTAAATTAATAAACAATTTGTAGGAAATCAAGAGGAAAAATGAGACAGTTAATACACATTGGAAAAAAAGTTTTTAAGAAAGGATTTTTTTTCTATTTCTAGGAATTTATCTCAAGGAACAATTAGACAAACGTGCAAAGACATATGTAAAAACTATCCATTACAAAATTGACTATATTAGTAGAAAAGTGAAAATCAGAAAAGTGAAAAGTAGAAAATCAAAAAGATTTTGATTCAACTATATACACTTATGTAGAATTATTACGTACAATGTTCTAAGCACTTCAAAAGCTGTAAGTCATTTAATCCTTATAACATTAAGTAATATCATAGCATGCTGCATGGCTTTGCTGTGAAAAATATTGCATAGTCATAATAATGCCAACACTGAGTACTGAGTGAACTGAAACTGGTGATCTAAATACATATAGGCTCATGTAACTAAAATGGAAAGAGGAGGGAAGAGGAAGCAGATATGGGTGAAAGGAATGTAAAAAAAAAAATCATCTTTCCTTGAAATGTGGAATGATGCCTTAAGCTGAAAAATAAAAATAGGCAGGCTAATCATGTTGTTGATAAACATGGAGGTAAACTTGTAAAGAAAACTAGGAGACTTAAAAATGGAAAACTTGAGTGGTACCTCTGAGGAGTGAGAATTGGGAACAGAAGGGACTAAGAAAGATGTTTTCAATGAGACATCGTGAGTGTTTAAACTGTGAATATGTATTACTTTGATTGTATATAAAATATATATGATACACTCCATATATGGTATATTTTCATAAAGATGAAAATTGAAATTTCCATAAATAGAAACATTAAAATGAATAAATAGATGAGTTTGGAGAACAGGGAAAGGGAATTTTCAAAGATTTCAAAAGTTCACTCATGTTAAGGAAACAAGGAATGTTCGTCATGACTTCTCTTTATCTCAGTTACTGCATTGCTCAAAAAACTCTGCTTTTAATTTCTAGGGACAAATACCTCCTAAAAATCTGTAATCATTTTAGTTTATGATTTCATCATGTTAATCCCCCATTTAAATGTGGCCAATTAATATAATTTATTGTATATGAATTTCAAAAAGACTTGATTCAAAATTGGGTGTGTGGGGTGACTCTTTTGAATGGCCAGATAAAGGCAGTCATGGCATGGATGTTATTTGACATTTGCTGATGTCTGGGGTAGATGAAAAAATTTGCACTACAAAGGATTCTATGTATCACTGCATTAAATAGTGTCATTTTAATTAGAACTGTAAAATAGTATTTAAATTCCACTGTAGTAGAGATTCCAGAGAAAAGCCATTTCATTTTCATAGCCCCTTTAGAATGACATGCTTCTCAGCATGGACATCAAAAAAGTATTTTTGCATAAAGCCATTATGGATACTTTGAGAGGAACTGTTAGAGTTGATGGTGAATCCCCTGATGGAGACCTCTGAATTAAATAATTTGCAAAGGCTTGTCCTTAACTTTTAGGAAGTTGTACCTTATGAGAAATTCAATTGTCTTTATCCCAGACTTAAAGAGGCAGAATAATAGAAGTTCACATAGCCAGGTTGGCCTGCTTTAAAATCACAGCTCTGCCCCTAATTAGCTGTGAGAATTTGGACAAATTGTTAAGCTCTTTGTGCCTCAGTTTCCTCATCTGTAAAATAGGGATTAATATTCTCATGAAGATTAAATGTTAATGTAGGTAAAGCACTTAGAGCAGTGACTTGCTATAAGAACTGCTCCCTCTATCATTGCTTTGGGTGAATACTTGACATAAAAGTGTTCATTGCCCATGACAAGACAGAATAAGTTTGAATACTGCACTACGAATTGCTATTTATATTATCTTCTAGTTCATGTCCTAGTGGGATGTGTGAATAGTTTCAAAAAGCAATAGAGAAGGATGATTAAGTATTACATCGAAATAATAAAGTACTAGCACCAAAAATGTGGATTACTCACAGAAAAAAAAAAATCATGGTCCCTGTTTGAGTGTGTAAAGAATTGTTAGCTCTATTAATGAAATCTTCACCCAATTTCAGTGCAGTGATTGAAAAAACTGGAAGAGACACTAGAAAGTTAACAGGAGCCACAACATTGTTTAAAAAAAAAAAAAATTGGCTTCCACAATAGTTACTGTGCCAGCCCAGTGTCAACATGGTGATTGACAAGAAAACAATAGCCACACTCAAGGTTAGCGCAAAGGTGAGCCAACATCAGCTGCAAAGACCACAGCCTGCAGCACCAAGGCTACAGGAAGGTGAGGAGGGAAGGCTGGCATCAGTGGAATGAGAGCAAGACATCATTAGCCGAGATGAGAATGTTTTAGTAACTTGGGGTTGCCAGTAAGAGAAAGGGGGGACATGGAACTGGACTACTGTGTGAATCCAATAAGAAAGTGCAGGCGCGGGGGTGGAGGACTTCTGAGCCAGAGGCTGCTTTTAGGGTACTTTTGATATACCCTTGTCTCCTAGCTTTTCCTTTTCCTATTTGGGTCACACTAGGAAATATAAATGATGCAATTATAGAGAAATGTCAGAGATATTAGGTAAATAATTTGTATAAATTACATCCTATCTATACAGCAGCACTCTTTTATCTGGGAATATAAAAATGTATCTGTACTTTGTTTACAGATTTTTGTCTATAAAAGATGACTTTCTCTTTAGCTAAATTTCTGTTCGTATATGTATACTTAAATTTACACATGTTCTGTATTGTCCATGGGACAAAATAATTTTAAAATGCTCATGCCTCTGTGATTTATTTACAATGCACCAGTGGAATCATTAATGACAGAGATGTTAGAGATCATCCATTACCACTGTTGTCAAAATAAAAAAGAAGACACCTTTAGAATAACATTATAAACGTTATGAGAGTGAAATTTTTACATTGGAAATGATTTAGAAAAACAGAGTGGAGGAATGCAATGGACTAAATTTTTGTGCTCCCCCCAGTCCCCCACCACAACCAAAATCCATATGTTGAAATCCTAATACCCAATGTGATGTTATTAAGAGATGGGACCTCCGGGGGGTGACTAGGTCATGAGGGTGAAACCTCATGCACAGGATTAGTGCCCTTATAAAACAGATCGTAAAGAGCTTCCTCACCCCTTCTGCCATGTGAGGACACAGCAGAAAAACGACAGCTTAGGAACCAAGAAGCAGGTTTTCATCAGATGCCAAATCTGCTGGAATCCTGATCTTGGACTTCCCAGCCTACAAAACTGTGAGAAATACATGTTTGCTGTTTATAAACTACTCAGTATAGGGTGTTTGGTTATGGCAGCCCAAATGGACTAAGACAAGGAAAATGGAATTATTTTTTTAAAAAACATAATATCTAATTATGTTTCTAAAAAGTTAGACATGTGTGTGTGTCTGTGTGTATGCATTATGTGTGTTTGTGTGTTCAACGTTGTTGTCAGTCTTAGGAACTCATTATCTTCCATTCATGCTATTTCCCATAACTGATGCTGTATATTCACTGAAAAAGCTGACATTATTGCACAGTCGGCTTGAAATTTTCCATGCACCACAGTGTAAAACCTTAAAGTTAAGCTCCGTTTCCACAGCAACCACAGTTTAGCTCCTCAAGCATAGTTAGACTTTTTTTTGTGGTCTTAACCTACATGTACCAGTAAGGCTTGCTGATCTTTGATGCGGCATTTATAAGTTTTATTGGTTATATAAGCCTATGCCTGTGGTTTCTTTCCTGCATTTGAAAATCCAATGACAGTTTTACACAGGACTAATTTTTGAGGTACAAATTGGGGGAAAAATAAAAGCATAACTGTAAGCAACTGGACATTCAGCTAGTTTTACATTTTATGTAAAACTAATGACTAGTTCTTTCAAATAGATGTGGATTTGACAATTCATCTATAAAAACAGCAAATCTGATCCAAGTTTTTTTTTTTTTTTTTTTTGCGGTACGCGGGCCTCTCACTCTTGTGGCCTCTCCCGTTGCGGAGCACAGGTTCCGGACGCGCAGGCTCAGCGGCCATGGCTCACGGGCCCAGCCGCTCCGCGGCACATGGGATCTTCCCGGACCATGGCACGAACCCGTGTCCCCTGCATCGGCAGGCGGACTCTCAACCACTGCGCCACCAGGGAAGCCCCCGATCCAAGTTTTAAGAGGCCTCTGCTTTGCACACAAATACATACATGTACCCTCGAGTAATTAGGGTTTCTCCTGTGCTACTGATGCTCTTCCACATGCCTGTCTCATGCATCTACAAGACTAAATGAATTGTGTGTACTGTGGACAATAGCCTTTAATCACTCTTCTCTAACCAGCTAAGTCTCCTGGCTTCCCACTTAATCAACCTGAGTCTATAACACTTATACTTTTTTATAGGGGTACTTCATCTTCTGGAAAAAAATTTCCCAATTGTTTTAATCACAAGAGATTCCCTTACACACAGAGAGAGAGAGAGAGAGAGGGGAGGGAGGAAACAGGAACAACTGAATTGAACCTTTTGACAGAGTTTTATTATAAGCATGGAAACATTCATGCGGGAGCAGTCAAGAAAATGACTCTCCAATGATTTGGGGAAAAGGCTTTCATAAACTTAAAAAAAGTAACATTAGGTTGTTTACCAAATATCAGACTGCTTGCTTCCTAAAGAATGATACCTTGTTTTGATCTCTATCAGCATATCTTAAAGACACAGTTTTCATTTGGATTATGTTCACTGTATGTTCACAAGACTTCATGTTCAGATGCTTTGGTATCAAGTTTGAGAATTATTAGTTACCATTAGATTGCAAAATTTCTTCTCAGTGAGTTTTTTCTTACTTCTATGTTCATGACTACTATTTACTATTTGGAATTGTGTTTTGTGTACACATATTGCTGAGACGGGTTTTGGGACCTGGGGTCCTTTGCTGCTGTGCTTGCACCTGGACAAACTTCTCCTCAAGCAACAAAATACAAAGAAACTATAAGGGACTAAAAAATAACTGTGTCCATGTGCAGTTGGGGCAAATTATGACACCAGATTAAAAAACAAAACAAAACAAAAAAACCTGCCACTTCTGAAGATCTGGGAGCAAAAGCAGGGTACTGCGCATGAGCCCTGCACACAGCACCACCAAAGGGGTGGCCAAACCACCTAAGCCACCCTTCCAGCCTGACCCCTGGACACACCCCTACCCTCACCCCATGTAAGGAAACAGCTCTCCCCCCTGCCCCACCTCCAGCGAGCGAGCTAGTGAGCAAGGGAAACTGTTACTTGTTTTCACTCCCCCCTGCTGCAGCAGGGGCCCCAATAAAGCCTTGCTTGAATTTCTTGTCTGGCCTCTTATATTTCTATTGATTAAGGAGGCCAAGAACCTTGGTTGGTAATATTGCCAACACACACACACACACACACACACACACACACACACACACACACATTGGATTTTCTCTTGAATCACCCAAAGTAATGGTCAGAGTATGTGAAAACCAATGCTGGGCCAATGCACTAGCCTAAAAGATGAAGGCAAGCATTTCCATCTCAGATGTCCAAATAATCCTGTTCATTGCTTGAATACTTCATTTATTTTTTGCACAAAATAACTGGCCAAAATCATTCAACTGTGCAGTTTGGTAACTCTTCAAAATTATGGTTCATAAATATATATGACTTCTCAGTGATTCTTAGTGCTGCATCCGTTTTTAGCCATTCACAATCATTCACATTACTCAGAGCCAGTACTCAAAATTTTCCATATCCCCTTCTAGCTTTCTAACACTTCTCCTTCAGCATAAAAACTTCCTTTCTATTTTACATGAAAGATGGATGCCATCAGGTGTGTCCATCACCAGCTGCTTCCACCTATTCAGCCTACAAACTTTTGTATACCAATAATTCTTTCCCTCTTGTCTTGGAAGAAACAAACTAGTTACAACTAAAGTATGACACCTCTACTCTGCATGCTATGTTCATTACCCTTTATTGACCTTGGGAATTTTCTCCAGCCATCAGCCATAAGTTATTTTGCTGTATATACTGACAGTCTTTTTCTCCACTGCTGGTTTCTTCCCCTCTGCTTATAAATACGCATAAGTGTTTTTGCACTTAAAAATTAAAATATAATAAAATAGAAAGTTAAAGCTTTACCTTTGAGTTTCTCTCCACCTATTATTTCTTCTTTCTTTCACTTCTAAGATGACCAAAAGAATAGTCTAAACTCATCATATTCCTACATCACCTCCTCCCATTTGTCAGTCCACAATGCTTGAACTTTTACTATTACCTCATTATTCCAATAAAACTGCACTAGTTAAGTCTTGCAATAATGCTCTGATTTCTAAATCCAAAGTCATTTTTTATATCCTCTTCGCACTTGACTATAGCTTTCAATAGTGTTATGATCCTTTCTTTAAAATCTATCTCAACCCTTGGAATCCAGAATATCATCATCCCATCCTCACCTGGTTCTCCCCCTAGTTTCTTTGCAATCTCATTCACAAGTCTTTTTTGCCTTACTCTGCCCTACTCTCTCATCAGCCGTTTTTTCTTTCACTATCGATTCTCCTCTTTGCGGATCTCATACATTCTAATGGCTTTGGTTGTCCAGATTTGAACTACTTACCTTCCCTCTCCTCCACCAAACTATATTTTCTAGTTTCATCTTTATTTGTTCAGTGATAACAAGATGCAACCTAAGGGCCAGGATAGAGTACTGGGATTCACAATCAATCCAGTTATATCCACGATTTGTTTCATAAATGGCTCAAAGTTTTATAACTTCTTTGCTCCTAATTATAACTTAAATGTGCCCTCCCATCTCAATTCCCGTACTGATCACCTTGCTTTTGCCCTATGTAGGTCACCTGGAATATTAAATTTGCCTTTTACTTGGACTTTCTACCTCCAATCTTGTTCTCCTCCAATACATTCTTTTTACTTTTCCCAAAGTCATTTTTTCACAAGTGCAAATTACACAGAAAACTTAGTAAATATTTGCTGAAAGAATACAAAAGTGCTCAAAAGATGCACACAAAAAAGAATACAGACCAAGGGAATTTTTCATATTTCAAAGGAAGAGACAAGCATGAGACCCTCTTTGCCAATAGCCAATCTCATTTTTAATAATGTCCCTATGAGTGATTCCATATATGTCTAATCTCCACCCCATATTCCTGTATTTATGGCATCTAACATGTCTTACGTTTAGTTCTTCAGGAGTCAGTTATTTTTTATGCAGGTGGTTTTTGGGGAATGCTCTTAAGATCAACACCTGTAAGAGAAGGAGGGAACTAGGGTAGGTTGGAGACAGAAGTTGGACTACAATGAAGTTGTAACAGGCTTCAGACAATTCCACAAGGAGATCTAGAGCTGGGATGGCCATTCTAAATTGTCCTGAATTGAGGCAAGAGAACTGGGTCTTTGTAGCCCTAAATAGACCAGTCATTGGATGTGGGCTGCTTAGTGTGCCCCCACTGAGGGTGCATAACTTCTAGTGAAGTAGCTCCTCTTGTCAATGGAAAGCTATGAGCCACCATCATTCATACTACTGGTAGCTGGAGGAATGAGCTGGGTCCCTTACCCTAACAAGGACTGTTCAGTTTTCTGATGGATAACTCACTCTCTTCTTGCCACTGTAAATGCTATCTTTTTAACTTCCTAAACCCCACATGAAACAACAAACTCTCTATAACTTTCACTAACCCCCTCTGGCCACCAGTTAACCCACTCATTCCAGAACACACAGATGACAGAATTATTTCAAAATCACAAGTATAGTTTATCTAAATAACTTTCTTGACTCCTAATGACCTACAGATTAAAACACAGACTTCTGTCTCATCATATCAAAAGTACTCAGGTTTGCCTTTCCTGCCCTATGGCATCTTGGTCCCTGAGCCATAGTTTATCTGGACTTTTTTCATGCCCAAATCAACAATGGCCTTTTTTTTTTCTTTTGTAAGTAAAATCAATTTTATTAATAAAGCTCTTTCCACATGTGCAGAGCAAATAATTAATGAATTCCGAGGAAAAAACCTACATACTGTGAAATTAGAAGTATCCCAGGATGACAAAAAATAAATAACTAATCCCTATTTTGCACACGTTCTTCTCTCTGTTTAGAGCTGCAGAACCCCTCCTTCTTCTTCAAGAGGCACCTTACAACTCTCCCTTTTGTAAAGTCTCTCCAGCAACTTCAGGCAAGATGAAACACAATCTCTTCTGTGTTTTCACGGCTATGTTCATCGACACTATTAGAATATTCAGTGTTGTATTTCCCTCATCTGCTTAAATGGTGCTCTCCCTTCGAATCTTAACCTCTGTAATATCAGTGCTGCCATATTTGCCAACACAGAGTAACTGCCAGATATAAGTTCATTGAATAAATGAAAGAATAAGTGAATGACATAGCTTTTTCATTCTAGCATATACATTTGAATATCAAGTAAGCAAATATGCCTAAGAGATCTGTGTAGGAGTATGTGTCAAACATGCTTTCTCTGTTTTACTTTTGTTTGTATTCTTTTTTTCCCCATCACTCGGAAAGCTGGAGAATCTATTGTTTCCACCTACAATTTCTCCAAATGCTTGAAAAAAACTAAATGTATGAGCAATATTTTTCAAGCAATGATCTAGAAGCAAATCACTATATTGAGACATTAAAAAATTTTTCTAAGATTATGTCTTTTGTGTTATAATCCCTGATTCAGCTATTCCTCCCTATAAATGCTATATACTTATGCTTATTTTTGTTTGATCATTGAATAGCTACTTGGATACCTGTGACTTTCAATATATCTTACAATTATAATGTAAACAATAATAAAATATATTATTCAATATACCTTTTTGAAAGCTTCTTGTAGAAATCAATTATTTAAACAAATATTTTATGATGTTAATGTCTCACACTTCTTTTCCAGTATTCCCTACACTAACACATAATATTCCAACAATTTTCATAGAAAATTATCAGAATTAACCACATCTTTATCTTTGTTCACAGTAGTCATAAGAAGCCCAAGACTCAGCTTTTAACTACCTCTGATCAGAAAGCTCTCTCAGCTCTATTATCAAAAATGTCTACAACTTGACCACTTTTCTAGTTCCATTGTGATAGCACTAAACAATGTCACAATCTTCTTTTTCCAGGATACTAGAAAGGTTTCTTTCTGCTTCCAACCGTGGCCTCAGATCTTGTACCAGATATTTAAAAATTAATAATTGTGACTCTCCATAAGAGCTATATATATGTTGTAATGATCTGTAATGTATATGGTGGTAGAACTTCCTTATTTGTTTTCTAGACCAAATTTTGACATCGTCTGGCCACAATCATATACTGAACATCTTTGAGAAACCTTTATCCAAGAAAAAAATTATTGTTGTTCTTATTGTTTTATTTTTAAATGGGAGAAATATATGTGTATTTATAGCACGAGGAGAAGGATCAGCTGGATTTGAAAACATTAAAGGTGTAAGAGGGCTTCCCTGGTGGCGCAGTGGTTGAGAGTCCGCCTGCCGATGCAGGGGACGCGGGTTCGTGCCCCGGTCCGGGAGGATCCCACATACCACGGAGCGGCTGGGCCCGTGAGCCATGGCCGCTGAGCCTGCGCGTCCGGAGCCTGTGCTCCGCAACGGGAGAGGCCACAGCGGTGAGAGGCCCGCGTACCGCAAAAAAAAAAAAAGTATAAGAGAGACCAAATAATTGGTTACACACATGTCCAGAGAAATCTGATAGGCTTAAAATCAAGAAAAAGCTAAAGGGTTTACTATTTCAAGAAGGAAACATCTAGAGACATGAGGGAGGAAAATTATGTGTTGAGAATGTGGTTAGACTTTAATATTCCCTAGTTGTAAACTATGTAATAGGATAAATTATTCAAACACTTTAAGTCTCAATATTGTCATTTGTCATTTGTTCAACAAATATTTATTGATCATCTGTCATGTACTGTCACTCTGCTAGGCATTGAAAATAACATGGGAGGAAAGTAGTAAGGATATTTGCACTGATTTATTTTATAATCTTACTGTAATTGGGACAAAAGAATTACAATGAGATTATGTTTAGAGCTAGGGTGGGAGAAGTACAATGTGTTATGGAAGCAAAAGGGTGGGGTATATAACATATGATAGCGGTCAGAACAGCACTCTTGAAAGACCAGCAAGAGAAAAAGAGACTTGAATAAAAGAGTTTGACTTTGGAAAAGATGCATTGTTATGAAGGTAAGTATAGTGCTGCAGACAAACCAAACAGTATATGCAGAGGCCTAGAAGAAGACAGAGTTGGTTAAATACACATTAAATACAATAATTTAAAAAATCATTAGGGCTGCATCACAGTGTGTCAAAGCATAGAATTGGAAAAGATGAAGTTGGAATGGTAGGCAGAAGCTAGATTAAAAGACTATGTCAGTCAGTACTTAAAAATTGATGTGCATAGAAATCATCTGGGATCTTGTTAAAACCTAAATTCTGAGTCAGTAGTTTTGGAGTGGGGCCCTAATATCTAGTAAGTTTACAAGTAATGCTAACACTGCTGGTCCATCTGCTGGCCCACGTTGAGCATCAAGGATTTAAATCAAGTTCAGGGGTTTGAATCTTATATCTATTCCCATGAAGACTCATTAATAAGTTTAAATAGGAAAGTAACTTGATCAAATTAATCTTTGATTTTTTTTTTATAAGGTCCTTCTCATGCCTTATGAAGACTGGATTAGAAAGTGAAAGGTCTGCAGGTAGGGAGACATATTAAGAGGCAATTATAATATTCTAAATTATACAAGTATCTGAGAGATGATTGTAAACTTGGAAAGTCACAGTGGGGATAACAAGATAAATTTAGTAGCTAGAATCAAGAGAAAACAGTAATAAATTGAATGCACGTAGAGAGGAAGGGAAGCATTAAGTATGATGCCCAATTTTATGGTTAGAGCAAATGCACGGAGACTGATGATAATAATGATGTTTGTAATAAACAGCTAAATGTATTCAATATTTATTACATGCTATGCACTAATATTTATGCTTTTAAATTACTTAACTCACAAAAACCCATGAGCAAGGTTCTACTGTATTTCCATTTTACAGATGAGGAAACTGAAGCATGGGTTAAGAAATTCAGAATTAGTAGAGTGCATGGCACAAGACAAATTTTCAGAAAATGGCTATTATTATAATTATTCAAATGAATCTGGAGTTGGAAAAGGAAATGACTGAATGAAATCTTTCCTGACAACGCCTATTTTCTTGATATGATGGGAGGCAGAGTCACTCTCTAATACAGAGAAATAAAGGTTGGGTGTGGAATACATGATAGTGATGAAACAATCAACAAAGTGAAAACATAATCTATTGAATGGGAGAAAATACTTGCAAACTCTATATCTGATAAAGAGTTAACGTGCAAAATATATAAGAAATTCCTACAACTCAATAATGTTTTAAACCCCAATTAAAAAATGAGTAAGGACTTGCATAGATATTTCTCCAAAGAAGACATACAAATGGCCAAATGGTATATAAAAAGACACTTAACATCACTAATCAATAGAGAAATTCAAAACCAAAATGAGATACTACTTCGTACTTGTTAGAATGGATAGCTTTAAAAGTTGATGATTTCCACGATTCAAGCATTCAAGCCTTCCTTATTTGCTTTGTGCTCATTTAGTTCACAGACTGAGTTCAGTAGAGAAAGTATTTTTCTGTTAGTGTACAAGAAGAAAGCCTGATAATCCCTTCAATTTGAAGAGAGAGCTCCCATGAAATGAAATTTAATATTTTGAATTATTTTACTTTACATGTTTCTGACAACTATTGGATATGTTTAATTATTGGGCAACACAGTGAAACTGGAAGGATTAGTTCCTTCAAACCAGTTTCTAATTTATCTTATATCTCATTTTAATGTTTTCATATTTTATAACAAAAGAAACCAGGATGCAAATGTGTGTCATATGCTTATTTCCCATTCAGAAATACAATTTCATATTATTACCGACTTTCAATTGAGCTCATCATTTTTCCCTCGACAAAGTGATGGGAAAAAGTCCTTCTTGAAATTTACAGTTGAATCCACAAAAGGTATTGAGTTTCCTAGTGTGATATGACAGGCAAATTATTAAATAAGAGAAATATGTAGCTCTTTTGACGGTGCATTAAATATATGCTTAATTCTCTTCATTTTTCTGCTTTATTTGATATTATTTATTGATATACACTTTTTCCTCTACTGTTCTCCATAAAATGTAAATCTCCTTCATTATAAAGCAAGTATTCTTGCCTTCTTGCAGAGAGCATCTTCTTTTGTATCATAAGCTTATATACCCTGTAAAAGTAAAGAGCAACTACTTTTACATATATGAAAGGAAATAAACAACATGGATAACTGTTTCACACTTTAATCAACTGGTAGTTATGACTGTGATTTCTTTTTTTTTTTCAACATCTTTTTTGGAGTGTAATTGCTTTACAATGTTATGTTAGTTTCCGCTGTATAACAAAGTGAATCAGCTATACGTATACCTATATCCCCATATCCACTCCCTCTTGCGTCTCCCTCCCACCCTCCCTATCCCACCCCTCTAGGTGGTCACAAAACACGGAACTGATCTCCCTGTACTATGCGGCTGCTTCCCACTAGCTATGTATTTTACATTTGGCAGTGTATATAAGTCAATGTTACTCTCTCACTTCGTCCCAGCTTACCCTTTCCCCCTCCCTGTGTCCTCAAGTCCATTATCTACGTCTGTCTTTATTCCTTTCCTGCCCCTAGGATCATTGGAACCATTTTTTATTTTAGATTCCATATATATGTGTTAGCGTATGGCATTTGTTTTTCTCTTTCTGACTTACTTCATTCTGTATGACAGACTCTAGGTCCATCCACCTCACTACAAATAAAACAATTTCGTTTCTTTTTGGGCTGAGTAATATTCCATTGTATATATGTGCCACATCTTCTTTTTCCATTCATCTGTTGATGGACACTTAGGTTGCTTCCATATCCTGGCTATGGTAAATAGTGCTGCAATGAACACTGTGGTACATGACTCTTTTTGAATTATGGATCTCTCAGGGTATATGCCCAGTAGTGGGATTGCTGGGTCATATGGCAGTTCTATTTTTAGTTTTTTAAGGAACCTCCATACTCTTCTCCATAGTGGCTGTATCAATTTACATTCCCACTAACAGTGCAAGAGGGTTCCCTTTTCTCTACACCCTCTCCAGCATTTGTTTGTAGATTTTTTGATAATGGCCATTCAAACTGCTGTGAGGTGATACCTCATTGTAGTTTTGATTTGCATTTCTCTATAGTGATTAGTGATGTTGAGCATCTTTTCATGTGTGTGTTGGCAATCTGTACTGGAGAAATGTCGATTTAGGTCTTTTGCCCATTTTTGGATTGGGTGGTTTGTTTTTTTGATATTGAGCTGCATGAGCTGCTTGTATATTTTGGAGATTAATCCTTTGTCAGTTGCTTCGTTTGCAAATATTTTCTCCCATTCATAGGGTTGTCTTCTCATCTTGTTTATAGTTTCCTTTGCTGTGCAAAAGCTTTGAAGTTTCATTAGGTCTGATTTGTTTATTTTTGTTTTTATTTCCATTTCTCTAGGAGGAGGGTCAAAAAGGATCCTGCTGTGATTTATGTCATAGAGTGTTCTGCCTATGTTTTCCTCTAAGAGTTTCATAGTGTCTGGCCTTATATTTAGGTCTTTAATCCATTTTGAGTTTATTTTTATGTATGGTGATAGGGAGTGTTCTAATTTCATTCTTTTACATGTACCTGTCCAGTTTTCTCAGCATCACTTTTTGAAGAGGCTGTCTTTTCTCCACTGTATTCTCTTGGCTCCTTTATCAAAGATAAGGTCACCATATGTGCATGGGTTTATCTCTCGGATTTCTATCCTGTTCCATTGATCTATATTTCTGTTTTTGTGCCACTACCCTATTGTCTTGATTACTGCAGTTTTGTAATATAGTTTGAAGTCAGGGAGCCTGATAACTCCAGCTCCGTTTTTCTTTCTCAAGACTGATTTGGCTATTCGGGGTCTTTTGTGTTTCCATACAAACTGTGAAATTTTTTGTTCTACTTCTGTGAAAAATGCCATTGGTAGTTTGATAGGGATTGCATTGAATCTGTAGATTGCTTTGGGTAGTAGAGTCATTTTCATAATATTGATTCTTCCAATCCAAGAGCATGGTATATCTCTCCATCTGTTTGTATCACCTTTTATTTCTTTTATCAGTGTCTTACAGTTTTCTGCATACAGGTTTTTCTCTCCTTAGCTAGGTTTATTCCTAGGTATTTTATTCTTTTTGTTGCAATGATAAATGGGAGTGTTTCCTTAATTTCTCTTTCAGATTTTTCATCGTTAGCATATAGGGATGCAAGAGATTTCTGTGCATTAATTTTGCATCCTGCTACTCTGCCAAATTCATTGATTAGCTCTAGCAGTTTTCTGGTAGTATCTTTAGGATTCTCTAGGTATAGTATCATGTCATATGCAAACAGTGACAGCTTTACTTCTTATTTTCCTGTTTGGATTCCTTTTATTTCTTTTCCTTCTCTGAGTGCTGTAGCTAAAACTTGGGGAGCTAAAACTATGTTGAATAATAGTGGTGAGAGTGGGCAACCTAGTCTTGCTCCTGATCTTAGTGGAAATGGTTTCAGTTTTTCACCATTGAGAACGATGTTGGCTGTGAGTTTGTCATATATGGCCTTTATTATGTTGAGGTAAGTTCCCTCTATGCCTCCTTTCTGGAGAGTTTTTATTATAAATGGGTGTTGAATTTTGTTGAAAGCTTTTTCTGCATCTATTGAGATAATCATATGGGTTTTCTCCTTCAATTTGTTAATATGGTGTATCACATTGATTGATTTGCATACATTGAAGAATCCTTGCATCCCTGGGATAAACGCCACTTGATCATGGTGTATGATCCTTTTAATGTGCTGTTGGATTCTGTTTCCTAGTATTTTGTTTAGGATTTTTGCATCTGAGTTCATCAGTGATATCTGCCTGTAGTTTTCTTTTTTTGTGACATCCTTGTCTGGTTTTGGTATCAGGGTGATGGTGGCCTCGTAGAATGCGTCTGGGAGTGTTCGTCCCTCTGCTATATTTTGGAAGAGTTTGGGAAGGATAGGTGTTAGCTCTTCTCTAAATGTTTGATAGAATTCACCTGTGCAGCCATCTGGTCCTGGGCTTTTGTTTATTGCAAGACTTTTTTTTTTTTTTTTTTTTTGCGGTATGTGGGCCTCTCACTGTTGTGGCCTCTCCTGTTGCGGGGCACAGGCTCCGGACGCGCAGGCTCAACGGCCATGGCTCACGGGCCCAGCCGCTCCGCGGCATGTGGGATCTTCCCGGACCAGGGCACGAACCTGTGTCCCCTGCATTGGCAGGCGGACTCTCAACCACTGCGCCACCAGGGAAGCCCTCTTGCAAGACTTTTAAGCACAGTTTCAATTTCAGTGCTTGTGATTGGTCTGTTTATATTTTCTGTTTCTTCCTGATTCAGTCTCAGAAGGTTGTCCTTTTCTATGAAATTGTGTATTTCTTCAAGTTGTCCATTTTATTGGCATATAGTTGCCTGTAGTAATCCCTCATGATTCTTTGTATTTCTGCAGTGTCAGTTGTTACTTCTCCTTTTTCATTTCTAATTCTGTTGATTTGAGTCTTCTCTCTTTTCTTCTTGATGAGTCTGGCTAATGGTTTATCAATTTTGTTTATCTTCTCAAAGAACCAGCTTTTAGTTTTACTGATCTTTGCTATAGTTTCCTTCATTTCCTTTTCATTTATTTCTGACCTGATCTTTATGATTTCTTTCCTTCTGCTAACTTTAGGGTTTTTTTGTTCTTCTTTCTCTAATTGCTTTAGGTGTAAGGTTAGGTTGTTTATTTGAGATGTTTCTTGTTTCTTGAGGTAGGATTATATTGCTATAAACTTCCCTCTTAGAACTGCTTTTGCTGCATCCCATAGGTTTTTAATCATCATTATAATTGTGATTTCTATGTTCATAAATTATTCTGGACATTTTATAAAATGAAAAATAGGTTTTTCTGTATTTTCTCACATCTGGATATGTGATATATATCATTTCTAAGCATTAATAGTGAAATGAATCACAGTTTCATTTTAATATACATATGAATATGGATTACAAATAATAGGATTTCTTTCTGTATTTTACATTTAAGTGTGACTATAAAAGGAAATATTATTTAAACAAAATAATATTATTTTAATATTTATTATTTCTAAAGTGTTTTATAGAAACATAATATTAGAATATTAAGACTATGCCATCCCATTTCCATACTGAAAATTGGGAAATAGACAGTTTTAGGCTATAAAATTGCAATAATGTTTATTTTTATTAACTACTTTTTTATGAAATGTAGTTCGGTTTACCTTGATCACTATATTAAAAGCAAAATTAAAAATAAGGGTGAAAACAGCCAATGTTACAGTCAATGAAACAAAAATACTTTGTGTAGGGCTTCTCTGGTGGCGCAGTGGTTGAGAGTCCGCCTGCCAATGCCGGGGACACGGGTTGGTGCCCCGGTCCGGGAGGATCCCACATGCCACGGAGCAGCTGGGCCTGTGAGCCATGGCCACTGAGCCTGCGAGTCCGGAGCCTCTTGCTCCGCAACGGGAGAGGCCACAACAGTGAGAGGCCCGCATACCGCAAAAAAAAAAAAACAAAACCACATTCATTACAAAAGAATGTTCTTTAAGTTGACATTTATGAAGGAAAAATAAAAAGAGTGGATATGTAATTTTTTTAGTTGTAAAAAGCCTTTGTTTTCCTTTTCCTTTAATCTTCAAAGGTAGCAACAGAAAATAAACTCAGCAGAAAACTTCAAATATATTACTTACTCTAGGCTTGGGTGTAACAAGGTAAAAATATCAATTAAAAATTAGGAATGACTTTGACTCTTTCCCAGTTCCTTCAATATCCTGATTCGTGAAATTTTTAATAATTTAAGATTTAGTTTATTTGTGGCTTTGCTCCTAGTATTATACTGTCTCTGACCACACAGGTCAAAGAGTTTTATGAATGTTTTGCTAAAAATGTCTTCCTGCTTTTTACAGTTGCATTTAATTTGGCATAAAAACATGACCTTTTACTCAGCAGTATAAATGAAGAATGAATAGATGTTATTCATAAATTAATGGTCTTGGCTTTGCTTAGTTAATCTTACAATGAATCCATTGCCAACTATAATTTAGGAGGGACAAACTGATGAAATGAAAGCAGTTAGGGAATTTTACAGAAAGAATAATAATTTTAAAAGATGAAAGTTAACTTTCCTTTATTTTTTCCCTCTTTATTACATTTATCTTTAAACTGCTTCTCTGTAATGAAAACATTTAAAGATTGAATTAGGGTTTATGGGCTTATAAGAAATTAGAACTTGGAGGTGATGGTATTAAAAACTCAAAATAATTTTGGTAGGAAGGATCAAGTGATGCAAAGTGTACTGATAAAATAAGAAAGATGAACAGCCAAATCAAAGAATAGGCAGAAGACTTAAATAGACATTTCTCCAAAGAAACCATACAGATGGCCAACAGAAACATGAAAAGATGCTCAACATCGCTAATTATTAGAGAAATGCAAATCAAAACTGCAATAAATTGTCACCTCACACTGGTCAGAATGGTCCTCACCCAAAAGTCTGTAAATAATAAATGCTGGAGAAGGTGTGGAGAAAAGGGAGCTCTCCTACACTGTTGGTGGAAATGTCAATTGTTGCAGCCACTATGGAGAACAGTATGGAGGTTTCTTAAAAAACTAAAATTAAAGCTACCATACAACCCAGCAATCTCACTACTGGGCATACAACCAGAGAAGACAAAACCTCTAATTCCAAAAGATAACATGAACCCCAATGTTCATAGCAGCATTATTTACAATAGCCAAGACATGGAAACAACTTAAATGTCCATTGACAGATGAATGGATAAAGAAGATGTGGTATATATATACAATAGAATATAGAATATTACTCAGCCATAAAAAAGAATGAAATAATGCTATTTGCAGCAACGTGGATGGACCTAGTGATTATCATACTAAGTGAAGTAAGTTAGAGGAAGACAAATATCATGATATCATTTATATGTGGAATTTTAAAAAGTGATACTAATGAACTTATTTACAAAACAGAAATAAACTCACAGACATAGCAATCAAACTTACAGTTACCAAAGGGGAAGTGGGAGGAGGGATAAATTAGGAGTTTGGTATTAACAGATACACACTACTGTATATAAGATAGATAAACAACAAGGACCTATCGTATGGCACAGGGAACTATATTCAATACCTTGTAATAACCTATAATGGAAAAGAATCTGAAAATATATATATACATACATATATATATATTTATATATATATATATAACTGAATCACTTTGCTGTATATCTGAAACTAATACATTGTAAATCAACTATGCTTCAATAAAAATTGTTTGTTTTGGAAAAAAAAGAGATGAAAAAATCCAGACAATAATTTTGAAGAAATGATAAGTACAAAATAGAATACAAAGCATTATAATTAATAGTAAGTGAAAGGGGATGAATTCGATGAGGAAAGCAATATTTTGTGTAATCCTTTCATCACCCAATTTTCATCTCTTCTATTAATTCAAAATGAACAAAATCAGTGTCTACTATTGTAGACATCTGCTACTAATGTCTACATCTGCTATTCCACACACATTATTTTCTCATTTGACACAGGCTCTCCATTGCCCCTTAAATGATCCATATACATTCTTGCTGCTGAGAAATCACTGGTGTGCTTCCTCTCTAAACGAAACACCTCCTCATTCATTTATTTATTTATTTATTTATTTTGCGGGGGGTGGATTAGACACAGATATTTATTGTCTGAGTTCTGGAGCCTATCCTTGTTCCTTTAAATCCTGCATTTCCTTTTCCAGGCCATGCCCCAAGTCCTCTAATAAATTTGTATCTATCACTCCAGCCTTAAAATACTATACTTCTTTCAGTTATGTCATTTAATTGGGTTTTGTGTAGATTTTTTAATTTATGAGGACTCGCTAAGCTTTAGTTTTCTCATCTGTAAAATGGAAATAATAAGACTTACTTTAGAGGGTTCTTGTGAAAATGGAAAAGGCTTGTATAGGTGTATAAATATAGTAAGTTTTATGCCAATGTTATTTTTATCATAATATTAACCTTGTATCATCATTTATGCTTTTGAGTATATGTCCTGCTTCAGCAAATATAATGTAGACCATTGAATATTTGCTGTGTTTTCGGTATGTTTTTCTTGGAAAGTGTTCAATAATGTGTCACCATCATTTTCCATGCCCCGTTTTGTGTTCCCTATCTTTAAGTGGTCTATTTGTTCTATTTTGAGCTTTGTTCCTCTTATTTCTCTACACTGTATCAAGGAAGTATGATACAAAAGGCCATCAGCTGAAACTCAGAGTTGCTCTCCTGCTATATCATAACTCACAGAGCAATTTCCTCTGCATGTAATCTTGTTTCCATCTCTACAATCAAGTCTTATTGTTCAGTGTTTTTCCTTGCTCAGTTCTAGAATGAGTAGAATCTCGTTAGCTTTGGGGAATTCTAGTTGAATCATTTATAGATAAATTCAGGCTATAAGCATATATTACTCTTTTCTCTCTTGGAGGACTGGTAATTGATGTGGGATTGGATGGCATAGTTCAGTGGAAAGGACCTAGTTGACAATCATCCAGAAGTATGTTAAATTTCAACTTTTATCATATAACCTCAGAAGAAAAGCTCAGACTCTGTACCTCACTTAACATATTATTGAAAAAAATATTCAAAATATTGATCATATCTGGTAAGAAATCATTGATTTTTACACTTGTGGCACATCCTCTGACCAATTTTCAAGAACATAAAATGCAAATGCTAGGATACATTTTGTTTCTACAGGATCATGGGCCCTCTTTTGCAATAGCTAACTTTTGTATCTGGATGCCTGTGGTGTCTCCTCTCTGGAAAGTTTCACTTTCCAGGTCTTGCCTATAACATGTTAAGGTGATTGATATCTCCTATCTACTCACGTAAGTAATTTGGGGGTCTATCTTACGCTTTTGGCTTTATGACTGTGTAATTTATATATTCCTAAATAACAGATACTCCAAAACTTAATGGCTTAAAATGACAGAATTTTTTCTCCATAGGTCCTCTGGCTTTGGGTTTTTCACAAGGCTGTAATGAAGATGTCAGCCTGTGCTGCAGTCATCTTAAGGTGTGAGTGGGGGTGGATACTTTTCCAAGATTATTTTCACGTTGTTGACAGGATTCATATTCTCATGGGCAAGCAGACTGCGGGTTTCAGTTCCTTACTGTCTGGTGACCAGAAACCACCCTTAATACCTCTCCATGTGGCCCTTTCCACAGGGCAATAGGGCAGCTCAGAGTTTATTTCATCAGAACTTGCAAACAAGAAGGCAAGAGAGAAAGTAAGAGCAATATAGAATTCAAGGTCCTTTTAAAACTAATATCAGAAGTGACATCCTACTTATTTTGCCATATGCTATTTTGTAGAGGCAAGTCACTTGGTCCAGCCCACACAAGGGTATGGGTCTGAGAAGGCAGGAGTCACTGGGAAGGATTTCAGAAGATGCCTACAACAGTGATATTCTCTTAACACAACTTTAGGAGGTTAGTTCAGTTAAACAACGGTTACTAAGGTGCATAATACGTGTCAGGAAGTAGACTAGAATAAAATGAAGAAGAATATAGTGCCTGTCTTAGAAAAGTTCATAATCTATTTTGGAAACCAATGGGTCTGATTTTATCATGCACAGGCTGCTGTGGGAAAATAAAGATTCCTAATCCAGTCTATGAGATCAGAAAAAGCTTCCCAGTGGAGGCAATTAAGTTAATTTTTGACACATAAAAGGTGGAGAAGGGACAGCATATCAGAGAAAACAGCTATACAAATGTACTAGGGCATGACACATACATCATGGTGCGTGTTCATAATAGTGTCCATGCTGAGCTCTTTAGAAGATGTTGCAGCATAATACATTCCTTCCAGCATGTGCACAAAGTGCTCTACAGTAAAACCATATTAGGTGTTATTAGTTCTTTCCTGCTCACTCTCCCCTGGCTCATGGTGAGCTCTCCTGCTCCTTAGGAGGCATTCCTAGATGGTTACTCTAGAACTTACTGCTCAAAACTGACAAAATCCAAACTCAGCCTCCCAGGGGAATTGGCAATAATCACAAATTATTTCCCCACACAACCCCCAAAGTCTTTGTAGAGACTAAGTGCTACTAGCAGTCATAATACCCCTGCTTATTCTCATAAGCAAACATTCAAATTAAAGTATAATCATGTTAGACAATTTCCCTTAAGTAGGAATTTTTACATTTGCATCAATTATAAAACCTATTAATGTTGCAGAAAAAGTTTTTTAATGAAAGAAAAATAAAAGTATTAGAAATAAAAAATTCACAACAAACTTGTATGAAACAACTTTAAGTCTCTTCTTTATCCCTGAAGAAGTTTGTGTGTTATTGACTACCCCTGCTTGAAACGTTCTCTTCCTTTGGCTCTTGGGACATAACCCTTTGCTGATTTATGTCCTTCACCTCCGAGTGCTCATTTATGCATAAATATTTCCAGGTCATTTATAAATCAGTAGATGCCAGTGCCTTGCAATGAAGCCAAATATCACAGATTTACCTAATCTTAGAATTAGGGAAATAAATCTAGATTGTATTTGACTCATTTCAGTGGAGACAGGAGTCTCCCTCTTTCTCAGAGATGAGGGTTTTCCTTTTAAATGTAACTATTTCCTTTTTGCAGATCTGCTTGTTCTGGAAAGTTTTAAGTTTTTATATCTACTAACACCAACTTGCATATGGTTCTAGAATTCCATGGTATCAATTATTTCCCCATAACTCCATGACTTAGCTACAGGGTTTCTGGGGTTATAAGCAAGGGCAGAGACACAAAGAACTGGCAGGAAACAGTGGTCTTTATCATCACAAAATCTTTAACCGTCAACCCGTGCTTTATATTTTTAAGGGAAGACAAACTTCCTATAAGCATAGTAAAATTTACTACAGCCTTAGAATTAGAAGGCGGAACACAGTATGGAGGAACACACTTTATCACTGAGTAGCTCAAAAATTGTAGCTAATGATTTCATCTGCCCTAATACTAAAGCAGACTAATTGCATGACCCCTCTGACTATCAAAAATTGTGTCATTAAAATGTCCAAAATTAATGGTTTTCTTAAAACATAATAACAATAAAAAATATACAAATAAACAAAGAATGCAATTTAACTTGGATTGGAGGCAGAGAGCATTTGGGGATACAGACTAAGGAGTCAGAATGCCCTAGTACAAATCCAGATCTGCGATTTAGCTGCATTATTTTGGACAGATTACTTAACCACACTGGTTACTCTTCTGCAAAGTGGGGAAAATAATACCACCCATCAGAGGGAATTTTGTGTGAATCAAGGCGCTAATACTTGAAAAAGAATGAAAGGGCAGTTGGCACACAGATGGTGTAACAAGCCTCAAAGATTAAAAATAAAATATATCTTCAATAGATCATGATCACTACTTTCAAATAGTAAAGGTAATAGTTAAAAATGACTTAACAAAAGCAATTTTGATTAAGACTTTGGAGGTCCCTGGGGTGTGGTGATTATGCTCTTGACTGCAATCATTTCCTTACTAGGGATTTATCTGTCAGCAGTAGCAGCTGAAGTGGGCAATTATCCACATTAACTCCTCTACCAATGTTTATCATTATTGTTGTGCTAAAACAGGGTTGAGGAATTCATTCGACAAAATATAAATACACATGGTCACCAATTCGATAGCTTATATATAAATAAAATATAATATTTTACAGATTTTTCTGAAATCCTCCTTTAAATTCCTTTTAATAAATATCTTTTATAAAATGAATGATTGTAAGCAAATTTCAAAAGCCCCTTCAAAATATTACAGATGTGACACCTAAATAAGTTTGGTTTTTCCCAAGGAACTCTCTATCTTATTAATTATAGAAAATAGTGTCCTTTTTTGCTATTACGATTATGGCCTGAAGTATGGTGCAAATACTCTCACCACAAAGTGAACGATGAGGGAATTTGTTTCAGAGATCTAGTGTGGACACAGAGTGAACACTATCTGTTCTCAAACTACAAGGCTCCATGAAGGTCCATGCCTGTATTGTTCATCACTGCATCCTCAGCCCTTATCATACTGTAGTCTAGCACACAGCAGGAACTAAGTATATAACAAATGAATTAATGCATGTTTAGCCTGTTCTCGTCTAAGGCTCAAATTTTCCAAAGAAATCCTTGTTTCTCTGGGTGGAAGGAAAGATTATTTTCTTTTCCTTTTTCTTTTCCAAGTCATTCTCATTTCATTTTTCATGTCCACCTCAGTAATATTCAATCCCCAATGTCATCTTTCTTTCATCCCAGCCCCGTGTATTTCCATGGGGTATTGTCTTTCTGATAAGTCATGTAATCATTCCAACTACTTTATACCTCTGAACTCTAGTCCTCTTTTTATTGACAACTCTCAGTTATCAGATATGATAGAGAAGAGCTGATAAAAACATTAAATGACATGTAATTTACAGATCTGCATCTTAACTGTTTGAATCAAAAACCTTATTTGAAAAAATGGGATTTCTTATCTGTATTTTGCCATTCACCTTGTTAGAAATGCTACTGAGAAATGGGTGGGAGGGGGGGAGATATGAAAAAGAGAAGACCAAAATTAATAATTTACTGAAATGTTCAGAGCTTGAGTTCGATTATTATGACAAGATGATCTTAACATTTTTGTTCATTTGTTTTTTTTTAATCTGTGCCTCATATAAAGTTGTGAGAATAGCAGTAGTTGGTCATTGAACATCATAGATGCTTCATATGGACCATGATTCAAATTATGTATTTTAATATGATCCTCACCACCACCACCCCTAAACACAGTAAACTCGGCAATAAAGACAATGAATACCATAAAACTACTGGAATTACCTGCCTCTGAGAATTGTGCTAATAAAGAAAAAATTATTAAAACCTGAAATGTTCTGATTATACTTGTCAGGATCTCAAAGAGATATTTACAGTGATAACAATTCGTTTGGGTAAATACCCCAAAGTGGATGAATCATGTAGTTGTTCTATTTTTAATTTTTTAAGGAACCTCCATACTGCTTTCCACAGTGGCTGCACCAATTTACATTCCTACCAACAGTGTACAGATTCCAATTTCTCTGCATTCTTGTTATCTTTGGTTTTTTGTTTTTTTTTTTCGATACGCAGGCCTCTCACTGCTACGGCTTCTCCCGTTGCGGAGCACAGGCTCCAGACGCGCAGGCTCAGCAGCCATGGCTCACGGGCCCAGCCGCTCGGCAGCGTGCGGGATCCTCCCGGACCAGGGCACGAACCCGTGTCCCTTGCATCGGCAGGCGGACTCTCAACCACTGCACCACCAGGGAAGCCCGGGGTTTTTTTTTTATACATCCTAATTGATGTGAGGGGATATCTCACTATTTTTAATTTGCATTTCCCTCATGATTAGTAATGTTGAGCATCTTACCAAACACCTGTTGGTCATTTATGTATTTTCTCTGGAAAATATCTATTTCAGTCCTTTGCCTATTTTCATCTAATTATGTGATTTTTAAAATGTTGAATTGTAGTAGTTCCTTATGTATTTTGGATATTAAACCATTAATCAGATATAGGGTTTGAAATTATTTCCTCCCATTCTACAGGTTGCCTTTAAACTCTGTTAATTATTTTCTTTGCTGTAGAGAAGCTTTTTAGTACAATGTAGTCCCACTTTTCTATTTTTGCTTTTGTTGCTTGTGCTTTTGACGTTACACACAAGAAATCATCACCCAAACCAATGTCAGGATGCTTTTCTTCTACATTTCCTTCTAGGAGTTTTACAGTTTCTGGTCTTACATTTAAATATTTAATCAATTTTGAGTTGATTTTTATGTACGGCATAAGATAAAGTTTCAATTTTATCCCTTTTCATGTGGCTATCCAGTTTTTCCAACACCATTTATTGAAGAGAGGATCATACATCATGACTGTGAGATATATCCCTGGGATGCAAGGATGACTCAACATGTGAAAATCAATTAATGTGATATACTATATTAACAGAATGAAGGATAAAAATCACATGATCATCTCAATAGATACAGTAAAAGAATCTGACAAAATACAAACTCTTTGATGATAAAGAGTCTTAAAAAGCTAGCAATAGAAAAAACTTACCTCGACATGATAAAGACCATATATGACCAAACCCCCACAGTTAACATAATAATCAATTGGAAAAGCTGAAAGCTTTCCTCTAAGATCAGGAACAAAGCAAGGATGCCCACTCTTGCCATTTCTATTTAACATAGTACTGGAAGCCTCAGTCAGAGCAATTAGGCAAGAAAAAGAAATAAAAGGCATCCAAATTGGAAAGAAAGAAGTAAAATTATCTCTGTCTGCAGATGACATGTTCTTATATATAGAAAACTCTAAAGACTCCCCCAAAAAACTATTAGAACTAATAAATTTGGTAAAGTTGCAGCATACAAAATCAATATACAAAAATTAGTTGTGTTTCTATACACGAAGAGTGAACTATCCAAAAAGAAAAGTTAAGAAATAATCCCATTTACAATTGTATCAAAAAGAATAAAATACTGAAAAATAAACTTAACCAAGGTGGTGAAAAACTTGTACATTGAAAACTACAAAACACTGATGAAAGAAATTAAAGACACAGATAAGTCAAAAGACATCTGTGTTCATAGTTTAGAAGACTTAATATTGTGAAAATGTCCACTCTACCCAAATCTTTTTATAGATTCAATATAATCCCTATCAAAATCCTAATGGTATTATTTACAAATTTTTTTTAAAATCCTAAACTTTAGGTGGAAGCACAAAAGACCTGAAATAGCTTAAGCAATATTGAGAAAGAACAAAGCTGGAGAAATCATATTTTCTGATTTCAAAACATATTACAAACCTACAGTAATTTGTACTGGCATAAAAACAGACGTCTACACCAATGGAACAGAATAGAGAACCCAGCAATAAACCCATGGTTACACTGTCAACTGATCTTTGGCAAGCGTACGAAAAATACACAATAGGGAAATAAGAGTCTCTTCAACAAATGATGTTAGAAAACTGGATATCCGCATGTAAAATTATTTAAATATGACCAGTTGCTGCATCATTGGTCATTTCAAAAAGTACACGTACTTTAATTTGCATAGACATCAATGATGGTTACCTCTTAAATTGTCTTTATACCATCTTAATTTCCATCCCAGTAATAGTAGTATGACAGTGTCTGCTTTGCATAAGCTGAAAATTTAATAATTTGGAGTGTCAATCCATTGCAAAACATTCCCGGAAAATGTACATGTTAAAGGGACTACCTTAGAGGAGACCTTCCAGATGGCCGAGGAGTAAGATGTGGAGATCACCTTCCTCCTCACAAATACATCAGAAATACATCTACATGAGGAACAAATCCTACAGAACACCAGTTGAACACTGGCAGAAGACCTCAGACTTCCCAAAAGGCAAGAAACTCCCCACTACCTGGGTAGGGCAAAAGAAAAAAGGAAAAACAGAGAAAAAAGAATAAGGATGGGACATGCACTACTGGAAGGCAGCTGTGAAGGAGGAAAATTTTCCACACACTAGGAAGGCCCTTCACTGGCGGAGACGGGGATGGTGGGGAGAAGCTTCGGAACCATGGAGGAGAATGCAGCAACAGGGGTGCAGAGGGCAAAGTGGAGAGATTCCCATACAGAGGATCAGTGCCGACCATCACTCACCAGCCTGAGAGGCTTGTCTGGATGGCTGGGGGCTGGGAGCTGAGGCTCTGCCTTCAGAGTTCAGATCCCAGGGAGAGGACTGAGGTTTGCTGTGTGAACACAGCCTGAAGGGTGCTAGTGTGCCACAGTTAGCTGGGAGGGAGTCCAGGGAAAAGTATGGACCTCCCTAAGAAGCAAGAGACCATTGTTTCGGGGTGTGCGAGGAGAGGAGATTCAGAGCACCACCTAAACAAGCTCCAGAGATGGGCGCAAGTCACAGCTATCAGCACAGACACCAGATACGGGCATGAAACGCTAAGGCTGCTGCTGCAAACACCAAGAAGCCTGTGTGCAAGCAGAGGTCACTATCCACACCTCCCCTCCTGGGAGCCTGTGCAGCCCACCACTGCCAGGGTCCCATGATCCAGGGACAACTTCCCCAGGAGAACACATGGTGCACCTCAGGCTGTTGCAACGTCATGCCGGCCTCTGCCAACGCAGGCTCGCCCCGCATTCCGTACCCCTCCCTCCCCCCAGCCTGAGTGAGCCAGAGCCTCCTAATCAGCTGCTCCCTTAATCAGCTGCTCCCTCCTGTCTGGGTGGGAACAGAGGCCCTCAGGCAACCTACAAGCAGAGGCAGGGCCAACCCCAGGAGATGTGCAAACAAAGAAGAGAAAGGGAAATTTCTCCCAGCAGCCTCAGGAGCAGCAGATTAAATCTCCACAATCAACTTGATGTACCCTGCCATCTGTGGAATACCTGAATAGACAACAAATCATCCCAAAATTGAGGCGGTAGACTTTGGGAGCAACTGTAGACTTGGGGTTTGCTTTCTGCATCTAATTTCTTTTGGTTTTATGTTTATCTTGGTTTAGTATTTAGAGTTTATTATCATTGGTAGATTTGTTTATTGATATGGTTGCTCCTTTTTTTTATGTATAGATATATTTTTTTTTTCCTTTTTCTATTTTTGTGAGTGTGTATGTGTCAGCTTCTTTGTGTGACTTTGTCTGTATAGCTTTGATTTTACCATTTGTCCTAGCATTCTGAGAGTCCATATTTGTTGTTGTTGTTTTACTACAGTTTTTAGCGCTTCTCATCATTGGTGGATTTGTTTTTTGGTATGGTTGCTCTCTTGTTCTTTCTTTCTTTTTTTGTTTTTTTATTACTTTTTTTTTTTAAATAATTTTTTTAATGTTAAATATTTTATTTTATTTTAAATTTTATTTATTTCTTTCTTTTTTCTCCCTTTTCTTCTGAGCTGTGTGGCTGACAGGGTCTTGGTGCTCTGCTCGGGTGTCAAGCCTGTGCCTCTGAGGTGGTAGAGCCAAGTTCAGGGCATTAGTCCAACAGAGACCTCCAGGCAAAATGTAATATCAAACAACAAAAGGTCGTGCAGAGATCTACATTTCAATGCTAAGACCCAGCTCCACTCAATGACAAGCAAGCAACAGTGCTGGACACCCAATCCCAAACAACTAACAAGATAGGAACACAACCCTACCCATTAGCAGAGAGGCTGCCTAAAATCATAAAAAGGTCACAGACACCCCAAACCAAACCACCGGATGTGCTCCTGCCCACCAGAAAGACAAGATCCAGCCTCATCCACTAGAACACAGGCACTAGTCCCCTCCACCTGGAAGCCAAAACAACCCACTGAACCAAGCTTAGCCAGTTGGAGCAGACACCGAAAACAACGGGAACAACAAACCAGCAGCCTGCAAAAAGTAGACCCCAAACATGGTAAATTAAGCAAAATGAGAAGACAGAGAAACACACAGCAGATGATAGAGCAAGGCAAAAACCCAACAGACCAAACAAATAAAGAGGAAATAGGCAGTCTACCTGAAAAGGATTTCGCAGTACTGATAATAAAGATAATACAAAATCTTGTAAGTAGAATAGAGAAAATAAAAGAAATGTTTAACAAGGACCTAGAAGAACTAAAGAGCAAACAAACAATGATGAACAACACAATAAATGAAATTAGAAGTTCTCTAGAAGGAAGCAATAGCAGAATAACTGAGGCAGAAGAACGGATAAGTGACTTGGAAGATAAAATAGTGGAAATAACTACCACAGAGTAGAATAAAGAAAAAAGAATGAAAAGAATTGAGGACAGTCTCAGAGACCTCTGGGACAACACTAAATGCAACAACATTCGAATTATAGGGGTCCCAGAAGAAGAGAAGAGAAAGGGTCTGAGAAAATATTTGAAGAGATTATAGTTGAAAACTTCCCTAATATGGGAAAGGAAACAGTCAGTGAAGTCCAGGAAGCACAGAGTCCCATACAGGATAAATCCAAGGAGAAACATGCCAAGACACATATTAATCAAACTATCAAAATTAAATACAAAGAGAAAATATTAAAAGTAGCTAGGAAAAAGCAACAAATAACATACAAGGGAATCCCCATAAGGTTAACAGCTGATCTTTCAACAGAAACCCTGCAAGCCAGAAGAGAGTGGCAGAACATTTAAAGTGATGAAAGGGAAGAATCTACAATAAAAATTACTCTAATCAGCAAAGATGGCATTCAGATTTGACGGAGAAATTAAAACCTTTACAGACAGGCAAAAGCTAAAACAATTCACCATCACCAAACCAGCTTTATAAAAAAATGCTAAAGGAACTTCTCTAGGCAGGAAACACAAGAGAAGGGAAAGACCTACAATAACAAACCCAAAACGATAAAGAATATGGTAATAGTAACACACATATCAATAATCACCTTAAATGTAAATGGATTAAATGCTTCAACTGAAAGACATAGACTGGCTGAAAGTATACAAAAACAAGACGCATATATATGCTGTCTACAAGAGACCCACTTCAGTCCTAGGAACACATACAGACTGAAAGTGAGGGGATGGAAAAAGATATTCCATGTAAATGGAAATCAAAAGAAAGCTGGAGTAGGAATTCTCGTATCAGACAAAATAGACTTTGAAATAAAGACTATTACAAGAGACAAAGAAGGACACTACATAATGATGAAGGGATCAATCCAAAAAGAAGATATAACAATTGTAAATATTTATGCACCCAACATAGGAGCACCTCAATACATAAGGCAAATGCTAAGAGCCATAAAACGGGAAATCGACAGTAAAACACTCATAGTAGGGGACTTTAACACCTAATTTTCACAATGGACAGATCATTAAAAATGAAAAACAATAAGGAAACACAAGTTTTAAATGATACATTAAACAAGATGGAGTTAATTGATATTTATGGGACATTCCATCCAAAAATAACAGAATACACTTTCTCCTCAAGTGCTCATGGAACATTCTCCAGGATAGATCATATCTTGGGTCACAAGTCAAGCCTTGGTAAATTTAAGAAAATTGAAATCATATCAAGTATCTTTTCAAACCACAACACTATGAGACTAGATATCAATTACAGGAAGAAATCTGTAAAAACTAAAAATACATGGAGGCTAAACACTACACTACATAATAACCAAGAGATCACTAAGGAAATCAAAGAGGAAATCAAAAAATATGTAGAAACAAATGACAATGAAAACACAACAACCCAAAACCTATGGGCTTCAGCAAAAGCAGTTCTAAGAAGGAAGTTTATACCAATACCATCCTACCTCAAGAAATAAGAAACATCTCAAATAAACAACCTAACCTTACATCTAAAGCAATTAGACAAAGAACAACAAAAAAACCCCCAATGATAGCAGAAGGAAAGATATCATAAAGATCAGATCAGAAATAAATAAAAAAGAAATGAAGAAAACAATAGCAAAGATCAATAAAACTAAAAGCTGGTTCTTTGAGAAGATAAACAAAATTGATAAACCATTAGCCAGACTCATCAAGACAAAAAGGGGGAAGACTCAAATCAATAGAATTAGAAATAAAAAAGGAGAAGCAACAACTGACACTGCAGAAATGCAAAGGATCAAGAGAGATTACTTCAAGCAACTATATGCCAATAAAATGGACAACCTTGAAGAAATACACAATTTCTTAGAAAAGGACAACCTTCTGAGACTGAATCAGGAAGAAACAGAAAATATAAGCAGACCAATCACAAGCACTGAAATTGAAACTGTGATTAAAAGTCTTCCAACAAACAAAAGCCCAGGTCCAGATGGCTTCACATGCTAATTCTATCAAATATTTAGAGAAGAACTAACATCTATCCTTCTCAAACTCTTCCAAAATACAGCAGAGAGAGGAACACTCCCAAAATCATTCTACGAGGCCACCAGCACCCTGATACCAAAACCAGAAAAAGATGTCACAAAGAATGAAAACTACAGGCAGATATCACTGATGAACTCAGATGCAAAAATCCTCAACAAAACACTAGCAAACAGAATACAACAATACATTAAAAGAATCATGCACCATGATCAAGTGGGGTTTATCCCAGGAATGCAAGGATTCTTCAATAAATGCAAATCAATCAATGTGATAAATCACGTTAACAAATTGAAGGTGAAAAACCATATGATCATCTCAAAAGATGCAGAAAAAGCTTTTGTCAAAATTCAACACCCATTTATGATAAAATCCTCCAGAAAGTATGCGTAGAGGGAACATACCATAACATAATAAATGCCATATATGACAAACCCACAGCCAATATCTTTCTCAATGGTGAAAAGCTGAAACCTTTTCCACTAAGATCAGGAACAAGACAAGGTTGTGCATTCTCATCACTATTATTCAACATAGCTTTGGAAGTCTTAGCTACAGCAATCAGAGAAGAAAAAGAAATAAAATGCATCCAAATCAGAAAAGAATAATTAAAGCTGTCTTTACCTCTGTTTGCAGATGACATGGTACTATACATAGAGAATCCTAAGATGCTACCAGAAAACTACGAGAGCTAATCAATGAATCTGGTAAAGTAGCAGGATACAAAATTAATGCACAGAAATCTCTTGCATTCCTATACACTAACAATGAAAAATCTGAAAGAGAAATTAAGGAAACACTCCCATTTATCACTGCAACAAAAAGAATAAAGTACCTAGGAATAAACCTACCTAAGGAGACAAAAGACCTGTATGCAGAAAACTATAAGACAGTGATGAAAGAAATTAAAGATGATACAAAGAGATGGAGAGATATACCATGTTCTTGGATTGGAAGAATCAATATTATGAAAATGACTATACTACCCAAAGCAATCTATAGATTCAGTGCAATCCCTATCAAACTACATATGGCATTTTTCACAGAACTACAACAAAAAATTTCACAATTTGTATGGAAATACAAAAGACCCGGAACAGCCAAAGCAATCTTGAGAAAGCAAAACGGAGATGGAATAATCATGTTCCCAGACTTCAGACTATACCAAAAAGCTACAGTAATCAAGACAATATGGTACTGGCACAAAAACAGAAATATAGATCAATGGAACAGGATAGAAAGCCCAGAGATAAATCCACACACATATGGTCACCTTATTTTTGATAATGGAGGCAAGAATATAAAATGGACAAAAGACAGCCTATTCAATAAGTGGTGCTAAGAAAACTGGACAGCTACATGTAAAAGAATGAAATTAGAACACTCCCTAACACCATACACAAAAACAAACTCAAAATGGATTAAAGAACTAAATATAAGGCCAGACACCGTCAAACTCTTAGAGGAAAACATAGGCACAACTCTCTTTGACATAAATCACAGCAAGATCCTTTTTGACCCACCTCCTAGAGAAAAAGAAATAAACACAAAAATAAACAAATGGGACTGAATGAAAATTTAAAGCTTTTGCACAGCAAAGGAAACCATAAACAAGATGAAAAGACAACGCTCAGAATGGGAGAAAATATTTGCAAAGGAAGCAGCTAACAAAGGATTAATCTCCAAAACATACAAGTAGCTCATGGAGCTCAATATCCAAAAAACAAACAACCCAATCCAAAAATGGACAGAAGGCCTAAAAAGACATTTCTCCAAAGAAGATATACAGATTGCCAACAAACACATGAAAGAATGATCAACATCACTAATCATTAGCAAAATGCAAATCAAAACTACAATGAGGTATCACCTCACACCAGTCAGAATGGTCATCATCAAAAAATCTACAAACAATAAATGCGGGAGAGGGTGTGGAGAAAAGGGAACCCTCTTACACTGTTGGTGGAATGTAAATTGATACAGCCACTATGGAGAACAGTATGGAGGTTCCTTAAAAAACTAAGAATACAACTACCATATGACCCAGCAATCCCACTACTGGGCATATACCCTGAGAAAAACCATAATTCAAAGAGTCATGTACCACAATGTTCATTGCAGCACTATTTACCATAGCCAGAATATTGAAGCAACCTAAGTGTCCAACAATAGATGAATGGATAAAGAAGATGTGGCACATATATCCAATGGAATATTAGTCAGCCATAAAAAGAAACGAAATTGAGTTATTTGTAGTGAGGTGGATGGACTCAGAGTCCGCCATACAGAGTGAAGTAAGTCAGAAAGAGAAAAACAAATACCATATGCTAACACATGTATATGGAAACTAAAAAAAAAGAAAAAAAATTGTTCTGAGGAACCTAGGGGCAGGACAGGAATAAAGATGCAGACACAGAGAATGGACTTGTGGACCTGCGGAGGGAGAAGGGTAAGATGGGATGAACTGAGAGTGTGGCATGGACTTATATATACTACCAAATGTAAAATAGATTGCTAGTGGGAAGCAGCCGCAGAGCACAGGGAGATCAACTCAGTGCTTTGTGACCACCTAGAAGGATGGGATAGGGAGGGTGGGAGGGAGACGCAAGAGGGAGGGGATATGGGGATATATGTATACATATAGCTGATTCACTTTGTTATATAGCAGAATCTAACACCCCATTGTAAAGCAATTATACCCCAATAAAGACGTTAAAAAAAGGGGGGGCTATCGTAAAGAATCAAGGACCTGTGTGAACTACTCTCAGTAGGATAGCCACCCAAAGACAAGTTGTCTTCTCCCTAGCACATGCAATAGTCATTTCCACTTTGAAGCTTAGGATCTTGATGTTTCATCTGCTCACAATTACTCCATCTTCCTTCATCTTCTTATTCACAACTGGTGATGCTTGCCTTTCTTCTAGGACCCACTCAGGCTCTAGTTTCTCAATGACTGGCCTCAAAATGCATTAATGTTCAGGAACTTTCACTTTATTTCATATGTCTTCAAAAGTTCTACCTGGGGCTTCCCTGGTGGCGCAGTGGTTGAGAGTCCGCCTGCCGATGCAGGGGACGCGGGTTCGTGCCCCGGTCCGGGAAGATCCCACATGCCGCGGAGCGGCTGGGCCAGTGAGCCATGGCCGCTGAGCCTGCGCGTCCGGAGCCTGTGCTCCGCAACGGGAGAGGCCACAACAGTGAGAGGCCCGCGTACCGCTAAAAAAAAAAAAAAAAAAAAAAAAGTTCTACCTGGACATTTCCCTCACAATGTCCATCAATTCCTTGACTTGCAATTATGTTTACCCTAATGATGAATTTAAAGATATGGGAGAATTATACTCTTCAAATTGAAGCTGAGGTCACTGACTACCACCAAGGGTATTGAAATTTGCCATATCTGATTATAAAAATGTATCTTAACCTGGAGAAATCCAGGGATCCTTAAGGGCTGGCAGTGAGGAAAGTAGAAATAGGTGTATCTCAACAAGGAGCCAGTGAGAAAGTGAACGCACCATTGTCAGATTGAAATGTAGAACCCAGTCTAAATTTGTACTTTAAACACAGGGCCAGGAAGTTGAAAGTTAATAATGGAGCCAGGTTTTGATGAGGCAGTGAATCATTAAAACCAAGGATGTAGACAAGAAACAGCTCAGATTGCTTCTTGTATGGATGGACTATAGTACAGTGGTGGTGGGTCTTAAAATTTAGTTCAAGACAGTCCATATTGAGGGCTGAAACCAGCCTATATTCAAGCATTTCTCAATGCAATTGAGTTCTATATTTTCTAATGGGAAACTAAACAATTATAACCAGGAGATGGAACTAATATTACCTGAATGCCTTCTATATGCCAAGCACTTTCTACATGTCATTTCCACTAACTCTCTCATTGGTTTATGATATAGATTATATTAACTCCATTTAACAGAATAAGAAGCTGAAGTTCAGAGAGGTTAAGTGATTTGTCAACACTAGTAAGTGATGTATCTGCAACAGGTAATTTTGTCCAACTCCAAAGTACGTTTTATTCCCACTACTCTAGGTTGTCTATCTATGAGGGAGGTTCTCTCAAGGAATAAGGTATATTTATTTTTTGTTTGTGGTCAGATAGACATACGTTCACGCAAAGCATCATTGCTTCATGTCTCATGTTTGCATGTTTATGTGTTTGACTGTTTTAATCTGAGGCTAAAGCTCCAACCTCTAAATCTTTGGTTTGGAATGCCTCTTTTCAGCATCAGTTCCTGACTTTTCTGTGTAACATTGATAGAAATTAATTTCAATACAAATGAGACAAATGAGTGTGTGTGTGTAAATAATTACAGTAATGTCAAAACAAACTGATAAGGGAATTAATATGACCTGCATATATTGAACATCAGTTTAGCCAAATATTTTTGCAAGAAGAAGAAGCAAATTAAGCAGCCACCCTCTTCTTCCACCTCCTGCTTTTATTCCAGGACCTTTTATTATCCCCCTGGTGATTCTGAAAGCAGCTATAAAGTTTCAGGTAGTCAGCCTTTACCTAGGTATTCCCCAGCCTCTGAATTGCTTTACAGATTCTTGATGGATCTGTCACAAAATGAACACAAATAGAATGAAATTAATAAATAGAGATTGAAATTGGTTAAAAATACTACTATAATGCTGTAATAGTGTCAACCCATTCCTTCCCCAGCAACCAGAGATTACAGTTACTTGAAAAAACAATAAAAAATAAATATCATGCTTTAGAACCTTTGGGAAGTAGCTAAATCTTCACAAAGCAAATGTTTCTAGAGAAACCTTTGGGTACAATGAGACTTTTGGAAAAAATAATTTGATCCAGTTTCTTTTTATAGATTCTCACCATAGGGAAGGGATGATTTCTGCTACCATCATGCTCACCTGGGATGAAAGAAGACTAGCGTTTGCTAGCAAGCCCTGTTACAACTACGGTTATATCTTCCTTGCATTCTTATGACGAGACTGTTTTTATATGGTGAACATATTCCAAATGTAAACAAAGAAAAATTATGCTGAAAGCTGCTAATGTTAAGTTTAGAGCTTGCAGAAAATATCAGCTAGTGAAGAACAGCTGCCAGAATAAGACACTTGTACTCATAGAGATGATTTTTCTTATAAAATTTGAAAGAAATTGTAATGATGAATCATGAGCCCTGATATAAATAAATTATGACTGCAAATTGCCAGATACAGAAATATTCTCATTAAAGTCCATTGTCTTTGAAGACAAAATTGCCTCATTTATTATTTCAGTAGACTCAATCCAATTTAGAACAATTAAAGCCCGCATTATCAAGCATGCTTGATATGCACCGAAAATACTTTAAAAAGAGAAACAGGTGCTGTTCCAATTTAATAGGATCAATCACTGACTATCTACTCTATGAAGCATGCAACTTTGTTGTGGAAACAATTTAGAGAGTCTCACTGAATGGATGCCAATTTCCAATCAGCCTAGGACAATGTGGCATTATCCTACGCCAACTGGTTCATTCATTCATTTATTCATTTGTTCAATCAACCTTCTACATTTCTACTGCACCCATTTACAGACAAAGCAATTGGCCAAGCATGATAGGAAATGCAAAGATGATAAAAGCGTTGTCATTTAAACTCATGTGTATTCTCTAAAAGAGTTGAAATATTGGGTGGGCCAAAAAGTGCCTTTGGTTTTGTAAGTAAAAATAAAAGACACATTTTTCATTTTCGCCAAGAACTTTATGAACAACATATTCACCCTTGTGTTCCACTACCTTCTGCCATTTTTCAGGCAACTTCCCAAAACTTTTTATCTTTTTTGAGCAAAGAACTATTCCAGGTGCCTTTTACAGTCTTCCAGGGAATTGAAATTTTTTCCATTAAGAGAATTTTGGAAAGACCAAAGTTAATGGAAATCCAAAGGTGAAATGTCTGGTGAATACGGCGGATGAATCAGAACATCCCAGCCAAGCTGTAAGTTTCTGCTTGGTCATCAAAGAAACATGTGGTCTTGCATTATCCTGATGGAAGATTATGCGTTTTCTGTTGACTAATTCTGGACGCTTTTCACTGAGTGCCACTTTCAGTTGGTCTAATTGGGAGCAGTACTTGTTGGAATTAATCATTTGGTTTTCTGGAAGGAGCTCCTAATAGAGGTCTCCCCTCCAACCCCACCATATACACAACATCACCTTTTTTGGATGAAGACCAGCCTTTGGTGTGGTTGGTGGTGGTTCATTTCACTTGCCCCATGATCTCTTCCATTCCACATTGTTGTAGGGTATCCACTTTTCATCACCCATCACAATTTGTTTTAAAAACAGAACGCTTTCATTACATTTCAGTAGAGAATCGCATGCCGAAATGTGCTCAAGAAGGTTCTTCTCGCTTAACTTATGTGGAACCCAAATGTCAAAGCGATTCACATAACCAAGCTGGTGCAAATGATTTTCAATGCTTGATTTGGATACTTTGAGTATGTCAGCTATCTCCTGCGTGGTATAACGCTGATTGTTTGCAATTATTGTTTCGATTTGATTGCTATCAACTTCAACTGGTCTACCCGACCATGGAGCATCGTCCAGCAAGAAATCTCCAGAACAAAACTTTGCAAACCACTTTTGACACGTTCAATCAGTTACAGCAGCTTCTCCATACACCGCACAAATCTTTTTGTGTGTTTCAGTTGCGTTTTTACCTTTCTTGAAATAATGAAGCATAATATGCCAAAAATATTGTCTTCTTCCATCTTCAGTATTAAAATGGCTACACAAAAATTCACCAATTTTGATGTCTTTTTAAAATGCACGCTGATATGACAGCTGTCACATACAATCTAACAAAATTGTTTCATATGAACTTAAAGACAACGAAGTGCTACTAGAGCCATCTTACGGAAAAAGACTGAACGAACCTTTTGGCACACCCAGTATATGTACTGAAATAAAGGTAATTTAAGATTGAAACTGAGTTACACATGTAGTGCCAAGAAGTTGAAAGGAAGGGAAACTAAGTTTTTGATTGAAGAGGCCAGGGAAGCCTATCAGAAACTAACATTATGTGAACTGGGGACTGAAGACTATAAGATTACTACATTTTTTTAATATTAAAGAAGAATATTACAGGTGGAACCAAGAGTGGAAAACAGAGCAAAGAGGGAGTAATAGTGAAGAGTTCAATCTAGAATGATGGAGAATTTGAAGAAATTTGTGGTAGATAAGACTGAAAACGTCAGCCAGATCAGAAGTTTAAAATCAAGCAAATGGTTCTAGATTCATATTAGGCACAATTGAGAGTGTGTAAACATATTAATGATGTGATCAGAATGAGGAGGAGTGTATAGGAAGTTATGCATGTTCTAAGTACTGAGGTAAACTTTAAAAGAATAAAAACAGGGCTTCCCTGGTGGCGCAGTGGTTGAGAGTCCGCCTGCCGATGCAGAGGACACGGGTTCATGCCCCGGCCCGGGAAGATCCCACATGCCGCGGAGTGGCTGGGCCCATGAGCCACGGCCGCTGAGCCTGCGCTCCGCAACGGGAAAGGCCACAACAGTGAGAGGCCCGCGTACCGCAAAAAAAAAAAAAAAAAAAAAAAGAATAAAAACAGTATATACTTCTAAATTAATATGTGGAGAAGTGGGATATAATGGTAAAAAATATACAATCAATCTGAAAGCAAAGAAAAAAGTAACAAATTTTAAAATTAATTAATTTAAATGGAATGTTAATAAAAATAATATACAATAAAATTGTGGGATTAATTAAAAATAAATATACATATTAGAAAAAATAAAAACATTTGGAAATTAAAGAACTTAGCTGCCAGAATTCAGAAAAATAGCAGATACACCTGGAGAATGTTGGGGGGAGAAAATCATAGAGATGACACTTACTTATAAAATAAAAAAGAAACAATGGTAAGGATAAACAAAATTCATATTTTGAAATATCTAATTAAAATGAGATAATTCTGGTAGGAGTGAACAGTAAGAATGTGAGAGAAGGTTTAAATGACCAAAGTCAGAAGAGACAAAGCAAACATTGCTACAGGTTTTTCAGATATTAAACAAACCAACCAATGAAAGGGTATTATGAAGCATTTTATGCCAAAAATCAGAAAATGTATATTAAATTGATTCCCTGAACAGTTTTCAATTTGCCACGAATATCATATGCTAAGTATAAAGGACTGTGCCTTTAAGACCCAAGTAGACTATCATCTCTTGGCCAATTAAGATCCCCCACGAAACTCTAGGTAACAAAACTTTCGAGGAAATTATTTCCTAGACTGATCAGTAGCCAGCCTTTGCCTGTGGGTCCTACTATCTTGATAGTTTCTGCTTGCTTAAGAGTTTTAATTTTCCTACAGACCTTTATGTTTACACTTCCAACAATATTACAGTTATTTCCCTGTGGACAGGCAGGACTGTGAGACCAAAGCAGGTAAGGTGACCAACTATCTGGTTTGTTCCAAACACTCCCTGATGTAACCCTCATAGTCCAACCTCTTGCAAAACCCTCAGTCCCACAAAAACTGGGGCTCTGATCATCCTTGAAGTAGGATGATATGTATTTTTAGAAACTATGGTTTCCGCTATGGAAAAACACGTTAAATATATCTATAAATATTAATAACTAATATTTTAAGGTGTAATGAATACAAAATAGTGCTCATCAATCTTATCTGTTCTAATGCTTTTCAAGTCAAATTATTTACTTTTTTGAGATCTCCTTTTGTAATTTGGTGTATTGCAACATCTAATTATATAAATACTCAAATATTTAGTGAATCCCTCACTTGGTAACCTAGGAAATTTAAATTTTTCTTCACAAAATCTCTGTGCATGTACACTGCCCTGAAAATATCCATACAAGTTATCAGTGGAATAGCTAGCATTCAGACAAATGTATCTGCCATTTATCACATCTGATTGAGGAATGAGCTTCATTAAATGTTACTGACTTTGCCTTCTGAAATGTTCCATCTTGATCACCTCTTCCTACCTCCTGTGAGAAACGACGAAACAGTACGTTCATTTTAAAGCTCCCGGAAAACTCAGCAAGAAGTGAAAATTCAAGGGCTTTTGTGCTTCTAATTTTTATTTAGGCAATGGAGAGGATTATTCATATAGACTACTTCTCACCACAGGATGGAGAAGATCCCTTTTTAATATGACATTACTAAACACAATGAGAAAAAAACCATACAGGAAAGATTCTATAAATGATTCTGTGGGATATGTGATAATATGGAAAAGAGGTCCTGATATATTACTAAGTGGAAAAAATAAGGAGATTATAAAGCAGTGTGTGATTTCTGATCCTGTTCTTTTTTAGTATATGTATAAGTGTGTTACCAAGTCTGTAAGAAAATTCACCTAGGTGTTAACATGTTATTTATTGCTAAGAGGTGTGATGTAACTGGAGAATTTTACGAAATTCATTTTGCTTCTCTATTGTTAAAAGTCTATAATTCATATATAGTTTTATATAAAAATAATGAAAATTATTCGACTAACCAAATTATAAAAATTACTCATTTCTGAATATTTGCATGACTAATTCAAAGCAATACGGTATCATCCAAAGTGCACTGGATAACCAATCAGGTGACTTCAATCCAAATTCTGGCTCTAGTTCTTAGTGACTATGTAAAAAAGGTGAGCCTTAGATTTCTAGGGGGCTTAGATTTCTCATTTGCAGAAATTAAAATGTCTCATATGGTTTCTGGAATATGAAATGAGATTACATAGGCAAAGATACTTTGAAAGCGCAACTGCTTTTTAAATACCTAACATTGTTTTGAAATAATTGCTATTAGTGGTTTTTTGGCTGGATTCAATTTTCTTAGATTAAGATTTAAGTTTACTGCTGGCTGGTTTGTATATTTAAAAGAAAAAAATTAAAAGCTATTTTAAAATACAGAAAACTTTGTATAAAAAGTCTTTAGTTAAATCCTTAGTAGAGAATAATATGTTCCCAATAAGGTATACATGTATTCCTTTTCTTAATTTTTTTTATTTTTTAAATTTTTGGCTGCGTTGGGTCTTCGTTGCTGCACATGGGCTTTCTCTAGTTGTGGCAAGCGGGGGCTACTATTAGTTGCAGTGCGCAGGCTTCTCATTGCGGTGGCTTCTCTTGCTGCGCAGCATGGGCTTCAGTAATTGCAGTGCATGGGCTCAGTAGTTGCAGCATGCGGGCTCTAGGGCATGCGGGGTTCAGTAGTTGTGGCTCGCCGCCTCTGGAGCACAGGCTCACTAGTTATGGCGCACGGGCTTAGTTGCTCTCCAGCATGTGGGATCTTCCCGGACCAGGGATCAAACCAATGCCCCCTGAATTGGTAGGCGGACTCTTAATAACTGTGCCACCAGGAAGTTCCATATTCCTTTTTTTAAAAAATCCTAAGTATATTCTCAAAAAGTATTTTTCCAAGCATTATGTATTTTTTCTATTTTGAATATATGAATGAATAATTATCTCACAGAGCTATATGGTTTTAAAACAAAAATGAATCAGATTAATTTAGATATTTTTATTCACTATCAGATTAGCAAGAAAAATGTATGGAAATTTGAAATACGTTCCCAAATTTCTTTGAAATTGTTGTCTTAAAAAATAATTATCACATCTTCCACAACCACGTTACTTGGTACTACTGGTAGAGATGGGGATGGCTGTGCCATTTGTCCTACTGTGCATGTGTTTAATTCCAAGTGAACATAGATATATTATGCAATGAAGCCTTGGTTTTATAAATAGTTAGGAGAAATATTTTTTGAGAATCTGGTCCCCAGGCTATTGAATGGCAAAATTTTTTTAATTCAGGCTGATTTTACTGGTTATAACCATAATGTCTCTCTCAACCTCATGTCTATTTCAGCTTTTAATATTCTAGATCTATAGCAAAAAAACTCATGTCTTCTGATTTTATGCTTTTCCCTAATAATTGGTCAACAACATGTATTTGTATGCAGAGGAATTAGAGTACTTCACTAAGTGTGAGAATAAAAAGAAACAGAATGTGAGGTTACTGCCATTTACAAGTCACAGATCTATAAAACAGTCAGATTTCCCCATCTAATTAAGGAGGAAACATCCTAAAGATTTTCTTTTTCCTGGTAGTCTACTGATATTGATCCAGTGCTTCACTGAATCTCAAGAGTTCATTCTCTATCCCATTATTCATCTTTCTACAGAGTATATATATAGCCCTGGTTGTGTTATGTCTAATTTAGGTTCTAAACTTGCTGGTCTGGGACTAAATCTGAATTCCTTATGCAGAGGGGAGCTGTGTCAAATGGAGATATTTGAAGATGCTGAAACTCCTAAGATGCTGTTTATGTGGTCTCTAAGCCATGTTCACTAGAGACACTTCCCAGCGGTATTTTATCAGATTCCCACCAATTGACAAAAGTTGAGAGCTGGATTGCCATGTTTCTTGATGTTTATACAAACTCAAATCTACTCAATAACATAAGTAAATATTCTTTCCACCTTGTAAAGAGTTCTTTCTGATTAAAAGCATGTCCCTAACATGATGTAGAGGTGACGCTATATTCATTAGAGGAAAATGGTGAAATGTTTCTACCCCCATCTCTATCTCTAAATATTTAGCAGAAATCTTGATGATGCAAAGTAGCTTTTCACACTGTCCTAAAATCCTTCATCTGCACTAATTTTTACCCTCTGGTAATGTGCCATTTGATTCTCTTTCATGCTTAAAATAGAATTGCATTGAAAAGGAACAAATATGGGTGGTTACAACTAATGATCTATTACTTGGGTATCTGAGCATAAAGAGACTTCATGACTCAAGGGAATGAAGAAAAGTACAAATGAACACTTTTAATCACAGCCCAATTACACTTGTCCAGGAACACTGTATTGTTTATAGAAAGTTTCTTGAATACCACATTACTGTTTGAAAATTAAGTCCTTTTTTCTTTTCAGATGTATCTCATATTTCATTTCTTTGCAGTGTTATGCATTTCTCTCTCTTCAGGCTGGAATGCATGACTCGCAATAGCATCAATAAACCACATACGAAAGAATCACTAGAGATCCATGAAGTAAAAGAGAAAATTTCACAGCGGTATTCCCTGTGCCTAGAACAGCACCTGGCACTTAGTTGAATAAATGAACTCATCATACTCCATTTGCCTCCTGTACTCCAGGGATACTATACACTGTTTAAATTCAATATATGTATTTTCCATATGGGTGAACTCAGCTTAAAGATATCCTACATGCCTAGCTTTTCATCAACAGATGCTCACACTTTTTATTGTAATTTTCTAAATTTAAGTTTTTTCTTAGGTTGTGCCTACTCAGCTATATTCATTTGGCCATTCCACAGGTAATGTTGGTTTTATGAACTAATCATATTATTCATAAAGTTTTGCATGGTTTTAATAGATTCTTGGAAGCTGTGCAGTTTACTCCTCAGTCTTGACCTACTATAACTATCTAAAAATCCTCTTTGACTACTTTGTGCAAAAATCTTTCTAAGCAATTTTGGTGAAATGTTACCACTCAGTGGAATACAAGTAGGCGAGTCAGACATTTTTCTCACTGTTAAGCACTCAAGATGGGGGCTTATTCACAATGTTAGTACTCTGTTTGCAAAAGAAGGCCCAGATATAAAGTGAATATTTTAAAAATAGAAACCAAATTTAATATCTAGAGTAAGAACAGGTAATATACCTATCCTGTTCTTTAGCCCTTAGAAATCTTTGTGTTTATTCATTGATACTGTAAAAAACAGAATTTGTGTAAATTTGGCAAACACAATGTCCTATACATTCTCTAAAATAGAATACATGTGCCTCTCAAAAAGAACTATTTGAAACATGACTAGAAAATGGAAGAGTCTCTTTTCAATTTTCAGAACCTCCCATTAGATGTGTGCTACACAAAGGCAGCCAGGTTTCAAGCCTCGGATTTAGGAAGAAATTGTCTTCACTGACCTCTGAATTACAATGCCTAAAGGTTCAGTCTTCTTTGACATTTGGTTAACAGTTTATATAATCTTCATCTTTTATTTCTGATATGGACTAGTTGTATCATGAAATGAAAGCTGTGTTTCGTACTCTAAGGGATACAGAGATGACATGGTTAGCTTTCCTTAGGTGATATCCTGCAAAGAGAGAGGCCATGTAGAGAGAGAATATTTATGTACTACTGAATATAGAAAATGTCAACAACTTGCCAGAGAGTCCAGAGAAGGAAAAGGACGAGTCTCCTGGTAAACATCTCAGAAGCATCTGAATTTAGTGATGAAGAATAGATTGGGAAAGGATTAATGAACATTGTAGTAGGCATGCCAAAAGAATCTCGTGTTTAGGAGAAGAAACTGGTACAAATAAAATCACAGAGGTCGAAAGAATCATGGACCACATTCAGAAAAATAACAAGAAGCTAACCTAAAGGAAACATAGCCCTAGAGAAGTTGCAAAATGAAGAAACTAAATGACATCCATAAATATGTGCCTTCTATAAATCAGGAAATGAAAATAACTGCTTGGGCATTGCATACAGATATCTCTGTATGAAAATATCCACATGTGAATGCAGGAAATGTGGAGAGAAAAAATGACTGTATCTGAAATAGGTCAGCTGATTACGCAGCACCTGGCAAAACCTTGGTTCATAAGCTTATTTTGGAAAGTTTTCATTCTGTCCAAAAGAAAGGATAAGAAGGGATGCAACAAAGGAGACTGAAAGGTCTGAAAATAGCTTGGTACTTTGCCAGAGAGTGAAGCAATGCAAGTAAATGTGGAAAAATGAGAAGAAAGGGAAAGACTGAATATTCTAGAGTAATAGCATCAATTCTGTAGAAACTCAACAGTCTACTACAACTAGAACTATGGACAGATTTATCAGGAAGAGTGATTTGCAAATGTCAATTTGAAAAAAGTGGCCTGTATGCCCCTTGTATAAATAAGGTTCATTAATTACAAACACGGATTCTTCTCACAAATTATTTATATGAACCTAAAAACAACGTACTTAAAGAGATAGGGGAAATTTTCTTACCATCCAGAAAGAGAGGATGTGATATTCTTGCTTTTTTTTTGTTAGTGTATAAAGTTGTTATTCACAAAAATGCAAGTGTAGCTCTCAACTAATTAAGTGGAGGGAGATGAAACTTCCCTGAAGTACTCTGCAGATGAGAATGACCCTAAGTTAAAGCCCAACCCAAATTCACATACCAGTACTGTTTTGATAATAACTATGCCTGCCTCTCAGCTCTCCAAACTAATTACTTTCCAGATTAGTAAAGAGAATTGCCTAAGAGTTAGAGAAATCCATCCCCGCCCCATCACTCTTATATTAATGTAAAAATGTTCTCAGTTTACAATAAGGTGCCAAAAGAAAGAAAAAGTCTCAGAATCTCACAATTCAGAATAAAATTTGGGGAGTATATATACTATCAAATGTTCAATCCAATCAATAGAAAATGAAAATTAAATATTTCACATACATAAATATGTGTTCAATTTTGTACAAATGTGAAGTTCCTGGTAAAGACTTACTGAAAAATACAGTGAAAATTAGAAAAGAAAAAAAAAAAATCCTCACTTGCATGAACTCTTTCGGCTGAAGTAGTATTTACTTTTCAACTATGCTAACAATGGAACATACCTATGAACCACTGAAAACATTAATGCAGTAAACCTTCACTAATTAAAGTAAAGAAAGAAGAGGAAAAGGAAGCACTGCCATGAGTAGAAATAATTCCAAATTGTATAACGATTTTAGAAGAAACAGATTTTCCAATTACTCTTCATGTTAGAGATGAGACTATGAAAGATCACATCAATGTAAAGAAAATATGGTAATAATTTCATGTGATATTCACACACAGCTGATATAAATTATTATCCAATATTTATTTTGTTTAAAACATTCCTTAAAATGAGCACCCAACAGTACATTTCATATATTACACAGAGGTGTGTTTCTTTGAGAAATTACTGTCAATACAGTAGTATGATTATTACATTATTTCAGGTTGCATATTATTGATTTCAAGAGTTAAATATTTTAAAAGTTCAGATGATAACTGCACTTTTAATATTTAAAAATTATATATTTCTTGTTCTTCATACAAACTTTTCATTAACGAAATTGAAATTGAATTTGGGGAGATACACTAGTCCAAGGAAAGAAGGAAAACTATGCAAGCCGCCACGTTTCAACAAAGGATATGCAAGTAACAAACATCAGCGAAAAATTCTGAATAATCAATAGTCTGTAAATATCAGCCAATGCCTCAGTTTCTTGACTTGAAGATTAAGAGACCCTGGAATAAAATCTGTGTTTTTATGCCAACTCTGCACATTTCTTATCAGTAGAGAGACAGTCTGTAGATTAAAATGAGCACTCTGATGCCAGACCACCTGGGTTTAAATCCTGGCTCTGCCAGATACTGGCTGTAGAGTCTTAGGCACAGGGCCTGCCAAGCCATGCTGGAGTCAGACAAAAATGAAAATGTGTGTCTCTATGTACATGTATCTAAATATTCCTCCCTATTTTGAACCAAGCAGAGAAAGTTAATACAGCTTTTATATGTATACACACACATAGGTCTTATAGATATACTGTATATATGAGTTTATATATATATATATATATATATATACACATGTGTATGTGTGTATGTGTATAGATAGACGATAGATACATAGAGATATATCTCTGAATTACCAAATCCATTTGAACACCACTGTCAACCTTCATGAACGTGCCCAGCAAGAGGACATGACAACCACGCACACTCAGGAACAGGGAATTGATTGGAAACACCTGCTCTGGTTGTACAATCTGTACAATCACACTGGGTCATAAGACAAACACAACCTGTCTTTATTTTAAATTTGGATATTCTGCTTATCATGGATTTATTTTTTGATTTTTAATTCATTGCTTTAAATATTATTAATGCAGATTATTGGGTTTGTAGGCATTATTACATTTTTCACGAGAGTAAAGTGCCTCACTTGACTCAGCTTCTTCTCGTCCCTATTTAGACAAGTTATTTAACTGTTCTGTACCTTATTTTCTTCATCTAAAGATAAGTTATTGCTTAGAAAGCACTTAGAACAGTATTTGCCAGCACTTAGTATGTACATAAAAGATGTTATCATTATATTATTATTCCATTAACCTTTTAATTAATATGTCTACTATTATTTTTAGAAGACTTGATTTTCCAAGGAATAGCTTCCTGGAGTTCTTCATTTATTGGAAATATGACTCAAAGTAGAACTGGCCTCAGAACAAAGGTTAGGATTATAAAAAGACAATATAGCCATTCTTAGCATGTCCTCAACATGCCTAAGAAACAGACTGTAGGCTATTGGATTTTCATAAAAGTCCCTGGTCATAGCTCCTGAGAATTTAATGGAAGAAATACAACAAAGCTAAGAAAGAAGCAGAGGAATCAACCTCTCCTTCTGGGAACATTCTCCCAACAGGTTCTTTTTAAATATTTTCAAAGTGTATGTGGTGATGTGATAATTATTAATACTATGATGGAAAGATATTAGAGGAAGGAGTATGAAAGCAAGAAAATGACACACCTAAAGAAGGTAAAGTCTAGGCTGCTTCTATGGGCTTAGCTACCTCTTCCTGCCCCCAAGCCATCCAGGCTCAGGGATGTCAGAGCCTGGCTAGGCTTCTGTGGAAGAATTAGAATTCAGGCCCTTCCCTTTGGGGAAAACAGGCTCTATGACATGATTATCAGCCTGACAAGAACATTTAGTGTAATGTCAATAAGATATTGTTTTCCAACAGCTTCTACAGGGAAATATATTATTCTTAAGAATTTAGACAGAAATAAAAGTGCTATTTATGTTTTCTGGCAGATCTTATTTCTTTATTTTCTGCACTTTGAATAGCAGAGTTCCCTTTCATGAATATTCTAATCAGGTTGAAGATTACAGCCATAGCAGAGAGTTCCCCACAAATGGCAATACCTGAGCAGAGTAAAGCAACAAATATCTGCCTTTGGCAGCAGGAGAAACTTCTGATTTTTCATAAATAGCTCCAGTGCATCTTGGGTATTCATATCCGGAACCCTAGACAGTTTTAAAGAAAGAACTGTCATGTTTTGCTTCCACATTTGCCATTACACCAGGCTGAGTTTTATATTATCTGGCTGTTCTCTCAGTAATTAGATCATTTAAGTATATGAAAAATGTAAACTAGGACTCTACTGCTTCTAAAAGAATGAACTAACCTTGTGAATGACTGAATAAATGAATGACCCATTGACAGAAAAAGTACCAAAGTCTGACATGTTTTCTTATTCTTGACACCACCTGTTAATCTTCCTTGGCAATAAAACCTTCTCAGTGAAAAGGACAATTTTTTGACTGGTAAAAATAAAATTAGCCTAAAATGTCACTGGAACATTTTTGAACTGGGAAAAATATGCCAACTTGAGGAAACATTTTTTCCGTGAAATATTTAGCTAGAAGAAATGACAGAACCAGCCAATAATAAAAAGCTCCACATTTTTAAATAATAGAGAAAATGTTCTGAACATCTAAAAGTATACAGGAGAGGTTTGCAGAAAATCAATTACCTTTAAATAATCATTTAAAACAGCCATTTACATTAAAGTCATTCAGTATAGATTCATAAAGGATGTGTGCCCTAATGATAGTGTTTAATTAATACTGCTTCTTACCCTTTGTGGCAGATAATGAGTTGAAGTTTTTAAACATATGAAATTACATAGCAAATCGATGTGTTTTCTAAATAGTTACTTCATGGATATGGACAAATCAAATACGTTTTATCCTCTGTACACATTCAAGGTTATATATATATATTATATAATTATATATATTATTCATATAATATATGTATAGATTACTTTCCATATGGTAGACAAAAAATAGGAGTTTTGTAATAAATATAACATACTCTCTGTTCTAAATTAATTTATATCCCAAAGGAGGGGACACCCAGGCAATTACAAGGCCACCTGACATGTGCTGTGACAGCACCTAGGAAAAATTAATCTTGGCATAAATGGGTAAGGAAAGTTTTCTTGGTGTACATAATGGCTAGAAGAATCATAACAAATGAGAAGCTAATTAAAAGTCTGATTAATAAGTAGATACGAATATCCCTAAAAATCTCAAATTGTGTTAAAACATGCCAATTGTGGTGCGTGTTACAACGACAGGGTCTTTTAAGAGAAACCACCCCAATCCATTTGTATAAGCTACAGCTGTGGCCCAAGTGCAGCCATTTTCTGGACTCCACTGTGGCCTCTGCCCTGGCCTAGCAGGGTGACCTCTACAATAACAATGAGACGTCAATCTTGTCACTGCTCTTTAAAAAGTAAAATAGTTGACAGTTTGAAAAGCTGCCGAGAGAAAGACCAAGAGAGAGAATAGAAGATATAAGTAATCTGAGATTGTAAGAAAATACACAATGGATGTTGGTAGAATCTCTGTGTAGATACCAAGTTGAGGGTGAGGCAAAAGAGAAGCAGTGTCAGAAAAAGTAACTGCTGAGCCAAAGGCAGAAGAAAAGAAAGAAGGTCTCAGCTTTGGGTCTAGTTTGTCTCCATATGACCCTCTCACTTCAATCTCCCTCACGTTTCCTAAATTCCCTGCCTCCTGCCTGATCGTTGAAATAACTTTCCAATATTTAAAGTAACGTGAGTGTCAGTCCCTTGAAGCCAAATAGGTCTAACTCTAACAGAAGTTATCAGCCTTCATTATAATCTATATAAATGTATTTTAAGATCCCCAAATCATTCAAATTACCTTAGTGAGAATACATTTTAAGGAAAGGGAGAAAAAAAGAAAGCTTAAAACAATAAAGATGTGGGACAAGATCACATAACTTAGACTAATGGAGATTATATGTGTTCAATCTTATTTGTAAAAGGAAAGAAGAGGAAACATATCTCTTGGTAATATCTTGGTGCACACACTGACATTTAAATGGGTATGGAAGAACCACATGTTTATACTGAGTTCCTGCTCACTGGTCAAAACTGCTAGGCATCACCTCAGAAAATGGCTCTGCAGTTCATCTGGCCAATCAGCATAAAAATATCAATTATCATGGTCCAGTGACCACATATTTTCCACAGATGCTTTGAAGTTGTCATAACAAATGAAACATTGAGTTTCTCACTTAAGTAGACAAAGCCAGGCTCACTCCTGATGCTTGTTTATTTAGCCTCAAAGGGTAAGAGAAGGGAAATGGATTGACATTGAGCAACTACTGTGTTATACGCTGGGTGCTTTTCATTGACCATTTTACCTAATCCCAACAGCATCTCCATGATTTAGTGTATCCTTTCTCTGCAGATGGAAACAGTGACATCAGAGAATTGTCCAGAGGTCACATTATTGGCATTTGAACTCAAGTCTGCCTAGCTCCAAATCACCTATACCATGCTGCCTCCCAAACTCCTGGATAGATTTTCCATTTTCATGCTTTGTTTAGCCTCCACAAATTGCTTTATCCTGAAACGCTAGAGACAAAGGGCACCAGGAACTGAGGTTGCCACTATGGGTCACACAGGCACAACCATGACACTGAAGAAGGAGATGTTTGAAAAGAGACTAGAGAATGTTTAGCTATTGTGGACAGACTCTGCTGGGGTGATTATTAAGTCTGCATATAGAAATTCTCATCTAAGAAAGGAAGACTCATAATCCAACACAAGCCAAACACTTTTGGATAATGGCTGTCACAAGTTAAAAAATGCATATATTACTCCCTCAACTTTCCCTCCCTTCTCTAAAGAGAGAAGAAAGGAAATAGGATAGTCTTTCTTTTCCATTTTTCCTGTTTTACACTGACAATGTCCCTATGTCTGTGAGGGTAGGGAGACACAGTCAGTCTTGCCCAAGTCTATCCCTTGAACTCTATGTTCTGGCTCCCAATTCTGGGGAACAAGAATTTGGGCAGGGTACAGTCAGTACGGCCTGTCTCTGTACCATGATATCTAGGTTTCATCAAGGAGCACAAATGTCAGGATATGGCTGAGACAGCCACATGTCTTGGACTTCAGTTCTTTCCCACGTGGCATGTTCTGGGTCTGGGAAGTCCAGGATGACTACCTCACACTCATTACTGGTATCTGGACTTAGGCGGCAGAACAACCGGCAAATAACCAGTATTGCTTTCTTTTTATATATCCTCTCCACATGACCATTTTGGAATTCCTCACCAAGATGGTCTCAGGTAATTGGACTTCTTTTTTTTTTTTAATTTATTTTTATTATTTATTTTATTTTCGGCTGCGTTGGGGCACGCGGGCTTTTCTCTAGTTGCAGAGAGCAGGGGCTACTCTTTGGTGTGGTGCGTGGGCTTCTCATTGCAGCGGCTTCTCTTGTTGTGGAGCACTGGCTCTAGGTGCATGGGCTTCAGTAGTTGTGGCACTCGGGTTCAGTAGTTGTGGCTTGCAGGCTCTAGAGCGCCGGCTCGGTAGTTGTGGCGCATGGACTTAGTTGCTCCACGGCATGTGGGATCTTCCCAGACCAGGGCTTGAACCCGTGTCCCCTGCATTGGCAGGTGGATTCTTAACCACTGCGCCACCAGGGAAGCCCAGATAATTGGACTTCTAATGTGGTGTCCAGTTTCCCCTAAAGAGAGTATTTCAAGGGACAAGAAGTAAAACATAGCAGATTATTAAAGCCTGAATCTAGAAACTGGTGAGACTTCTGCTCTAGTCTGTTGGTCAAAGAAGTCATAGGACTCACTCATATTCAATGGAGGTGATATAGACCACCCCTCTCAATGGAGAAGCTGTTAAAAGTGCGTTGTTAAAACTGCCATACCTTATTTCCTGCAACTTTTCCCTCCATTCTGCCTGTTTCACTATTAGTATGGATTCCTGACCTAATGAATATTTTTAAACTTCTTTTAAAAATTAAGAACCTACTATGTACTACTCACTGTACTAATATGACAAGGGAATAAAATAGTGTACATAATTGATGGTTCTACCCATTACTAACTTAGTATCTTTGTAACAAATCTACTAAGCAATTCACGTCTCCTTCCCTGATCCATTTTTGTCATCTGTAATAAATATATATGACTGGGATGTTTTGACAATTAAATGAGATAAAACAAGTAAATTGCCTAACACAGTTCCTGGTATAAACTAGATTGTAAATTGTCAACTTTCCCTTCCCTAAATTAGAGTTAGTTGTGGTTAATGTGTGTAGTTTGGGTATCATAAGTGTGATCTGAGGATGGAGTAAAAGGGAAAGTAAAATTTTATTTTGTCAATGCCAGTATCATAACAGAAATAGAATCCTTCATGCTCCATTTCTAGGGAGTATGGAGTAGTAATGGATGGGTTTATTTGAGGACATCGAGAACCCAGCAAATCTACCATCATTGAATAAGGGCACGAGAGAAGGAGCTTCTGAAAATACTAATAATTATTTGGGTCTAATACATTGTGTTGGCTTATGCACAGTTCTTTTCTTTTTTATTACAGTCTTCTTACATTACAGTGATTTTAGGTATAAATGAGTCCAAGTATCTTTTTACACTTTAGTATCTACAGTTAAAGAATAGAGAGCCTACATATTTATTTTATTCTATTTTCCACAGGACTTATTATTGTGGTACTTCACACATAGTAAGAACTCAATAATTAATTGATCAAACTCCTAAGGCTTTTTACTTTTGGTAAATGGCAATAAGACATGAATAACATTGGGCTTCCCTGGTGGCGCAGTGGTTGAGAGTCTGCCTGCCGATGCAGGGGACACGGATTTGTGCCCCGGTCCAGGAAGATCCCACATGCCGCGGAGCGGCTGTGCCCGTGAGCCATGGCCGCTGAGCCTGCGCGTCCGGAGCCTGTGCTCCGCAACGGGAGGGGCTACAACAGTGAGAGGCCCACGTACAGCAAAAAATAAAAAAAAAGAGACATGAATAACATTAATCTAGATACTGTATGACTTTGCAGAAATGGATATTTCTCGATGATAAGGTGCATAGTTTCATAGGTACAAGTTAAAGCTCTACGAGATCCACTGGATTGATATTGAAAAACTGTAATATTCTTCCTCCAGCATAAATTCATTTTTATAAACAGACAATTTGATCATGCATAAACAAGTCTGAATTGCTTCCTTGCTTTTTATTTTCAAATTCAATAGTGTGGATTCCTATGGTTTGCATAATTTGTAACTAAAGACATTTGCCTAAAAGAAAAGTAACTTTCCGATGAAATTCCAGTTATCTTATAAATTTAATATATACATTTTGTATCTTAAAACTCACTTCACAATTTCTTATTTATTATTGAAAATTTAATTATGAGATGTAGACTTTAGGAATAATGTATTTCCAAACCATGAAAGAGCCATTAAAACAAAGTAATTTTTATATTTCAAGAATATTTTTAGTGTGTGTACATAGCTTCCACAACCACAAAAATCACATCAGCATGCAGAAGAAAATAGAAAATTTTAGGTAAAGTAAAAAGAATATTAAAAGAAATTTTATATTATTAAATGTTCTTACATAGGCTGTGACTTGCTACCTTTCTGTGGTGTTTGTTTTTTTTTTAATTAGCCCAATTCTATATGGGGTATATAGAAAATTCAGCTGTCATTGAGATATTGAAATACAGGAGTCTACGATTTAACAAATGAAATGCTAAGCAATGAAAATGGACTAAATAATTTAGAGGGTTTTTATTTGTAGTATCTGTCAGTTAGAATGAATGCTCCTATTGACAATTAGTAATAATGTAATCCTTTCAACTGATATTTTAAAACTTAAGTTACATAATAAAATTATTTATTTAATAGAAAAAAGAGATTAAACATGGACACTGTCAAGCAGAAATCAGATGATAACGTTAGGAATATTATAAGGGAATCCTTTCCATTACTAGACATGTGTTCCCTCTAATTCTATGAAACATTCACAATACACTGGCTAATGAACACTATATGAAATTTAAACATAGTTCCTGCCTAGTAATTATCTAAAATAATTTATATGAAAAATCATCCTCTTATTTAACTAAAAAATTGTTGGTATGCCAGAAACAAGATGATTAATGTAGAAGGAATTGCTAAGAGCCTTGAACTGGCTGGGTTACAATTACAGAAATATGACCCTGAGTCTAAAATACAAATAGAATTGCACATAATCAAAGTGTTTTCTATTTGAATCCGAATTTTTAGAAACCAGGTCAACTGTACCTAGTAGTTTTCTGTTGAGTCCAAAGAGACTTACTTCAGCTGAGTCTGTCATTGTTAGTTTTCATAAGTGAAAAATGTGCCTTTCACTGTCCCCTCATTCCTGTTGTTCACTCACTTTTAGATAAACTATTCAAATACTACCAGAGCTACTAAAATTGAGAATTCAAAAACAAATGTCAGTCCTAAACAATGAATTAATCTACACCTTTTTTTCCCCAGCTTTTTTGAGGTGTAGCAAATATACAAAAACTGCATATATTTAATGTATCCATTTTCATGAGTTTGGACATATGCAGACACCTGTTATATCATCACCAAAATCAAGGTAATAAATACATCTGGTACCTCCAAAAGATTAATAACACCTAATATGATGTCTACCCTCTTGAGTTTTAGAATGCACAACATTGTGTTAATTATAGGCACAGTTTTATAGCAAATCTTTAGAACTTATTCATCTTGTATAACTGTGATTTCAGACCCACTGAACAACAAGTCCCTACTGCCCCCTACATCCAACCCCTGGCAACCACCCGTCTACTCTCTATTTCTATGAGCTAGATTATTTTATGTACTTCATATAAGTGAAATCATGAAGAAATCTTTCAATGACTGTTATTTCACTTTAGAATAGTCTTCCAAGTCCATCCGTGTTGTCACAAATGGTAGAATTTCCTTCTTTTTTAAAGCTGAAGAATATTTTCATTGATTTTTTCTATTGTTTTCTTGGTCTCTATGCCATTTATTTCTGCTCTGATATTTACGATTTCTTTCCTTCTGCTAACTTTGGGTTTTGTTTGTTCTTCTTTCTTTAGTTGCTTTAAGTGTAAGGTTAAGTTGCTTATTTGTGATTTTTCTTGTTTCCTGAGTAAGACTGTATTGACTTTCTAAGACTTACCCTTAGAAATGCCTTTGCTGCATTCCATAGGTTTTGGATCACTGTACTTTCACTTGCATTTGTCTCTAGGTATTTTTTGATTTCCTCTTTGCTGGTTCTTTGACAAGATAAACAAAATTGATAAATCTTTATTGAGACTCATCAAGAAAAAGATGGAGAGGGCTCAAATCAATAAAATTAGAAATGAAAAAGGAGAAGTTACAACAGACATCACAGAAATACAAAGGATCATCAGAGACTACTATATGCCAATAAAATGGATAACCTGGAAGAAATGGACAAATTCTTAGAAAGGTACACTCTCCCAACACTGAACCAGGAAGAAATAGAAAATATGAACAGACCAATCACAAGCATTGAAATTGAAACTGTGATTTAAAAAAAACTCCCAACAAACAAAAGTCCAGGACCAGATGGCTTCACAGGTGAATTCTATCAAACACTTAGAGAAGAGTTAACACCTATTCTTCTCAAACTATTCCAAAACATTGCAGAGGAAGGAATACTCCCAAACTCATTCTATGAGGCAGTATCACCCTGATACCAAAACCAGACAATGATATCACCAAAAAAAGAAAATTACAGGCCAATATCACTGATGAACATAGACACAAAAATCCTCAACAAAAATACTAGCAATCTGAATCCAACAATACATTAAAAGAATCATACACCATGATCAAGTGGGATTTATCACAGGGGTGCAAGGATTTTTCAATATTGGCAAATCAATCAGTGTGTACACCACATCAACAAATTGAAGAATAAAAACCATATGATTACCTCAATTGATGCAGAAAAAGCTTTTGACAAAATTCAACACCTATTTGTGATTAAAAAAAACTCTCTAGAAAGTGGGCATAGAGGGAACATACCTCAACATAATAAAGGCCATATATGACAAACCTACAGCTAACATCATAATCTATGGTGAAATGCTGAAAGCATTTCCTCTAAGTTTAGGAACAAGACAAGGATGTCAACTCTCTCCACTTTTATTCAACATAGTTATGGAAGTCCTAGCCATGGCAATCAGAGAAGAAAAAGAAATAAAAGGAATCTAAATTGGAAAAGAAGTAAAAATGTCACTATTTGCAGATGACATGATACTATACATAGAAAATCCTAAAGATGCTACCAGGAAACTACTAGAGCTAATCAATGAATTTGGTAAAGTTGCAGGATACAAAGTTAATACACAGAAATCTGTTGCATTTCTATACACTAACAACAAAAGACCAGAAATAGAAATTAAAGAAACAATCCCATTTACCACCACATCAAAAAGAATAAAATACCTAGGAATAAACCTACCCAAAGAGACAAAAGACCTGTACTCTGAAAACTATAAGACGCTAATGAAAGAAATCAAAGACTACACAAACAGATGGAAAGATATACCACGTACTTGGATTGGAAGAATCAATATTGCTAAAGTGACTATACTACCCAAGGCAATCTACAGATTCAACACAATCCCTATCAAATTACCAATGGCATTTTTCACATAACTAGATCAAAAAATCTTAAAATTTATACGGAGACACAAAAGATCTCAAATAGCCAAAGCAATCTTGAGAAAGAAAAACTGAGCTGGAGAAATCAGGCTCCCTGATTTCAGACTATACTACAAAGCTACAGTCATCAAAACAGTATGGTGCTGTCACAAAAGCAGAAATATAGATCAATGGAACAAGATAGAAAGCCCAGAAATAAACCCACTCGCCTATGGTCAATTGATCCATGACCAAGGAGGCAAGACTATACAACAGAGAAAAGACAGCTTCTTCAATAAATGGTGCTGGGAAAACTGGATAGCTACATGTAAAAGAAATGAAACTAGAACATTCTAACACCATACACAAAAATGAAATTCAAAATGGATTAAAGACCTAAATGTAAGACCAGATACTACAAAACTCTTAGAGGAAAACATAGGCAGAACCCTCTTTGACATAAAGCGCAGCAATATCTTTTTTGATCCTTCTCCCAGAGTAATGGAAATAAAAACAAATGGAACATAATTAAACTCAAAAGCTTTTGCACAGCAAAGGAAGCCACAAACAAAATGAGAAGACAACCCACAGAATGGGAGAAAATATTCACAAATGATGAGACTGACGAGGGATTAGTCTCCAAAAATTACAAACAGCTCACGTGTCTCAATATCCAAAAAACAAACAACCCAATCAAAAAAATGGGCAGAAGACCTAAATAGACATTTCTCCAAAGAAGACATACAGAAGGCCAAGAGGGATGTGAAAAGATGCTCAACATCACTAATTATTAGAGAAATGCAAATCAAAACTACAATGAGATATCACCTCACACCAGTCAGAATGGCCATCATCAAAAAATCTACAAACAATAAATGCTGCAGAGGGTGTGGAGAAAAGGGAACCCTCTTGCACTGTTGGTGGGAATGCAAATTCACCCAGCCACTATGGAGAACAGTATGGAGGTTTTTTAAAACAGTGGTCCCCAACCTTATTGGCACCAGGGACTGGTTTCTTGGAAGACATTTTTTCACAGACCGGGGGGAGGGGAGATGGTTCAGGTGGTAATGTGAGTGATGGGGAGTGATGGGAAGTGGGAAATGAAGCTTCTCTCACTCGCCCACTGCTCACCTCCTGCTGTGCAGCCTGGTTCTTAACAGGCTGTGGAGCGGTACCGGTCTATGGCCTAGGGGTTGGTGATCCCTGCTTTAAAAAACTAAAAACGGAACTACCATATGATCCAGCAATCCCACTCCTGGGCATATATCCAGAGAAAAATGTGGTTCAGAAGGATACATGACCCCAATGCTCATTGCAACACTGTTTATAATAACCAAGGCATGGAAACAACCTAAATGTCCATTGACAGATGAATGGATAAAGATGTGGTACATATATACAATGGAATATTACTCAGCCATTAAAAAGAACGAAATAATGCCATTTGCAGCAACATGGATGGACCTGGAGATTATCATACTAAGTGAAGTAAGTCACACAGAGAAAGACAAATATCATATGATATCACATATATGTGGAATCTAAAAAAAAATACAGAATGAACTTATTTATTAAACAGAAACAGACTCACAGACTTAGAGAATGAACTTATGGTTACCAGTGGGGAGGGGTAGCAGGGAGGGATAGACTGGGAGTTTGAAATTAACATGTACATACTACTATATTTAAAATAGATAACCAACAAGGAACTACTGTAAATAAATAAATATAAAGCTGAAGAATATTCCATTGTATGTATCTACCACAGTTTCTTTATCCATTCATCAGTCAGTGGACATTTAGCTTGTTTCTGTATCTTAACTATTGTGAATAATGCTGCAATAAATATGACAGTGCAGATATTTCTTTGAGATATTGATACCAATTCTTTTGGATAAATACCCAGGAGTGGGATTGCTGGATCATGTGGTAGTCTTATTTTTCATTTTTTTGAGGAACCTCTATACTGTATTCCACAGTGGCTGCACCATTTTACATTCCCACAAACAGTGTACCAGGTTTCCAATTTCTCTATGTCTTTACCAACATTTGTTGTCTTTTGTTTGGAGCCATTTAAAAATTTTTTTTTAATCTTTTGTTGAGGTATGGTTGATTTACAATGTTGTGTTGGTTTCTGGCATATTACAAAGTGATTCAGTTATATATATATATATAATTTTTCATATTCTTTTTATTATGGTTTATTACAGATATTGAATATAGCTCCATGTGCTATACAGTAGGACCTTGTTGTCTATTTTTATATAGTAGCTTGTATCTGCTTATCTCAAACTCCTAATTTATCCCTCCCCACCCCCTTTGCCCTTTGGTAACCATAAGTTTGTTTTCTATGTCTGTGAGTCTGTTTCTGTTTTGTGCAGCCACTATGGAAGACAGTATGGATTTTCCTTAAAAAACTAAAAATAGAGTGAGCATATGATCCAACAATTCCCAAGGTTCATAGTAGCATTATTTACGATAGCCAAGATGTGGAAGCAACCTAAGTATCCATCAACAGATGAATGGATAAAGAAGATGTGGTGCATATATATACAATGGAATACTACTCAGCCATAAAAAAGAACGAAATAATGCCATTTGCAGTGACATGGATGGACCTAGAGATTATCATACTAAGTGAAGTAAGTCAGACAGAGAAAGACAAATACAATATGATATCACTTATATGTGGAATCTAAAATATGATACAAATGAACTTATCTTTTGTAGGGTTTGTTTTTGATGACAGGTGTGAAGAGGTATCTCATTGTGGTTTTGATTTTCTTCTCTCTGAATGTTAGTGATGTTAAGCAACAACAAATTATAACTGCGAGAGAAACATATGAAATACCTCCTGTGACCATGAGATGTCACAAATATAATACTAAGATGTTAAATGCCTGTTAAATGCCTGTTAAGATGACTGTTAAATGCCAACTCCCTTTACTAGTACAAGGGAAGTGCTTTTTTTTATATTGCACACAATTATGTCCCTTGGCAACATGAAACAAAACTCAACCATTATAATGTCTCCTTAGCACTGAGAAAAAAAAAAAATGTGGCATGTCCCTGGAACTGATCCCTGAAAAGCAAGAGAAAGTCCAAATATTTGATTGAAAACAAAAAGGAAAAATAAAGTTGTATTGTAACAAAGAGAGATTGAATTGCAGGCAGCTCTCCAATTTGTAGCTAAAACCATTTGGAATATATGCTCTTAAAATTCAGCCAATTGCTCCTTTAAATTGCAAAATGCTTTGAAGACAATGGTAGAATGAAGTAAGTAAGATTTAGGTAAGTAAAATGTCTGTTATGTTCTTGGAGAAACTAGACTGATATAAATGAAGCAGTTAGAAAATCTAGGATAGTTTGTGATTTGGTGCTAAACTATTTAGTACAAACTAAACTCCTAGGTCCCTAGGAGTTCAAGAAAAGGAAGAATTAATGTAGCATAACATGACTTTTGAAGACTCCAGAGGCTTGAACTCTGAGTCTTAAAGATGACTAGAATTTGGAGAAGAATAAAAAGAGTCAGAAATGTTTTTATACATCTTCTGGATGGAAAAGAGTCTGTGGGAGAAAAAAGAAAGAAGGTAACTAATTTTTTCATATGTATAATATCTTGGTTTGCTTATCAATAAAAAAGAAGAATTTTATAAAACTGTTGTGAAAATTTAAGGTGACGATATGTGCGAAGTATTAATACTATGCCTGAGACATTTAAGTCTAAGAACTTAAGACAACTGGCTTAATAGGATTTCTTCAATTAAGAACCAGCTTAATATGAGCAGCCAGTGTTAACTAGTTGCCACATATAAAAAACTAAATATGTTTTCTGTTAGGTAGCTGAGTTTTCTGTTACTAAAAGTGACAGAAGCTATTTGATTATTTATTAGATCAGTGTGTGAAGCAATGTCAGTGTTGGGTGGAAGTGGGATTGATTGATTTCTACCAGTTCTTCCTTTAATCTTGCATTCTTCGAGTTAGTATAGCTCTATTATGGATCAGCCTGATGTTTCCTGAGAATAAGAACCATCCTTAAGCTCTGGAATAGAGTGGACAAAACAGTGTTTCTTATGACAAACTTCTTCAGAAACTTACAGCATTTACTTTGCTGAACTGTTGTGTGTCTTTACTTTGCTGAACTGTTGTGTGTGTGTGTGTGTGTGTGTGTGTGTGTGTGTTAGTGGGGGAGATGATTACTAAGAGATAATTATTGTTTGGGGTTGAATCTACATTTTTAGAGGGAAATGGTTCAGTTCTACATTAAGCACTGACTAAAATTTTCCCTCTACATTTTATCCAGATTTATTTTCATAACATTGAAAATGTTTTTCTAGACTCCTTTCAGAAACAACTAGTCTAAGAAAAAAAATCATGATGTGATTAAAAATGTCTAAATATGAATAAAAACTCTTCTTGATTAAGTACAATAATTAAATGACCTACTCACAAATTGAATTAATGAATACATTTCACACAGATCCTTATTGAAAAACCTGGGGTTTCAAATATTTGTATTTATTTTATTGAACATAGCCTATAGGTTTCTAGTTTTATATGACACCCATATAAGATAGCTATATCCAGTTTCCAAATAGGACATGACTTTAATTATAATTCCAGAATTCCATGTCAGTAAGGGATTCATTAATAATATGTCTAATATGGATTACCATATTCAATAGAATATTAGAATATTAATGCAAATATTAAAAAACTGCAGTTAGGAGCTATGAAGACTTAATTCACTGTTCTCTTTTTTACTTACAAAAGAGAGGAATTTTCTAATAAAAATTTATTATGGTGTCAAGGTATTAACGACAATAATACACCATGGAAAAAATCTAAAGCAATACTTTTTTTAAGTTAATATGAAGTATAGATGAAAAGAATGCTCTAGGTTAGAGGTATATGAACTTTTTTCTTTACAGGGGCCAGATGGTAAATATTTTAGGCTCTGTGGGCCATATGTCTCTGTTGCAACTACTGAATTCAGTCATAGATAACTGAAGAAAATACATAGATGCATAGGTGTAGCAATGTTATAATAAAACCTTATTTACAAAAGCAAGTGGTGAACCAGATGGATTTGGCCCACAGGCCTTAGTTTACCTTAGTTCACTTAAGGTGAGCAGTTAAACATATTTCTTTTACAAAATAATGGATCCTTAGAGCCATAGTTTGAGTAGTATATTCTGCCAAATCCCTGAGGGTTTAGTTGGGAGGAAAGGTGTTTTCTTCAGATACTTGCACACCAAGGCCTCAAGGGTTTCTCTGCCATAAGCTAAGACTCCCTTTTTAGAAGTAAATGCTTGACTAAGTCTGCAGAAACCTCTTTAGAAACTAGACTCTCACAATTAGAAAACATGGAGGAAGAAAAACACAGCTGCATAGGATGCTGTGGACCGGTAATCAGTGGAATTGCTGGTTATTTTCTGTGAGGACAATAGATCTTAATTTAGTTCTGCTATCTTCTCCTATCTTTATGCTACATACTCATCTTTATCCTAGAATAGCGTATACTGAGTATAACATTGCTGCTTTATCAAAATTCCATGATAGGTATATTTTTTGAGGTTCATTTGGCTGTTAGAATTTAAATGTTTCGTGATGTCAAAAAAAAAATTCTTTAAAACTCCCTTATCCTAGATTCTGTGTTATAAGAATCTATAATATCTCTTTCAATGTCTCCTAACACAGAACTACAGGCTCCCAGGAACTTAGGAAAAGCTTTCACAGTATAAAGAGGTAGAATTTTTATTTGAACTATAAATAAGATCCTGTTGAATAGAATATATTTAACAGGATAAAGGATAATCTTTCTCTCACCTCTGGACAAGAGAAAACATCTTGATGTATATCCTTCTATCATTTGAAATGACTCTTATTCCATATTAGAAATATTTCAACCAATTTCCTGCTGTTGACATAAAGGTCATTTCCAATTACTTACTAAACCAAGTAATGTTATGATGAGTATTTGTACACAAATCTTGAATGCCAAGGATAATTCCTAGAAGTAGAATACATCAGACTGATATTTTGAGGCCTTTCTATGCAACTTTGGATGAGTACAGGATATTTTTGTTTTAATTTTGCCATTTTAACATACAATAATGGTAATTGAATGGTTTTTATATCCATATTGAATTGAGTTTAAATTTTATATGTTTACTTTCCATTTGCATTCCTTTGTCTGAAGATTTACTCTTCCAACCAATATTTGTCATCTTCCACTTGTGCCAAATACATCAGAGGGTCCTGGAAAATACAAGATTGCTATTCCTCTAGGAGTCTAACTTGTGGTGTATATGTCTGTCAACTGATCAACAAATATTTACTGAGGGTCTTCAAAGCACTGAGTATATAGCAATGTATAAGACAGAAAAGATCTTTGTTCTGAGGCGGTAAGAGAATGATATAAAACACAGTGAGTTAATATATATTTCAGATATTAATTCTACAGAGTAATATGGTAGAGGACAAGCAGATACAGTGAGGTGTGGAAGGGGAAACCTGCTTTATTTAGAGGAGTCTGATGAGGCAGCATTTAAGTTGAGATGAATGATTAAAGGAGTCATGTTAAAATCTAACTGGAGTATCATCCAGCTTGGTGAAAAAAAATTACAAAAGGTTCTGAGATAGGAGTGAATTTTCTATCCTGGAGGGTTAGAAACACAACCAATGAATCTAGGGTATGAAGAACAAGGTAGTGAACAGAGGGGAACGAAATCACAAAGTTAGGCAGTGAACAGATCATGCTGGATCTTGTAGGTCAACATAAGAAGCTGGATTTTTATTTTAAATATAATAGGAACCTATTGGACAATTTTGAGTAGGGAAGTGATAAGAAAGGGGCTGATAAATTGTTAGAAGATGGAGTAAAATGATTAGAAACCCTGATGAACTAGCAGATCTGGTGGACAAAATAAATTCATAAAGTTAAAGATACAAGATTGATCTCAATGCTTTTGGAGGTCATATATTTACAGAGTGTCCATGGTGTGGTTACTTGAAGTGAAGTCGAGGTAGAATTCATTGTATTTGAGGAGGTCAAAGAACTTTGATGGGACATACAAAGTGACACTGAAGTGAGAGAGGATATCAGGCCTCGGAAGGGAGAAAGGATGAGAAGCAGGTGTACGTGATGTGATAACAATCGAAGATAATCAAAGATGTTAACCAATAGAATGTGCCATAGGTAATTAGCATAAGGGTTCATTACATGATGGTGAAGATGGATGAGTGGTCAACTGGAAATATAAAATGTGAGCTGGGAGAATACCACCTTACCTGGCATTTCTATAGTACATGGCTGTTAGTGGAGCATGGATCTTCAACGTGATATGGCTGAAGGGGTCATGTATTCTGGAAACCAGCATATTTTATTTATAGCAAGAAGCAGCGGTCTGTTCTGCAATGAAACTGAAAAATGAAGGGAACACAGTTCCCTAGGAACGTAAGTGTCTGAGGCACTTTAACAGGGCTTGGGATGAATGAGAAGTGGAGAAGGAGATTCAATAAGTGTAAAAGAATGAGTTTGTAAGAATGGGTTATAATTGACTTTGATCAGGTTCCAAACAGAAGTTATTATAAAACCTTCACATAAAGCATAAAAATAAAATTATCTCAGGACTCTCATCTCGTGGTGAAGACAGCCACAGGTCTTAATACCAAAAGGATTCAGGCTTTTATTCATGTATTATTTATTATTAAAAACCATTGAGGGCTTCCCTGGTGGCGCAGTGGTTGAGTCCACCTGCTGATGCAGGGGACACGGGTTCGTGCCCCGGTCCAGGAAGATTCCACATGCCATGGAGCGGCTGGGCCCGTGAGCCATGGCCACTGAGCCTGCGCGTCCGGAGCCTGTGCTCCGCAGCGGGAGAGGCCACAACAGTGAGAGGTCCGCGTACCAGAAAAAAAAAAAAAAAAAACATTGAAGCATTTGCCAGGCACCGCTGGGTGCTAGAATTATAAAACTAATAAGAATTGATCCTTTTCCTCAAGAGGCTTACTGTCTAGTAGAAAGAGGCAGAATGCATTTTCTAAAAGTGTACGTAAAGTAACTAAGTATGCGTAAATTCATAAAATATTAATCATCTTTTTTTGCTCTAAGATCAAAAGTTCTTATTTTTAGTATTTCAAGAACTTCATACTACAATAATATTTGCTAAGTAGTGCAGAATTCTAGGCTGAATTTCACACTGGGTATGGCATATAGAGGGCAATGAAGTATGTATTTATGAAAGGTCTTAAGCAAGGGACTTTTGTATAGAGAATCTTCCAAGACAAATCTCAAATATACCTGGATCAGGAGCCAGGTCTTTCTGCCCAGTCCTGCCCTTTACAATGCAAATGTCCTGTTATATTATTTAAGGATGGTTTGGTCCCTATTCAGAGAAAACTGAGTAAGGTTGTTTGCTTAAAATGTACGCTGGACGTGTCAGAAGTAGTCAGATTTTGTCATGCACCTATTTTATGACAGATCCAGGCCATAGACATGAAGCTTGGCAAGTGCCTTATAAATTAGAGCTGTGCTGAAGCCTACAGCAATGCTAACTGTAGGCTAACTCAAGCCCACCTTCCAAATATTCTTGCAAAAATAAAAATGATACAGTTACCTAACACAGGAAAGGAAAAAGCAGTTCCTCAAAAAAACTGTCAAAGCATCCAATAATAGTCTTAGATTTTTAATTAATCTGCTTTATTTCTCTTTTTAACAAACCTAGAACTGTCACTATTAATAGAAAACCATGTAATATTATGTAATGCTTTTTTTTAAAGTTTAACCAGCCCTAATTCTAAAGTCCTGGCACAGTTTTTATTTGACAAAATTTCACCCCAAAGAAATGCGATGCTAATGTCACTCTTTGCTTCATTTTGAATATTGATTTGGTAATCTTTATATTCTAAATGGAAATGTTCTGCATTATCTGTATTCTACCTTCTAAGAGGGCAGAAAGGAAAATGCCATCATTACTTAGAAGTAATGTATCTCTTCATTCACTAATTTAGAATAATTGTTCAGTATTATTAAGAGACACTTTATTATAATGGCAATAAAGGTTCCAGTATAAATCTAATATTCAAACTAGAAAGAAGTCTGTAATAAATCAATGAAAGATTTTTTCACCTCAGACAGTGTGACACATAAGCCCATGTGTTTCAACAGTAGATTAAACTTTCACTATTATATAAAATTTATATAAACTCTTATAGCACCATTTAGTTATTTATAATTTGTTTGTGAATAGTATAAAAAAATACAATAAATCCAAAAAGTCCCAAAGAATTTTGATTATCTATTTCTTAAATTTTCTTCACTTTTGGGTAATTATCATGGACTTATTATACATTCTTATTGACTTTCACAACTTTCATATTCTTTCTAGGAAATACTTGCCAGTACATGATTCCCCTCAGACTACTAAGAAGATGAATTTCTCTTTTCCTGGCCTAGCGCTGCAGAATAGCTTCTATGGGCAAACCTGAAGCTTTTGTAATTATTCAATTCCAAAATTCCTTAGTAAAAAAGCATGTTCAGTCAATATAAACAATTTTTAAAATATGGTGCTTAAGGTAGAATCATTTAGTGTGTAATTGTATGGACAAATATGAAATAATGGCAATAATTCTAATTGTCCAGCCCTGTGAACCCAGTATACGGGTACAAAAGTTTTCTCATAATAGTGTTGAGGAGAGCATATTACATCTAGATTCTGAAACATTTTCTTCCAAAACAATAGTATGAACAGAGGTCTGATTTATTTCAAAATGAAGAACCTTCCCAAGAGAAATACTTCCATAAAGCTTTATCTTTTTGGTGAAGATAGATAAATAAAGACATAGAAAATGATATGAAGAAATTTTTTTACATAAGAAAAATAAAACTAGGATCTTGCAATTCTCAGCATGATGGGAAAACTGTGCCCTTATAGCTGTGCTGAAGCCTACAGCAATGCCTTTGAACTTGAGCCCACATTCCAAATATTCTTGCAAAAATAAAAATGAAGTTATCCACACAGGAATGAAAAAACAATTCCTCCAAGAAACTGTGTCAATTATCCAATAATAGGAGCTAGGAACTGGACAAGATATATGAAACAACTTTTTTCAGACACTGGACAAAATGCAACTCAGAACTCTAATCCTTGAGCTAAGAGAAACAAATGAGATGATCGCTATGGTCACCCTGTCTTTCTGCCTACAACCACATTGCAGACCACGTGAAGGCAAAGGGAATCCAAGCAGAGCATAGTTGTATCACTGAATTTAGGAGACAGAGAATCTAGTTTGGGAAGGCTGAGAAGAGCTTCAGAAATTTGAATGGACGTTGCCTTGAGTCTTTGGATGAACACTAAGCTGTGCATGACCAGGTTTATTAAGCTCCATAAGGCTCATCAAAGAATACCATGGAGCTGTAAACTTAGCCATTCCCAAGGCTCTCACAGGACAGAGAGATACTCAAATTCCAAACCGAGTAGAGGAACTTTAGTGAGTAACCAAGCATTCATTAGAGACCCAAGAAGGTCATACTTTAGTAAAAGGGCTAAGATGGTGTTAGGGGTTACAGCTATTCTAAATGCATCCTAACAAATGTTAAAATCTTCAAAAAAGCAAGTTGACCCAAGATTGACTTAAATTATTGTAAAACAAAACAAAATGTCCAAAATCTTTAAAGAAGAACAACCAAATCCAGACATCAGACAATTTAATATTTACAATACTCAGCATACAATAGAACCTATTAGACAAGGCAAAAAGCAGGAAAACGTGAGCAATAACCAGGAGAATGACCAATCCTTAGACACAGACGTGACAACAATGGTAGAATAAACAGATAGTTTTAAAAAAAAAACTATCATAGTTATGTTTAAGAACTTAAAAATATGAATATAATGAGAAGCAAAATATATTTATAAAACCAAATGGAACTTTTAGAGATGGAAGAATACCTGAAAAAAAATTTACTGAATGGGTTTAATATCAGATTAGACACTATAGAAAAAAATAAAAGACTCTCCAAAGGTAAACATAAAGAAAAAAAAGGTTGAAAAAGTAAAAAAAGCCTAAGTGGCATGTAGAACAATATCAAGCAGTCTAAAATTCTGTGGTTGGAATCACAGAAGGAGAGGAAGGAGATTCGATGGTGAAAATATTTGAAGAAATAATAAGTTTACATTCAGAGGATTAGATTTCTATCAACTTCTTTTCAGAAATAATGCAAACCAGAAGAAAATGGAATAGATTTATAATGCTGAATGAAAACAACATTAAATTAAAATTTAATATCCAGCAAAAATACTTTTAAGAAATAAAGGTGATAGAGACATTTTCAGAAAAAACGGAAGATGAGAGAATTAATCGCCAACAGCCTTGCACTACAAGGTGTGCTAAAAGGAAGTCTTCTGGCTGAAGGAAAATAATCCCAGATAGAAGATCAGATCTACACCAAAAAAATTTAAAATTCCAAAAATGGTAAATTAAAAATAAGACTTTTGTTTCTTGTTTTATAATTTATTTAAAAGATAATAAAACATCTGCTATTTTACACATTCACCACAAAAGTTTATCATTAAGTGGAAACTGGAAAGAGAGTGTTTAGTTTAAAATATGCAAGTTTCAATATCAGAAACAACCAAGCAAAATCTGACTTCATGGACTTGGTCAGGCTATTTTAAGTGGAGGAAAAGTAAAAAGAAAAATTACGACAGGAATTAATTGGCAAATTTTGAAAACCAAAACTCAATTCTTTTCACAACATGGCCTCAAACTAATTTTCTAGAGTTATTCCTCACCATTTCCCAACATGTTACAGAGAGTTCATGCCTTCTGTATTGTTTTTATTGGTTATACTTTCTCAGCACTTCTTGATATTCTCACTACCTAGAATGAAAATTTCACTAGCTCAACAACCTTTAAATGTCTCCTCTTAGCCCAAACCTATCTATTATTTGAGGTCTGTTTCAAAAGTGACTTCCTCCATGGAGCCTTTCTTAATTCCCCTTGACAAAAATAATAGCCTCTTTTTTGAACCTCATGATACCTTGTAAGAAACTCTTATACACATGGTCTGTGTTTATATTACTTTTGTGCTCAGCTCATCTTCATTGGTCAGGCACAAGCAGAGAACGTACCTTTCTTACTGTGGTATCATCTATCTCATGCAAGATGAAAAGGGAATTAACATTTACTGAGTACCTACAATGTATCTTCAGGGAACTAATCATTTGAGAAATACTTATCTCTACCACAACCCAAAGAAATGGGAATTAATATTCCTGTTTTACACATGATGAAATAAAACCTGTGTACCTTGTCCAATATCACATAAATACGAAGGCAAAGCCAGAAGGATAATCTGTGATTCTATGACTATGAAGCATAGTTTTATTTCACTAAATATTCTATATAATTAACTGGCAAAAATAAATACAAACAACAGTTTCAGTTCAGGTAAGTTGTTAATGTACTAAGTATTCCAAAGATAAAAAGAAGGAAGGAAGGAAGGAAGGAAGGAAGGAAGGGGGTGGAGGAAAGGAAAGAAGGGAGAATGGAGAGAGGAAAAAGAAAGTAAGAAAAGAAAGGAGGAGGGAGAGAGGGAGGAAAATGGCAGAAGTGGAGGAAGATGCTAACACATATTTCAAGCAGAAATGCCGAGCATTTTCGTTTAGAACATTTCATATAGAATACCCAAGGGAGTACAAAAGGCTAAATCAAAGTAACTTTCAGCTCAATACAAGACAGCCATCTTCTAGGGAAAAAAAAAAAAAAAAGCCAAGCTACTACTAAAACTGACAATTGTAGAGATAAAATTTCTATTGATTTAGATTTCTTAGAGTTAGAGGAAGTACCATGAATAAACAATGCCCTGAATTGCTGTTGGCAACTCCAAAAGCCATCTTATGAATGCCTGAACGAGAAAATATATTTCTTTCAAGTAGATCAACTTTCTTCAACAGATGTTGCATATGTATATAATTAGATCTACATCCTTGGAATTAGCATGATGATGATGAGAGGACTTTGATTTCGTTAATAAAATAAACACATTAGTTAAAGCCTTAGTTACTACAAAAATGTCAGGAACACTTTTGTGCTAAGAAGCCTCAAAGAATATTATTTCTTGCTCAATGACAGTAAATTTTTAGATAAATAAAGCCATGGTCTCCACCTGTTCTTTTAAACATATGGTTTGGAGCAAGTATCACATAAGTTGTTAAAATATTCACAAGTATTATTTGTGTATATAATCTATGTCTATTTATGTGTGTATACATATATTTACAAAAACATACATATATATACAAATGTAGAATAAATCTACTTACAAATACCTCTGAATCTTGCTACAGAACAAGATAAAAATGCTGGAGATTACCTACATTGATAGATACATATCACTGCCAATAAAAATAGTTGCATGATTTACTAACATATTTCAAAAAGTAAAATGCGCAGGTGTTATTAACCTCCATTTTGGTCACATTAAGTCACAGACGTGCATTGTGATGACCACCACCAATGCTCTGTAGAAATGTGTTAAGTGCTTAGGCATATGAAGTTAATATCTAAAAGATGTATACATCTCATAAAAATACATATGTAAATCTCTCCCTGAAGGACATTAACAGAGTTTCTCCAATATGAAATTTTAGGATATTGAACCATTTAAAAAATGTATTTACTAAGGCTCTCTCTTCAACATACATTCCAAAGTGGTTCATAATAACAATAATTAAAATTTAAAACAATGATGATCTTCAATAATAGGAAGCAATTATTGAGGTAATAATCTGTGGAAGATAACTCCAAGCAGCTAATAGCAAAGGCAAAATTATAGGGACTGAATAATAGTAGTAATCAAATGAACAATTTCTCTACTAAAAAATGCTTATTTCACGGCAGCCTGGTTAATTAATATTGTTGGCTGCAAATCAATTTAAAAAACAAACAAGTATATTAGCTAAAATAATTAAGCAGAACACCTTTCAAAATAACTGAGAAAACTATTCCTGAGCATCACACAAAAGACTAAGTTGACAAATATTTGTGGAAACATATCTCAATCAGGTAAGTAGGTAAGAGATTTAGATGCAGTGGTGAATTATGAATCATAATGCTAATTGATATAGTTTGCATCACGTCACAAATATTACCTAATGTTTAACCTCCATGAGATCAGTGACTTTGTTTACCACTACATTCACAGATCTAGCACTTGTGCATCGTACTTCATTTCATTGAACAACATGTAGCCCAGAAGGAACTGAAAGCTTAACGTATGGGTTAAATGTTCCTTTTGATGTTTCACTGTAGCACTGCACAGTAAAGTTTTATAGGTTCTATGAAAACAGTAATTCAGACTCTGGTCTAACTATCTCTATAACCTTAATTTTTGTTCTCATTTATGGCATAGTCATCTTGGGAATTCTTATTACAAAATATAATTGCTGAAGCAACAGAGCAATTCAGAAGCAAAGCTGTTCAACCCATCAAAAAGGTTTGTGTTGCAGAGGGCAGATGGAAGGCAGGAACCTCTTTACGTTCATTCGTGTGGTCTTAAGAACTGACACATTCTGTCTGGTATCATAAATTCCTTGCCACTAGAGCCGACGGAGGTCTTATGTTAAACCAGGTTAGTTTTACCTGTTCAAAAATGTCCCTAGCCCCAGCTCTAATACGTATGCTCAAGATTTTATGAAAAATGAGTTGTCAAAGCTACCAGCTCCTTGAATATGATAAATAGGCAAGAGATGAATACTGGGACTTCCCTGGTGATGCAGTGGTTAAGAATCCACCTGCCAATGTAGGGGACACGGATTCGAGCCCTGGTCCAGGAAGATCCCACAGGCTGCAGAGCAACTAAGCCCATGCACCACAAGTACTGAGTCTACGTTCTAGAGCCTGCGAGCCATAGCTACTGAAGCCTGCGTGCCACACCTACTGAAGACCACGTGCCTAGAGCCCGTGCTCTGCAACAAGAGAAGCCACCGCAATGAGAAGCCCGTGCACCACAACGAAGAGGAGCCTCCGCTGGCCACAACTGGAGAAAGCACGAGGGCAGCAACGAAGACCCAACGCAGCCAAAAATAAATAAATAAATAAATAAAAATAAAACTTAAAAGAAGATGAATACTGTCAATGATTATGGGATTAAATTTTTTTAAAGAATATTAAAAAGGTCTTAGAAGAATTCTGTCCTAAAAAGAAAAAAAAAGGAATAACAGACTCAAGATAAGTGAGTAAAGACATTCATCACTGAAGTTAAGGGGCAGATCAAGAAAAGTGATGACCGCAGGAGCAGAGGCTGAAGTAAAATAAAAATACAAAGGTAAATTTTTGATTCAATATCTTGTAACTAGCTAGCTCTAGCTCATATGTGTAAAAACAACATGGGAGAGACCAGGATAAATGTGGTGATCTATGGAGCTTGGCTCTGGAACTTCAAAATTCTTCAGTATTTTTTAATGCTTCAATTAGATGTGAAGGGCAACAAGTGGTACAGTAAGTGTCAGGGTTGAATGAAGAAATTATGTTATATGTATTATCCAGGATACATATAAAACTTCCTGCGATTTCTCTTTTTAAAAATCAATATTCCAGGTCATGTGAAATAAAATTACTGGGATAGACTCCCAGTTGGCATTCTGGTTTTCTATTCCTGGATTGGAAATGTCAGGGCTGAGCTATGTGTTGAGTCTTGTCTGCTTCTCTCTATGAATAAGAGAATAGTATAAAGAAAACAGCTTTCTTGAAGTTAATGGAAAGGAAAGGTGATTAAAGAAAGCAACTCAGGGGCTTCCCTGGTGGCACAGTGGTTGGGAGTCCGCCTGCCGATGCAGGGGACACAGGTTCGTGACCCGGTCCGGGAGGATCCTACATGCCGCAGAGCGGCTGGGGCCGTGAGCCATGGCCGCTGAGCCTGCGCTCCGCGGAGAGAGAGGCCACAACAGTGAGAGGCCCGCGTACTACAGAAAAAAAAAAAAAAGAAAGAAAGAAAGCAACCCAGGAAGGAACAGCCCAGGTTCCTGAGATCTAGCCAGGGAACACTGAACAACCAAGGTGTCACCATCTCCAGTTACATGAAACAGAGCCTGTTGCCAAAGATTCCAAGGATGATTCAGATCCTTTGGGAGAATTCAGTCTTTGAATAAAGAAAATATTGCTCTATCTTTTGAGTTATTTGATACATATAATCTCAGCTTTGAGACATAGAACAGTCACATAATCCTGGATTTTCTGAGTCAGTGCCAAATTAAAATTTTCTGTTGTTGATGTGCGTGCCCTAGGTTTGGACTCAGGAAATAATGTCCCCTTGAACCTGACACCACTGGCATTAAAAAAGCCCTACCTTAACTCAGTCAGGGCAGGGAAAGGAAGAAGGGGTTTTCTTAGAGTTCTAAGTCCCACACCAATTTTTAGCTTCTTAAAAGAAAGGACGCAGACTTTGAAATATCACAGAGATCAGGATAGTGAAGAGGTTGGCAGAGAATATGGATTACTTTTAGATAAAGAATATTTGCATACCTTTATCTTATTTATTATCATTGGAGCAGTTAGAAAAGACCCTAAAATAAGCGTAGAAATTGAGAGCAGACATAATATAAATGCACCTGCTTTTATCTCTTCCATTCACTTGTTATACTGTGTGCATGTATGTGTGTGTGTGTGTTTTCTCAGCATTTCCCCCACTATATTGTGAGCGTTCTTCAGGTAGGGGTATATTTTTAAATATCTTTATGTTCTAGAGCCTGACTTAGAATAGGTACTTAATAAATGCATATTTGTTGCATCAATGCATGCATACTTGAATGAATGAATGCTATTCACAAGACAGAAAGATTAAATAAAACAAAAGTTACATTCGTTTTAGCTAACATGCTTAACTACCGTGGTGAAGAAGATAAAATCTTGGCTTTTAAATTGGAATGTAATTTGTTTCTCTAGCTCGGATGTAGGAAGCAGTAGGGGTCTAGGCTTGGAATCGTTGCCTAGTTTATCACTGCTTATCACTAATAAGGAAAGGTCTCAGAGTCAGACCCGAAGAAAGGATCCTAAACCACTGTAGCACAGAATTTATTTTCTAGCTCAGGTACAGTTAATTCTTGATTATTTAATTCAGCTTCATGATCTGGTTTATGACTAGCTGTGGACTACAGGGCTTGCCTACGAGGAACGTAGAGCAAGCAATATTCTCTATTTGCCTTACTCAGTCAAGCCTTTGCACCCCTCTCTGCTACACTCAGTGCCGAAAACGTAAAGCTGAGTCAGCTCTTTAAAGGAAGAGGTGAAAAGAAAGGCATATGGAAAACATGGAGCCAAAAAACCTGCTTGTCTGGAAGCAGGTCAGGTATGGGGAAAAGCCACATGAAACGACGATGGCCACTCTGGATGCTTCTGGGAGCTAATTTCACCCAATGGAACTGTGTCACTCACTTAGCTTAAAACCTGGAGAAGCTTGCATTGCTTACACCAACTCAAGGCCTTCAGACTGGGTGTATCTGACAGACATGTTTTCTTAGGTCTATTCACTATTAGCCTTCATAGTATTTTAAAACTATGGTTTATCAACAGTTACGATTTGGTTTTGGGATACTTCACAAAATGTGTAAGTCTACATTTCTTGAAAAATTGGAAGTTGTGGCAACACTGGGTGATTACAGTTTGTGCTTTGTAGTAGCCACTTTAGATAATAAAATATTCTCCAGTCTACCACAATCCTCATCACTCCTAAATAATCAAATGACTGTCAGGTCAGGACTCCTTTCTGGTATACGAAGGTAAGACTGAGGCAGTGATATGCTGGAGCTGGCTAGTTCTGGCTCAAGAGAAAGAGTATGCACGTCTCTGCCAAATTTCAAGTTCAACGGCACCTTGCTGGTAGCTTGAACGGTCAGGTTCTTTAGCCAACCTTGGAGACCAGTTGTTAAACATTTATCAGTGCACCTCTGGACTGAGGTGAAATGAAGAGCAGCTGCAATTCACAAAGCCTCTTCAGTTAACATGTTACCTGCTTTATAGAAAAAAAATCACAATCCACAATAAAAATATACTGAATCTATCAAGATTGACCTCTATACTTATTTTTTAAGCATAATATCAAATGCTCCATTCCAGCCCTACTGAACTGTTTGCTATATCTAAGATGGAACACCATTTTTTCTTTGTTTTTTTGTAAATATTGTTCCCTTTTTCTGGAATAACCTTTCCATCTTCTCCATCTGACCAGTGCCTACCTGTCCTCTAAGATTCAATTCAGGTAACATCTTCTGCGGAGTTATCTCTTTAACTGGCTTCCATCTCTGTGCACTTGAACATGGAGCACATTTTTATAATAGTTGTTCAATGTTTGGCCATTGCCTCTTTGATTGTCTCTTTCCCCTCCTGGACTTTGTGCCACTTGAGAATAGAGTTTTGCTTTTTAATTTTTTTTTAATATGCTTATAGAAAGAGACCTGTTTTCCAGTAAACATTCAATAAAAGTTTCTTAATTTTAAGAATATGAATTTCTTTGTATTTTGAGACATTTAATGCCTGCTTGTTCTAGCTATTAGTACTTGCTGTCTGTTGATCAAAATGTGACTCTCAAGCCTTAAACACTGGAGATAAGTTATGGTGAGGGGTTAGAATGGCAGATAAGAGAAATAGCGTGGGTCACCAAGACCACAAGGCTCTCAGTAACTGACTGAATCAGAACGCTAGCCCAAGGTTACTAAGAACAAATCCAATCTTTCCACTGGTTCCCAGCTTCCCTTTAATCCTATTACTTAATCTTATTACTCCAGTGTTTTCTCCCCACTGCTAAAAATTCCAGCACTGGTATTATCGTCTTCCTAAAGGCACTGAGATTCAATAAATAATGTAGATACCTAATTTTATAATTTAACACCTTAAATTTCTACTTATGAGTCCATTTCTACCTTTCCTGGAGTTCCTCACAGACATCCCCTATCATCATCTTATCATTGAGATTTATTGATATCATTTCATTTACCAACTGCCCTTTTCAATTTCTGTCAGAGGCAGATGTTCAATCTGGCATCTTCCCCAGCTACAATCAATGTACATAATGCCACAGCTCCTTGATTGGCTTCAAAACATTTTCCTGTCTACAGACAGGAAGACAGTTTAAGGTTTCTGATGGCACATTTCAAGTGATGCTGCTTAATCTGTCTCCAGTTCTCAATATCTTGGTTGTTTTATACTGATCTTTAAAAACAGACTCTCTGATGTTACAAGCTGAAAAGTGGTCCCAAAGAAAAGGAGATTAAAACCATGATGGTGCAGTATAGATACGGGACATCCTATTGCACTATGAGTATTAAAATGAATATGTAGGAGAAAAATGGAGATGTTTTGGCCCTGAGAAGTTAGATAACACCTGCTAGGTGATAAAGTTGTTTACTGTGTTTGTTCTTACTTTCCTATTCAGTTTTTTAAAAAAACTCCTCTTAATGTAAAAGGGTAATGATTTTCTTGGCAGTACTTATATATACTTATATATATAAGTACTTATATATACTTATATATTCATGATCCATAAGAAAAATTATCAATTAAAGAATGCTTTTAGAATACTTGTTATATGGATTCTCTTACGCTGAATTAAAACAAATTGTTCCAAACACACTTAACAAAATAAATGCCATTTATCCAAGACCTTTATAAATTTCTCAAATAGTGTTTTCATTTTTTTAATTTTTACATATTTTATTTATTTTTTTAACATCTTTATTGGAATATAATTGCTTTACAATGGTGTGTTAGTTTCTGCTGTATAACAAAGTGAATCAGCTATACATATACATATATCCCCATATCTCCTCCCTCTTGCATCTCCCTCCGCGTGAAAAATTTTTTAAAAAAAAAAACAAGAAAAAAAAAAGAAAAATAGGAATAAAAAAATCAAATAGTGTTTTTAAATGATTTTACTTATAATAAAATGTGCAATCTATCTTCATTGAAATATTTCCATTAATATTTTCATATGAATGTTGTTGTCATTTTTATCATTTCTTTGCTGGCCATTGATCAAGTACATACAGCAAAGCCAATGTTTTTGCCATTCTCCATTGAGTTTGGCTCTGCTCTGACTCTTCCTCCCTCCCCAACTTCTAAGACAATTAAACCAAGACTACCTTAAAACTTCAGCTGTAGTTGATGAATTGAAAATGGGGTGACTTTTAAGAGAACTTTTTCACAAAAATCATAATAGAAAACACACAAGTGATTTTTTTAAAAATTCCTCTAGCTTCTAGAGCTGTGTTCACTTTGCTCACTTGTTATAAATTGTTATTTTTTTAGGTAGATTAAAGCAACCTGGTGTTTGGAAAGTCTAATAGACTGGCTTTTCAGTTTCTACTGTTCTATTTAAAGGTATTTTAAAGAATTTTTAGCAGTATTTGTACCACAGGGGATCCAGGATATATTAGGAAGGTGGAATGAGGTAAGTGTTTCTCAAAGTGACAGTTATAAGTGAGTAAGACATAGGGAGATGAGTCACTTGGTCATCATATTGATGTGAATTCTTTGAGGACATAGATCGTAAATTTGAAGGAGAAGGGCGATGCAGTTCTGCAAATGGATCGTGCATAAGTCTCTAAAATGCTCCTTTAAATAAATGGGACACAAAGGAGGTTGCTTTACCTAAAATGATCTCACCTCCAATCTTAGCAGATTTCAGCATTCTTGAGACTTCCAGACTACCCTCTTAGATCAGTGTGTCTCTAAGGTGGTAGGCAATGGGGTATCGACTGGATGAGAATCAGAGGCCTTAAGCAAGTCACTCTAAGCAAGCAGGTTACTCTGAGTATTAACTGTGCCATCTGTAAAATAGACCTTGTTGAAGAAAAATGTTCACAGATCTCAAAAATTCTGTGACATACAACAGTGCAATGCAGCCTCAAACCAAAAGCCATTCTATTTTCTTCATAGACTGCTGTCTCAGAAGCTACTGGAAAATATTCCAGTAAAACATCTAGTAATTCCTGAAAATTCTGGTGCTGTATATACATTATGTTTTTATATGATAAGGCACTAAGCATGTAGGTTAGGTCTCAGTAAAATTCGTAATTGGTTTATTGCCAGAAGAAACTGGCAAACACATATAAATACACAAAATTTTGAATTTCATCTTTGCTACTTAACATTTTCATTTTAGCTAAATAACCTTAGCCATCTCACAAAACTCCTCTGAGTTTCATTTTCTTCCTTCTATAAAGTGGAAAGAACAATCCCAATTCTGATTATATCATGGGTTATTAAAAGTAAATTAAACAAGGTAAAAAAACTAGCTATTATATTACCTAGGGATGACTTGTGTATATGAGTAGAAACCAAGAGTCTCTCATAAGCAGTGAATTGCTTTACTGGCATGCTCAGAAGAGGGGCTGATTTTTAAGTGAGATTCATTCATTCATTTACTCATTCAAGCCACACTGATATATTTCAAATATTATACCAAGGTGGAGGATACTGAGATACATAAAGCACCTCCTGTACCTTCAAGACAGGCATAGTGCAGAAAGGGTTGTAGGCTCAGCTCCTTGTGGGCCACAGATATATTTTGTTGGTTAGCACAGTTTATTTAAAGTTTGATTTAGAAGACGTTTTAATATACTCTCCAGTTAGCCACATGCTCAACCACTTCCTTTCTTCTTACATTAACCCACTTTATTCAAACATAATATATGTATTTGCCTCCCAAAGTTCATGTGATAGAGGTGTGATACAGGCATGATACTCCTTGCCTTAGCCAAATGAGCACCGTAGTACAGATGCCTTATTAATTTTGTTGTTTGACTCTCAGGCTACTTTCAAGAATGCATGTTCCCACGCAAGCTGTAGGAATAACATTCAGATCATCCTTTCTTATATATGTGCCCCAAAAGGCTTTTTTTCCATCTTTCTTCTGGATCATGCATATCTCTAAATATTTCTTAGATTTGCTGTATTTCATTGTAGTTTTGCTGAAACATAGCCCTGCCATACAGGGTATGCTTCTGTTACATCCTTCTGAGGCCTGTATTTCCCTCAAACTCAACAAAGTGAAATCTTCACTACCAGACTAGTTTACTCTTTAGTATTTGCTCCCTTTTCTGAATTCTTGTAGCATTCTTAATGCCTATACCAGTCATCTGGGAATGGAACCACATTTGGAAACATTTCTTTAGCTACTTCATATCTTTCTAAAACTGCTTTGTTTATTTTTTGAGAACAGGCACTGGGTGTTACATTCTCTTGTTTCCAGACCTTCTCCTAGTGAAATCTTGGTGAAGTATATTAACAAATAAGCAGTGAAGGATGACACAACTCAAAATGTTACCTCAAATACATAGGTCTAATAATGTACATGGCACAGTTATATGAAATATAAAATTATATACTATATAGTAAAAATTACTCTTAATTCTCAGAAGCAACAGAATCAACTAAGAGTAACTTGTATGTCTACTTTATTCATCCTCAAGCACAACCACCCACCAAAAAAATAAAAAGCTCCAAACGCTCATTCCATAGTTACCTGCAATAGCAATTATAATAATATTATCTGTGGTGCTATATTATACATTAGTTTTCCTGGAGGGCTAGCCTTATCTTCTGTTGCACTTGAGAACCTCTTGATTTTATGTATAAACTTATTTTTCTGAGGCTAAGTGTCTTTACCTTATAAAATCACACTTTAATGCCTCTGGAAATAAAGCTTGTTGTGAGAAACTATATGGAAACCTAAAGACTATTATCTTAATAGTTTCACCTGATACATAGCTATATAGTCTGCTGCAACCTGTAATTGTCTCCATGTAATTCCTAGGAGACTACATTACTTTGATTTGCAAGATTTTAAGACTACATTTAACCATGCTTAGGCAAGTCAGTTATCCTTTGTGGCTTTATGCCGTGAAAGACTGGCCTCTTTTTGTACACATTCATTTTTCTTTCATTTTTTTTAATGGCTCACTGCATGCTGGTCAGATATTCTCAAAATGATTTCCAAGGAGAAAAAATGTAGATTTGGGATCTTTTATAAATGTCCCCCAAATGGAATGATATTTTTGTATATAAATTGAAAAGAATTAGCAGAAAGTGAAATTACTGAAGAAGCATTGAACTTCAAATGAGAACATCAAAATTTGGCTTCCAGGGACTTCCCTGTTGGTGCAGTGGTTAATAATCTGCCTGCCAATGCAGGGGACACAGGTTCAAGCCCTGGTCTGGAAAGAGCCCACATGCCGCGGAGCAACTAAGCCTGTGAGCCACAACTACTGAGCCCATGTGCCACAACTACTGAAGCCTGCACGCCTACAGCCTGTGCTCTGCAACAAGAGAAGCCACCTCAATGAGGAAACCGCGTACCACAATGAAGAGCAGCCCCCACCCGCAGCAACTAGAGAAAGCCTGCAAGCAGTAACTAAGACCCAATGCAGCCAAAAATAAATAAATAAATAAATAAATTCATTTTTTTTAAATGGCTTCCAGTTTTGTTAGTTAATAATGATACAACTTTGGTTGACCAACTTTCCTATCCAGGTAGTATGATAATTATAATTCTACCACTCATTAAGAGTAATTGAGAGGATCAAATAAAATATTTTAAGTGAAGAGATTTGCAAACTTTTAAACACTACACAAATGTCATAGTATAACTGCTAAGCATGAATAACGATTGCTAGAGCCTCATACTTGGCACCATTAATTCTTGCATAGCCACAGGACAAGCCATTGTTGATGGAAATAATCAATAAACAATCTATAATAGGAATAGGAAAGAGTTTCATTTGAACCAAACTGAGGACAATAAGCCAGGAAGACACAGATTCAAGAAACTCTGGACTACAAAATGAGGGAGGCTTATAAAAGGCAAAACCTGCAAAATTACGTAGACTATTTTTCAAGAATTAGGATTGGAGCTGGCAAGAAGTAAGGATGCTTATTAAACAAGGATTGGTTGGAGTCCGAAATGGTTGCATAGTTACAAGGGGTGAACTTGAGAGCATAAGCTTGCAGCTAGCAGCTGCTAGCAGATATTCTTTTAAGAATGCCTTGCCATGTCCTTGAGTTTGATACAGTTCAGAAAATTCATGTTCTCAGTGATGCAGGAACATGTCTGAAACCATACCCACAATGGCCACCCAGCTCCATTCTGAATGCCTGAACAAGTTACTCCATTTTGATTTTTAAATGCATTCTTTTCTTTAATGGTTAAAACAGATACACAATGAATGTTTAATAGGCTACAAAACAGGTTGTTCTAGTTGGCAAAAACTTTAAGTTAAAGCATGTATAATTCATAATGACTTCCCTATACCTCAATAGCAGAAAATTCCTTCCATCACCACACAGTATGGGAGTTGAGTGTACTGACTGACCTGTGGAATTATGCAGAGTCAAAATACAGTTTTGAATACATAAGAAAGAGGCCAGAGTTAGATATTTGAGTGGTGAATAATCAGAACAAAGTAATTTTGAGAATAAGTTCAAAACCAGGAAATTGCATGTGAGAAAGCAACAGACAGTACATGAACAAATAATACAGTGGTGGTGGTTGTGATTCTAACCTAAATTTTCAATCAGTATACAAGATTCAGGTAATCTATCCAAGTAGAAATGGAGCAAATAATCAACAAATAGCTAACAGCTATGCATTTGGTAGCAGTCAAGGCAAGCAGATAAGCAGCTGGCATTCATGTAATCTCACAATAAAATTTCAATCTAGTCAAGATAACATTAAAGTTGATTGGAAAAGGTCCAATTATTAGAATGATTGGTTAATCAACAAGAAAGAAAATGGAAAAGGAGTTTTGTTTGTTTGGGTTGTTTAACGTAGTATATTGCAGTGGTTAAAGAATATAGCTAAAATCTCTGTTGGACAAACCACAAGGCAGATTTGACTTTTGGTCATGTAGCAATGGCCAAAAGAATCTCTCTACTTCTTACCAGCCACACTCTCAAAATTTAGGCTGGTACTTGCATATATTTCAGGATGAGACCAAGGATGGCATTAATAGGCTAATCTACTAGTATTAGAGGAGTTTCATGCAACTCCATTGTATTTTGTATCTTTAGAGAGCTCACCTTGTATTCAATGAGAAATCAATCTAAGCAGCATACAAGGCTGTAAAATTAAACCTGTGATAAAAGCTATGTCAAAAAGCTGGTGATACTATTAAACTTCTAAATTGGGCATTTACTTGCTTGTATATGCCAGGGAAATTTCCCTAAGCAAGTAATAACCGAATTAAAATATAAAGAAAAAACAAATTAAGTGGTGGGGAAGACGAAATCGGCAGGAAGCATTCAAACAGAGGAACAGTATAACCTCTTCAAAGGTAAATATCTTCTCCCATTCAGTATAGGCAGCCTTTGTGTTTTGTTGATAGTTACCTTATTTGCAAATGATATGTCTGATAAGAGGTTAATAGCCAATAAAGAACTCGTACAACTCAATATCGAAAAAAACACTGTGATAAAAAATGGGCAGTGGACTTGAATAGACATTTTTCCAAAGAAGATATACTGATGGCCAACAGGCACACGACACGATGCTGAACATCACTAATCATCAAGGAAACGCAGCTCAAAACCATAATGAGATATCACCTCACATCTGTCAGAATGGCTGTCATCAGAGGCAGGAAATTACAAGTGTGGGGGAGGGTGTGGAGAAGAGGGAACTCTAGAACACTGCTGGGGGGAATATAAACTGGTGCCACTATGGGAAGCAGTATGGAGGTTCCTCAAAAACCTAAAAAAGAGCTACCGTATGATCCTGCAATTTCACTCGGGTATTTATCCAAAAAAATGAAAACATTAATTTGAAATGATATATGCACCCCAGTGTTCATTGCGGCATTATTGACAACAGCCAAGATATGGAAGCAATCTAAGTGTTCAGTGACAGATTAATGGATTAAGAAGATGTGGTAAATAGATATTACTCAACCATAAAAAAAATGAAATCTCTCCATTTGCAAGAACATGAATGGACCTGGAGGATATTACACCTAGTGAAATAAGTTAAACAGGGAAAGACAAATACTACATTTTTTCACTTATATGTGAAATCTAAAAAACAAAACAAGGAATAAAATAATAGAAACAGGAGGAAAGGAGCTTCAAGATGGCGGAGGAGTAAGACGCGGAGATCACCTTCCTCCCCACAAATACATCAAAAATACATCTACATGTGGAACAACTCCTACAGAACACCTACTGAACGCTGGCAGAGACCTCAGACCTCCCAAAAGGCAAGAAACTCCCCACGTACCTGGGTAGGGCAAAAGAAAAAACAGACACAAAGAATAGGGATAGGACCCGCACCAGGGGGAGGGAGCCGTGAAGGAGGAAATGTTTCCACACACTAGGAAGCCCCTTCGCGGACGGAGACGGCGGGTGGGGAGGGGGAAAGCTCCAGAGCTACGGAGGAGAGCACAGCAACAGGGGTGCGGGGGGCAAAGCGGGGAGATTCCCACACAGAGGATCGGTGCCGACCAGCACTCACCAGCCCGAGAGGCTTGTCTGCTCACCCGCCGGGGCGGGCGGGGGCTGGGAGCTGAGGCTCGGGCTTTGGAGGTCGGATGCCGGGAGCCGGGAAAGGACTGGGGTTGGCGGCGTGAACACAGCCTGCAGGGGATTAGTGCGCCACGGCTAGCCGGGAGGGAGTCCGGGAAAAGAGACTTTTTCTTACCTCTTTGTTTCCCGGTGCGTGAGAAGAGGGGATTGAGAACGCTGCTTAAAGGAGCTCCAGAGACGGGCGCGAGCCGCAGCTATCAGCGCGGACCCCAGAGACGGTCATGAGACGCTAAGGCTGCTGCTGCCGCCACCAAGAAGCCTGTGTGCAAGCACAGGTCACTATCCACAACTCCCCGCCCGGAAGCCCGTGCAGCCCGCCACTGCCAGGGTCATGTGATCCAGGGACCACTTCCGCCAGAGAACGCACTGCGCGCCTCAAGGTGGTGCAACGTCACGCCTGCCTCTGCCGCCGGAGGCCCGCCCCGCATCCGTTCCCCTCCCTCCTCGCGGCCTGAGTGAGCCAGAGATCCTGAAGCAGCTGCTCCTTTAACCCCGTCCTGAGGGAAGAACAGACGCCTTCAGGCAACCTACACGCAGAGGCGGGGCCGTATCCAAAGCTGAAACCCGGGAGGTGTGTGAACAAAGAAGAGAAAGGGAGATCTCTCCCAGCAGCCTCAGAAGCAGCGGATTAAATCTCCACAATCAACTTGATGTACCCTGCATCTGTGGAATACCTGAATAGACAACGAATCATCCCAAATTGAGGAGGTGGACTTGGGAGCAACGATATATTTTTTTTTCCCTTTTTCTCTTTTTGTGAGTGTGTATGTGTATGCTTCTGTGTGTGATTTTGTCTGTACAGCTTTGCCTTTACCATTTGTCCTAGGGTTCTGTCGGCCTGTTTTTTATTTTTTTTATTAAAAATTTTTTTCTTTATAATTATTTTTTATTTTAATAACTATTTTATTTTACTTTATTTTATTGTATCTTCTTCTTTCTTTCTTTTTTTCCTCCCTTTTATTCTGAGCCATGTGCAGGACAGGCTCTTTGTACTACAGCCAGGCATCAGGGCAGTGCCACTGAGGTGGGAGAGCCACGTTCAGGACACTGGTCCACAAAAGACCTCGCAGCTCCACGTAATACTAAGCGGCAAAAAACTCCCAGAGATCTCCATCTCAACGCCAAGACCCAGCTCCACTCAACAACGAGCAAGCTACAGTGCTGGACACCCTATGCAAAACAACTAGCAAGATAGGAACACAGCCCCACCCATTAGCACAGAGGCTGACTAAAATCATAATAAGGCCACAGACACCCCAAACCACAACAACAGATGTGGACCTGCCCACCAGAAAGACAAGATACAGCCTCATCAACCAGAACACAGGCACTAGTCCCCTCCACCAGGAAGCCTACACAACCCACTGAACCAACCTTAGCCACTGGGGACAGACACCAAAAACAACGGGAACTACGAACCTGCAGCCTGCGAAAAGGAGACCCCAAACACAGTAAGTTAAGCAAAATGAGAAGACAAAGAAACACACAGCGGATGAAGAAGCAAGGCAAAAATCCACCAGACCTAACAAATGAAGAGGAAATAGGCAGTCTACCTGAAAAAGAATTGAGAATAATGACAGTAAAGATGATCCAAAATCTTGGAAATAGAATGGAGAAAATATAAGAAATGTTGAACGGGTTGCCCTGATGGCGCAGTGGTTGAGAATCTGCCTACCAATGCAGGGGACATAGGTTTGAGCCCTGGTCAGGGAAGATCCCACATGTCGCGGAGCAACTGGGCCCGTGAGCCACAACTACTGAGCCTGAGCGTCTGGAGCCTGTGCTCCACAACAGGAGAGGCTGCGACAGTGAGAGGCCCGTGCACTGTGATGAAGAGTAGCCCCTGCTTGCCACAACTAGAGAAAGCCCTCGCACAGAAACGAAGACCCAACACAGCCAAAAACAAATAAATATATTTTAAAAAAAAAGATCAGGAACAAGACAAGGTGCCCACTCTCACCACTATTATTCAATATAGTTTTGGAAGTTTTAGCTACAGCAATCAGAGAAGAAAAAGAAATAAAAGGAATCCAAATCGGAAAAGAAGAAGTAAAGCTGTCACTGTTTGCAGATGACATGATACTATACATAGAGAATCCTAAAGATGCTACCAGAAAACTACTAGAGCTAATCAATGAATTTGGTAAAGTAGCAGGATATAAAATTAATGCACAGAAATATCTGGCATTCCTATATACTAATGATGAAAAATCTGAAAGTGAAATTGAGAAAACACTCCCATTTACCACTGCAACAAAAAGAATAAAATATCTAGGAATAAACCTACCTAAGGAGACAAAAGACCTGTATGCAGGAAATTGTACGACACTGATGAAAGAAATTAAAGATGATACAAATAGTTGGAGAGATATACCATGTTCTTGGATTGGAAGAATCAACATTTTGAAAATGACTATACTACCCAAAGCAATCTACAGATTCAATGCAATCCCTATCAAACTACCACTGGCATTTTTCACAGAACTAGAACAAAAAATTTCACAGTGTGTATGGAAACACAAAAGAACCCGAATAGCCAAAGCAACCTTGAGAAAGAAAACCGGAGCTGGCAGAATCAGGCTCCCTGACTTCAGACTACACTACAAAGCTACAGTAACAAGGCAGCACAGTACTGGCACAGAAACAGAAATATAGATCAAGGAAAAGGATAGAAAGCCCAGAGATAAACCCACGCACATATGGTCACCTTATCTTTGATAAAGGAGGCAAGAATATACAGTGGAGAAAACATAGCCTCTTCAATAAGTGGTGTTGGGAAAACTGGACAGCTACATGTAAAAAAATGAAATTAGAACACACCCTAACACCATACACAAAAATAAACTCAAAATGGATTAAAGAACTAAATATAAGGCCAGACACCATCAAACTCTTAGAGGAAAACATAGGCAGAACACGCTATGACATAAATCACAGCAAGATCCTTTTTGACCCACCTCCTGGAGAAATGGAAATAAACACAAAAATAAACAAATGGACCTAATGAAACTTAAAAGCTTTTGCACAGCAAAGGAAACCATAAACAAGACCAAAAGACAACCCTCAGAATGGGAGAAAATATTTGCAAATGAAGCAACTGACACAGGATTAATCTCCAAAATTTACAAGCAGCTCATGCAGCTCAATATTAAAACAACAAACAACCCAAACCAAAAATGGGCAGAAGACCTATACAGACATTTCTCCAAAGAAGATATGCAGATTGCCAACAGACACATGAAAGAATGCTCAACATCATTAATCATTAGAGAAATACAAATCAAAACTACAATGAGATATCATCTCACACCGGTCAGAATGGCCATCATCAAACTATCTACAAACAATAAATGTTGGAAAGGTTGTGGAGAAAAGGGAACCCTCTTGCACTGTTGGTGGGAATGTAAATTGATACAACCACTATGGAGAACAGTAGGGACATTCTTTAAAAAACTAAAAATAGAACTACCATACGACCTAGCAATCCCACTACTGGGCATATACCCTGAGAAAAACGATAATTCAAAAAGAGTCATGTACCAGAATGTTCATTGCAGCTCTATTTACAATAGCCAGGACATGGAAGCAACCAAAGTGTCTATCAACAGAGAATGGATAAAGAAGATGTGGCACATATATACAATGGAATATTACTCAGCCATAAAAAGGAACGAAACTGAGTTATTTGTAGTGTGGTGGATGGACCACTCATACAGAGTGAAGTAAGTCAGAAAGAGAAAAACAAATACCATATGCTAACACATATATATGGAATTTTTTTTTAAAAATTGGTCATGAATAACCTAGGGGCAAGACGGGAATAAAGATGCATACCTACTAAAGCATGGACTTGAGGATACGGGGAGGGGGAAGGGTAAGCTGGGACAAAGTGAGAGAGTGGCATGGACATGTATACACTACCAAACGTAAAATAGATAGATAGTGGGAAGCAGCCACATAGCACAGGGAGATCAGCTCAGTGCTTTGTGACCACCTAGAGGGGTGGGACAGGGAGGGTGGGAGGGAGGGAGACGCAAGAGGGAAGAGATATGGGGACATATGTATATGTATAACTGATTCACTTTGTGATGAAGCAGAAATTAACACACCATTGTAAAGCAATTATACTCCAACAAAGATGTTTAAAAAAATAGAAACAAACTCACAAATAGAGATAAAAAATTAGTGGTTGCCAGAGGGGAGGGGCATGTCGGTGATGAGCAAAATATGTGAAGAGGATTAAAAAGTACAAACCAGTTATAAAATATATAAGTCACAGATATGTAAGGTACAGCACAGGGAATATAGTCAACAATATTATAATAACTTTGGGTTTTTTTGTATGCTATATCCTTGCACTTTATTTATTTTATGTATTTAATATATTTATATTATTGAAGTATAGTCTATTTACAATGTTGTTTTAGTTTTAAGATATACAGCAACGTGATTTAGTTATGTGTATATATATATATGTGTTATTTTTCATGTTCTTTTACCTTACAGGTTATTATAAAATATTGAGTACAGTTCCCTGTGCTATACTGTATGTCCTTGTTGTTTATCTATTTTATATATAGTAGTGTGCATATGTTAATCCCAAACTCCTAATTTATCCCTCCCCCCACTTTTTCTCTTTGGTAGCCATAAGTTTGCTTTCTATGTCTGTGGGTCTATTTCTGTTGTATAAGTTCATTTGTATCTTTTTTTTAGATTCCACATATAAGCGATATCATATGATATTTGTCTTTCTCTGTCTCACTTACTCACTTAGTATGAGAATCTATAATAACTTTGAATGGTGTGTAATCTGTAAAAATGTCAAATCACTATGTTATACTACTGATATTAAAATATTAAAGTCAACTATACTTCAAACCAACAAACAAATAATCAAAAAAAATGTTAAGTAAGGCTAGAGTTCTGATAGCAAAGGGAAAAATGGAGAAAAATGAAGCTGTGAAGGTAAGGTCAGGTCTGGAAGGCCTTGTTTATGGGCCCTGCCAAATATGTTGGAACATTTGAAGTTTTAAAACAAGAGATCATATGTCTAAATTTACATACCATACAGCATGTGGCTTCAGTGTGAAGAAGAAATTTAATGATGCAACACTGGTTTTGGGGACAATTGCAGTAGGAAGGAGACAATACTGTGTTAACTAGGGCAATGGCAGTGGAGATGGAGAGAAGACCGATTTGAGAAATATTTAGGACGTAAAATCTATTCACAGTGCTGACTTCTACATTGGAGGAAAGGAGAGGGCAATGGAAATTTATGTTGGAAACAGTGGAAGAGATCCAACTTAGGGGGACAATAGTGAGTTCATAGATGTTGACTTACAGGTGCCTTTGAGGCATCCAATTAAGGATATTGGAACCCTAGTTGGAAATATATTTCTGGAGTTCAGAAATTTCAGGATGATATAAATTTCTCAGTGATTTGCATATGTTCGATAGTAGAATGGTTGAATTGCATTCAGACCTATTTTAATTTGGTGATCACTTTGCTGTGTTGTAGTACAATGTGGCTAGTGTTGCCAAATCTGACTCCCTGTGCACCAATGCCGAATCAAAATACGGAGACAGAGAATTGGAAGATAAGAAATAGAGAGGCTTTATATTTTCTTTGCCAGGCAAAGGGAAGACACAGTAGGCTAGAGCCTCAAGAACTGTGCCCCACCTTCCTGGGGAATTACAGGGATTCTTAATGGGGAATTTGCAGTCCAAAGTGACTGATAAGGATCAAAATGGTGAAGGTCTTGCATTCTTCTTCTTGCATTATTTCAAAATAGTCATCGCTGGAGTCAGGCAACCCGGTAATTGGGTCCCTTAGCCTCTGGGTTATCGGTCTACGACCACCCCTCTGAAATGTAAACAGCTACATGGGTGATTTGCTACAAGAGTTTATAGGGAGAGTAAAGAGTAAATACCAGGTACAGGATGTAAATTATTTAAATTACACAGGGTTAGGGGTGACAGATTAGCTTTGTGAAGGACAAATCTAACTACAGACACAACAGATTTGTAACAGTTAAAATAAAACTAGGACTGATTAACTCAGGCCAGTTTATGTTTCTTCTCTAGCCTGTTCACTGTTCCCTTTATTTTCCTGGTTATCAGGAGAGGAAAAACCTCATTTCTATTTTTGCTGCAACACTAGTCTCAACAGTATGTGACTGGTGAAGTGCATTTACTGAGAAAGCAAGTGGTTGAACTTATTCTCAGTTGGGGGTTTGTTTGATGCATGTGACAAAACAGCCGAAGAGGCCAAGGAATTGAGAGTATTATCAAGAGTGTGTTAAAATATGGATAGTAGACTCTAATGAAATTGGAGATATTTGAAGTCAGGGAAGAAGTACAGGGGATTAGTGGCCTTGAGAGACCAATGAAGTCATAGATCAAAGCAGCTAGAATGGGAGAAGTTTTGAGATCAGAGTGTGATGCGCTTTAATTCTGACTGAAAATGAAATAGTTACAGGTGGCAGCAAGGTGCCCCCTCAGAATGAATGAGGTGGTGGAGCGGAAAGGAAACTCATTGGTAGTGAGGTCAAAGAGCTGGGGAGCTGCATGTTGAACATTCCATGCCCTCAAAGCAATGATGAAGAGAAAGAATGAATTGTTATGCAAATAAAAACACAAAGACTTGACTTGCATACTATTTCCTTGCTTAAGAATATCAAAGAAACTAGAGCATATTCTGTTTCAGGAACTTTAAAAACATTATCACAATAAACACTTTGAGGTGTCTCAGTTTTTGATTTCAGTGCCAAATATTTGTACATAAGAACCTAGTGCTTTTGGATATTTCACATTTTAGCTGATATTACATCCTTGTCTCTCATTATCACACACACAAAAAAGCCCAGAAAATATAGCACCGAAAAATATCTATTTTGACAGTTTTGATCATTAAGAAGCAGTGACAACAGTCACAAGATATTTCCTAGTAGGCTCTTGGATAGAGAAAGGAAATGTAATTAAGATGTTGAATAATTTAATGATGTACTAATAATTTAATGGTATACTCTCTAGAGCATACCTACTTTTACTGTGGTTGCTATTTCCAGATCCTATTTTCCAGCCAGCGATTTTTTCATGAGTTGTGATATTCACTTGAAACCTTAATCATTCTCAGAGATCCAGCTTTAAAATGGAAGCTAGGGCTTTTCCCTCTACCTGAAGCTCACTTGAAAGAACTACAGCTGCTGTCAACTGCTTTCAAGAATTATGGAGGGCAGGCCAAGGGAAAGCCTTAAGAATAATGTAATAGTTGCTTTTTGTTTGTTTTTTAAAGGCACTGGTTATCCAGACTTTCCCTAAGAAAATTTCAGTGCTGAATTTTCAGGTCCCAGATTAAGGTGCTGGTTAGATGCACAGTATGATCTAGGTAAGAATCTCTAATAAAGACCCTATCGTTGTAAAATGAACCATAGGCAGCATCTAAAATAGTGTAACTACAAAGTAAGTAGGAAGCAAAATTTTAATACTCAAAACTCTAATTTGAAGAGTTCTATTAATTAAATTTCAATTTGTTTTTAATGTTATTCTACTGAATTTATTTACCAAATTCTATCATTTTTACCTAACACTGTGCACACACTTTTACCTTTGTTCCTGACTTTAAAACATAATCCTCATTCACTCCCAATTTGCACCCTGAAATTTGTCTCTATCGGTCTCCTGGCTATATCACTGTTTCCATGCAGTCTTTACTTTATGATATTTCCCAAAATGACTCTTTAATTTTGCAAATGCTTTCCTGTCCCAAAGGGAAGATACAATGATTGATCTCATTCCACCATTGTTTTTCAAGCTGTAGCAGAATAATGTCCCCCCATAGATACATACGTGATAATTCCAGGAACCTATGAATATGTTATGTTATAATACATGGCAAAGGGAATTAAAGTTATAAATGGAATTACATTTACTAATCAGCTGATTTTAAAGTAGAGAGATTATTCTAGATTATCCCAATGTAATTGTGAAGGTCCTTCGAAGTAAAGGAGGCAGAAGAGTGTCACAGTGAGAGATATTTAGTGATGCTACACTGCTTGATTTGAGGATGCAGGAAGGGGCTTTGAGCCAAGGAATGCAGGTGGCCTCTAGAAGCTATAAAAGGCAAAGAAACAAATTTCCTTCTAGACACCTTAGAAGGAACACAGCCCTGCCAGCACCTTGACTGTAGCCCCGAAAGTCCCACTTTAAACTTCTGATCTCCAGAACTGTAATATAAGTTTGCGTTTTTTAAATCACTGCATTTGTGAAAATTTGTTACAGTGTAAAGGTAAACTACTACACAAGCTTTTACTTATGTGTCTATCAGCAATTTTCAGCTTCTGAATTCTCACCTTCATTAACAACTTGCACAGATTCTCCACCCACATCAGTGACTGTCATTGTTATCAAATCCGCACCAGTTAGTTTACTGCACAGTAGTTAGGGTTTTCCATTACTCAGTGGCAATATCCTGAAATAAAAGCACTCCCATAAAGGAAACATTGGAAAACCCAGCATTAAAGATGACAGAGCTTCCAGTAAAGCTGCAGTGAAGGATCACTTTGCTTAACCTCTGCTCATATCACTCACCAGGCTTTCTCATCTACAGGGCTGTTTTTCCCATATTCCCAGATTCTCTTCTCTTAGTGCTTACCAGATCCAGAGTCAAACCCATTTGAATGTACCTATATGTGTGCCCCAAAGTCTGTATCTAGGATTCATCCTAGGACTGTAATATCCCTTATTGTTGTTGCTAATTAAAACAGCTCGTGAAGTATCTCTTCCTCCTAGGTAGTTCACAACTAATTGGAGGAGATACATTGGTCATCTAACTAATTTGTCTAAATAAATAACAATTTCCCAAAGGCATATAACTTCCAATTATTTCTAATAATAATCTGAATTATTGGTCCTGACTAGTCCTGAGTGTTAAAAAGCTGGAAAAGACTAGTCTGAAGATGAGAAAATCTGAATGATATGATATTTCTAAAGGATAAAGTTTTAAGTTTGTATCATTGACCTAATTATGTTGCAGCTCTCAAGTACTAAACTATTTTTCTTAAAATGATGTCAAGGTTATGAGCAACCTATCAATGTTTCTATGCTTATAGATGCTTCTAGTGTGAAAAAAATAGCTTGTCCTCCTAAAAAAAAGAAAAAGTTGAATATCCTTCTGGAATGTTACTCATTTTCTCATCATTTTTTTTTTCTTTCTGAGAAAGTAGAAAATTAAGTTTGTGTGCCCAGAGATGGCAATTTCTAAGTTAATGAACAACCAATTGGTTGGGTTTTTATTTATGAAACTGATGTATGTATTACATAGTAAACATACTTGTCTACATCTGTAGATTTTTGTTTTTTGGGTTTTTTAAAATTCCCTCCCTCTTGCACCTCCCTCCCACCCTCCCTATCCCACTCTCTATGTCGTTGCAAAGCACCCAGCTGATCTACCTGTGCTATGCTGCTGTTTCCTACTAGTTAATTATTTTACATTTGGTAGTGTATATATGTCGATGCTACTCTCACTTCACCCCAGCTTCGCCCTCCCACCCCATGTCCTCAAGTCCATTCTTTATGTCTACTTCATTATTCCTGTCCTGCCACTATGTTGATCAGTATCATATTTTTTTTTTTTTAGATTCCATATATATGTGTTACCATGCGGTATTTGTTTTTCTCTTTCTGACTTACTTCACTCTGTATGACAGACTCTAGGTCCATCCACGTCACTAAGAATAACTCAATTTCATTTCTTTTTAGGGCTGAGTAATATTGCATTGTACGTATGTGCCACATCTTCTTTATCCATTCATCTGTCGATGGACATTTAGGCTGCTTCCATGTCCTGGCTATTGTAAATAGAGCTGCAGTGAACATTGTGGTACATGACTCTTTTTGAATTATGGTTTTCTCAGGGTATATGCCCAGTAGTGGGATTGTTGGGTCATATGGTAGTTCTATTTCTAGTTTTTTAAGCAACCTCCATACTGTTCTCCATAGTGGTTGTATCAATTTACATTCTCACCAACAGTGCAGGAGGGTTCCCTTTCCTCCACACCTCTCCAACATTTATTGTTTGTAGATTTTTTGATGATGGCCATTCTGACAGGTGTGAGGTGAAAACTCATTGTAGTTTTGATTTGTATTTCTCTAATAATTAGTGATGTTTAGCATCTTTTCATGTGCCTCTTGACCATCTGCATGTCTTCTTTGGTGAAATGTCTATTTAGGTCTTCCACCCATTTTTTAATTGGATTGTATGTTTTTTTGATATTGAGCTCCAGGTGCTGTTTGCATATTTTGGAGATTAATCCTTTGTCTGTTGTTTCAGTTGCAAATATTTTCTCCCATTCTGAGGGTTGTCTTTTCATCTTGTTTATGGTTTCTTTTGCCGGGCAAAGGCTTTTAAGTTTCATTAAGTCCCATTTGTTTATTTTTGTTTTTATTTCCATTTCTCTAGAAGGTGGGTCAAAAAAGATCTTGCTGTGGTTTATGTCAAAGAGTGTTTTTCCTATATTTTCCTCTAAGAGTTTTATAGTGTCCAGTCTTACATTTAGGTCTTTAATCCATTTGGAGTTTATTTTTATGTATGGTATTAGGTACTGTTTTAATTTCATTCTTTTACATGTAGCTGTCCAGTTTTCCCAGCACCACTTATTGAAGAAGCTGTCTTTCCTCCATTGTATGTTCTTGCCTCTTTTGTCATAAGTTAGGTCACCATATGTGCGTGGGTTTACCTCTGGGCTTTCTATCCTGTACCAATTATCTATATTTCTGTTTTTGTGCCAGTACCATACTGTCTTGATTACTATAGCTTTGCAGTATAGTTTGAAGTCAGGGAGCCTGATTCATCCAGCTCCATTTTTATTTCTCAAGGTTGCTTTGAATATTTAGGGTCTTTTGTGTTTCCATATGAATTGTAAAATATTTTGTTCTAATTCTGTGAAGAATGCCATTGGTAGTTCAATAGGGGTTGCATTGAATCTGCAGGTTGCTTTGGGTAGTATAGTCATTTTCACAATATTGATTCTTCCAATCCAAGAACATGGTATATTTCTCCATCTGTTTATGTCATCTTTTATTTCTTTCAGTAGTATTTTATAGTTTTCTGAATGCAAGTGTTTCACCTCCTTACATAGGTTTATTCCTAGGTATTTTATTCTTTTTGTTGCAATGGTAAATGGGATTGTTTCCTTAATTTCTCATTCAGATTTTTCATCATTAGGGTATAGGAATGCAAGAGATTTCTGTGCATTCATTTTGTATCCTGCAACCTTACCAATTTCATTGATGAGCTTTAGTAGTTATTGGTGACATCTTTAGGATTTTCTATATATAATATGTCATCTGCAAAGAATGACAGTTTTACTACTATGCTCTAGCATCTGTAGGCAAAAGCACTGCATTATGGAACATGGATAGGGGTTTGAGAGATGCATTCTTTAAAAATTAGCAGTAAAAATAAACATAGTAATCAATTTTTTCACCTTTCAACTCAAAAGCCCCAAATTCACAGGCAGAATGTTTTAATTAGAAAACGAGGATAAAATAAACAGATTACCTTGAAGGACTATCATGAAAACCATTACCCTGATTGTGTACCTCAGAGTATACTTTCAAAATCTATTTGGAAGAATTAATATATTGATGATCCAATTAGACAATGCATGGTTTGGGAATGTCCTTTTGGTGAAAAGGAAATGCCATGCCATAGTTTACAGGAAACATGAGGGATAATGAAACCAACACCAAAATAAATAAATAAGCAAGCAAGCAATTCTTGCCACCAAATATGGGCTATACTCCTCAGATTGATGATGAACCTTTTTAAAAGGTTAACTTTTTTTAACATTTTTAAAAAGGTCTTTCTGAGAAACACAATTTCACAATATTTTAAGAGATATTTTCTTCTGGGCTGGTAGCCTTTGAAAGAATCCATCAGGTTGTCAAGTCAGGATGAAATAAACCCGGATCAAATGGAAAAACAACAAAGCCTAGCAAAAATATTCTGAATCTTCTCTTATTACCCTTTCTTCTGGAAAGTTCAAGCAAATAATATTAGCTTTATTCTATTTGTGGAAAACAGCTATCCACTTACAATAGTTACACATTGAAAAGTAAAATGACTTGTTTTTCATTATTTTAAGTAAACATTGTACTGTTTTACTGATAGCCTTACCCCTATGGCCAAACATGAGAGAGAGAAAGACAGAGAGAGAGAGGGAGGGAGGGAGGGAGAGAGAAAGAGAGAGAAACACAGGTGAATACTGTGCCTGTATGGAACTGGGTTGTGGCAGTTTGATGGTTTAAATAAAAATGTCCAAAAGTCAGGTCTTTTTACCTATGTATAGATACCCATTGTGCCTAAATAAACTTTTCAAGAGGAATATTTGATGCCCAATGACCTCATCTGAACTGCCACGTAAACCAATATCCTTTATATTCTGTTTGTAAAAATGGAGCTCATATAAGGCTCACAATTTTGCCATTCTGGGTCATTAAACAGTCCACAACACTTGAGATAAAGAGTTTTTAGAAAATAAGCATATTATCTGTCTTTATACCATATTATTTCAGTAGTCAAGATTCCTTCATTTTTTTATGAAGCTTCATATATGCCACACAATGTAAGCAATGTTTCATTATTACTCAAAGTTTCCTATTGCAATTTGGAAATAAAATTATTTGTGTCCACCTTAGGGGTAAATGTAGCTTCTTACGTTTTCACTTACAGAATTGAATGGCCCTAAATCCTTTGAAATTTAAATAACTTCAATAGCTAGAATATTAATTTCATTTTTGAGAACTCATACTCTTGAAGGGAAAGACCACTAATGCCAAATATGGTATTGATATATTGCCCACAGGATTATAAAACAAATTTGCTTCTGGGTTACATAATCAACTACAAATTTGGGGAAATTTCCCTTTTGGCTACTACCATACATTTCTGTAGCCTCCAAACCAGAGAAGGATTTAAGGAACATTAGGAAAAATAAGACTAATTTGGATCTAAAAATTGCATCGTTAAATCATGGCATAAAAAAGATCCAACTTTTATTCAATTATGCTCCAACAGTATAAATCTACTTAAAGTGAAAAAAGGCCTAGAATATGATCTTTAAATATTTCATGTTGGCTCTATGTTATATTCTTTTCATGAACAGGTGAGGACATTAGCAGTTATTTTGGGTTGTTCTGTCAATTAATTGTAATAGAAAAATCAGTGCTTTGGGAGAAGACCAAGGAGCTGTTGATTTGTGTTGCTATTTTTAACAGCCAATTTGAGAGTTTTTAAAATTTTTTAAATATTAAGGTTTTATTTAAATTTTATTAAAGTGATTAATGTTTTAAAATAGTTGTGTTCTAGAGCATCAGCTTCACGAAGGAAACAGTCTTTAATCTGTTTTGTTCACTGACACCAAAGCACTTAGGAGAGTACCTGTAAAATAGTAAGCAATCAGTAAATATTTTTACCATACCCTGAACTAAAGTCACCACATACTCAACAGAATTTGCAGAAAATAGTCATCTCTCTGATCTTTGGACATTAACCTACCAATGTTTGTTTATTATATTCAGTTTTATGTAAATAAAGTGTATTTTATTTAATAAGAATATAATGAACATTTGGGAATAATTTTTTTTTCTAACTTTTTTCTTTTTGGTGTCAGATATCAGAAATTCAAAATATAATATTACAATATACGTTCAATATTACATTCAAATTACTTCTCAATTTTATTTTAAGTTCAAGCTATGCATCTTAAAGAGCAATAGATTTATAATTATCTCAGCAATTCACATCAAGAGAGACAGTTTTCTAAAGTTGAAATCTCAAAAGATAAAGGTCTTTAAATTTTGCCTTTGAGGGTACTTCCATTTATAAAAACAATGTACTTGAACGTTTTATGTAGCACACTTTGGATATAGGAGGGATTTTGCTTCTGGCTTAGGTTTACACCTGCCATTCCCACCCCACCCCCATCCTTGCCCATGTCAAGAAAATGATAGCTCTGATTCTTTAGTGAATATTGCTTTCTCAAAGAAAATGACACAAGCTAAGGCATCTGGTTCTGTCATGTCTTTTGTTTTGTTTCAGAATAAAGATATCAAGACTTGAGAATAAACTGCAAATTGAAAACTAAAACGATCCTTTAAAAAATGCATGCCTAGGGGCTTCCCTGGTGGCGCAGTGGTTGAGAGTCCGCCTGCTGATGCAGGGGACATGGGTTCGTACCCCGGTCCGGGAGGATCCCACATGCCGCGGAGCGGCTGGGCCTGTGAGCCATGGCCACTGGGCCTGCGCGTCCGGAGCCTGTGCTCCGCAACGGGAGAGGCCAGAGCAGTGAGAGGCCCGCGTACCGCAAAAAAAAAAAAAAAAAAAAATGCATGCCTAAAAATTATACCCTTTTTATCACTGATATTTAATACAGAAACTCTAGATACTGCTTTGTAAGCCCAGAGTTTATTCATATGAATATATATAACATAATCCTAGGTAAAAGAGAGTGAGTGCATGTTTTATTAGTAATGTGGTAATGTAAAGAGAGAAGTTGCATAATTAAATTATTCCACTCCTTAGAATATTTCATTCCTCCATTAGCAACAAATTTTATTTTTATAGTGTTGAGGGTTTTTTTTATAGTTTATATATATGAATGTGTTGGGAAAATGCTAAAGAAATGTATTTCATGTAGGTTTATTCAGTCACAAATACTGGAAGAGTTCACTTATCTAGTATGTCGTTTCTTTGTTAAGTAGGACATGATCACCATTCTGATATTATCTCAGAAAAGAACAAACCCAAAGTCTTGTGTTACTGCTGTTGTTAACAACATTGGCCACTGCTTCCCCCCTTCCCAAGCTAAATGAGGGCATTGTTTTCCATTTTCACAGTATTGTGAGAAATGACTAAGAGAATAACCATGTTATTAAAACCATTACTTGAACTAGTTCAGAACAAAACTTCCTCCTAATGTGAAAAATAAACAGACAATTCCACTTTTGTGGATTTGGTATTTTCTAAAGAATTCTTAATAGACTAGGGAAGTACCAATACCACCCAAAGATCATGTCTAATTTGGGGTGGTCTTAGTGTGACCTGGGGGTAATCTTGGAATCTCTTAAGCCTACTTTGCAGAATTAAATAGAAATTATATATACATATAATATTTTTATATTATTCAGGAAATATGCTAAGACTTTCCAATCATATTGAAACTTTAAATTACCAAAGAGATTCTGCCGACTTCTATTTGCTGTTATAAAATGTAAATACCTCCATCTCTGAGATTTAGTCTGTAAACAATTTTTTAAAAACCATTGAAAGTATGTTCATGTTGATGCCAGGATGAATTTGAAAGGAAGATTTCATTATCTTTAAAGGCAATTGGAAATGGGTTTAGAAACTGTTGTCAAAATTTTGTCCCATGTCTATCACACACAAAAACATCAACACTAGAGAAAAAATTACAAGTTACTACACTATAAAAATTCTTTGTAAAAAAAAAAAGTAATAATAATTATAATCATAATTGCAGTTCACATTTACTGAGCAGAATCTCTGGATACAATACTGTGCTAAGCATATTACATGCATTTTCTCATTCAAAATTCATGACAAAATTATGTTGTAGATATTATTCTCAGAAGTTTACAAGTTTCTATGAAATTTATAGTTTAAATTACTTGTCCTAAATCATATAGCTAGTAAAGGATGAGAACAAGATTCCACCTCAAATTTACTTTGACTCTAAATACCATTTGATTTACCATAGGTTAAGTAGGTTTATCTACAAAGCACAATAGGACTTAATTACTTGTGCTAATTAAGGGGAGAGGGCACCAGAGGAGATCTGTAAAGTGAATTTCTGATCCTGGGAGTTAATTCTGGCATTGCTGTTGAAAAGTTTAGATAAATATAAAAGAGATTTAAAATAGAGTAACCATAGAATCTGTGGCAAATTGAAGTTTAATCCAGATAGTTATTAGTGTCCAAGAAGGTCCAGACCAATAAGTGAGGCAGGGCTGCAAGAGGTCCAGGGACAATGGTGAACACTGTGTCTACGATATCCTAGAGAGTCTGTGAGGCCCTGGAGATACTGAACAAAGGAACCAAAGAAAAGAATAAATTGTTCACTATAGAGAGGTAAAAAGAAGCCAAATGATAAAATGTCTTGAATGGCAAGCTTAAAAGTTTGCATTTTACTCTGATGTTGATAGAGGTACAACTAGGAAAGAACATAGTGAGATACAAATTTCAGAAAAATGAGTCTTAGTAACAGTTCAATGTTTTTTGTTTGTTTGTTTTTTTGCAGTACGCAGGCCTCTCACTGTTGTGGCCTCTCCCGTTGCGGAGCACAGGCTCCGGACGCGCAGGCTCAGCGGCCATGGCTCACGGGCCCAGCCGCTCCGCGGCATGTGGGATCTTCCCGGACCGGGGCACGAACCCGTGTCCCCTGCATCGGCAGGCGGACTCTCAACCACTGCACCACCAGGGAAGCCCGTAACAGTTCAATTTAATAAATATGTATTGAGATTCTTCAGTGAGCCTGGTAGTGTGCCAAGCAGTAGAGATAGAGTGATGAATGCCTGCTGGGAGACTCCAAGGGACAGTGTCCAGAAAAAGAGCAGATCTAATTAGATCATTTTATCATATTTTTGGCAGTAAAATGAAAAGACATGAATGGCAGCAACTTATCAGTTTACTTACAGCTGCCTTTCAATTTAATCCTTTCAAAAAAGGAAACTTAACTGTTTCAAAAAAGGAAAGGAGCTGATTTTTATTCATTTTCAAATTAATTTATGATATTATTAAAATCTTCTAAAGATTTATTTCAAAATTAAAGTGACTAACAGAGTGGTTGGAATTCCTCCCCACTCCTACCCAACCCATGTAAGTCCTCAAAGTTTTTTTTTTTTTTTTTTTCTGTGATTCACCACAGCTTATAATATCTACCAAGGAACTGTTAAAGACAAATTGCGTGGTACTAGTTAGGCAGGGAAGATTTTATTTAAGACTACTGCAATAAAGGAAAGAGATGGAACTCAACTACACTGAAACAAAAGTGGTAGAGATTTTAAGCCCCGGGGTGAGCTAGTGAAAAGTACCAGAGGACATTAGAGGGGAGTTTGGTTAATGTGATTTGGCCATCTGTGTTTGCTAATTGGCGCTTAAGAAAGTTAGGCTCCTACCTTCCCACAGAGACTAGGAGTTAGAGGTGCTATCTTTCATGATTATTACATTTCAGAGAAATGGCTCCCGGGCCCTTGAGAAAAATATTCCTGGGTTGTAGAACTGGCAAGAGCTAGGAGAAGACTTACACTTCCAAGGGGCAGAGAAAGAATTTACACTAGCAAGTTTTCAAAAGTAAATGCTCTAAGAAAAGGGTTGTCAGGGGCCGATGGCCAGGAAGAAACATGTTTTGTGGACTTGAGGGGAATGTTAAGGCATCTTGGTCATAACCATCAGTTGGCAATTCAAAAGATAACATTCGTGTCATGAAACAGTCTCATAGTTAAACCTAGTTTAGTTGGATGAAGGATTATTCAATGGTGTGAGGCTGTAGAAGTTACTGCCTATGGATCTCAAGTGAACCACTTAGGTCAGAAGATGCTTTCTAAGGAGTAATTCTGTGTGTCCTTTTTCCACGGGTCCAACACACCGCATGTCAATACAAGAACATTTGGTGCCAAGAAAAGATGATATTAAAGGCAAATAATCTTATTTCCCCTTAATATTTTGACACTCAATGTTATGGTGGTTATGCCATTATCAGTTCTAAAAAACAAGTAGGTAGATCTGAGCCTGAAGAAATTTAATTTTGGAAAATAAACCTTATAATGATATTTTTCCTAGGAATCTCATTTGTGTCATTAAGGAGTTTCACATTAAAAGGCAGTGTGTTCTCAGTAGTACTCTGTCATGTGGTGCTCTTATAATAAATTTTTAAAAACTTGTACAAATACATTTTACACAGATCAAAACAAATATAAAGCTAGTGGTATTTTATATTTTGACAGTCATCGGTTGGTTCTGAAAACATTTAACCTTAACATTAATGTAAAAGTAAAGAAAGGATATTTCTTTGTCAAAACTGAAAGAAGCAAATAAAAACAGAGCATCTAAGAGAAAATTGTCTAAATTCATTCTTCGTTAGGGAATGTGAAAATTGATGGTCTCTTCTCTAGGCCCCTGTGATGTAATGCAAACCTTTCAAGGTCTCCAGTGAAAAGAATGTCTGGTCCTTTTGTGCAGAATTTATTCTAACATGGCTTATGAAGCAGAATTGTATAATTATTCCTTTACCTTTGACTTGTCCTTTTGTTTATTTCACACTAAATGACCTTGCTTCAGGCAATATTCAGCGTTTGCTGCTCTATCTTTGGCTTTTCTTTGTCTCTGAATATCCAGAGGTATATACATGTGTGTTTTAATCATTACTATCTTAGATTCTGATGCTCTCTATCAGCCATCTGTCCAGAATTCCCATGATTTTTTTAATCTTCCTGCCAGCACCCAGTGTGATAAGGAACAGCTACTGCAACAGGAGTAAACATCATCGTAGAGTGTTTAAACTGGTGCCCTTTGTTTCCAGAGAGACCAAATTACTGGTAAAATGTGAGCTCTCAGGGAAAAAAAGAAAAAGAATAAAGAATATACATTCAGTCCTTAGGTACTGCCTTCATGCTTAATCCTTTGCAATAAAATTACAGGTTTTGTTTTGTTTTATTTTTGATCAGAAAATTAGGCATATCTTTAAGTAATATACTTTCTCTTGGCCATTAAGAAAGAATTGGTTTTAAATAAGAGTTCAGTTCATTGCTAACAGATCTCAAAAGGAAATAAAAACACTGAGCCCATTGATTAAAGAAAGGTTTAATCAAAGGTTTCAGAAACTACCACCTTCAAATTACATTAAGAATCCTTTCATATGCTAGCTGTTTCATGTCACTATTCACCACTCCTAAGATAAATGTGAATTTTTCACTAATGCCAAAGAAATTTTAATCATTCTGGTGTGACAACAACACTTCCTGGCTCATAGACAAAAGTCTAAGTGTTTATCAAATTTATAACAAAAATCAAAAAAATTGAGTTTCCCTCAAAAATAAGTTACTTGATCTTGAGTTACATGGTATGTCCTTATATCATTTTTTATTATAAGAAATATACTGAGAAATGAAGATTTAAACTCTATGGATTTATAATACATGCACAAAAATTTTTTAAAACGGCTCCTCAAATTTGGAATCACATTTAAGGACTACGAAAAAAAAAAAGAATTTCCTAATGAAGTACTTGGTTGGTCTGCTAGTAAAAGACTAGCTATATAGTAAATAGGGGCATGATATTTCTAAAATCTATAATAGCTTAATTCATGCTAATTTTTGTTTGCTCTGTTACATTTGTTAATAATATATATGCTAAGTCTTTCTTAAAAACAGTGTATGTCTAGGACTCATCTCCAGATATAATTTCAAAAGTTTAGAGTTGAGCGCTGGCATTAGTTTTTTTAAAGGACACCAACAGTTTTTCTGATGCAGAGCCAGAATTAGAGATCAACATAGTAGATGAAGTTTTCAGTGCTAGGAATGATGTCTTACTCATCTGTGTTGCCCTGGGATGTTTCCATGAACATGCACATAGTTAGATCACTGTACATGAGAGAGAATGAACAGAGGCTAGAAAGGTAGTAGGCCAAATTGCAGCATGACTTGAATGATAGGTTAAATACACACGCACACACACACACACACACACACACACACATTAGTATTATAAAGTGAAAATAACAAAAGGGAAAAAAGGCAAATTGATAAAACAAAAACATTTGATTTGTGGAGTGGAAAATTATGGAATTATAGTTAATTTTTTAAACTTTTTTGATTTCTATAAGAGCTTTTACTATTTTTTGTAAAAAAAAATTACTTTTACAGAGAAAAATCTGTTGGTGGATAATCAATCAACATATTTACAGCTTGAAGTGAAGTGACAGATTTATAAATAACTCCTGTGTGGTTCACATGATTGACAGTAAGAAGATGAATTAGGAGAAAAGTAGTTCTGGTAAATACGTCAGGCGACCAAATAAAAAAAAAAATGAGTGTAAATACCAGCAGCTGTGCACCTTGGTATTTACCCAGATGAATTGAAAACATATGCCCACACAAAACCTGAACACAAATGTTTGTAACAGCTTTATTCATAATTGCCAAAACTTGGAAGCAACCCAGCAACTTCAGTAGGTGACTGGATAAACTATGGTACATCCAGACAATGGAATATTATTCAGCACTAAAAAGAAATAAGCTATCAGGCCATGAAAAAACATGGAGCAACCTTAAGTGCGTACCACTGAGAGAAAGAAGCCAATCTAAGACTACATCCTATATGATTACAACTGTGTGACATCTAGAAAAGACAAAACCAGGAAGACAATAAAAAGATGAGTGGTTGCCAAGATGAGGGGAGGGGTAAATAGTTAGAGCACAGAGTATTTCTAGGGCAGTGAAATTATTCTTCAATAATTGATTCCTGTCATTAGACATTTATCAAGTTCCATAGACTGTACAACACCAGGAATGAACTCTTGGGCTTCCCTGGTGGCGCAGTGGTTGAGAGTACGCCTGCCGACACAGGGGATACGGGTTCGTGCCCCGGTCTGGGTAGATCCCACATGCCGCAGAGCGGCTGGGCCCGTGAGCCATGGGCTGAGCCTGCGCGTCCGGAGCCTGTGCTCCGCAACGGGAGAGGCCACAACAGTGAGAGGCCTACGTACCGAAAAAAAAAAAAGAATGAACTCTAATGTAAACTATGGACTTTGGATAATGATGCATCAATGCAGGTTCATCACTTGTAACAAATATCACTGGTGTAGGATGCAGATAGTCGGGGATGTTGTGCGTGGTGGGGGGCAGGGGATAAATGGGAACTCTGTACTTTTTGCTTAATTTTGCTGTGAATCTAAAACTGCTCTAAAATATAGTTCATTTCTTAAAAATTGAGTGCTAGGTACCTGGGATCCTCAATGGAAGATCCATAGTCTTTGAACATTTTAATGTTCAAAATGCATATTCAGTGATCTGTCACTTTGACATGACGGTTTGATAAGTAAAAAAAGAAATCATGTAATACTAATTCAATTAAATTATTTAATTTTTAGACAATAATGAAAACAATTATTTTAGGGGAGAACAGGAAGTAACAAAATTTAAGATGAATATTAATGACACAGCAACCATGTTAGAGAAAATTTGTATAAATCTATAGTTTAATAGTGTCCAAGTATTTAAACAATTCATTAAATTTTGGCAGGGGAAATTGGAAGGAAGGATGACAATTTTTTTCAGTCAGGAAAATTTTAAACCACATATTTTAATCATCATAAACTGCTAAGGATTTCAATTTTTTAACAGATTCATTTAGCTCTAAATGTCTTCAAGCATGTTATAAATCCTCCAAAGTCCCTGCTTGGTACTATAGCCTTTTAATACATTCATTGTCTCTTTCCAAGTTAAGTTCACTGTTGCTATTCAATTCATCTGTCTTGTGATTTATTTCAAAGATAAAATGAATATCTTCACTTTTCATTCATGGCTATTTAACCTTGATTTTTTAATCAAAATTTGATGTCAATTATCTATTAAAATGTATTCTTTCCCCATCCTACATATTTTCCCTTTTTACAGTAAGTCCTACATCCTGACACAATCATTAAAAACTTTTTATCAGGGCTTCCCTGGTGGCGCAGTGGTTGAGAGTCTGCCTGCCGATGCGGGGGACACGGGTTCGAGCCCTGGTCTGGGAGGATCCCACGTGCCACGGAGCGGCTGGGCCCGTGAGCTACAAATACTGAGCTCTGCGCGTCTGGAGCCTGTGCTCCGCAGCAGGAGAGGCCGCGACAGTGAGAGGCCTGCGCACCGCGATGAGGAGTGGCCCCCGCTTGCCACAACTAGAGAAAGCCCTCGCGCAGAAACGAAGACCCAACACAGCCAAAAATAAATAAATGAATAAATAAATTTAAAAAAAAAAAAAAACTTTTTATCAGTAATTATATTTAGACAGATTTCCTTTTCTGAATCTCAGTTTCTTAATAGTCTCTTAATAATCAACACTGAGCACTTTTAGACCTAGAAAAGATTCTGTTGATGCATTATGGGAAAGTGTTGGATTACCCAACCTTATTTCTCTTTTCCATTTTACCTTTTCCTCTAATCCTGTTGGCATCATAGAATTTACAGGATAAATTTACACATAACCCCCCAATACAAATGGAATGTCAGCTACGTGTGGTGCGCTGCTGAAACAGTGGTCCATTACCCAAAAGTGAGACAGAAGCCATCTTTGGAAGATAAGTATTTACAACAAGAGGCTCAGTAAATATTTAAACCATAAGAAACTATGACAGGGGAAATTATCTGTGACACAGTTTTGGCTCTGTGATCCTTCACTTCACCACCAATAAAATGAAAACAAAAAATATTTACCTCCAGAATCTCTGTGATAATTAAGTTGGAAAGTGCAAGTTAAAATTCAGTATTAGTCATAAAATGCCATATAAAAATCAAATACCATAATAATTCATAATTTTACCACTTCTGAATCATAAGAGAAAAAAGCACTTAGAAAAGGAAGACACTGGCTACATGCCTAAGACTTAAATGAAAATGTGAGCTATGTATGTTTATAAATCCTTTCATCTCAAATTTTTTATAATGTATGAATATTAGGTTTGGTATCATGATGCATAAAAATAGTAAAGCCTGTTGAAAACTCCAAAACAAAGAGAAGAGCCAAGAAAAGAATATGAAGAATTTAATCAGATAGGATTCAAGTTTATCCCCAGCTTATTTGCCTTTTATTCTTCATTTCAGTTATTTACATTTCCATCAGTTATCAACAAGGATGTGCATGCACCTTGAGATGTTCACAAAAGGTCCACGATACAGAGGTTCATAATTAGGTTATATGTTATATTCAGAATCCCAGGGGAACTAATAGATTCTGGAAATACTGATTAAGCAAGATGAAGAATTCTTATACAGTTTCAACTACAACAGTTTTAAAGACAAGTACAAGCTTAATTTGTCACAAAACACAAAAAAGTAATTGATTGAAGAATATCTCTTTTATGCAAAATATACATTTTAGGATATAATTCAATTAATATTCTACTATATACTGACATTTTTCCTTGATCATTTAATAAAAAAATAATCTCATTGCCAGAATTTTATTTTTTGTAATATTAATAATTGAGGTAACAATGACAAAACACTTAAACTATAAGTAATATTAGTGAGTTTTTTAAGTCAAACAATTTTTCAGAACTTAAACAAATGTGGGATTCAAAATAGGTCAGTTTTGATAAATAGGCACTGAAAATTTCACAACGTAATCTGACAAGCTGATCATATAAGTGGTTTATTAAAAAAATGATACAGTTAGTGTTTGTGGATCCAACCAACAAAGGAGAAATAAGGGAAATTAAGACAGACCTATACTACACCAATATCACTGCTTTTATGATTCACAGCACAATCTACTGCAACTCCATGAGGTGGTAATTCACAGAGGTATGGGCCTTACTTGAAGCTCCAGAGATGCTGATCATGAATCTGGCTTCCTTTGATGTGAGATGGCCAAAGCTGTTGATCCATGCACACACGCTGGTATTTACAGTTGTTTCATGGACGCTGGCCAGTCCACAAGCAGACCACTCATACGGGGAGCACCAAATGAGTTCCATCCACAGTTCTTTTACGAACTTTTAATGCCTCATGAAGACGGGAGGATCTCTTCCAAGTGCAACCTGGTCACATCAGGGCACATTCAGCAGCAGAAATCTGTTTCCAGTACAGTCCTTGGTATGGCTAAATTCCACAGTCCCTTTTTCAGCAGTCAAAAATCCATGATAAATTCTGTACAACACTGTAGTCAATAACAGCAGCACCAGACAGTATATTAATTTCTTTACTATAAAGCTGTGTGTAATTATAACTTTTTATGTGTGGTGTTATCAAAAGCATCACTGAATCTCTAAATATCAGATGTTTATGTCTGAGTAAATACATTGCTGTACAAGGTCTTTGACATGCAGGTCATGCTCTAGGACTTAGGAATATAAAGTAGTACTTGTTATGTGGCCAATCATAAAAGTGACAATTATCTTCCTAACTGAAAATAAACATGAGCATTAGGAATTAGCAGTCTCTAGGATCCTAAATGCCTCTGAAATATTGTTTATCTCTCAATTTATAGTATGACATTTTTCCTCCCTCTCATGCCCAGTACACCAGACACACTACTGCTATTGCATTTGTAGGGATGTGTAAACAGAATTTCTTCCACTTGGACTGAATAAGACACCCTGGGGGTTTCATCGGAGTGAACAAGCAGAGAGGCTTGTTCCAAGTAACCAAAGAAGGCAAGGGGCAGGGGAGAAGACCCAGTACTAAAATCATGAACACCTTATCAAGGCATTTCTGTGCTTCATGGAGACGGATGGCATATACACTTAAGACAGGGAGCTAAGACAAACGGACAGAACAACATACAGGACAAAGCACCTGATTAAATACTGCCTGAAAATCTGATTAATCCTGTGAGTCAGAAATTTAAGGCTGGTCAAGAAAGCTTCCTGTGAACAACAATGCTCCTTGTTGTTTGCAAAAAAATTAATAATTAAAATAAAGGAAGGGGGTAAAAATGACAAGAGCTTTGAATGATATTTGGCACTCTGCCTCTGAAAATGATGACAAATTCTGGGATTTAAAAAAAATATATGACTCTAGTACCAAGCAGCAATTCCTATCTAAACAATGCAAGCCTGGCTGGCAGTTACCTTTCTCTCATGTTTTGTGCCTTCCCCAAGCCATTAAGTAAGAGATCTGGCCTCAGCTTGCGTGTAACCAGTAATGACAACCTCTTTGCAGTTATCTGTGTGCAAACAACCAGAGATATTCAGAACTCCAATACAGCATTTTGGAACAAAAGTAAATCAATCAAGAAATTAAATCTTTTAAGACAAATATTTTTTTCAAAGAATAAGGAAAAAAAAAAAATGTCAGGGAGAAACTCGCCCTCCATGCCCCACAATTCAACATGCAGAACAGTCGACCAGTGCTTTCACATCAGCAGGATGGTTCGATGCAAGTACACATATCCCGAGCCATCCATGGTCCCCGAACTTTGTGACATTGCTTTCAGGTGATAGAGACAAGATGGTCCATGCAAATGAGCTGACCAAAGTCATGTTGTGAGCAATCAAAATAGAATCCCAGACATCTTCAGAATGGTTTAGAGAGTCACAAGAAATGAAGTTCTCATGAAGTGGTTGGCATTTGGAAGCACACTGGTTTAAATATATCTCCCTGAAGATATGTTTATGTATTAGGGTACTGGCCAATATCTGATGCTATCTGTCATTTTATTGCAAAAGGAGATCAGGGCAATTAATATGGAGAAGTAGTAGCACTACCAGGATAAGATTCATTTAAAGCCAGGATAAGATTTGTTGGCTACCCAAATGGCATTTCTGACTTCAGATAGTAGTATCATGCAGGATTGGTACTGTATTAATGGAGCTTGGAGTAAGTCTATGTTTAATTATTTCCATTATGGGGTAAACAGTACTTGAATTAAGACAATTAAGCCGACTGATGCAGTTTGGTTTACAAGATAGATGGGATGGGAGATCGAGAGCGCCTCAGAGGACAAGGAGAGTTGTAGGGTGATGTTACTGGAGAGAGCCTCAGAGCATTGCCTGCCAAGCCCGCTATGTTGTTTAAGCTTCGGGATTTTTCATATCCTTTTATGAAAAAATGCACAGACATCAGTTGAATTCAACCAGAAAATAGACAAAGACAAACAATATCATGCAGGGTAATCAAAAGTGCTATTTTTGAGCTCAAAGAACTTGTTTACAAAGAATTCAATATTGAGACAATTTACAACTCTAAAAAAAAAAAAAAATGAAGCTCACTGTAGTTGTCACTTCCAAAAGATTAAACCAGCTATCACAAATTACTGTTGCAATACTTCAAAATCTATTCGTTCGCACATTACAGTCTGTATTGATGTAATTTTGGCATACACAATATCAGAAAGCTTTTAAGAATTAGGCAAAGCAACTTAAGTAAGATATAAATTTGGCAAATATTTTAAAATTTCAGAATATGTTCCTTAAAAAAAATGAGCTATTTTTTCTCTTTTCACTTTTTATTATTACTAAGCTAATAAAGCATGCTTAACTTTAAGTGGACAGCTCTTTTCCAGCATATTTAATCTTCCAGCCTTATGGGGTTAAAAGGATGATTCCTAAATAATGGTTTTTAATGCCATTATCTAGATGATGTAGAATGAATGCCTCCCTTGTATTTAAAAAGAAAAGAAAAGAAATGAATATAAATTGAGTCACAATTTTAGTAAATTAAAGTCTGATTTTGATTATATATTTTCAGCTGACTCTCCCCTGCCAGGAATTGAGAACAATTTGATCTTAATCCACCTTTTCTTTCTATTATCGTGCATTCTAATCTTTTGTTCATGATCATCATGAATTTACAGAATGAAAGATACTTCCCACAAGCTCTAACCTATTGATTTGCCTTAGCTACTCAAGCAACACCCCATCAAGGTCACCTTTGGAAGGATTCATATATTGCAGTACTTGTTATTAGAAAAGATTAGAGGCAGGTAAATGAGGAAGGGAGTACCTAGTATAAAGTTAGAAGTAAAATTGTCTTAAAAGCCAGGCAAATATTAACTGAAAAAGTTGTTATATTATACAGCTTAGCAAATAAATGTTCTGACAGCTCCACTGAAAAAAGTGTTGTAGATAGGAAAACTAAATAGCTCTACTGTGGGGTAAGATTGGAATAATAGGAACCTCTCCCTACATATACACCCACAAACTTTCAGCAGATTAGATGTCTTCTTTGATATTTTGTAGATGGAAATTTATGTCCTCCATTAACTACAATGAAGTTCTCTAGGACATAATTTCTGCTAATGAGAAAATTATCTGCCTATATATTTTGTTAGTATTTTGAGCTATAAAGCATGGGAGGAGGTATATATTTCATTCTCCTTTGGTAGCTAATGGAGTAGTTAATGGGAGAATGTCTTAAATAATTAAAAAGGAATTGCAAGTCATTTTTTCTTACATAGGGATCTTCACGTGCCTGGAGGGCTAGTTATCACTACTCTTCTGTAATGCGATTGGAAATATCACTGGAAATTGTAGAAAGAATAATTTATACAAGTTGACTTGGATTTTTAGTGTAACCGAAAAATGTAAACTAGACTATAAACATTGATTGGTTTTGATTAAAAGCGAACTAGCGAATATGTATGAAACAAAGAGGTTGTTAATAACTAAAATTCATCCTTATAAAAATGTACCTTTTGTCCTCACTGTCACCATGTTCTCTATAAGACTTCCAAAAAGGTGAAAAATCTGTTTGACAATTTACATTAATCATGCTAGTTACATGTAAATCTTGGTTGCCATTCTCAATGTTTACTTTTCTGAATTATAGTTATTAACATAAATATTATTTATAGGTCTTTTATTTTTAATAACTATGATTTCAATGTCCATTTGAGAAGACTTCCCTTATAATTTAGTAACAAGTATTTAATTAGTAAAATTATAAGTTATTCATATAAATATATTGTTCCTTTATTCTGGAGGTTCATTTATGAACAGAAAATTTGATAAAATTTTGCCTTATCAAACTTCTACTGAATGGAATGACTAAAAATATAATTCATGAGAATAAACAATGTTGAACCCAATACATGGTATACACTTTATACAGCTTTTAAGAGCACATATTAGTTTAGGACAGTATTGAAACTTCCTATTCATGTACTATCAATGGGTATGTTTGTGTTCATGTAAAATGGTTTCATAAAACTACTATATAAATGAAAACACAGGTTCTAAGTTTTGGGAGTTTACTCTTTTAGGGAATCCACATGTTTTCTTAATGTATGCCCAACTACATTTACATTTGTTGATAGAAAAATAATACAATGGGAATCCAGTCATTTATCTCATGTACATAGGGGAGAATTTTCATAACTCTAAAATCAGGCTAAGGTAGAAACCAATTTGAAAGGCAAGGAAGAAATCATATAGGAAATAAATATCTGAGTAGGAGTAATAGGAGACATCTCTAATCTACATAAAGGAAAAAGGAGAAGAAATGAATGGATTTCTAATAGACATGACAAAATAAGACACTGAGAAGATTAAGTGAAATTAGCCAGAAATGTTATCAGACCTAGGAAAAGAACACAAATCTGCAAAAGAATTGGGCAAGAATGAAAACAAAGTTGATTATGGTGAGAAATGACAAAGAATAAAAAACTCATAGATGAGTTTTCAAAGATGTTCTCACTGATAGAATTTGTATTTGTGAAATAAGATTGAATGTATAGTTTTCTCATATAAACTGAATATCTTATGAATTGCTTTGCTCATGAAAGTTTGCTATTTTATGGAAAAACTATATTTATATAGTGCTTTATAATTTGCAGTCTTTTTTCAAATGTGATCCCCTTTGACAGTTTAAAATTCAAAATATTTTCTAACCTAGAAAAAAAAATTCTATCTAGATCCTTAAACATGTAACCCTAGTATAAATATTGCATGTGATACTTTATTGAATGATGCTCAAAATGCACATAAATCTAACCACATATTACATAAAAAAATATAAATACATGTATAAGTATATATGTATATACATGTATAGTGATTTAAGATTACAATACACTTAAAATACTATGTTCTATATTATTAGTTAGATATTATTTAATATATGTACATATATTTTGCTCAAATACTATGACAGAATATTAACTATCTTTATAAAATATTTAAAAATTGTTGTAACATGATATTTAAATGTAAAATAGCAAAAAATCAAATAAATCTATTAAGATGATTGAAATACATTTTGGTGCAAGGGATAGATGTAGAGATTGAAAGTTCTTAGAATGAAGAAGGATTTAAAATATTACATATTAAAGAAACAAAAGAAGAGTCCTTTGTCTTCTCTTTCACGACTCACAGGTGTGGAGACAGAAAGAACAATGTAAAGTGCTCAGAAGAAATGAAAGAGAAGCACAACATGGGTAATGAGCTATTTCAAAGAAAGTAGTCATCACAAAATAAATATTTTAGGCTTAAAATGGTAAAGTATTCAATAGGAAGAAACTGCAATGAATAGCAAATAAGCTCAATATTTAAAAAATGCACTTGCACTAACGTGGAAGTTTTGGAGTGGCTTTTCATTCAAATTCAGTCAACTGCATAAGAAATTATTATTTCTTCATAAGAAATTAATAGTTCTTTCTCTATTCTGTCAATAAACAGAGAAAAATAACCATGACACTAAAGCCACTGGAATTCTCAAAGTAGGAGGTAATCTAAGAGCATACCAGCACTTTGACAATGGTGCGTTGTAAGTGTCACAAAACTATTTCTTAAGGAGAAGAAAAGGGTCCAACTGTTGGTTCGTAAAATTTACTAAAACAAAAACAAAGACAAAAGACAAAAACTAGCACCTAAGGAATAGTCATAGACACCTGGCACAATCTAGGGAAATGAAACTGTGCTGGAGTGGAGCTTCAGTATCCTGTTATATTCCTTAACAAAGATGTCTGTCCGATACAATGTATTCATTCAACAAATATTTATTAAGTATCTTCTATGTGCCACGCACTGTTCAGTGTCAATTAAAAAAATAATAAACTTAGAATTATTACTGCCCTGAAGAAAAATTCCATCAATACATTTTGTAAGTACACAAGTAGCCTTTCCTGTGATTGGGTATATTGTTCTATATGGCTGAGGATCTTGTACCTTAGCAACCTTCTGACATTCAGGTAAACCACTAGGAAAAGTTGCCCAAATACGGGATAAGAGACAACTAGAGTACGTTTAATGTTTTACTTTGAAAAAAGCTTTATTATTGTTTTAAATTATTAATTACTTATCAAAAGCTTTATTATTGTTTTAAATTATTAATTACTTATCAAATATATGCATAGTGTCAATTAGTGAGTTTAATTCATTGTAGGAAAAATGATAACTTTTAAAGACTGCTGAATCCATTGTATTAATTAGACGAGTGACTTAATTTTTAAATACTTCATTACAATTCTGCCCATAGACAAATGAAAAACCAAAATGTAAAAAAAAAAGGGTGAAATGCCTTTTAGATATGACAATCAAGTCGGCTGTTATGATATGTATTTTTAAATGTTTATAAAGAGAGAAGATATGATGAGGAAAAGAGCACCATGATTGCACAGTTGCTCCTAGAAAATGATGAAAGAGCATTTTACAGCACTCCATATATTTGCAGCATTTAATTGCTAAGTCACCTGTTAGGATCTGATTAAATGCATGCCTACCTTTCCTGATCCCTCCATCAGAAGCACACGTGTAATCACCTGTCGTCAGTAGGAAACATGTTTCCCCTCTTCTGTGTTTGTCTCTGGTACTAGAGCGTCTGATGGGGAGCCTTTCTGGGGGTGATAATGGCGGCTCACTTCCTGTACTGTCGTCACCTGATAACACTGGTCACAGCACCATGCCCATTGACAGACAGTGATGGATGAGGAAATGAGACAGTACAAAGAGTTTACGCCGAATGTCCATAGTACAGTCACTCGATATACAAAACACAATAATCACATCATGATAAGAAAAAGAATTTTCATCACTCATTACAAAAATTTATGTGGAGCAAAATGGAAATGTACTGAAAAGGAGAGAAATGTTTTTTGGGAAATTTTAACTTCATTTTGGATTTTATCTAATAGGACAATAACTTTTACAAAATTAATGTGAATTCAAAATAAGTGTGATAATGAAGTAGCACACAAGTTAATATCTTTCCATTTTTGACATGTTATCTAGTTAATGCAAATAGACATCTTTGAAAGTGGAGCCTACTGAAGGAAAAACTCCTAAGTAAATATTTGTCTTTGCAGGGCTTTAAGACGCATGCTTTTATTATTTTCTGAAAGTAATTTTCCCCAATAAATTGTAATGAAAATAATCCTGAAGTTCACAAACTTCATGTCCAGGTTCTCTATTTTGAGGTGACATAATATTTTTGAGCATACCAGTGGAAAAAGATCAACTTCTCAAATGCCCTTGAAACAATTGTTTACTTCTATATGCTTTTGCCAAAGACTTTCACATCCTATCAGCCTAGATACTAACTAATAACAATGTTTGCCCAGGCTGAGAGTGTGTCCTCATTTCCATGCCCTTCATACGGGCTCTGCGCAAGTACGTGAGAGCAGTCTAATGAGAGCAGTAACACCAGCTAAATTTCATCTTTCATAAAGACATTCCTGGCATAACAATTCTCAGATACATGTTGACAGAATTTGCAAAACAATGTACTAAATAAACATAAGGACTGCGAATAAAATCTTTGAAAAAGCAGTTCAGTTCCAGCCAGTTTTTTTTTTTTTTTCCATGTACCCCATAATAACTTTTGGAAGCTAAGGAGGGAACCTGTGAAAATGTCACTTGCCTTTTCTTTTGTTTGTTTGCTTGCTTGCTTTGTTTAATTGGTGTTATTTCTAAATAACGCAAAATTATTCACATGGGATTCTAGTAAGTCATTTTTCTACAAGAAAAAGATCAAACCTATCTAAGTTATAGGGAATGCATATACCTTAACTTTTCATAGTGGACAAAATCTAAATTGTGTAAACTACAAAATATTTCATCTGTAGTAGACATAATAGACTAGAGATGACACTATTGACTATCACTTTGGCAAACTGAATGTCAGCTTACAATCAACCCTAGATTATTTATGACAATAGAGAGGAGTAGCAATTCAAGCAGTAAATCATCCAAAACTGAGTTCTGGGAGGGAACAAAGCCCAATGCAGAGTGCATAAAAAAGGAAATCCACAGAGAAATTCAACCTTGCCATTGATTAGCCAAAGCAGATCATCTAGCCCCTGAATAATGTTGGGCTGATTATATTACATAGCACCTTACCCAATCCAAAGGGATTATGTTGAAATATCCTAATTTAAGATTAATGAAAACTTAATGAACCCTCAGTAATATTACTGAGGAAGCTATTTACTTTGAAAAGGGACATCTTACATATCACCTCTTTGGTGTTTAGGCCTTTGAAATGTAAACGTCCATTCTTCTTACATATCTTCTTCTTGTGAATTAGGTTAAAATGCATGGCCCCATGTGGCAGAGATAAAACTGAGACAAACACGCCAAGCCAAATGATATGGAGATCAACATTTTGAGAATGAAGGATGGAAAATGTCCGGTATCGTACCGTCACATCGTGCAGGGAAACAAAGAAACATTGGCACAAAAGCAACAAACAGGCAAAAGAAAATATTGGTACCATCAGCAAAGGGCATTCCCACTAAAGCAGGAGAGCTCTATAGTCAGCTGTGCAGACTTCTACTTAGGATTCATTTAGAAAAGCTATAATCTAGCTATCTACAAGCCTGACACAAACAAACTTTTTGTGAAGGTAGAATGGAAAACTCATGAAAATTTGCAGAAAATGAGAATGCTTGCCTTCTATTTCAGGGACATACTGGTCTATAAAGTATTTAATGGCATGCATTTGAAATCGTGCCTTACCTGATCTGTTATGTTCCGGAAGCCGATTGTCTTTGCCCAGACATGGGTCACCCTGTGTGCTATTACAGGCCATATTTAATTCTGTCTTGCAAAATGTAGGCGAGGTTGCCTGAGGGGCAGGAGGGATGTGCTTCTTTCTTTTTCTTGGAAGTTTCTGCTTCGCCATTGCCAAGGAGTAGTACATTCCAAAATTGTTGACAATGACAGGCACCGGCATGGCTATTGTCAGTACTCCAGCCAGAGCACACAGGGCTCCCACAAGCATCCCTGACCACGTTTGGGGGTACATATCTCCATAGCCCAAGGTAGTCATTGTCACTACAGCCCACCAGAACCCAATAGGAATGTTTTTGAACTGCGTGTGCTCACTAGCTGAAGGGTCATTGGGTTGAGCTCCTACTCTCTCCGCATAGTAGATCATAGTAGCAAATATCAAAACTCCTAGAGCCAGGAAGATGATCAGCAGCAAAAATTCATTAGTACTTGCTCGAAGCGTGTGTCCAAGCACCCTCAGACCTACAAAATGGCGGGTGAGCTTGAAGATTCTCAGGATCCTGACAAACCTGACCACCCTGAGGAAGCCAAGTACATCTTTAGCAGCTTTGGATGACAGCCCACTGAGTCCCACCTCTAAGTAGAAGGGTAGGATGGCCACAAAGTCAATGATATTCAAGAGGTTTTTGATGAATTCAAGTTTATTGGGGGAAAAAACAATACGGACTAAAAATTCAAAAGTAAACCATACCACGCACACTCCTTCTACATACGTCAAGGCAGGATCTGTTTCGATTTCATACTGTAGAACGACACTTGTGCCATTGATGACTGGTTCTGTCTTGTTTTTAACAATATTGAAAGCTTCATGTGTCTCCAGGCAAAAAGTTGTGATTGAAACCAGGATGAAGAATAAAGAAGCAAAAGCAATAAACTGTAGAGAAAAAAAAAAAAAAGAAATAAAAGAAGAAACACAGAGTGATCTAAACATAATATATTTCAATCCAAATCTAAATGTATCAATCCCTGTGGTAGAAAAAGTATAAACATATATTTGAAGATTTCACTTGGCATGTTTCTCAAGTGTAAGAAGACATGTGTAGGGAACATTCATTAGAGTTGCACTGATGATATGTTTCAAGTTCTGTTTTCAGCTTATATAGGTAAAAAGTTTTGATTTATGTTGGAAAATAATTTGACTCTTTTGTGTAAGACACTATACCTGTGAAAAGAGCATAAAAATCCTTGCAAAAGAATGTTAAAGGGCAACAGGCTGAAAAAAAAATAAATGTAGACAATGGCTCCAGATATTTTTTACCATCCTAGAGATCTTCACATATTAGATCAAGATTTACAACCATAAATAAAAGGTGCAGTCCACACTGACAGAAATTTGGTAGCCACCCATATTTAACTGTAGGTTTCTTCTATAATGTTCAGATTGTCATGAGGTATGAACATGAAAAAAAAAAATTTGAGCTATGTTACCATTTATATTATATCAACTTAAGGCAGAGTCTTGTCCAAAAAAGCAAATCTAGGAAGAGGAGGCATCGAGACTGAAGAGAGAGAAAGAGTTAAGGAACAAATTAAAAGGCAGTCTTCTTCCTGTCCTGAAAAAGAACTCCAACTGTTAAAGTAATATGTTATAAAGTTGCAGGATTTTTTTTAAATTCAACATTTCTTTGGTCAATAATATATGAATACACACCTACTAATACAGAATAATAATAAAAGCTCTCACTTATATAGTTCTTACTAGCGCCAGACACTCTTCAAAGCAATTTACGTAATTGACTCACGTCAACACTCATAACAACACTACACCATCACCTTTTACAGTCACAGAGTTTGTCACTTCTCCAAAGTCATAAGATTACAAAGTGATAGACCTGAGACACTAACTTGGTAAGTTTTGCCCCCGATTCTGTTCCCATAACTACCAAACTCTCAAATGTAGAATACAAATATGTTGAAACCTTTATTTATCTTGGGATCACATACTTCTTAATATTAAAGATCTGAAAACTTGAAACCCAGTTGTTTTAGTAAATGGCACTGTTGCCATTTGTCAGCACCAGAGGCTTTCAAAGAAGCTGGCAGATTTCTGGTGCTCTCTGATAACGCTCTTAGATTGAGCATGCTTAATGAACACCAAGAGACTATTCCTTGAATGTCTAAACAAATGAATTATTCAGCAGGAGGAGGTCATCAGTCAAGTGGAGGGAGGCCATTATTTAGAAATAATAGGGTATATCCCAAACCCAAAGCTCTTCCCTAATATCCTGCGTCTCAACCATGACACTGAAAAGATCTAAGTTTCAAGAAGAGATTGAAACCACCTCTTTTTTTGCCCCTGGTTGATCTTCAATGGATGAGATCTACAGATCTCGCCAAATACATAAGAGATACACAAAAAGACTAAAAAAAAAAAAGCTTTGGCCTGAGATTATCTGCTTTAAAGAACTACACAAATACCTGTGAATAAACAAAGCAACGGAATAGTTTCTAAATATACACAATTCTAAGACACAAAACTTTAGAAACCAAAAATTGTCTGTTTTTATGTCATTGGAACTTGCATTTATAAATATTTTTATTAGCATAATTTAAAGAACTACATGATGATTTTTGTATTTGTATTATTCTTCATTGTAATCTTTATAACTCAGTATATCTTTAGCTTTTAAAGACTTTGTAACTTTGCTGGAGTGTGATAGTACTATAATCGGAAACTAAAAAGAGTATAAAGAATGGAAACAAACTTTGATATTCCTGGAAATATACAACATTCATCTTAGAAGTACCTCATTATTTTGCTTAAAAATCAGCTAGATAGGTCATTTTTTATTTATAAAGGCTTAGGACACTAGGTATGGTCTAGAACAAGAGTTGTAACTGAGGACCAAAGTATGCTTCATAATAACATGGTAGGAAATTGGAAGTTGGCCTCTATCAGCCTGCAAGTGAGGACCTTGGAAGGAAGTTGAATTCTGAAGAGAAGGAAGTGGAAAATGTCTCTAAAGTGAAGGAGGAGAGGCCCATAACATGAGCACAAACAATTGAGAAATCCCCCCACAGGTACAGCAGCAGAACTTTGGGAGACCAATGGAGAATATTAAATTCTAAGATGATGCTTGCTCTGTTAGGCCTTCAGCAAAAGGTGGTTGTACAAAACAGCTTGGTGTTGAAGGTGCTTTGAGTAATGAAGGCATTGGACCATGGGAGAACAAAAAGAGGACATCAGTCAACCACGAGAGGCAAAATACGTACTGCGATTCAAAACCATAAGAGAGTAACAAATAAAAGTAAAATGTAATAAGGAGAAATGCAGCTCCCAATAAAGTCCTTGGAGATATTGGGAGACAGAGCTTCCCATGGAATGAAGAATAGGGTCTCAGTTTATTAGGAACTTAGTTTGAGTATCAAATGAAAGGGTGACTCCAGAAACCTTGAAGATCTAGAATTATCCAGAGGGCCACATTTGGATTCCTTTAGCAAGGAACTTGTGCACTTTACCTGAACTTAAATCTAAGAGTCTTGGATATAGAAAATGTCTTCTTTTGTTCCTGACTCACTGAGTTAAGCCGAGATGGGTAAATATGAGGTTAGATTGAATAATATTTTTAAAGAATTAAAAAGGAAATAAATGGGGAAAAAGAAGGTTTTATTTGTTTTTCCTCTTCACTGAACTGGGAACTGTTTAAGGACTGGAATGATGTCATATTCATTTCTGTACCTCCTGCTTCTGTCACAGTAGTTAGTATTTAGTATGGCTGGATGGATGAATAGAAGGATGGAAAAATTAATAAAAGAATTAATAAATTAACAAAACAAGGTAGACTATATTCTAGTGAGGATAAAAATGATGTGAAAAAGGAAATAACAGAAATGAAAAATGAAAGTCCGCATATTGAAGCAAAAAAGCCAAATTTACAGCTGAAGCAAACTGAATTGGCTCACAGGTCCAAATGTTGCCAATGTTAGCTTCCATTCATTCTGTTAATGAAGTTTGTATCTTACCAGGGAGTTGGGGAAGAAACTTATACTGCCATCTTTCTCTTCCTTTTCCCCTGTGATAAGACCACAGACTCCTACAAGCATTAAATGAAAATAAAAAGAGGCATGTTAAATACTAATTAAAATGTTAGAAAGCTTTCCAGACAAAATGTAGCATGTTGACTGAAATCACAGAACTGATATTTCACCCAAGGCAGTTTCAGGCTGGGAATATCCTACTAAAATATTGGCTTGTGCGTCCAGTGAGTAGTTACTTTTTCTCCATAAGCTCAGTGCCCATGCTTAGCAACATAGAGTGCCCCAAACTCTCTCTCTCTCCCTTTTTTTTTCCAATTAGCAATTATGGAGTAGAAGTCCTCAGAGTCCAGATTCTACATAGAAGGTATTAGGTCAATCAACCTCAAAGCAAACATTCAAGTAGAATCTCCAGGTATATATAATAGGCTGAGAGAAACAGGGGGAAAGTGTGGTATATTTTTATGTTTCATCATTTTCTCTTTCAGGTTAGCATTAAAATATATGTAACTGAACTCAACAACTAACATTCTCTAACACCATATACAAAAATAAACTCAGAATGGATTAAAAACCTAAATGTAAGGCCAGATACTATGAAACTCCTAGAGGAAAACATAGGCAGAACATTTAATTTTTTTATTAGAACTATTCTTTTTTTCTTCTAGTTTTATTGAGATATAATTGAAGAACACTCTTTGACATAAATCACTGCAATATCTTTTTGGATCCATATGCTAATGTAAAGGAAATAAAAGCATAAATAAACAAATGGGACCTAATTAAACTTAAAAGCTTTTGCACAGCAAAGGAAACCATTGACAAAACGAAAAGATGACCTAATGAATGGGAGAAAGTACTTACAAATGATATGAACAATAAAGGATTAATATCTTACATATATAAACAACTCCTACAACTCAACATAGAAAAAACAAACAACTCAATTAAAAAATGGGCAGAAAAACTGAATAGACATTTTTCCAAAGAGGAAATGCAGATGGGTAACAGGCACATGAAAAGATGATCAACATCACTAATCATCAGGGAAATGCAAATCAAAACCACATGAAATATCACCTCACACCTGTCAGAATGGCTGCCGTCAAAACACAAATAACAAGTGCTGGCAAGGATGTGGAGAAAAGGGAACCCTTGTATATTGTTGGTGGGAATGTAAATGGGTGCAGCTGCAGTGGAAAACAGTGGAGGTTTCTCAAAAAACTAAAATAGAACTATCATATGACTCAGCAATTCCATTCCTGGATATATATCCAAAAAAAAGAAAACCCAAAACATTAATTCAAAAAGATACATGCACCCCAATGTTCATAGCAGCATTATTTACCATTGCCAAGATATGGAAACAACCTAAGTGTCCATCAACAGATGAATGGATAAAGAAGATGTGGTGCAGAGATACACACACACACACACACACACACACACACACACACACACAATAGAATACTACTCAGCCATAAAAGAGAATAAAATTTTGCCATTTGCAACAGCATCGATGGTCTTATAGGGCATTATGCTAAGTGAAATAAGTAAAACAGAGAAAGACAAATACTATATGATACCACTTATATGTCAAATCTAAAAAATGCAACTAGTGAATATAAAAAAACAGAAGCGGACTCACAGATATAAAGAACAGACTAGTGGTTACCAGTGGGGAGAGGAAGGGGGGAGGGGCAATATATAGGGGTAGGGATCAAGAACTACAAACTATTGGGTATAAAATAAGCAACAAAGATATACTGTATAATACAGGGAATATAGGCAATATTTTATAATAATTGTAAATGGGTATAAACTTAAAAAAGTGTGAATCACTATATTGTACACCTGTAACTTATATAATATTGTACAGCAACTATACTTCAATAATAAATAGCTAGCTAGCTAAATAAATAAATAAATAAAATTGAACTCAATAACTAATTCAAAAGCTCCAGAACTTACAAACATAATGAGAACAAGACTCATTAAGTGACCCTTCTCCATGCTTCCCTAGCCCAGGATCACTGATGATATTGTAGCAATTTTCACACACTTTTGTTACTGATTCTACATGCCCACAAGTTCTTCAAAGAGAAGGATTTAACATCTATCCTTAGAGCCAAGGACAAGGCCTAACCCATGACAAGAAGTAGGTGCTCAGTTCTTATAAAATCAGTAAAGCAGCACTTTTAAAAATATTTATTTGTTACGTAAAAATTCTGTTGGCCACAACACGGAATCTGTCTTTAAAAGTCACTTCTTATTAATTCACAGTCAGAAATATGGACCTTCATTGTAAAACTTAAAGGGAGAAAAAACCTGAAGAAAAATTAAATTCACCTCTATTTTTTAATGAAAGTCAATGAGATAATTTAATACTTGGAAATAAACTATGAGAAGATTTTTAAGACAAGTTACTTAAATATATGCTAAGGAATTTGTTTTCACAATCCCACATGAGGTACACCTGTTTTTAGTTTGTATTTCGAGAGCTTAAATGAAATCAATACACGAGAAGAGCAAGGACTTCCAATGATGAAGTATCAGAGCGCATAGTGCCTCCTGATCCAAAACCTCCACTTTTAGAAACTTACTCGGGTAAAATATGTATATAAAAGTACAAGGATATATGTAGGGCATTAATTTAAGCATTACTTGTACCCGAAAAGACCCAGAAAAATGTAAATATTCATAGTCATGGTATTGTCATAAAATCGCATCGCAAAGAATGATGTAGTTCAATACATACTGACACAGAATGATCACTACTGAAACATATTAAACAACAACAGGTGGCTCATAGTAAATACTAAGTATTTGATTCTATTCTAAATGGCTGTGGCACAACAATACGCAGAGTCCAATCCCATTTCTTTCTTTATGTACAACTAGTGTATGCAAATAAATAGAAACACTATATTCTCAGCAGTGGTGATGTCTGGGTATAAGAGTGGCCTCAGGTGAGTGTGTTGCTAATGGAGAATGATAACTGATTTTATAAATGCCTGCAAAGTTTCCATTTCTCACAAAATTTTTATCATGTATTTTAAGTTTAATTTTAAAACAAAATTCAAAGAAAGTAATAACCAAGAGAGGATTAAACCTGGATCTTCATTCTCAATGACCATTAAGCTGATTTTATTTGTCCATAGAAATTATACATTTGCAAATTTTCTTCTTTTCTACAGCACCTGAAACACAGCAGATGCTCTTAACTATGTACGTATTCAAGTCCCTTGTACTACTTTTGCCGTAATTAACAAGTGTGGTGGTGTTTACAGAAATGTGGTCTCTAGAGAGAGAAAAAGTCTCTTTCATCAGTAAGTCTATCCTCAAAGGCCAACCAAACAGGGAAAACTAGAGACTAGTGTCTGCTGGTTCCATGCAGAATTGACAATTACTTTGACTTCTTCTGAAGCTGGTAAAATCAACTTCTCTTCATCCAAGTTTCACCATTTAAAAGCAGTTCCACAAACTTAACTGCATTTATCGTACTGAGTTAGATTGAAGAAAGCTGATCACATACATGGTTACTAAACTCAGAAATCAGTGAAGAAGATTAAGCTACAGGTAACTGTACATAATCATGTGTGTGTTTATAACAAGTTATATGTTTTATGTCTATATCTACATATAAAATGTGTTATATGTATGGATATATGTGTATTATACACAGTAGGTATAGATTAAATATAGACACAAATATATTATATAGATAGGCATAGAAACAGACAAAAAGCCCAAAAGACATAGAACAATATAAGATTTAGATTCTGTAAATCAAGAAAATATACCCCAATATTTCTTTTGGCTACTGAGACTTATGTGGCCCTTAATAAATATCTTCAATCATGTTTTTTGGTACCTTTATTCAATATATATACCATTCTCTCTACATTTTTTTTTTCTATGCCACAGACTGATTTCATTGAAATTTTAGCTGTTTGTTTACAGTCAAGGCCTATCCACTCACACCCAAGTATAATTTTGCAAGATACAGGCAAGAGAGTCCTGTACATAATATTAGTTTTATCATAATGGATTGTTGTATTCAAAGTTAGGGAACTAGAATTAAAAGTCATCACATATGAATATACAATATCATTTTACTTCTCTAAGTCTCACAATGAAATGTAAAGTGTACAATTAACATACTTCATGAAAATAATTTTTATAACTGTTTCATTAGACTGAAGAAAAATTCTATACCTTTTGAGTCATAAGAATAACAGATTATATATAGTCATTTCACAACATAAACATGAATTGTATACCCTAAATTCCAATTATTGAAAACTCTTCCCAAACCAAATTTTCCAACTTTAGCATATATTAATTTGTCTTAAATTTATTTTTTAAATGGTTCAGTTTGTCTTGAAATGATATTATGTACACCACCATGATCTAGGATTTTACATAGGGGGGCACATTTTAAGCCCTATGTACCCCAGTATATCTTTCTTTAGACTAACAATTACTTTCCAAAATGAATTATTTAAGGACCCTTGATTTTACTCAGTTGAAAGTGAGAGAGATTAAGGGAGGATTAGTTGAAGGTGAAGGGAGGTGACTAGCTTTCAAACACCTGCCAAAGATTCACTGACTCATAAATCTGTTTCTTTCAACACTGTGGTGCTGTGGTTAAAACACACTCTACCCAGTGACATGAATGGCTGTCTACCCTGCAGTGTCACCTCTGCTGTACACCACAGAGTGTCCCAAGCTTCGGTCTCAAATATATTGCTCTCTTTTTGCCATATATGCTTGCTCAGTAATCCTTTCTATAAAGAGGACCTGTGCCAAGGTAACTGGGTCCTGAGAGTCCTCCAAGCCCAGGCATAGCTCCAATGGATCTGGCCCTTCCCCAAAGAGATTAACATATTTGTTAGGGCTTTAGTATTCCCTCCTCCTCAAGATGATTTATTTTTTAGTGGACATCTGCTCTTCCTTGCTACAAAGCCTGTGTCAGGACCTTCCAGTCCACTCTAGTCTACCTCCACAGGTATCCTTATGTGGATAGAGGAAACTAGAGTTTCAATTCCTCCCCTACCTGAAGATCTTGGGCATCTTGCAAATAGTTCAAATTCTTCCCAGAGGGCAGAGGCAAATTTTCTATATTCCACAAAACAAAAGCCTGTGTGTAACTTGTAATTTCGTTAGGAGATGCAGAAATGCCATATTTAAAATCGGGAGGGGATTGATTGGCTGTGTAATTGGAAACCCAGTAGGGTCGACCTTAATGCTGTTTGCCTTAGCGATTTAACTATATCAACAGCTATCAAAGTGTGGCCTGGGGACTTCTAGCGGTCCTCAGAACCTTGTTTGGATCTACAAAATCAAAATTAGCTTTGTAATGATATTAAAATGATTTTTGCCTTTCTCATTGTCACACCAGTTTACAGGGAAGTTTTCCAGAAGCTACATGACATGTAGTATTACAACAGACTGAATGCACAAGGAGATATGAGAATCCAGCCATCTTCTATTAAGTCAGACATGAAAGAGATTTGCAAAAATGTAAAACAATGTCAGTCTTCTCACTTTATTTTTTCTCTTTCAGAGATGCTATTCTTTTTAAAAATTTATTTTTTATTAAAAATACATTTGCTCACATCACTGAGTTACATCCTAATCCAGGAAAATAGGTATCTCCTGGCCCTTCTATATATAGCTAATAGGACCCAACAGTGACTCTATACAAGATCACAAGGTCTCCAATGTGATTTTCAATACAATTAGCTGCTTTACTAGATAAAAAACCATGCATTTGTCATATTAACACTTTTAAAGCTGTCATGAATGAACTGAACTCTAACCAAAGGAATTCTCGGTATTTACAGAAATCTGGATTAATCAGAAATATCTGCGTCCACAGTTTAAATATTGAAATCTCTGGAAATCTGGTAATTTCATCTACTTCCACAATTCCAACTGCCATCAATGCATGAAATGTCAATCTTCAGGTTATACCTTTTCTTTGTGATTTATAATCATAATCTCCAAATCCATACAGTTCTTCAGTCTCAGTAAATTAACAAATAATATGGAGGTAATCAAAACAATGGCTCTATTAGTCCAGGTTCTCCAGAGAAACAGAATCAATAGGATATTTATAGTATATAAAAAGGGATTTATTATGAGGGATTGGCTCACAAGATTACAGAGGTTGAGAAGTCCCATGATTTGCTGTCTGCCCCCTGAAGGCTTAGAAAAGCCAGTGGTGTAGTCCCAGTCCAAGCTTGATGGCCTCAGAACCAGGGCAGCCAGTGATGTAAGTCCCAGTCTGAGTCTGATGGTCCAAGAACCAGGAGTGCCAATGTTCGGGGGCAGGAGAAGATAAATGCCCCTGCTCAAGCAGAGAGAACTAATTCACCCTTCTGTTTTTTTGGCCCTCAGCAGAGTGGACGATGCCCACCCACACTGGTGAGGGGATCTTCTTTACTCAAGTGGACGGACTCAAATGCTAATCTCTTCCAGAAACCCTCATAGACACATCCAGAAATAATGTTTTACCAGTTATCAGGGCATCCCTAGCCCAGTCAAACTGACACATGAAATTAACCATCACACTATTATACCTTTTATTATTGAAGATTTTAAAGGAACTTCAAACTCTACCTGCCTAATATACTGCTCAAATCTGATCTTCCTGTTCCATTATATTTCCTGTTATTATTATTATTATTTTTTGCGGTACGCGGGCCTCTCACTGTTGTGGCCTCTCCCGTTGCACAGCACGGGCTCCGGACGCACAGGCTCAGCGGCCATGGCTCTGTGGCATGTGGGATCTTCCCGCACCGGGGCATGAACCCGCGTCCCCTGCATTGGCAGGCGGACTCTCAACCACTGCACCACCAGGGAAGCCCTATTTTCTGTTATTTTGACCATCATTTACCCATTAACCAGCTTGGTACCTAGATTCCTTATTTATTTTCCCAACACCTTTGGCTGTTGAATCAATGAATTGTGTAGATTCTCAGACTTCAAATACCTCTAGTTAGTATTCTTCTCCCTTCTCTCCATTCCCAAAGTCAGTGGCTTATCTTTTAATTTTCCTTTAATTAGCTTGTCTTGGATTACTAGGAATAAGCAATCCTTTAAGGGAACAAATGTGATTATATCACCCATCTGCTTAAAATAGTTTAATCGCTTCCAATTACAGGATAACACACAATGTTCTTAATATGTCATTCAAGAAATTTTTTTATGTGGACCTTACACACCTTTCTGCTGTGAACCTCACCATCTTCTATGATGTATGATGCCTTTGTACATGCAGTTCTTCTGTCTGAAATACACCTCTTTGCTTTGTGTGACTGGCAAAGAACTACTTAATATTCAAGACTCAACTCAGGGATCACTTAGTCTTTGAAAGTAATCCCTAAAATCTAAGGCAAAATGACGCACTTTCTTGTTAGGTTCCTATTCATATCTCTACTATAGCACTTCCCTCATTTCTGTAATATTTTATTTTTTCTCCTTTGGTTGAACACAAGCTTGTGACAGCAGGAATTTTTATTCCTATTTTATGTCAATGGTACTGAGTAGTGCTTAATAAATATTGACAATAGCAAAGACTATGGCCACGCCAAACATAAAGTTTAACACAACTTTGGTTCACTTATTTACACCCAACCACTCCCCCCAAATGGATGTTTAAGAAGGCTTATGAAAACAACAAACATAATAGATTAGGAAGAAAAGTATAAAGTAAGACTAATAAGGGACTAATAAGGGAACTAATAAGGGAACAGATTGTCAGTTTGAGTGACAAGAGCAAGACAATGTCAGAGATAAGAAAAGAAAGATAATGCTTCAAGGAAGAGGGATTAACAATGCCAATTTCTGCAGAGTTTAAAGAAGATAAAAATGGAGAAAGGACTTTTGAATGAGATAATTAGGCCATCCTTAGTTTCCCTCGATTAAGCACTTTTAGTGAAGAAATATGAGAGAATCCAGATTGCAAGGGATTAACAGACTAGTGGGTGCTGAAAAGTACGAGTCACACACACACACACGCACGCACACACACACACACACACACACACACATAACTGCATTCACAAGGGTAAGCCAGTTTTATTCATAGAGATCATTACCAATTTTTTATTTTTGGCTCTACTTGCTATAAGAAAAAACAAAACGGGCCAATTCTAGAAAATATAAAAAGTTATTCAGCTAATACAGCACCAGACCATAATTCTGAAATTGTGAAGATAAGAGCTTAGTAATGAAAGCTAATACCAAACATTCCCAAGTACTATAAAACTGTCTAAATCATAGACGTTTTCTATCCATAACCAATCAGCAAAATATGGTACCTACACAATTGTTTTATACTGTTTTTAACTAATTCTACCTCCCAAATCTAATTCAGTGTCCATTGTCCTCAGAGACATCAGAAAACTAAGAAATTCCAGGCTATGCCACCAATGACAGTTTATACGATTAATAAGTGATACTTTAAAAAACTAGGGATAGTTTTAAGATGCCAAGAGCAACACTGCCTTTGTCATTTAAAAATAGCAACCAAAAAAATAATAAAGATAACAATCTAAAACCAAGAGCTATAATAATTTTAACAGGTAAAATTCAGTGAGGGCATCTGTCCTAAAAAAATAATTTGCATCTCTTCTAATCCTGCAAACATATTGCACAGTAGATTCCACTATCCCATTTTAAAGAAAAGTGAACCGAGGTGTAGAGACTAAGGTCAAAGCTCTCTGTTTTGTAACATATATTGCTTCTCTGAATTCACCTTTTTTTCAACACAAGAATCTTAAACCCTACTGAACACAAATATTTAGAAAATAAATATTACAGTATTCCAATAAATAGCATTTTATACACATATATGCATGCAAACACTCATGCACGCACACATGCTAAACTTTTTTCAACAATAGGGCAAAAGCAGCAAAGCCAGGAAAATGAAATTCCTAAGCTTTATTCCTGATTTATCTTATGGATCTTTATATATAGTACTTTTTCAAGGTCCTTATAAAATAACTGATATAATAACCAAATGCTGACTCTACATAAGCAAAAATAACTAACCAAACAGGTGTCAGGATAGAAAGCAATTGTGTGTTCATTACTTGGACAAAGTCAACTATACATTTTGTTCCTAAAGTATCTGAAAAAGTCTGAAACGTGCATGAATGGACATGTATGAGCTGGGTTCTCCTCCTTTACATACTTTTTTAATTTTGCGGTACGCGGGATTCTCACTGTTGTGGCCTCTCCCGCTGCGAAGCACAGACTCCAGACGCGCAGGCTCAGTGGCCATGGCTCACAGGCCCAGCTGCTCCGCGGCATGTGGGATCTTCCCAGACCGGGTTACGAACCCACGTCCCCTGCATCAGCAGGCGGACTCTCAACCACTGCACCACCAGGGAAGCCCTCCTTTACATACTTTTTAAAAATATATCTTCTAGCTAGAGAAAGAAATGGTGGTTTTCACAGATTATTTAGCTCATTTCAGAGCTTCCAAAGCAAGGTTTACAGGATTTGCCCTTGATACAGAGACAACAGAAGGGAAGCTTCTGAATATTTAATAGAGCTAGAAAATCCTACAGTTAATATTCTCTTGAGCTTGCACAATGCTGACTTAGAAAGAAACCCAAAGTATCTCTTTTCCGCACTGTAGAATCTTAAAAATGCTGTAAGCTCTAAAATGACACTCACAACTTGAATTGCTTTCACTCTTAAAGGTAAAACATTTCTTTTAAAATATGTGCTAAAAGTTTTAGTCAATCAGGAAAAGAGAACTGTGACTGTGCTTTAGGTTTTCGTTAACATCTCATTTTTTATTACCTTATTTCTTCTTTTTAGAACTTCAACCATTTGGCAACAGCCCAAATTTTATCTAGGTTTTGTTTTATTTTGTTCTGCTTTGTCATTTTTGTTTTGTTTTGTTTGCATCAGGGACACATTTTAGGAGTACTAAGCAAATCAGCCACCTAATGCCATTTAACAGTTTTTGCATATCCAACAGGCTTTGTTGATTTTGATTTTGCAACTGTGAAAATTTCTTTAGGACAGGGTAAGCTTTTGAAAGAACTAGGACTGGAGAAGGAACCCCCATACCTAAAAGTCCTTCTCAAATGGTTATAGTAATCCTTCATGGGATGTTTTTAATGACCTACAGTTTTCTTTCTTCTCTGTTCTATAATTTTGTTGGTTGTGCAAGAGTCTAATTCAATTCAATAAATATTTCTTGTTCAACTATTAAGTTGAAGGCTCTCTGCCCTAAGATTCTGGAGAAACCACGACAAGTTCTTATGTACAAAGAGCATGTAATCTATTTGGGGGGAAACATAAAAAGAAACAAATCCCTCAAATAAAGGTAGAAATTGTTCATTCAATAAGAAAGAGACAAAACGTTTAAAAGTCAGCCATCCACTCACTTCAGTCTGTCTTCCATTCATATTTCTCCAATTAGAGCAGCCGGCTCTTGTAGAGGTCATCAGTTGCAAGTCAGTGGCCAATTCCAACGGATATTTTTATGTTTTCCTCTCGGAAGCAGTAAACACTAAAGGTCCTCTCCCTTTGAGACACTCTCACTAAATGATTTTCCACATTCTTCTGATTTTCACCCTACTTCTCTGGACAATACTCTCAGTTTTCTTTGCTACTTCCTCTCTTCCACTTGATCTCCAAATGATGGAACAACATACAACTTGGCTCCAGATCCCTTTCTATATTTAGGCGACTTGATATGGTCCAATGATTAAAACCTACATCCATTTGCTTCTGATTCCAAATTTATATCCCCAGCCCTGACCTCGGTGAGCTCTAGACTGCATTCTTGCTCAGTTGCTTTCTTGTCATTGTCACTGGACATGGTGTCAAGTAGGTTCACCAAATTTTTAAATTTCTTTCCCCTCAAATCTGTTCTTCCCTTCATCTTCTTTATCTCAGTAGATGGAACACAAGTCAAAACTGAGAGGTCATCTTGGTGCCTCCCTTTCCTCCTCACTTCAGAGTCTAATTCACTAACTCACTGAAATCCAAGTGACAATCATCTCTTTGAGAAATCACTACAGTCTTCTAATTAATCTCCTTGCTCCCATGCTTCCAGACATGAAAGTTGTAATTATCTACTGCTATGTGAATATTACCCCAAAACTCAGCAACTTAAAACAACAGATATTTATTATCCCAATTTCATATCAGTCAGAGTGGGTCTGGGTGGGTTCTGGCTCAGAGCCTCTCATGAGGTTGTAGTCAAGATTTCAGCCAGCAGCTGTGGTCACCTAAGGTTTAACTGGGGCTGCCAGATCTATTTCTAAGGTAGCACACTCAGTCTGTTGGTAGAAGACCTAAGTTCCTACTGTCTATTGAGAGAAGGCCCCAGTTTCTTACCATGTGGGCCTTTCCATAGGGCTCCTTGAGTGCCTTCATAACATCACAACATGTCAGCTGCCCACACCAGAGTGAGGAATCCAAGAGACAGAAAGGACAAGGAAGGAAAGGTGATGTCTTTTATGACCTAGTCTCAGAAGTTACTTTATGTACCATCACTTTCTCCACATTCTATTTGTCAGAAACAAATCACTAAATCCAGCCCACATTCAAAAGGGAGAAATCAAACACTGCCTTTTGAAGGGAGAAATATCAAGAATTAGGGGAATATTTTTTAAAAGTACCACAGCCTTCCTTTGCCCAGAGTGCAGGGCCTTTACATAAAACAGCTCCAAGGCCATCAAATAACATATGGAGAGTGGAAATAAAGGGTTCTGAAAATGATTAATTCAAGAACTGTGAGTTTCTGCATATATTGATTCAGAGAATAGCATTTACTAAAAGAAATCTAGGTGAAAAAGTCTAATGTTGACAAGAGGGATTGGAAGAGGTTCAAAAATTCTGTGGGTAATTTCAGTGAAAAGGGATGGCCTAAATGCATAAACTACAGGGGCCAACTTTACTTCAAATGAGGAAAGCTTCAAAACATGGTCTGAACTTGGCAGCAGGGAGGAAAGTGAAAAGTACTTCTTCTCAAGGCATGGCAAAAGCAGGCACTGCTAATTAAAAGCAATCTCAGGAAAAGTTAGGTTTCACTTAGGCAAGGAGGTGGAAGAATGACAGGAAAATGAACTATAATCTGGGTTTATTAGTCTGGTCTAGCTGCCATAACAGAATACCACAGGCTAGGTAACTTAAACCAGGGGCCCCCAACCCACGGGCTGCAGACCGGTACCACTCCGCAGCCTGTTAAGAACCGGGCCACACAGCAGGAGGTGAGCGGCAGGCCAGCAAGCAAAGCTTCTTCTGCCGCTCCCCACTGCTCACATTACTACCTGAACCATCCCCTACATCGTTCTCATTACCGCCTGAAGCGTCCCACCCCCCCCATCCCCCGACCCAGTCCCTGGAAAAGTTGTCTTCCACGAAACCAGTCCCTGGTGCCAAAAAGGTTGGGGACCACTGACTTAAATAAAATAACAGAAATTTATTTCCTTGCAGTTCTGGAGGCTAGAAGTCCAAGATTAAGGCAGGTTGTTTCTGGTAAGATCACTCTTCCTGGCTTGTAGATAGCTACCTTCTCCCTGTGTCCTTACGTGGTCTTTCTTTTACGTGTGCTCATTCCTGGTATCTCTTCCTCTTCTTATAATAAGGTATCAGTCTTATTGGACTAGGGCCCCACCCTTATGGCCTCATTTAACCTTAATTACTCCATTAAAGGCTGTGTCTCCAAATATAGTCACATTGACAGTTAGGATTTCAACATATGAATTTGCAGGGTGAGCAAGAGACACAATTCAGTCCGTAACACTGAATTAGTTAATTCATACTCAAAATGGACTGTGGGTTTCGTGGGACCAGGTGAAAGAAGAGAAGAACATCATGGTCCAGGTTGCTGTAGGCACAGGAAGGAGTCAGAATAGATGTTAAGAAGGTGGAAACATACAATGGGGAAGGAGATCTGAAAGCAGGGACGCAGAGTCAGATTGAGGAGTGGGGAGTAACTGAGGAATAGTGGGGTGTATCTTCACGAAGCAAGATAAAATTGCAGGCAGTGCAATGAGATGGAGAAAACTCCATATTAAGTGAGTATTATGAGAAGTTGGAAATTAGAAGTTATTCAATGTTCAATTTATATATTAGAAATTTGGCTTGAATTGGTGCCAAATTATTAGCCTTCTCAGAGCACCCACCTGCCTTCTCTGATCCTGGAAGGGTGATTATTCTGCACACAAAAATGTTTTTCAAAACCCAGAATGAAAGAAGGAGGAACTTGATAGGAGTGTGTTAGCGACAGGTTGAGGGTGGAAGGGCGAGCAGAGCTGAATAAGCCGTAACTTGTCATGTCATGAACTAAATCACCTCAAATACTTCATTCAATAAACAATCATTGAATCACTGGTGGTAAATTCAAGAAAATGTTTGAGATCCTTAAGTTTCTTTTTATACATTTTGGCAGAACATGCATATGGACCAGAGACAGGACAAATCCTTTCACAATTTATGATAAACCTGTTCAGGCATGTGAGAAGCTGGATGAGAAAAATTAGATGCAGAGGCAAGACTAATCCAGTATGTCTACGCTTCCTTAGCTTGCCAATGTATTAATTTTCACAGTCAATTATTATTTTTCCCAACAAATGATTCATAATAATTTGGATGAACTTTGAAACACTACAACTAAAATTACATAATTTTCACTTTCTTGGTGTTATAAAAGTGATTTCCTGATTATAAATTCCTAACATGGTGATATAATAAAAAATCTTCCCATCATGTTTGAAACTTTTATTAAATTATTAAAACTAGACTGATTCCAAGATAGGTAAATACTGAGAAGCAAAAATTGATATGTATGTCACTTAATCTCTCTTAAATTCCATTTTGGAATAATTTCATTAGCTCCTTTGCTCCTTTATTCCATTACGTTACTACTCTAAGGTGCTATATGCAATGTCTCTTTTTGGATTCTAAAAGATTGTAAAGCCAAAAAAGCCACATTAGATAAACAATATCACCTCCCCATAACACCTTTATCTTTCACGATGCAGCTCCATGTTATGGCTGTGACTATTTTAATAAGGTGTCCCAATTTTTCTTGAAATAATTATAACTTTTCATTTCCTGGAAAAAAACTTGAGTACACTAAATTCTTCTGACCAAGAAGTATATATTAAGTGTTTCACATAATTGTATTAGGAAGACAATAAATATTTCTCTAAATTGTATGCATTATAGAGAAGATACAGAAATGATGCCTAATTTTTTGTTACTGTGGTTATTAGATTACAATTTCTTTCCATTGAATTTTTGCTCGCTGTTGTCAGCAGTGGCAATTGTTTTTCAATAAGGTAGATGTTTTGAAAAGTGGACTTAGAAATGACAATAGAAATTATGCTCAAAAATGTCATTTCCAAGTTTGTTTCTTATGACAGGGTGTATAGCCTTTTAACTTTGAATTTAACCAATCAGAAAATGTTCTCTTGTTTTAAATTTTGCAGTTGCATGCTTGAATTTTGCAGACTTGACCCTCCATTGAAGTATGCCATTTACAACTTTTACAACAGGCAAAGCTTTTTGGTATGCATTATTTAGATTGTGAGTGTATACACTCCATTATATATACATGTGTGTGTAGCACAGGACCAACAAATATCATACAAAAGTTATATAAAACTTGTGAAATTGTGTGTATATTTCCCCAAATAACATAGGCAACTAGATAGGTGGAAAAGAGAAACTAATATCAGTGAATTTCTTCACCATCTGAACATCTAATAATCTTTATTCACTAATTTGATTTTCTTATTAGCTAGCATTTACATTATAAAATACAAAATTAAATATAATTATCAGTACTTGAAAAATGGATTTCAGTGGTAACACAAGACTGAATCACTGGTATTCAAAGAATCCCTAGTAGGGATGCAAACAGTAACAATCAATATTTTTTGGCTCAGTTTCTTCAAAGGACCCCAACAGCTGTGCAAATGTAGTCATTCAGTGTGTTGGTATGCCTCAGGTGAAGCCCCAGTTTGACCTAATTCTAACTTTTTAGAAATTGATAACCATGTGATTTTACTTAAATTTAATTATTTATAGTTTTTATAAATTTTATAATATTATAAATATGTATGATATTGCCAGTTATTCATTTTCTCTAAATTTTATTTTTATAACTGCTCAAAAACAGCATTTGATCAGGCTTCTCGTGACTTTCTTAAGTAAAATCATATTCATGTTTTCAATTTGCTATTGATCCCATTTGCACCAATTTTTTTTTTTTTTTTTTTTTTTTTTTTTTTTTGCGGTACGCGGGCCTCTCACTGCTGTGGCCTCTCTCGTTGCGGAGCACAGGCTCCGGACGCGCAGGCTCAGCGGCCATGGCTCACGGGCCTAGCCGCTCCGCGGCATGTGGGATCTTCCCGGACCGGGGCACGAACCCGCGTCCCCTGCATCGGCAGGCGGACTCTCAACCACTGCGCCACCAGGGAAGCCCTGCACCAATTTTTTAAAAATGTGAAATATATTATCAAAACCTTATCTTAAAACACAATATCAAATATCTATTAAAAATAAGACATTATTCTTCTTTTATAGAAATATAAGAATAATTCAAGAAGACCTAACTTTATAGTAATATTTTCTTTTCAGCCATCTTTATCATTTTTTGATTTCTTTACCATTTATTTGGCACTATTTTTTATAGTTAGCCAATGTCTAATGTGTCACAATAAAATGTATAGTTTACCTTAGGTTATGTTATAAATTTTGTTTTTATATGATGTCTAATACAGTAAAGATTAATATTTTCCTACAAGACAAAGCTCCTCAAACCATTGGAAGAAATAGTAATTTTTTTTTTCAACAGAGCAAGATCACTTATAAGTTGGATTATACGAATGTCACAACCTTTGTCTAAATTAAAATTTCCTAGATAATTTAAGCCTTTGGACTATAATGCTACTCAGTTGAAATAATTCATTTGCATATAAAAATGAAAGATTTGGATAATATCCAAATCAAATAACTCACTTAACTTCAATTAATGTTACTGAAATAAACAGCACTCTGTTACTACTTGAATGATGTAGTTATATTACATGGACCTGATTTTAAGCTATGTGTTCTTTCTCCTTAAGTAATCATTCACCATTTAATAAATAAGCTTAAAATATTAATTTCAATAAATCTAACATATTTGGGACCTGGAATTGACCTATGTATTCTTGTTCTTACTAGTTAATTGAAAATAAAGATTTCCAAATTTAACAAGATGTGGTTTAAAAGTGATATTGTTACCTTAAATATACCAAGGAAATATATTCCAATTAGTTTTTATCTGTTACAAATTGATAGAAAAGGAAATTTTAGACTTTAAAAAAACTTTAAAAGCTTTTTGTCTAACCTCTTCAATTTATGGATGAAAAAAGCCTATGAAGTTAGGTCTCATGTCCAGAGTCACCTAGATAGTTTATGGCAAAGTCTCTAACTCACCAAGGTATTTACATACAGTTATTTTTTAAATTTTACACACAAGTAAACAGATAAATTATAAAACAATGTAGTATATTATGTCCTATTTGAGAAATTCATTATATGTGCATTTAACCAACACTTGTTGAACACCTACAATAGGTAAGACCCATGATAGATCAGATATAACATGATCAGATATAACATGATATAACATGACAGATATAAATGGAGTTCTATGGGAATGGAGAGACAGAAAAGGTGAATTCTTCCTGGGGGAATATGGAAAGGCTTCACTGTGGAGAAAATATTAGACTCCACCTACTCCTTTAAAAAGCTTTCCTGACTGTCTTCTGCATGGCTAGTTGTGTTAGAAGAAGAATCATACCCCAAATCCTATGGCAGCACTGAAAATAGATTCTAATCTTTAGCTACCTGCTCTAAATATATAAAGATCTGAAAAAGCATCACTATGGAGAATATATTCAAAAGTAGTAGCTACTATCACTGTAACTCCCTGTGTCATTGATTAGCTACTCCCTTCCTGGGTTTCCATGATATTCTATCAATTAGTCAATATCTCTCACATTCTCCTTACAGACTGTGAACTCTTTCGGAGCAGAGAAAATCATTTTTTCTTTATATTCTCAGTCTTATGCACATAGAGAGCCCCTACAAAACTTCTGTTAAACTAAAGTAAACTGGGTCTAATGGGATGATCACAGTGTTTACCTCTCAAGCAAAGAAGCTGGAAAATGACTTCCCAGGGAAGGAAAAAAAGTGGAAGAGGTACAGAGTTTTAAAAGACTCTACTAAGTCTGAGGTAGAGTTTAGTCAATTATGCATAGTTGGAGGGGTAAACCATGGTATGGAAAGTGGGGGCATGTTACTTGTGAAGTAAATGATGGGTGATGAATTGGATCTAAATAGGGAATGGTCTTAGATGCCATAATAAACATTGTGTGTTTTTCTGTTCACCACAGGTATCCAAGGAAAGTTTTAAGCACGGTAGTGACATATTCAATCTTTATTTTTTAATAAATTGTAATTAATAAGAAGGAAGGAATTTGGAGAAAAAAAACTAACTGGAGTATATTCTAAACAACTAAGCAAGAGAAGACAAGGGCATGGGTTAAAGCCATGGCAGCAGCCATCAGGATGGAGTAAGGAAATAGGTTCAAGATATATTTCTGAGGTGAAACAAACAAAATGTACAGATATATTTTGTTAGGAATTATTTAATGAGGTCAATTTGTAGAAAGCAGAAGTTAGAAATTATAAGAGGTGAAGCTATCCAGACAAATTAAGTGTGCTTTACTCCTATGGGAATTGTCTACTGACAGAATGATTATATTTGTACCGATAAGTTTAATTTTCAAAAACCCAAAGGAGGAACAAAATTTGAGGAGTAGAGTGTTATTAACAGTTACAAATATCAGGCAGAAATAAAAGAAAACTTAAGATAGGTCTTTGGACTTCCCCAATGGGAGGTAATCAGTGACCAGAATGGGAATCTTTTCAAGGGAGTATTGGGCCCAGAAGCAAACTAGGTTTAGGAAAGACTGGCATAGAAGAAAGAAGGGCTAACTCTTCTTCACAAAACTCACCATAACAGGAAAGCAAATCGCTGAAGGGGAGGAAGAGTTAAAGCAAGGTCTGTTTGTCTTTGCTTGGTTTTTGCTCTTCTTTTAGAAGACATTTTGAGTATGAATACTCAAAATAGGCAGAAAGAAAGAAATCAGTGGAAAGGAAGAGCTTGAATATACAGGAGTAAGCACACTTCTCTGTAAAAATATCTTCAAGAATTAAAATAAAGGACCATTGAAACATGTCAAAAGAACTAAAGCATAGCTTCACTTTTATATAATCTGAAAATCAAAACAATTTTCATCTCAGGCTTAGTGTACTGTTGCTGTTGAATGATTCCAGTGGGCCAAAATTTCACTATACAGTATGGCTGTTGCACAATGACTACTGTGGACAAATTTCAGTGGTTTACAAACATCTTATTTCTGTTCTTCCAATCTGATCATAACTGGGCTTAATTAACCATTCTTTATTACCAAATACTGAAAAAGAGGAAAGGAAGTCCCTTTATTGGGTGTAACAAGAAAAGGAAAGCATTCCTTTCCACCTTCAGCCTCTGGGTAGAAGCTTCTTGCAGACCTAGGGGATAAATGAAGCTTCAAGACCATAAGGAGTTATCTTCTCTATGCCTCAGCTAAACTGTCTGCATCTTTCCTATTTCAGGGAGACCCAGAGGAGTACAGGTGGGCCTCAGAGGATCAATTTTTGAGGCTGTAAAGTCAACTTCAGTAGCCCCCACTATACATCAAGAAAACAATAAACTCCTCTGCAACAAATTTCACGAGTGGGAGACTTCTCTCTCTGGCTCCTTTATTCATGTATAGAAATGTGGTTTTTAACAATCATTAGCTAAGCTCTATGAGCTAACTTAAGAAAATGCACTTAATCAATAAAAGAATATTAATAAATAAGATTATTCTTCTTGCTAGTATAAGAAATATTTTATGATACATTTTTAGACAAAGAATAGTCACTCTTTAACTTGCATAATATTAAAAATTGCAAAGGCAAATTCTTTCAAGGAGAATTAAATATTTTCAGAGAAAAATTCCCACACAGTCTGATACCTACATTGCCATTTTATGTCAATCCTCAAGGTGATATTCACAAATAGGACTTAAAAAAATCCTTTACATATTCTTAAATACAGAATTATAAAATGATAATATACAAATGTGTAAATGCATTTATAATACATTTAATTTATATGTACCCTTTATAAGATGTCTGTGTATTAATTTAGTTTAAAAGAAAATGAGGGCTTTCCTGGTGGCGCAGTGGTTGACAGTCCACCTGCCGATGCAGGGGACACGGGTTCGTGCCCCGGTCCGGGAAGATCCCACATGCCACAGAGCGGCTGGACCCGTGAGCCATGGCCGCTGAGCCTGCGCGTCCGGAGCCTGTGCTCCGCAATGGGAAAGGCCACAACAGTGAGAGACCCGCGTACCGCAAAAAAAAAAGAAAATGACTTTATAAATACTGATTAAAACAGCATTTGTGGGAAATAAATGGAGAGTACATGTATTCTGAAAAACTTATTTTTCAGACTAAGGTGCTAAAATGTACTCATAGGACATAAAAATGTAGGGAGAAAATTACATTTTAAAAATACAAGTTTTAAAATTAATAGTCTATTTTATTAGCAACAGATGTATTTTTCAAATTAATTCTTATATTTATTTTGCTAAGTTCTTTATTTTCATCTTTCTCATGGTTTTCCTGTACCTAACCATACTTTCATGGTATAATAGAAAATAAATTTTATAGGACTGGAATAGAATCATATCTTCACCATTTACTATCTGTGTAACTCTGGCCATTAGTGTCCCACTTGAAGAAGAGAGATAATAAACTCTTTATATAGTTACTATTTGAGCTTCAAAATAATCTGATCTATGTAAAAGGCACTGCATAATGCCAGGGTCTCTGCTAGCATAAGATGTCTTGAAAGCAATTTAAATAAACATTGGCTCTGGGCAGACTAATTTCTAAAAATCCTTCCGTGCTTCACCAAAGTCTCATGGTTTAAGGACTGAGAGAAGGGATTTCAGATCCCCACTTATACCCCATGACAGGAGCCATTACCTGCAGCACAACCTGCAAAACCTAAATCAGAGTCCTTAACATTTACTAAGGAGGTACTTAATAAATATTATGTTTCATTCCCCTCTTCTTCTTAGACACACCAGGTTTATGAATAAAGAAGTATGCTAAAAATATTGGTACACTTTTTAAAAATTTATGTTTTTAATATAAACACTTCAAAAGGAAACCCAACACGTTCTTTGTTATCTTAAATGGTTAGGTTCATAACTTATTCTTATTGGAAGTTATCCTATGTGCCTCATGCACATATGTGCCTCAAAGAATTAGAAAACAATGAACTATGCTTCCTACTAAAAGTGTACTCTACCAGATAAACCTCTTTTGTCCTTCAGCAGACACTTAAGAATACTCTATTGATAATTCCTCAGGGCTGTCATCATGAAAACAATTAACCCTCTATCCAAGTGAGAGTTAGCTAAGGTGCTGGTTAACAGAATGCCAGATACAGAGATTTTGTTTATATAAATCTCTTTCAAATGAAAGCTCAGTAGGGGTATTCCTTAAAATAATGTCAACTTGATATATGTAACATAGCTGATATAGAATTAATATGTCATGGAGCTGGTCGTGAAGTTGCATATTGCTCTCTTTGTCTTTCCGTTGATGCCCCTGTTACCTAACTGTTCATAGCTGTTACTAGACATCATGTCATCAAAAGGGAGAAGAATTAAAGTGACCTTGACATTTGTGGGCACTGTGGCAAGACAATGTGATATCTAATTTGATTCAATTAAGGTTTAAAATTATGCTAATCACTGGTAAATAGATTCAACATAGATGATTCAAACTGATATTTATGGAAATAAAACCAAAGAATGATAAAAAGGAAAGAAATTTATTCTTCTATAATTACAAAAAAATACTTCAGAAATATATCCTTCAAGAAGATCCTTCTTGATGTCCTTCAGGAAGTCCTATTAAGTGCATGTGTTAAGATGCTTAATCTCCCCACATAGCTGAAGTTTTAAAAATGGATAACATCTGGGAAACCCAAAGATATGAAACATCAGGATATTTAAAAGGGAAAACCAATAGAAAAATCAAGTAAGTCCTATATACAAAAGGTCATTTTATGATTAGCATTTCAGGAACTCTTTTATAGAACACAAAAATTTCTCTGGAACTTGCTGGATGCCTGGGAATGACAACCTTAACTTGCAATTTTCTTTTGCTTGTCAGTTTCGATCAGACCTTTAATGCTATTTCAGTAAAGGGTTTTGAACCAAAGATCTTGAAATGGCTTTGATCTGACATGATTTTAAAACACAAATCTGTCAAAACTGTCAAATAAATATAACTTGTAGACTATTAGGGGATTTAGGATCTTTCGATAAGACAGTTTCTACTGATGTGGGTAGAATGGTGCCCATTCAAAGGAATAGAAATATATCCCTCATTACAAAAATGACTGTTTATGTTGAAGAAAAACAAGTCTGATCTAACCTGCTTGAGTCCAGGCTCATTTCTTTTTTTTTTTTCCCTCTATACATGTAATATTACATTAGTTTCAAGTAGGTACAAATGATCTTATTTTGAGTATTCTGTTTGTTTCTTTGCTTAATGCACAATTAGAAATGCTGCACCTAAATTTAGGAGACTGTGAATTATTCATATAAACTATATGCAACTAAGATATCTCTTTAGAGAAGGAAGAATATAAAATTCCATAAATACAGAAGTAGATGACTTTCGAATGCCTCTATTAAATAAACCATGGAAATGATTTAAAATTCCAGAGAGCATATAAATTTACAGGCTACCTAGATCTAGGTAGTAATTATCCTTAAGATGTTGCTATGCCTCTCAACTGATGATCTTTAACTCAATAAATCCAAATAAAACTAGAGGTACTTAACCTAATTAAAGTTGCCATTTTGTATTGTAGTTCTTCCTAAACATTCTGGACAAGTGACTTTTCCCTATGTCAATTTCACATATAGTAGCACTTTTGTTTTTTGTCTGCCTATTGAAATTGTAAGCATTTTGAGAGGAAAGGTGGCTCATAAAAAATAACAGCCAACAGAAAAATAGATTTAGAGTTGAAGATAGTGGTTTGGTTTTAGGATTGTCATAAGAATCTATTTAAATAAAAATCTGTTACTTTATTAGTTATAAGAGAAATTAAGTAGGGAATCAGCAAGCTGGGAAAGGGAGGCTAACCAAAGCTGGCTCACAGATGTTCCTTTTGCCATTTGCGTAAAGTCACTGGTGAAATTCTGCAAAACTCATCAGTGGCCAGCTTCCAGGGTAGAAAGTGTAGAGCGGTCCCACAGACAGATTTGAGGCCAACGACAGGGAGGAGGGGAAGAGGGGAGAGTCATACATAGCCTGGTTTCTCTCTCTAGAATGCTCTCTCTGATACCCAAATCTTTATGAAGTTGCTACTACTTCACCAATTCTGCTTTCCTTGCCCTTCTGGATATTAACATCAAATCAAGTTGCCTCAAGGCAATAACTGCATTAACACTTTTAGTTTCAGCCTCATTTAGAGTTTTGGTCTCAGTCTGTCACTGAAGTCCTGACCTCTTGGGTCCTGTGTGTAACTCAGGATTTGGATATGATCTTGGAGACCACTTTCAAGTTCAAAAGTATCCGCCTGGTCTAAGAACTGAGCCTCACTCAGCTCTTATTCATTTCATAAACATTAATTATAGACCTACATTTTTGCAAACATTAGATATGAGATACTGATACCACAAAGATGTATATGATATATTCTCTACCTCAAAGAGACTGAAGTGCTAAACAAGTGAGATGGGTAAAATAATACTTATTGTAAAGGTATAAGTGTGTTTGAGAAACACCGTGTGCCTATAGAAGCACAGAAAGAGGTCTAACTCAGGAGGACAGGGAAGGTTCACTTGAATCAAAGTCCAGATCACTGAAGGAGGGAAAGGTGTTCCTGGATCAAGAAAGAGAAGGAATAGAAATGTTAGTAAGCAAGATATGTAGTATTATTGAGCGACAGTTTTATGTGGAGGAGCAGAAGAATGTGAGTCTAGAAAGATCAGACAAAAAAGAAATAATTTAGGAACCTAAATTGAATCTACAGACTTTGAACTCTAAGCCCAAAACAATATTGAAGGTCTGTGCAAGACAGTGATAGATCTTCTATACTCTGATTAAAATGTGAAGTAACCAAACGTCTTTGTTTTGTTTTGTTTTGTTCTCTTGTTTTATCTATTTATCCTAAACCCCACCCCACCAGGCCAATGTTGGTGGTTAAACTCTGCTCTGGTCAAGAGATGCTATGATCCCTCCTCACATTATCCCTTCCGAAGAAAACACCCCTTCAGGATCTGAATAATCTCCTTAATCTCTCTGTAGGAAAGGCGAATGTTTCCAAACATTAAATGCAAGTCTCAGGAGAACAAAATGCAAAAGTTCCTCAGCATGTATACCTTCTAATCTGAAGACTGAAAGGGAATTATTGGAAGCCTCTTTAGAAGAAAAACACATAGCCAGTCTGGAATCAGTTGGGTTGAGTAGAAGGCAGATGACAGCTATGATTGTATTATTGGTTTCCAAAATGTTAAAGTTTTGACCTAAATGTTGAAACTCCTGACTTCATAATTTTAAAAACTTGATGGAATTATGGCTGCATTCATGCTCTAAATAAAATAAACTATATACCATTACTTACATTAATAACTTAAGAAGTATACCTAGGAAGAGGTACAGTATAGGGTCTTTTTCTACATCCTTTTACAAGTTTATTTTAATATCTTATTTTCCAGCTATATATCTATTTCTCTCTGCCTAGCCAAATATATCACAAGCATTATTGAGTTCCAATAAAGCTTAAGAGTAAGATTTTTTGTGGTTTGAAATAGCTCCAAATTTAATCTAATCAATGAAAAATCCATGTCAATTCATAAAAATTTTAGTTTCACCAACTTTTAATAATAGATTTATTACATCAAGAGTACACCTTGCTAATGCCAGTGCTAGTTTCATTAGTATTTGCTGAGAAAAAAATCACTTTTGTCCTCATTATTTAAGTGAAAAGGCAACCATATCTCTATGATAAACCCCATTAAAGTCAATTTTCTAAGACTTAATAAATTCTTATTTTTATGGATCTAAATGACTCATACAATAGTTACTTTCCACACATGGTCATTTTGGTAATATCTCATCACATGCTGTCTGACCAAATTTGTTTGTTTCCTAATGGGATATTCCATGGCTCCTAGTAACTTTAAATGAGAAAACAAGGTAAGGTTTCTGATGCAAATCAACTTCTTGGCAGTACTCATTTGTTCTTTTATTGTTTAGTCCATTTTAACCTTGAAGGAGAAAAATTTCCTCTCTTGTAAAGCGTTCCAAGAGACACCTTAATTTGTAACCACGGATCTGTCAGCTGTCTTATATTTATTCATATGGTAACCATTAGAATTTTAGAAGGGAAGTCTAGGTTTATTTAGGCAATGTCCTTTGTTAGACTATCTAAGTAATGATACAGTAAGACCTCCAAAATGTATTACACAAATTTGCAAGTAAAGGGGCAAATGAGTTGAAACCCCACTTCCTCTGGTACTTCTGAAAGGAAAGCAGGATGGAGAGTAGAACATTTAAGAGCAGAAATACATAGTATCCAGGTATCCCAGTAGGAGGCTGGTGTTGCAAAAAGACAGTACATGTTCAGTTACTCTCTGAGTTATAAGAGGAGACCCTTGATTATCCTTATTATTACATTCCCCTTTCTACTTCAGAACTCAAGCTCCCTGGCTGTATTATTCTTGTCACTTGTATTCATGCTTTGTGTTGTTGTTTCCATTTTTGGGTGACTATGGTTAATAACACAAAATACATTCAGCCCATCTTAGGTAGCTTGTATATGATATTCATTAGGCAGAATGGTCAAGAATAAGAAACCATAAACTGTGAATAAGTGCTAGGAAAAAGTAGTCTGAATAAAGATTCAAGAATGGGTGTGTGATTTCACAGGCTCAGAAAGCCAGAGTAGTGGGTAGTGGGAGACCAACCCTGGTTGGAGGGCACTTTATTATAACTCGTTTTCAGGACATATAAATACAAAGGAGTTTAACTCCTGGCTTTGTTCAAACTTATGCTTTTGGACATTCAGTTCAACATTTCCAAATAAACCTATATTCTATCATTGTAATGACTTTCAAGAAAACGTGACACTAGTGTAGAGAATACAGAATGACTTGTTGAATGGTGATAGCAATTTCCTTCAGTGCAATCAGTCTTCATCATCATAATAGTCAACACATATTGAAAGCTCTTACTACATAACAAGCACGGTTCTAAGTTCTGTACATGTGTCAACCCCTGTAATCCTCGAGGAAATCCTTCATTCTATAAATGAGTGAAGCACATAGACATTCACTTGTGCAAATTCACATAGGTAGGGCTGGGATTCCAATCTAGTCAGTCAGCTTCTGTATTAACCAGGAGAGTAAATCTGGTAAGCAAAAGGAATGACGTGAAGGTATAGTGAGGATACTTTTAACATAACTTACATCCCTGCTATATTAGAGTTTCAGCGGTCTTCACTTAAGATGGTCTTTGAATACAAGTTAATTAACTTGGGTATGACTAGAGAATATCTAAGTAATGGTAGCATAAATTTCTGTAGATTCTATCTATACCCAAGTTTAATGTAAGAGCACAGAGAATTTTATTAAAGTGTATTTTCTTACTTCACTGAGATAAACATGTACTAAACACAAAAGCTTCATATTTTACCATGAGAAGCTGAAATTAGACTAGGATAGCAGAGAAAACTAGAATTATATGTTTTACATAGATCCTAAAATACATAACACCAAATGGTGTTTGCAACTTAGAGAAAATGTTTATGGTGTTGTGGGTAAGAGTATATAGGAATATGTTTAAACCATATTATGGTCTGTGCCTCTTCCACTGTTAAACATGAAGAAAGATCAAAGCTTTGACCTTTCCTATGGACACATTTCCAAATGCCCTAGAGCTACAATTTCTCCATGATTCCCCAGAAATTCTCCAGTACCCTACCTTAGGGAATGCAATTGTCTTCATCCCTGAATAGAAAGATTATATGTAAAATTTCAATTTCAAAAGGAAAAAAGTTCAACTGTGAAAAACAATCTAAGATCTCAAGATCTTAAGAATCGTTATATTTATTGTAATTGGCATGTAACACATATGAAGGAATACTTTGTTGACTAAATGAATGAGTGAATGAATAAATGCATACTGAACCCCTTTGGTAGTATACCTATGTGTTTAAAATGGGTGTGTTTGTATGAGTGTATAGATGCTAATAAACTGATCACCATAACTAACTGCAAGGTAAATCTTATCATGCATCATAAAAATAAACAGTCTCTACAAAAGGCCAGAATTCTAACAGAAATAAAACAAACACTCAGTTACTGAACATCTAAATCTGGAATAAATCGAAGCATCTAAATGGCTAGCTGAATTTTACAGCTCTTAGAGTTTCTCAATATAAGATAACCAAATAATCAAAAGTTAAGATAATTCTCTGACATATTTTTTAACATTTTAGAGATAGAGAGAGGGGAAAAGTATAGCATCCCTCTTTGATACAAAGCATTTCTTTCATTGATGCAACTCTTTTACCGGGGACGATGTGTTTTCCTGTTCTTGTCTCTGAAGACTTTCTGCATTTCATCAGCAATGAGAATAAAGAGGAATAAATGAGATGCTAGATTTGGCAGTGACTGTAAGACAAGGAGGCTGGGTCAATGACTGTAATGGTTCTTCAGTAGAGACTTTCTTCCAATCAGTTTTATTTTACATGAAATTTTTCCTTTTTTAATTTAAAAATATATTGCCTCTGTTCTTTCTATTTTCTTGCTCAATCTCAGGATCAATTCTGTTGGCAATGAATTACTCGTCCAAAACAACTTAAGAATTTCACTGAAAATAATTTTTAAAAATTAAAAATGTAGAAAAAGTAATTAAATAACATGCTAAGACAGAAAAAGATGCACTGTGCAAATAATCCTTTATCTGTGGCATTGTGCACCAAGATTGAGGATTAGAAACTGTCTTGTCTTGAATATGTGAGCAAGGGAATGTGTGTATTCACCATCATGCATAAGCTCCACTCAGAGTGGTAATATAGAAGAAACAGCAAAACATTAAGAAACTACTCAAGTTGTCTCTTGATATAAACCAAATAGCCATGCATAAAGGGAACACAGTGTTCATTCCAACATTCGAGCTTCAGATTTACAACAAAAACAAAAGGCATTTTTGAACACATATAACATCTCTATAAATGGAAATGTTATACTGGGCTAGAATCGTACTAAATTACACATAACAGATCAATTTTTAAGATACGATTATCCTTGAAGAAATATATTGTGAAAATAAATAAAGGAAACCTCATTTAAAAACAAATGAACAAATATAACTAAACAGAAACAGAGACATAGATATAGAGAACAAACAGGTAGTTACCAGAGGGGAGAGGGTGGAGAGAGGAGAGAAAGAGGTGAGGGAGATTAAGAGGTACAAACTTTCAGCTACAAAATAAATGAGTCACATATGTGAAATGTATAGTATGGGAAATATAGTCAATAATTATATATCTTTGTACGGTGACAGATGACAACTAGACTTAACACAGTGATCATTTTGAAATGTATAGAAATATGGAATCAGTATATTATGTACCAGAAACTAACATAATGTTGTAGATCAACTAACACTTCAAAAACAAACAAACTCATAGAAAAAGAGGTCAGATACATGGTTACCATAGTCAGGGGGTGTGGAGGGAAGGAGGCATTGGATGAAGGTAGTCAAAAGTTACAAAATTCCAGTTATAAGATAAATAAGTACTAGGGATGTACCGTAGAACATGATAAATATGATTAACACAGCTGTATGTTATATATGAAAGTTGTTAAGACAGTAAATCCTAAGAGTTCTCATCAAAATATCTTTTTTCTATTTCTTTAATGTTGTATCTGTATAAGATGATGGATGTTCACTGCACTTATTGTGGTAATCATTTCATGTGTATGTAGGTCAAATCATTGTGCTGTGTATACCTTAAACTTGTACAGTGCTGTATGTCAATTATATCGCCATAAAACTAGAAGAAAAAAATTTAAATTAAAGTCAGGAAGCTCTGAGGGGGAACTGTCACGCACACATCACTCACCACAGCTTACCGACCCCAGCAGGAAGAAAGATTCCCTTCTGACGCAGTAACAACAAGCTTCCCACCACCTGCAGCTGATGAAGAGCCATCACAGCTTCCCCAATTTCCTCCTAATACCTGTTGAAGGCTGACCTCCCATTTGTCTCCTCGGACTTGCTTATGGTTCACCATAGTTTGCATGGCCCAAATTGCAATTCCTCTGATCTTCCCAAATAAACTCATTTTGCTGGTAAAATAACTGGCTCTTTTGTTTTTTCAAGGTCAACAAACTCAAGGAACAGCTCTACACTGAAGCTTCCCCTGGCCCCTTTCACACACAGAGCCTCTCTCTAACCCTCTGTCCTCCGGCCGTGTGCCAGGCCCCCACTCCCACACACACAGGCAGAGCACTGAGATATGTGCCTATACTAGAATTTCATTCCTAGATAGTTGTTTGATCTTGTATTTGACCACCTCCATGATGGCATAACCCTCAACACATAGTGCAGGGCTGAGTCACATTAACTGACAAAAGTTGATGGATCCATTATGGCTTCTCAATCTTCTCATGGCAAATTCCTCCCTGAAAGAAGATATGCTAGCACAGGGTAAAATCAGTGGTTTTCAGAATGCTTTTCTCTTGTCTGTAATTATATTCTATAGCCTCCCTGTAACTCTACACACTGTCTTCAGTATCCATTCTATCAGAAGTGTAACTTTAACAAGTTTTCCCCATTAATCTCTAAACTTCCTGGAACAGCATTCAAACAAAACTAAGTCCCATCCCAGAGAATGTTTTTTTTTTTCACATCACGACTCGGGTACGTCAACACACTTATTTTGACCTTGGAAGCCCCTTTGGCAGAAGACAAGATTTATAAAGATAGTAAAGTATAATAATACGACCTGAGACTGACTTGACCAACCTCAAAATACCTTTTTTCTATAGATTTACAGCTTTCTTGTAATAATTTGGTTGCTGGGGATAGTTTGCTAAATATTTTATCTACAAACAGCCTGATTCACTTCTTGTAATAAATGTCCTCAGCTATCTTGGAAAATGCCAGCAATAAAAATTTCCATTGCAGGTAACGGAGTCATGCCTATATAATTGTTTGAAAAATATAAAAAGACTATGAGAACTATTTATACCTAAGAAAAGAAAGGCATAAATGCTTCAGTGGAAACACACAAATTGAAAATCATGACGCACATCTGCTAAGTTTAGAAAACAAATATAACCCATGCTAGTAGACATCCTCTGATATAATTGTCCAGTACCTAGAAGCCCGTGCTGGACCCAAAGCCAATACCATGTGGACCGGACCTTTCTACTGGTTTCTACTCACACGCATCTTCAAAATGATTACATTACAAAACTAAGTTGAGTCCAGTTTCCTGGACGTATGCATTTCCATAGGATCTCTTGAGGACCACTTAATTTCTGCTCAAGCTTGAAGAAGTTGCCTTTCTGCTAAGTATCTTCAGAATGTGTGAAAGAGGCACAATAATACTTATTTCTTACTATTACCTCAGTGGTGTGAAGATTAATTAAAAGCACTGTTTGCTGACAACTTTGAAAAGTGCTATATAAACACAAGGTATTACAATTTTGAGGAGTAAGAAATTATCTTAGGGAAGTTTTAAATGCTGGAAACAAATGATACATCAGAAGGCATTGTAATCATCTATAAATTCATGAAATAATAATAATTTTACTTGAAATTATAGAATGACAATGGAAGTGAGATTTCTACACCTGACCCTGCCACTACCACCAACACCAGTTTTGTGTGTAAAAGAAAAAACTTTCATAGATAACAACCTCTAGAAAAACACAATGAATAGCACTCTTATACACAGATGAAGGAAGGACAGACAACATTATTTATTAAGCACTATATTATATACCAGATACTTTGCCAGTTGTTTTTACGTAGTAATCTCATTTGACACTTACAACAATCCTTAATGTAAATGGGTATAGTTTTAATTATTTCAGAGGTGATGAAACAGTCTCAAGCATGTTCAATAATATGCTCAAATCAAACAGCTTTTAACTACCAGAGCTAGGATTTCCAACCAGGTCTTCTGCTCTTTGCATTTCAACATGTTGTGAGTATTTATTTTTAATGGTCATTGACCAAGATATAGTTAATATTTCTACCATTTAATGAGAATTTAAACTTCTAAAATTAGAGAGATTGCTCTATATAAGAGTAGACACTTCCTTATGAGGGAGTGGTTATCACCTGTGTGCAGGTAGATACTGCCCTATGTGTAGGCACATAATTAAAATGTAGTTGTCACTACCACTGTGCAAAGACAATTCAGATCGTTAATATCACATGTAAAATGAAAAGACAATTAACAACCTAAGAAGGAAATGACATTTGCAACATATGTGACGTCGATTAGCGTACTTAATATGTGAAAAACTCTACTTTTTAAATTAATTATACAATTTTTTAAGGTGAAATATGAGTCAAAGAACACAATCAGTGAATTCACAGAGAAGAAATACAAATTCCATGTGTGTTTTTTAATGTTTAGCTTCACTTATACTAAAACAACGCAATTCAAACAATATTTGCTGCCAATCAAATACATTTTTGAGCCAATGTTTATAAAATTCAGGGATGTTTATTCCTCCGGTTGGAGTATAAACTGGTACAACATTTCAGAAGATTTTAATGTAATCTATAATATAAGCCCCAAATCTTAAAAATTTAATTTCTATTTGATCCAGAAATTCTTTTAGAAAATCAACTAAAGGAATTAAGCTTCAATGTGTCAAAATTTTTTGCTATGAGAATATTCATTGCGGTGCTGCTTTTCATAGTAAAAATATGGACATTACCTCAGTAAAGGTAATAAATAAAGAATAACTTAGGTAAATCCTGGGGCATTCATATATTGAACTTCTTTGTAACCAATTAAAATGGTATTCTGGAAAAATACTTAATGATATGAAAAAAATGTTCACAAATTAACTGAACAAAAACTCAGTGTACAAATTAGTATTGAGGATGATTCTATTTTGTTTATATAAAGACAGCATACATTTCATTTTTGCATCCAGAGATAGAGATATCTATATAGAGAGATAGAAAGACATCTGTACAATAGAGATAGAACCAGAGAGAAAATGAGAGAGACAGAGACAGATATACCTACCAAGATGGACATGGAAGTAAAATAAAGATAGAGATATCTACACAGAGTAATAAAATATATTTATAGAGATAAAATTACAGATTCAGAAATACATAGATATAGGTATGCATATATATTTATATGCATACCTATATCTATATACAGCAAAAGTTTAGAAGTGGTTATCTATAGATATTGAGGATTAGATTTTTTTTCTTCTGTTTATCTGTCTTATTTTGCTTAAAAATTTAGAATTAAAAAAATTAATATGTAATATTTTCTTTAAAAAAGTCATTTGTAAAGACAAAAAAATTATGAATAAAGGTCAGCATCATCTTACCAAGAAGAGTATCATTGTTGTTTTCTGTTAGCTGTTTTAATTCATAGAGAGCAGAAAAAAATCAATACCCTTTTAGACTTCTCCAATCACAACTTATTTCTGTTTGTTAATTTTATCGGTAGTTAATTAGCATCATATTTAAAATTTTTCAGGTTCGCAAAAAAAATCCTTAGAGACAACCATCCTGGGTGCATTTAACTGGTCAATGTGTGGAGAATGTAGTTAGTTAGTAGTTAACTTGATAAAATTAATAAGGGCACATGTTAAAGCCAAAAGAGAATAATAAATTAGAAGTCATGAAAATAAGAGCTACAATCCTACTTTGTTATTCACTAGGCACAAAGCCTTGAAATATTTCCTAAAAATTTCTACACCTCATTTACTTCATTTATAAAATTGGGCTAAAAATAACTGCCCTTCTACTTTAACAGATATATGTAAATACTGACTCCGGCAGTACACATAAAATCTAAGAAAGTTTATATAAGTATTACAATCAGTGTGATTATTACTATTTAAAAATAAACCAGGAAATTTACAATGTGAGTTAACTGTCGTGTCTGTTAATCAGTACAAAATACTTAAATTTAGCATTTTTAACCCTTTAAGAAGATATTTTACTATAATAAATACATGATTTACTAATGTTTTTCTTACTCTTTTTTTATAGACTAGAAATGTTCTGTACTGCAATTAGTAAAAATTCAGAAACATCAAGACATATAAAATAAAATGACATTTAGTTAAATTCAATGAATTTAATTCATTTTTATTCCCTCTATACTGTATTCTCGAACCAAGTGGAATATGTAAGCACCGATATTCCTAAATTAGATACACCCTTTTAATTAGAATCCTCTGTTCAATTTTTGATTTGAGTGTTTCATACTTCTCTTGAAGTATCCTAGAATTAAACCACTTCAAGTGTGTTCACAAAGAAAGTTGGAAAATGTGGACATGAAAGTAATTCACCCAAAAGTATCTAAGGAGCATCTTCTTTACCAAATACAATACGAAAAGGAAACCTTGCTCTCCAGGAGTTCATAATCTAATTGATTTTATATCTATATCTATCTGGCTATCTAATAAATGAAACACACACACACATAAATACACCAGTTAAATATGAGAAACAGTAGGATTTAAAGCCCCCCAAATACCATAAGAAATCATAAAAATAAGACCTCGTCCTAGTTCTAGTATTTTTAGATGATTAAAATAATTACCACCCCTATGCTCTTACAATTAGGGAGTGGCGGAGTTAGGATTCAAACATTCGTCATCAGAAGTCAGAGCCTACACTCTTACCATCTACAGAGATATTTGAAAATTCCATTAACTCTCTTAGGTCACATATATCTTAGTGTCTTTAAGAGTCATTTTTCAAATAATAAGTGTCTCTAGGAAGTTTATTGGTCCAATAAAAGGTCTTTATTACCAGTCTCTCACACTAGTACTCCTAAAGATAGATTCCTTTTAACTGATTATGATCACTTATCTAGTAACTTCCTAAAATCTCATATCTCAAAATACAAATAACAAGAAAATTAGAAAATTAAAGATGAACTTAAAGTTGTGCCATTAATGCAATGGTTGTGATGGAAGAATATTACATTAAGATTCAAAAGACCTGATTTCCCACTCTCTAAACATTTCTTGGCGAAATTCCTTTACTGCTGAAGGTATCAGCCTAACTCATGCCCATGCTGGTTCTAAAATTTATAATTTTAATATAATTCAGCTTTTTTAGATAAATATATTTTCCACCTTCAGTATGCTCCATTTATATTCTAGGAAAGATTTAGGGTGCAAGAAGTATCAATCGTGACTGTAAAATTTCTCTACCCCAAAATTCAAGAAGCCATCATTTTGCTCTAAAACTACTGGGAAGGGTTTTTGCTGGCGTGCGTGTTGGGTGGGGTGGGAGAAAGAGTGGAGGGGGCAATGGGTGAGAAACCTGGTCATTAGAAGACATGATTTTGTGCCAAATATGCCACACACGGCTCAACAAAAAGGAAACCGTCAAAATACTTCCTCTGTACCAAGTTCTTTGCTATGTATTGGGGATGCAAGGATAAATGACGCTGTGTTGGTCTTTGTGCTTACGAAGCTTTGGAGTTTGAGAAGGAAAACACGTAACAAATCATTATTATTCTATGTGAGAAGCACCATATGAAAGAATGTTCAAAGTGTTGAACCACTTATCTTCACAGTAACCTTGAGTTAAAAATAGTTAATGTTTGCATCCCCATATTAAAGGTAGCATTGGCGTTTGGAGGTATAGCAGGATTCTTCTAAGGCCTTACAGCTAACTGAAAGCAAAATCATGATGAGACTTTTCATCTGTAACATTCACCTTAGCATTAGTGCACTCCCTCTCTTCCTGTTAGTAAAAATAATATTCTAGAGGTTTAGATTTATAAACCCTTTGGCTGTTATTTTAGATATGTAAAGTAATATTAGCTGGTGGTCTCAGCATCATTTTATAAGCAATTGTTCCTACAATTGGTCATTTCAATAATTTTTAAACTTCTAATAATTGTGTAAAGACATGATACATTTTTTGATTAATTAATATTTTGTAGTACTTTCATTATTTTGAGGTTCGTGACCTTTATCACTCAAGGAAATTACCATTTGGTTTTTCTTTTTGATGCCCATGACTTTAGTTCCACTTGTCCACATTAAACTCTTTCAAATTAAATCTTGGGGAAACCCAGGCCAGCACTCTTAGTTACTTTGCAGATTCCCATCCATGGGCACATGTTACCATGGAGTATAATAATGCAAAGCCTGGGCACAGGCTGGGAGTGGACCAGGCATGAGAACGTGAAGATAGGCCTGTGGAAAGCTGCGTCTTCCCCCAATAATCTGACTAAAGTGTTTCAAATGAAACCCTTTGGCCACCAGTACCATCCTCTTCCTTTTTCCTTAAGCTCTTGATTGCCCCAAGTGACAGAACCAAAAGTTTCATGGTAACAGAAATTAGCCTAATAATTGAGTGACAGGCTTTTTATTTGGTGGATATGGGTTTATATCCAGTCTATGACACTTATCAGCTGTATAACATTGGGCAGCATTTTTATCTCTCACCTGTGAACTGGAGGTTAAAACACTATTGATCCAATAGGATAATTATGAGGATTAAATGAGGCAATGAACATAAGTGTTTAGCACACTGTCTGGCATATAGTGAAATCAATGGAATTTAGCAAATTGTACAAAGATGAAGTTCTAAGTTTCAATTTCCACATCTGTGAAATGTAAGTAAAAATAATTTATCCCATAAGCTTTGAGAATTTAATGAGGTAATGCATGAGAGCATTTCACCTGGTGTCAGGTCTATAATATGAGCTCAGTAAATGTGAACTCTTAATATATTGCACAAGCATAAAGTTAAAGTGGAAGCTCTCTTAACCTCTAATTAATTAATAGCCTAGATTAACCAAAAATTCTGTTCTTTGTGTAAAACATATGAGCTGATGTCCAAAGGATCCAAACAGCATGGCTAGTGACACACCCTCTAACTATGGTAATCATAGGCCTCAGTTTGTCCAGGACTGTCATAATTTATATTTTCTTTTACTCTCAGAAGCTTCTAGGCATGGATGATAAATTACGTGCCTACTCTACAAGTACACCCATGCCCTCCATACACGCCAGAAAATTTGTATGCTCTTCAAGTACTCTCTGCATTAGTCTGCAGTACTGTTTTTGCAAATTTTCCTTACTATTGTAAATTCATAATTCAATTAAATTTTATAAAGACTGATGAAGATGCTATAGAATTAAATATAATTTAATTAAAAATCTACATAAACTAATGAAAAATTCTACAGCATTTGACATGAGAGAGGAAAAGAAAGATCAGGACAGGGGACTAGAGAGTTTTTGAAAATGTAGAAGCTTCCACACTCATTACTTCCCAATTTAAGTGCTTGCTCTCATTCACAGAAATTCAAAGTAAAAACTGTAGAGAATGAAAAAAAGAAAATGTGAAATGTGTCACTGGATTCATACATACATTTCCATTATACCTCAAAATAACCTTGCAAGGAAATAATTTGTCTAAGTCCACTAGTAAACAACAGTGCTGAATCACAAACCTAAATGTGTCTGAAACAGAACACTTTGCTCTCAGTAGCTAGATAATAGCTTCCGCCACCCCATAACGAAGATACAGTATGTAAAGGCTAGAGCAAGCAAAAAAATGTGATATCTTTCGAATGGAAGCCCAAAGAGCTTAATTTGCTAATTCTGGAAGACTGACTACTTAACTGATTATAAGTTAAGGATACATCTTTATGCTCTATGTCAGCATTCCATTGATATAGACATAGATATAGATATAGATATTTTTAATTGCAAAAGGAAAAAGTGAACAGAGATTGGGTACATCCTGGTGATTTATTTTCTCTGTTAATATTCTACTGAAAATTAAGTGCCTATATAATTCTGCTGTAACATACTAAAGGAATATATTTAATCTGCAGTCCATCAATGCATAATCTTTTATGTTAAATAAGAAACTGCCATTGTATTCTCAACATTCACTATGTCATACTCCTAAATTGATATCTTCTATTAGAACTTTATGTAATATAACTATAAAATAGACTCTAGTTGCATCAGTAATTGAATTGGGCTCTGCTTTGAAAGATTATCTTAATTATAGTGAAACTAGGGAAATAAAAATGCAACCTAGGTAGATTTAAAGTACAATTTATGAATGTTAAAACATTGAACACTGTTTTACCTACAGGTTTCATTATCAATGGGAGATGTGCAGCTAAAAGGACATGCAACATTTAACAATTTTACATTTAACTGGGCACTTTTTTCCGTTTTCCTTATCAGTGATGAATTTGGTGGAATACTGCAAATGGAATTGTGGTCTACAAATTGTTAATAATGCACTCTGTTTTAGATTTAAATATGTGCTTAAAATATGGATAAAATATCTAGATTTATACATTATGAATATAATTTACAAATATCTAAATTTATAAATAAGATATTTAATATATTACATAAAATTTAAAATTCACTCTCACCAGCCATGTTTCAAGTAGTCAGTAAATACATGTGCTTAGTGGCTGCCATATAGGGAAGTGCAGATATGAAACAGCTATTGGAGAGCCACTAAATAGGATTTAGAATCAATTATTTTTAGCTTTCACTTTTCCATGCATAAAAGTCCAGTTTGTGACTTTCTAATAAATGACAATGGATTTTTTAAATAATATAGTGTCATTATTAATAAACCAGGGAGGTTTTGAATACTACCTTATAAGGAGCTCCAAATCCTCATTTCAATAGCCTGACATATCTGCCAGAAGTTTCTAAATATCCTCAAACTCATTGCTTTTGGAAACTCTACTTATCTGCCATACACAGTTCTTCAAGGTTTCTGTTTCCCTTCTTCCTCTATTTATGCTTATGGTACCGCCAAGTCAACATAATCTTCAAAATCATGTCTCTGATTTCTTCCTCTTCCTCTCTTCATATCTCTAAAATGGTCACAGTGCTATTTCTTCAATCACGTAATTCTTTTTTGTCTTTTCCTCCTCTCTACAGTCATGCACTCTTATCAACCTTTTTCTCACTTTAATCTATCTTCCAAACAAAAGCCACAGGAGCCTTACTAGAACACAGATAATATGACAGATCCAACTACAAAATGAAAGGCAAACTCCTGAGCATAGCTTTAAGGAACTTCATAAACCCTTACACATGCTACTGCTGCCCCTGACAATGGCTTGGTGACCCCTGTTGGCATATTTTGAAACCTTTTCCAAATACCTGAAAATAAGTTCAAGGTCTTTAATCTTTGTGACCCTCAGTTCTTCTGTCATAAAGTGAGGGAAAGAATATTTACAGGACTTCCCTGGTGGTCCAGTGGTTAAGAATTGGTCTGGCAATGTAGGGGACGCCAGTTCCATCCCTGGTCGGGGAGCTAAGATCCCACGTACTGCGGGGTAACTAAGCCCGCACACCACAACTATGGAGCCCACGTGCTCTGGAGCCAGTGCACCAAAGCTAGAGAGAAGCCCACACACCGCAACAAAAGATCCCGGGTGCCGCAACTAAGACCCAACGCAGCCAATAAATAAATAAATAAATATTTTTTTTTAAAAAAGAATATTTACTTTCAGGGATAATTTAGAGCTTAAAATTAGGGATAAGTTAGAGCTTAAAATTAAGCCACGTAATAAATTGCTGCTGTTTATATCATCATCATCTTCAACATCATCATTCATTTGGCTCTAACCTCCACATTTCTGGTTGCATTTTCGAAGAAGTCTGCATAGACAAATGGCTAAAGATCCCTATGCTTCATTTCACTGGTGAAGAAAAATAGGTCAGACAAGGCACCATGCACTTGCCACGACCAATCGTATCACTAGGGTGTAGCCTCAGGATACCAATGACCTTCTCATTACTACTAAAAGTTTACTCAAAGGCTGTTGAAGCCTAATGCTATAAATGACTTTAAATTGTTTTTATCAGATTTCTGAATTTAGTGCAAAAACTTTCATTGTACTTCATCTACCTCTTGATGCAAAGATCTGAAGCCTGCGTGCGCTCAGACACATTACAATACCGAGTCTATCCAGTTGGTAATATTACCACATTACTACTAAATAAAAATGACTGGAATATTGTTACTATAAGACTTATCTAAATCTTCATTCTTTTCTGTTTCTTCCAGTTTTATTGAGATAAAATTGACATACAGCACTATAGAAGTTTCAGGTGTACAGCATAACGGTTTGACTTATATACATCATGAAATGATACCACAATGAGTATAGTGAACACCATCATCTCATATAGACACAACATTAAAAAAATAGAAAATAATATTGTTTCCTTGTGATGAAAACTCTTAGGATTTACTCTCTTAACAACTTTCACATATAATATACAGCAGTGTTAATTATATTAATCGTGTGTTGTACATTACATCCTTAGTACTTATTTTTCTTATAACTGGAAGTTTGTACCTTTTGACAACCTTCACCAATTTTCATTCTTCACTTTCATTTGAGCTTTTTAATTCTTTGAGTTTAGTTTTTTTAGCTCTTCATGCAGCAACAATTTAGGAACAGTCATTAATAAAATAGCTGCCTTTTGATTTAATAAAGGCAACTTGTTATTAACAAAAGCATCAAATTTGCTGAAAGATCGTAACATCTTTGTGAGGCTGTCCTAGCAAGTGAATCCTCTTGAATCTCAGCTTTCCTCACACAACAGTCTTATTTTGAAAAAACATTAAAAAATGCTTAAAAAGCAATTTATAAAATAAGAGGTCCTTAAAATAGAACTTTTATCCTCATAAAAAATAGGTGTAAAGTCAAGTATTAAGTTACTCTAATTAAAAGGTCTTCAGTTTCTATAATGCAAACCATGTGTTTGTGTTTGTTTCATTTTGTTTTTGAAACAGAGTTTAGAAGTTGTTAGAATATGTGGAGAATCCTCTCTCACTGGCGGTAAAAATATTTATGGTTATTTTTGAGAACCATAACAGAACAGAATGCCATAAGGACTGTAGGTAAATATAAAGTTGTGTCCTTTATTACTCAGCCATAAAAAGAAACAAAATTGAGTTATTTGTAGTGAGGTGGATGGACCTAGAATCTGTCATACAGAGTGATGTAAGTCAGAAAGAGAAAAACAGATACCGTATGCTAACACATATATATGGAATCTAAAAAAAAAAAAAAAGGTTCTGAAGAACCTAGGAGCAGGACAGAAATAAAGATGCAGACATAGAGAATGGACTTGACACAGGGAGAGGGAAGGGTAAGCTGGGACGAAGTGACAGAGTGGCATGGACATATATACACTACCAGATGTAAAACAGATAGCTAGTGGGAAGCAGCTGCATAGCACAGGGAGGTAAGATCAGTGCTTTGTGACCACCTAGGATGGGGAGGGTGGGAGGGAGGCGCAAGAGTGAGGGGATATGGGGATATATGTATATGTATATGTATAGCTGATTCACTTTGTTATACAGCAGAAACTAACACACCATTGTAAAGCAATTATACTCCAATAAAGATGTTTAAAAAAATTTTTTTTAAAGATATATGCAGGGCTTCCCTGGTGGCGCACTGGTTGGGAGTCCGCCGGCCGATGCAGGGCACGCGGGTTCGTGCCCTGATCGGGGAGGATCCCACATGCCGCGGAGCAGCTGAGCCCGTGAGCCATGGACACTGAGCCTGCGCGTCCGGAGCCTGTGCTCCGCAACGGGAGAGGCCACAACAGTGAGAGGCCTGCGTACCGCAAAAAAAAAAAGATATATGCAAATACTATCCACTTTGGTTATAAGACAGAGCTTATAAGATCTCAATTATTTTGTCATTTATGGCAAATGTTCAACAACTCAATTGTGGTTACTAGCTAATTGAGGGAAATAATGTACATGTTGCCCTTTTGTATGATTTCCCTCAAATACCAACATTATTTCGTTATATCATGTGCCTCAAAATGTGCTCCTTGGATCAACTGTATCAGATCCACCTGAAATGCTTGTTTGAAATACAAATGCCTTGGAGAATTTAAATTCTGGAGGCAGTGCCTGATCTGCATTTTAACAATCTCCTCAGATAACTCCTAGGTATTCAAAATTTAAAAACACCGCACTATATTTTTTAGAGTGAAAGAAATTAAATGACAAAGCCAAAGGCAGACGAAAGGCCACGTGGCCCATCTCCATCCTCTCCTCTAAATCACACTGAACAATTGGAAGGTCCTTACTTTAGGATATAGTCAGCATGCATAATTACCCTGTAGCATAACAGATCTGGTTTTCAAATTTTCTTGACAAAGTTTTGATAGTTTAAATAGGAAAACAGACTGTTGCTTATATATCCAACGTAAATTTATTTGTAAAAGTATCTTAATCAGTTTAAGTGTAGCACTTCTCTGGAGGGAAAGCTTACTTTTCATTGCCCTGCAAACATATTCAAATATATTTTACTCAAGTTTGCATTAAAATTCATTGATGACAACTTGTATAAATATCTTCAAGGCAAATTGAACAAAGACATCTATTCCTGAAAAATGAGACTCTCCCTTGGGAAAGTGATGATTATGATAATCAGTTGCACAAAACTCTAAACAATAATGATAAAAAATTAAAATAGTATGGTTAAGGAAAATAAAAGAATAATTGTCAATCTTCCCTCCCCTTACCTCTTCATATTTCTGTCACAGTCTCTAAAGGAAACACATATCAAATATTACATTTAGTCCTGAAGAAAACATTCTTTGAATAAAAGGCACAAATTAATAGCTATGCTCACAATTAAACCTAATATGTGGATAAGCTTATCATATGCCAGAAGTCATTCTTGTATATATTGTTCAATCAGTTCGTCACATATCTTTATCACAAGAATGACGCTAACTTTAAAAGGCCATGAATCCAGTATGTGGTTGTAATTTGACCTTCAGTTTTTTTAATTGGTTGAATAGCTAACTGTTCCTTCCCCTATACTTGAAACTTCTAAAAAAAAATGAGGATAGGGAATGGAAAGAAACCAATACAGCAATTGAAATTGTTCCTTTATATCGTTTTATGAATTCATAGATCCAAAATACTTTGGCAACAATAAACATAAAAAGAAATGTGCATATTTGGATGGAATGGCAGCAATTCATAAATTAAATGAAATTCAGGAAAGTTTTCTTTTAAAATTTGTTCTCTTTTTTCACCATAACAATTGTCTCAGTAGTGTCAACTCTGCATGTTACAGGATCAGTTTATGTCCATAAAAAGAAAAAATTATGTTAAAATACATTCCTTCTCTCATGTGTTTGTGAAAAATCAATCTCTGTAAGAAGCTAATGGCCCAACAAGCCTGATTTCTCCAGATGCAACATCTATTCTTTAGATCTTTTCACCACTGATTGGTCACCCATGGATTTGTGGAAGATTAAAAAACTTGAAGCTCTTTTTTAGTTTACTCAGGGGTAGAAGCACTAATTTCATCTAGAAGTATAGACAACAACATAATAAAAGTAAATTATTCTTAAATTAAAAGGGCTAATGAAGTTGTCAAAGATACTTAATTTACAGCGCGGCCTCCTAGGTATGGAGAACCCAGCACAACTTGACGTTGACTAGAGCTTATTGCACTAATTTTGCTTTAATTTAAATGACCAGTGGCAACTAAGACCCATGGTTACCCGTAAAAGATTCAAGCTTTTCTGAAAAAGATTAATTTATAATCCTTATTTCCAGTTAGTAAACATATATGTACTGACCAGCAAGAAACCGATAATGCGAGGCTGCTTTACTAGAAGGTTCCACTTTAAGAGTGCAGTTTAGTACATTTTGAATGTATAATAATGCATCATCTCAGTGTAGTGTTTTATTAGGTCCTCCTTTTAAAATTTTAGTTATTTTCCAGTTCACAAAAAAGCAAACTCTTGCCCCCCAGTTGGCTTAAGGTTCAGAATACCAGTCCTGCTTACATTTAGTGACTAGTTCACAGTTTGGGTGGGGTGGGTACAACTTTCTGCTTGTTAAAAGTAAAGTTAAATATGATTTTTCTTTTAAAGTTGCCTTTTGATTTTTCAATTAAATAAAATTTAAACATACAGAAATTACATATTAAAAATAAAAAGTTATCTATTCCATCTATACTAACATCAAATAGGCCATCAACTAATATTTTATGAATGGGCCACCAAAACACATTGCTACCAAGATAATACATAGTTGAATGAATTGTCATTCTCAAGTTGAGTGAAGTAACAGCCTATTTGTTCAAGGTGATATAGCAGAATTATTCTCCTCTTGTCTGCTTATAAAGAAATACACCTATTCTCATATTGTCTTAGCTTAAAAGTTGAACCTGAATAGCAAAAGTCTCCTCCACCCCTTCATAATTATGTTCAGTAATATTTTGCCTTCTCATTTAAATCAATTATATATATAACCCTTCTCTTATCCAGGGAAATGTCTGACTCATAAAATCATTGTTTCTGTTCAGCAAGAACTTTCACCTTTCTAACAGCAAGGTTTCCATAAGGGCAATTCAAGCAGACATTGAGAAGTTTCCAGGAAGTTTTAATTGAATCAGAACTGATAAAGATTAATTAGCTACATCTGTCCTCATGACAGCCCTGATGTGGGAACAATAATCAAATAAAAACTCTGTCAACAGAAATGGTCAGTGATAAAGACTTACTGCATCTCTCTATCTCAAATGCAAATCCCCACTGCAAAGACATTACAGAAAATGAAGTTACAATGAGATAGAGGATAAGTGACCTGCTGTGCTTGGAAATGGACCAATGCAGTCTAGGAACATCTAGCTCTTTTAAAAGTAACAATGGGTAAAACCAGATATTAATAACACCTAATGTCCCCTTGATAGAACAAAGTCTTAAAGGCATCATGCTTCCACATAGAGTGGACTATACATTGTCAGCACATTTATATACTGAAGGAAGATCTGTGTTTATTCATCTCTGATTTATAGATAACAGAAGAAGTGTAAAGGAGAAATATAAGGATGGAGAATGATTTATAGCTGATCATTAACAAAGAAAATTACACAACCATACTTTCTGCTCTCATGTCCAATTTATGATTTTAATCATTAAGTTGTTCCTCAGTGCTGGCAGGCAATTCTACTGTAATCTTTTAGCTACCTTAAAATGCATGGGTGTATTTGCACAAGGCCCACACTTAGAAACCATGCTTGGTTTTATGCAAAGCTGTCACTGTCTTGAATTTTTTAATAATTTAACAGGACTCTGACATTTTGTGTTGCCTGTGCGGGCTCTAGTCAAATCTCTCTTATATTCCTCTACTTTTGCAAATAATTATTATTGCTTCCTTTTATTATTCTAGTGTCTTCTCCTTTCTTGCTCTCAGTTTGATGGTTTGGGTATATTATTTTACTAAAAAGAAAATGAAAACAATCAAAAGAGAAATTCCACCTCCTCATGCAACCACATTCAGCAACCTAGCTACATCTATACACATATAAACTTGGGTCTCCTCCTGTTACACTGAATGAATGTTTCTTTATTTTATCTAAAGCCACCTAACCCACAGGGAACATGACTCCTACTTAATGCCTGGTCTAGTCAATCCCATGACAGGACAGTAAATCTGCCTAATTCTGGAATGCAGTATTAGGAAACCCATTTTGCCCTTGCACATGAGCTACATTCCCCATTTCCACCTTTAATACTACTAGAGATAATATATTGGGACCTCTGTCTATTCATTCTTTGTCTTATTTTTGGGGACAAAAAAATTTTTAATGTTGTTTATAAGAGTCCCTCAAAGACCTCAACCGCAATCACTTAATAAATATTTGTTGAAGGAATGAATGAGTGAAGCTAATCATGTTCTTAAATATTTGTTTGCTTAATCTACCAAGTAACCTTAATTTTAAAAAAATTTCCTAATTTTTACTTCCTTATCATAATTATGATATTTTATTCTTATTCCATTAGATAGTAATGTGGATGGGTACAGGAATCTATTTCAAGTAATATTGGGGTGCTCAAATAATTTACTTGAGAAAGTAATTTAGAATGGCTTTTGGTAAAATAGTAAAGTTATGGATGACTCTATAGAATTCAGATTTCACCCTCTCCCTACAACAGGCCATCTACAGCTTGGCTGAAGTCCTTAATTTTCTCCATATATCATAATGGACAAATCCCACAATTTGCACTCCTGTTACACCACTTCCAACCAAATCAAACACAAACAGCTCAGCTCAATTTTATTTTCCTTTAGAAATAAAGATAAACTTTCATTTCCCATGCTTATAGGAGATTCAAACTGAGAAGAATTAATTAGATTAATGTTTTCTAATATTGTTGATTTCATGAAAATATTTTAGAAACAGACTTGGGGAAGTTCAAACCAGTCTGAACCACTGGTTTAAATTACTACCTTCTGCCTACTCAAGTTCTGTAGTAGGAAAGTTTATTATTTACATTATTTAATATTTCATGAAAATATTTTAGGAACAGACTTTATAAAATATTTTAAGAACAGATTTTCTCCACTTGGGGAAGTGGAGAAAATAGGAAAGAATCCCAGTGAATTCCCCACTTTCTACCAGAGCAACTCTGTATTTGTCTTCCTTATTCATTGCGTTTCTCATAACATTTAAGATATTCTTCTGCTAAAAATTGTCTAAGTCCACTTACAGTTCTAAGTGATTAAATAAAATATTTTTGTTGAGTATGAGAAAAAAGCATATGGTCAATTTGTTACTCAAAGGATCTTTATCAAAGAAAGAAATGGTATATTTCTTCAGAAGACTGAATGACAAAAGGCAAGTGATTATGTAATTACAGGAGAAAAAGGATGAGTAGTAAACAACAAAAGAATAAGAAAAAGTAGCAGAAGCACATATTCATCCCTACTATCATTAACCTACTATCCTTAAGCACATAGGAAATGGGTTTACCCAGATTTAGGAATTTGAAAAAATTCTGCAATTCATAGATTGAGAGATGAATTTAAAATCAAATGAAACTCATAATGTTTAGTGCATAAATAATATCCTCATTAGTTTCAGGCCTTTAAGGAATTTCCACTTTAATATTATAGAGAATAATTTAATTTATATAAATATAAAACTAAAAATAGAACTACCTTTTGACCAAGCAATTCCACTCCTGGGTATATATCTCAAAAAACCAAAAACACTAATTTGAAGATACGTATGCCCCAATATTCATAGCAGCATTATTTACAATTGCCAAGATATGGATGGAACCTAAGTGTCCATAAACAGATGAATGGATAAAGAAGATGTGATGTATGTATGTATTATATATATATTATATATAATATGTATGATATATAATATATATATATACATAAAGCTACAATGGAATACTACTCAGCCATAAAAAGAATGAAATTTTGCCATTTGCAACAACATGGATGGATTTGGAGGGTATTATGCTTAATGAAATAAGTCAGACAGAAAGACAAATATTGTATGATATCACTGATATGTAAAATCCAAAAAATGCAACAAACTAATGAATATAACAAAAAAGAAACAGAGTCACAGATATAGAGAACAAACTAGTGGTTACCAGTGGGGAGAGGAATGGGACAGGAGCAATGTAGGAGTAAGGGATTAAGAGGTATAAACCATTGTGTATAATATAAGTTACAAGGACATATTGTACAACACAGGGAGTATGGCCAATATTTTATAATAACTAAATAGAGTATAACTTCAAAAATTGTGAATCATTATATTAAACACCTGAACTTATATTTTACATCCACTGTACTTCAATAAAAATAAGTAGCTAGGGACTTCCCTGGTGGCTCAGTGGTTAAGAATCTGCCTGCCAATGCAGGGGACATGGGTTCAAGCCCTGGTCCAGGAATATCCCACATGATGCGGAACAACTAAGCCCCTGCATCACAACTACTGAGCCCACGTGCCACAATTACTGACACCCACGTGCCTAGAGCCCATGCTCTGCAACAAAAGGAGCCGCCACAATAAGCCCGTGCACCACAACAGAGTAGCCCTCGCTTGCCGCAACTAGAGAAAGCCCACCAATGAAGACCCAACGCAGCCAAAAAATTAATCAATCAATTAAAAAACCCAAGAAAACAAAAACACAAGATAGTACTTCACATCCATTAGGACGGCTAAAGTTAAAAAAAAAAGTAACTAAATAAAGAATGAGATATGTTCATGCAAAAGCCTGTACATGAATGCCTATATTAGCTTTTATTTTATTTCTAAAACTTGGAAATTACCAAGATATCCTTCAATAAGTGAATGGATAAACTGTGGTATATGCGTACGATGGAATACTATTCAATGATTTTTAAAATGAGCTATCAAACCAGAAAAAGACATGGAAGAAACTTAAATGCAAATTGCTAAAAGGCCAAACTATATATAGAGTAAAAAGATCAATAGTCCCAGGAGTTAGGGGGAGGGAGGGAAGGATGAATAGATGGCGCATAGGGGATTTTTAGCACAGTGAATATACTCTGTGTGATATTATAATGGTGGATATATGTCATCATATATTTGTCAAAACTGTAGAATGTACAACACAAAGAGCAAGTGTGAACTGAGGACTTTAAATAATAATAATGTATCAATATTGGTCCATCAATTGTAACAAATGTACCACTTTAATGCAAGATGTGGAAATGGGAAGAGAGGAGGGGAGAAGCATATGGGAACTCTCTGTACTTTCTGCTCAATTTTTCTGAAAACCTAAACTGCTCAAAGATAAATAAAGTATTTTTAAGGCCCATAAAAATGAGAAGAGAAAATAAAAGTACAGTAGTGAAGTAATTCTACCTTATAAAAAAAGCATTAGAAGCCTATATATAGCATGATTTTTAACAACAAGGACTTTGAAGAGAGCTCAACCAGCATTTCAATTGAAGCTTTGCTGTTTACCACCTGTTTGACCTTGGGAAAAAAAAGTTTCAACCTCTCAAAAACTAAGTTTCATCATTTACAAAATAGAGGTGATATCTGTACCTATTTCCCTCCCTTTGTTTTTTCTCAATATGGAATATTCAAAAAACTAGTAATGTCCTTTTATTTGTTCTTTTGGAAATAAAAGCAGCATCAAGTTATGAAATGGTTCAGTTTGAACCACTGGTTTAAATTACTACCTTCTGCCTATTCAAGTTCTGTAGTAGGAAAGCTTATTATTTACATTATTATGAATATGTGCAATTCAGAAGTCTTGCTCATTTTCAAGCCTTAAAGAAGTGGTGAATTTATAGCAATAAGGCTCCAATCTGAACTTCATTAAGTAGAGGCAGTTCTCATCCAGATAAGGGCAACTTAAGGACATGATTATCTTATTGAATATTTCATATTAAAACACATCACCATGGGCTTCCTTGGTGGCGCAGAGGTTGAGAGTCCACCTGCCGATGCAGGGGACACGGGTTCGTTCCCCGGTCCAGGAAGATCCCACATGCCGCGGAGCGGCTGGGCCCGTGAACCATGGCCGCTGAGGCTGCGCGTCCGGAGCCTGTGCTCCGCAATGGGAGAGGCCACAACAGTGAGAGACCCGCGCACCGCAAAAAAAAAAAAAAAAAAAACATCACCAGCATTTAATAGAAGAGAAGTTTGAGAAGTATGAGAAGCCCTTTAAGTACTTACATGTTTTACTGGGCGCTTATATCACTATGCAATCTGTTGCTATTTGTAAAGTATTTATTTCACATTACTTCGATTGGTTGATTCAGGTTTTATTTCCATGGAGAACTACAGAGAAGCTTTTCGAACATTCTAAAACTCTCTTAAATCTGCTTTCTCTGTGGAATTCTTAAATTGTGTTGGTCTGGTACAAGGAATTATTTCTCAGAAATCATACTGGAAGAATTCTGAAGCTATACAAAACCATAAGCCTAGCGTTGTCTGAGAAAGGATAAGAGAGCTGTTGATTCAGAGTGGGGCTTTGCCCTCAGAGAACTTGGGCAGATTCTGTTCTCAGTGTCCTGCTGATTCATTGTTTGACCTCTCTCAAGAACTCTTCCTCGCTACGGGAAGAAAACGAGCAAAAGGTGTCAACATCTTCTACATTCTTTAATGACAACCTAATTAATAACCTTGCCTTATGATGCAAATCTGAAGCAGAAATATTGCTAAGAAATGCAAAGCATTATTATTATTTATGCAAAATGTGATAAGAAAACTGGAATGTATTAATTTGAAAAATTACGAGTAGTGTCTAGAGGGCTGGCACATATGCAAGGTGCTATTTGTGCTGAGATAAATTTACTTTCTATTTCTAAGATTCAAATGAGAGAAACAAATTGAATATTTCACACACAAATGCACAACTGTACAAGGCATCCAGGGATTTTGGAGTTGAATTTAGTTCAAAGTCAAATAAAGTTCAATTTTTGTACATTTTGCTTTATTTTGTCCATGAAAGGCCCAGCTGCTTGCCCAGCTGTCTATCAGTCATTCTCGATCATAGCTTTATTAGTGTGATTCTGTACTCCTGCTATATCCTTTGCAACTAAAAATTGTAGACATATATTTTCTTTGTTTGAGGGTCATACAGAAAAGCTTCTGACTCGATGAACACGAAGATTATAAAGAAGACATTATTTAAAGATTCTTATACAAAAATATGGCATTTATAAGAATTCAACCCTGATTGAGTTATTATGGCTTCCTTAGATAGTTGTTGAATGACCAATCATCTCAAGATAAACAACTCAGCTTGTGCTCAAATACTAGATTTCTATTATTCCCACTTCAATCTCAAGTCTCTATTGAATAACTTCAAATTAACAAACAAACAAAATATATCACAAGAAAGAATGTTATGTTTCTTAAGACCCATAATATTTGTCAGAATGAATAAAACAAAACACTTGCTGTGGAAAAGTGAAGGAATAGACCAGGATCAGAAGAACTTTCTCTGACCCCAAATGATGCTGTGATCTTTGGAAACTATCTGGACCTCCATTTACACATAACAATTGAGAATAGACTAGATGAATGTCTTTTCAAATTGTATTCCAGAACCTCTGGGTTCTATGAAGGTATTGTAGGGGAAGGTTAAGGTTACAAAAAAAGGAGAAAGAAAAGTTCGCACGGGTAGGATTTTCACTCCCCTTTTCATTAGAATCACTCTGCGCTTATTTTTCTTATTCTTGGGGATTATCATAAGATTTAATTTAACAAAAATGTTTCCTTTTCTACACATGCTTTAAATAATTAGGTTATTTCTATAGTCTTTTTTATATCTACCAGCCAAACTAGAAAAAAAATTCAATGATTTCAGACAAATCCTGATCAGCCTGTTCCTCAAACAGGTCTACATCAGAAGTTTGCCCCTCCTTTGGTTTATTTGTTGGTATTATGTACTTACTGTGCATGTCCACACAGCAAAACATATTCTAGCAATCCAAACCACCTGTAAAAGGCAGTAAGAAAATGTAAAACTCCATGAATCAATAAAGCTCCCTAAAGATATTACAAAAGAATATATAACTTTGCGTGCTGAATATAGAACTATTTTACATGGAAATAATATTTATATAAAATGTATGTACAGCACACGTATTTTTGGGTATCATGAAGTACTATATTTTCCTTTTTTATGAATCATATTGCTACTACCATTTCAGGGGTCCCCCTTCTTTACTGATTAGAGAGACTATACATTTAGAAAGTCTTAAAGTAGTATATTCACAGTGATTATAAAAATCCCAACTTATAGCACAAAAACTTGACTGCACTTATTTTTAATACATTTTTGTCTTAGGAAAAAACTTGACAAATCTAAGTATTAAATTAATATTCCTTATTCTTCTTAGATCATGAACTACAAGCTCTGTAGAAGCAGTTAATGATAAAGGTGAAATTAGGAGTTTAAGTAATCAGGTATCAAGAGAAATACAACATGAAAAATAGTAGGAATTATGAAGCAGTAAATGTGTTTAAATAAAGCAGATCTCCAAAATCATATATAAATATCAACTCAATTTGGATAATAGACTTAAATGTAAGAGCAAAACTACACAACTTCTAGAAGAAAATACGTTAAAAAAAATCTTTTTGAGGGCTTCCCTGGTGGAGCAGTGGTTGAGAGTCCGCCTGCCGATGTAGGGGACACAGGTTCGTGCCCCAGTCCAGGAAGATCCCATCTGCCGTGGAGCGGCTAGGCCCATGAGCCATGGCCGCTGAGCCTGCGCGTCCGGAGCCTGTGCTCCACAACAGGAGAGGCCACAACAGTGAGAGGCCTGAGTACGGCAAAAAAAAAAAAAAAAAAAAAAAAAAATCTTTTTGAAATTCTGTTAGACTCATCCTTAGATAGGACACAAAATTCAGGACTTATGAAGATAAATACATAAATAGGACTTTATCAGAAGTAGAAATCTTCCGTTTCCTGTTTTCATGCTAAAAACATGGCACGAGAGGCAACAAACTATAAGAAAATATTTACAAAATACATTATCAGTTAAAGAACTTGTATCTACAATATGTAAAGAATGCTTATAGCTCAATAATTTGAAAACCAACAGTCCAATCTAAAAAGGAACAAAAGATTTGAACAGACACTTCACCAAACAAGAGAATAGGCACATGAAAAATGCTCAATATTATTAGTCATCAGGGAAATGCAAATTAAACCACAATGAGCCAACTACTAGAATGGCTAAAATTAAAACAAAACAAAAAAAGACAATACAAATTTCTGACAAGGATGCAGTAAAATTGAAACGCTCAAAAATTTCCTGGTGAGAGTGCAAAATGTTACAACTACTTTGGAAACCAGTTTGACAGTTTCTTATAAGGTCACAAGCATATCTACTATACAATCCAATAATTCATAGGGTAATTACCCAAGAGAAATGGAAACTTGTGTCAAAAAAGGTCCTGTACACAAATTCTTCACTCACAATTGCCAAAAACTGGAAACAACCCAAACTTCCAACAACAGTTAAATGGATAAACACATTGTGACAGATCCATACAGTGGAAACCTATACAACAATAAAAAGCAACAACACTAATGAATATCAAAAGTATTGTGCTGACTGAAAGAAGCCAGACACAAAAGAGTACACACAGTGTGATTCTATCTATTTGACATGTGGAATAGGGAGAGCAGTGATTTCCAGGGGCTGAGATGGCTGGCAGCGATGAAGGAAGAAAGATTGAACATAAAAGGGCATCACACTTTGGAGTGATGGAAATCTTCTATATTTTGATTGAGGTGCTGCTTCCAACTGTATACATTCACCAGAAATCATCAAACTCTGACCTGAAAAGGGTGCTCTTTTAAAATGAAAATTATACTTCAATAAACATCTTTTCAAAAAATAGATCTAGCTAATTGTGGTTTAACAATAAAGGGCTAGTTTTTAAAAAGTCATTATAGAAAGATATGCATAGACATAGGATTCATGGAATATTTCAGTTTACTCAGAGCTTTTCAGTATCACTTTAGAGAACCATGTGTGATTTGAACTTCCTTGGCAAAACCTATGGGGAACTAAAACAAGAAAAAAAAAGAAAGATAAAAAGATACCTCCAAACAAACAAGAAAAGCTGGAAGGAAGAAACTTACAAGACAATAAATGTTGGGACATATAACGCATATTAAAAGAGCAGTAGGGCTTTAGATAGCACAAATTCTCAGGGCTCCTATCTCAATTAACTCTGTAGTGCCTCTCATACCACACTTCCTTTCCTGTGGCCATTTCTGGCTGCTGAGAATGGAAGAGCATCTTCTTATGGGATTTGCTAATCCCCCAACTCCTCAATTCTTAAGCAATAGCCCAGAGGGCCCTCCAAGTCGGACCAGAGTTCTAAGAGTAAGCAATATGTCTATGTTGTGTTTTATTTTTAAGATCAAAGAGTTGTCTCTTAATGGAGCTAATTAGGGGAAGTACAGAAAAAATTAGGTTTATAACATGGTGAACTTTCAGTTTTCAGAAAGTGCCACTGCCCATGGAACATATCCCCTCCCATACAGGTTTACTGATAATGGATCTTTTAATAGAGAACAAAGCCTTCAATTTTATAAGATAATATGTTTCAAATAGGAATCTATGGAATGCAATGTTTTGATCTGAACTTTTCCCATATGATATAAAAATTTGTAACTAACACTTTCCTCAGCGCAGGTCTTCATAGCTGGAGGAAGAGCACTGGGACGTGAGATGCCTCCACTGAGTGCAAGCCTGACAGACAAAGCCTGGACGCCAAGAGGTGAAATTGAGAATGTCAAGACACATTCCAGCTTTCCCTAAAAGGGTGCTGAATTGCTTAAAAAATAATCTCCAAGGGCAAATCATAAGCTTTCTAAATGAAAATGATTAAAAGGGTTAAATCTAACTCCATGGAAAACAAGCCAAAGAATGTAATTGGAAATTTCCAACCATGAGTCAGACTAGATGTATGGGTTCTATATCCACTATTATGGTTCCCAAAAGTGTAGGGTTTTTTCTTTCCTTATTGTTATGTAGAATTATTAAGGAAAGCCTACGCTTTGTCCTTATCCATTTTCTTGAAACCTGACAATATAGCCATTCATAAAATTCCACCAGTAACTTTCTATAAGATATCAAAGCAAGGACAGCAGTTATATGTTCTGGGGATTGGTCCTTCTTCTTCAGTGCCATGGTTGCTGAGTAGTTGATTTACTTAGTATCAACCATTCTGTAGGACATTCTACTGGGTTACAAAAGATGTTACAAAAAACCCAAACGAACTTTTTGGCCAATCCAATATATCTGTTACCTCATTTGCTTATTATACTAGATCTCTGTGGTACAAATATGCCCCCATTTAAAAATGAGGTGGATAAAATTTAACATTAGTAACCTAAATCCACACAGCTAGTGGGAGAACTGGAACTACAAATCAGATTCCAAACCCCACACTAATCGTACAACATGACATTCATATACAGGGATCAGTACAATGTGTTCCCCACAAAACAGGAAGTGAAAGAAACAATACTAATAAGTATAATCAGACTAGTTCTATGACCACCATTATATCAATATATTTTACTTCTGAGCATAGTTTTTTTTTTTTAACATCTTTATTGGAGTATAATTGCTTTACAATGTTAGTTTCTGCTTTATAACAAAGTGAATCAGTTATACATATACGTATGTTACCATATCTCTTCCTCTTGCATCTCCCTCCCTATCCCACCCCTCTATGTGGTCACAAAGCACTGAGCTGATCTTCCCTTGCTATACAGCTGCTTCCCACTAGCTATCTAGTTTACATTTGGTAGTGTATATATGTCAATGCTACTCTTTCACTTCATCCCAGCTTACCCTTCCCCCCCCGTGTCCTCAAGTCCATTCTCTACATCTGTGTCTTTATTCCTGTCCTGCCCCTAGGTTCCTCAGAACCATTTTTTTTTTTAGATTCCATATATATGTGTTGGCGTACGGTATTTTTCTCTTTCTGATTTACTTCACTCTGTATGACAGTCTCTAGGTCCATCCACCTCACTACAAATAACTCAATTTCGTTTCTTTTCATGGCTGAGTAATATTCCATTGTATATATGTGCCACATCTTCTTTATCCATTCATCTGTCAATAGACAATTAGGTTGCTTCCATGTCCTGGCTATTGTAAATAGAGCTGCAATGAACATTGTGGTACATGACTCTTTTTGAGTTATGGTTTTCTCAGGGTATATGCCCAGTAGTGGGATTGCTGGGTCATATGGTAGTTCTATTTTTAGTTTTTTAAGGAATCTCCATACTGTTCTCTATAGAGGTTGTATCAATTTACATTCCCACCAACAGTGCAAGAGGGTTCCCTTTTCTCCACACCCTCTCTCGCATTTATTGCTTGTAGATTTTTTGATGATGGCCATTCTGACTGGTGTGAGGTGATACCTCATGGTGGTTTTGAATTGTATTTCTCTAATGATTAGTGATGTTGAGCATCCTTTCATGTATTTGTTGGCAATCTGTATATCTTCTTTGGAGAAATGTCTATTTAGGTCTTCTGCCCATTTTTGGATTGGGTTGTTTGTTTTTTTGATATTGAGCTATATGAGCTGCTTGTAAATTTTGGAGATTAATCCTTTGTCAGTTGCTTCATTTGCAAATATTTTCTTCCATTCTGAGGGTTCTCTTTTCATCTTGTTTATGGTTTCCCTTGCTGTGCAAAAGCTTTTAAGTTTCATTAGGTCCCATTTGTTTATTTTTGTTTTTATTTCCCTTTTTCTAGGAGGTGAGTCAAAAAGGATCTTGCTGTGATTTATGTCATAGAGTGTTCTGCCTATGTTTTCCTCTAAGAGTTTTACAGTGTCTAGCCTTACATTTAGGTCTTTAATCCATGTTGAGTTTATTTTTGTGTATGGTGTTAGGAAGTGTTCTAATTTCATTATTTTACACCAACCTGAGCATCGTTTTGAAACATGTCTAATTCACATATCAATTTAATAATAATAATACTCCTTGTGCAGTATATATACAGGTAAGGAAACTGATGGGATAATTAAGTAACTTGTCTAAGGTCATACAAAGTAAATGATAGAGCTAGGATTCAAACCTAGGCAGTATGACTCCAGTCTCAAGAATCTTACCACTAGCTTGAATGGCCCTTTAAGTAATAAAAGCATGTTCTCAATATTAATGGCAATTATTATAATCCATTAATTCAACAAACATTTTTTGAGTGCCTACCTTATGTCAGATCTTGATCTATGTGCCTGAGATGAAGCTAGAATCAAAACATATCAAGGCCCCTGACCTCAGGGAGGTTGTATTCCAGTGGGGAAGTCAGAAAATAGGCATCATCAATAAGTAAAATATATGGCATGTCAGTGCTTTAGAGAAAAAAATGTTAAGTAAGTGAAATAAGAAAGTCTAGGTGTATAGGAAGTGAAGATTTCCTATTGATATTTTAAATGTCACTACAGAGATGACATTTAAAGAGAGAGCTGCAGGAGATGAATGTGTGTAACATGTAGATGCCTGGGGGAAGAGCATTCTAGCCAAGGGAACAGCAACTGCAAGGGTCCCAAGGCCAAAAAATGCTTAACCTCTATGAGTAACATCAAGAATACCAGTGTGGCAGGAGCAGTATGAACAAAGGAATAGACTAACAGAAGTGAAGTCAGAGATAAATGGAAACCTAGGTCCAAAGAACCTTGGAAGGACTTTGGCTTTTACTTTAAGAGTAATGAGATGCCATTTTTGGATTTTGAGCTGAAAGGTGTTTTGGTCAAGAATGGACTAAGAGGGGAAATGTCAAGGCAGGAAGATCCGTTAGGTTATTGTACAAAAACAGGTAAGATGATAGTGGTTTGGATTTGGCTAGTGGTGGTGGAGACAGAGAGAAGTATCAAATTCCAGATATATTTTGAAGGCAGAGCAAATAGAATTTCCTGAGGAATAGGATATAGGAAGTAAAAGAAGAGAGAGAGGTTAAATTTGACTCCTGTGTTTTGGAGTCACAGGATAAAGTTGCCATATCTTGAGATGGGGAAGGCTTTTAGAGAAGCTGGTTTAGAGCTTACCAGAATTTCATTTGGGGTCATGTTAAGTCTGCAGTGATGACTATACGGCAACAGGAAGAGGATGTCAATTACAGCAGTTGAATACAAGACTGCAGAGTGTGGAGAAGAGGACTATATGCATGAACATATAGATGGAATTTAAATTTCTTAGACTGGAAGAGATCACCAAAGGGGGAACTAGAGAGAGTAAAATTTTGAGGACCTATCTCCTAGAGACTCAATCATTAGGACATTGGGCAGAGGAGAAAACAGCAGAAGAGACTGAGAAGGAGCAAAGAGAAGGTCAAGGGGAAATCAGACGACCTGTAAACCAATGTTTCAAGCAAGATGGAATGATCAATTGTGTGAAATGCTGTTGATAAGTGTTAGTGTTGCCAAGGATTAATGATTTCATCTTAGTTTTCACCTTAGTTTTAGCAATTAGAGGACTTCGGTTACCTTGAAAAGAGCAGTCTCTGTGAAATTGAGGGCTGAAAGCCTGAGAGTGGTAGATTCAAGCAAGACTAGTAAAATGGAGAATGTAGAGAGAAAAAATGGGCAACTCTTTTGAGAAAATTTTCTGTAAAAGAGCAGAGAAGTAAGGTGGTGGCAGGAAGAAATTATAGTATGTTTCTATGCTGATGAAAATTATTCCAAGGTAAGAGAAAAAGCAATGATAAACAAGAGAGAAAGGAGAATTGCTGGAGAGGTGTCACTGAGGAGAGGAGATGAACTGGATTCACTGAACAAGAGGAGAGATCGTTATCAGATGGGAAATGGGAAAGTTCATTCATGGAAACAGGAGGGAAAGCTAAGGATGTGGATATGGCTAATAGATGCAGACAGGTGGCTAGAAGCACATGTAGGTTTCTTTCAGATTGGTACTATTTTCTCAACAAAATATGAAGTGAATAAACTATACTACAAATACAATCACCACTAATATTGACTGAGCATCAGCTATGTAGCAGGCACAGAGCTGGGTCCATTAATTATGTGATTTAATACATCTTTTAGTTTAGATATTATCCCTACATTACTATGGTGTAAGCTGATGTCAGCAACAAAACAACGTATATATTCGATTTCAAAAATATATTTTTAATTCCACACATGTTAATATTTAAAGAAAGCCAAGAGTAATCAAACAACAATATATACTAAAAAATAGTAGTTTTTTGAATCAAGTCAATTTTCTGTTAGCAAATTGAAAGTTGTCTTTTTTTCTTTCATAATAAGAAGATAAACCAAAAAATAATATAACACAGGGATGTGAACAGAGTTGAAAACGTAGGAATAATCACTCATTATGAAAAGCTTTTCTTATAAAGTTCATTATAAAATCAAAAACATATAGAAATCAAATAATATTTTCCATCTTCTATGTATTATCTGAAATGTTTAGTCAATTTTATTAACTTCTGTCAGAAGAAGAAAAATTTTTCTAAGACTAATCTCCGATTAATGACATGGCCACTCAATGTTCTCAAGTCTTTGCTAGATTTATGTTTTCAGCTGAAGAGTGGAAGGAAAACATGAAGTGTGTCTTTTTATTTGACTATGTTTCTTGCAAATATCTTTCATATAACACAGCTATAATTTTTAAGTTTAAAAATCAGAAGAGTAAAAGGAATGTGATGATGCCAACCATAAAGAATATAAATTTTAGAATAAGTTGTAAGAGCAAACAAAGAAAAAATAAGGCCCAGGTCATTGATTTTTACCTTTTCTAAGCTATCAGGAAAAACTACAAAAGAATTACTTTTACCGGATGCATATTAAAACACAGAGCTCTCCAGATACTCTTATTTTCTGAAAGTAGCAAGCAGAATCCTGCATATAAACTTAATTTACTTTTAAATTCTGTATTCATATCACAAAAGATGAAAAAGAAAATTAAAAAACAAAACAGGGAAGAGAAAGAAGACAATTGCAGAGTAGAAAATAAAGTCACCAGAACTGTCCTTAGGCCTATGACCTCTGAGAGCTGACACATTACTTCAGTCAATAGTGAAAAAGAATGTTTGCTGAATAAATCAATCAATAAATATTGAGCAGATATTTGGAACAGCATTTTGGGTTATTTTCCACTTACCTCTTTAGAAAATGACCTCTCCGAAGCTAACTGAATATATCCAAGAAAAATTAATCAACAGCCTGAATCTTGACTCAGAATGACTAGTGGTTTAAAAAGCTGATATGCAATAGACCAATGTGACCTTCGGCAAGCTGATTAACCTCTCCAATCTTTAGTTTCCACATCCATCAAATAAGAAAATATATATTTTTTAATTTAATGAGTTATTATAGGGTAACTTGTGATAATATAAATAAACAGCATTCAGGAAGGGGTCTGGAACAAAACAAAATGAAACGTCTGCTGCCATGATTATGACCTCGTATAGCCTTTCCCAACCTCACTGTGATGATATATTTCTCCCTTCTATTTCATAATTTTTAATAGGTTCAGAAACATCCATGTACATTCTTTAGGCATCCCACCACCCCAACTACTTAGTTCCTTATATTTTCATATGACAGTGAATTTGAGAACAAATTTAATTAAAAATTAGAGGAGGAAAGAACAGTGACTAAAATTTGGTTCTGATTATAGATATATAAAATAATTACTAATATTTGAATATTTTTGTTTATCCTATCTTTTCTATGACTATTGAACTGAAGACTAGGGCAAGAAAAGGAGATGTTGCCATCTTTTTCCTTTTACCCCTCGACAGCTTCTAGAACAATTTCTCTAATATTGCTGCTTATCTATTTCACCTTAGAAGCAATTATTTTAAAAATACATTTAGAATTGGGACTACTGTTTACCATGACCAAGCCTTTAACTGCCCTTATCCATTCCAAAACAGCTGCTAAATTTCATGAAGCCAGCAATTACAATTTGCTCCCCCAAATCCTCACAGCTTCTTGTAAATGGATTCTTTGTTTAATTCCATTCTAAACCAAATAAGAAATGGTGTTTTCATGAATCCAATGTGGTAGTTTCAAGGCTGAGATAGTTTTGTTGGGCATGGAGATTTAAGCATTTTTTCTCAGAAGTCCAACTGAAATCAAGCTATCAGATACAGCCATTTAACTTTACAGTAAATACCATCCCTAGTATCTAGCAATACTTTCACATATGTGCTAGAAGGAAAGAAGGGAATATTATAGCAACTTTCACAATTTTTCTGCAATTAAGTTCAGGGTAACTCAGAAAGTAAGACAGTCACCTATTGGAAAGAGTACAAAGTTTAAAGTCCAGACAAACTGCAGTCAAAATCTGAGCCACTTACTCGTGCAACTGTGAGAGGGTTACTTACTTATCTAAGCCTCAGTTTCCTCACTTAAAGTGGGGCAGCTATTACATATCTAGTGCGATTGATGTGGTGATTAAAAGTAGATAATGCTCGACACATAGTAAACCCCATAAAAGGTATTATCTTTCATGTAAAACTGATCAATCTTATAGAAAGATCTGGGAGTTCTGGAGAGGCAGTGTCTCCTAAACTTTACCTTAATGCTCCCACCATACTCTCTCTTGCTCTATGGTTCAAGACAGCAGCCACTGAAGACAAACTGTTCACTCTCTGTGTTTTGATGGGAGTCCAGAAACCACTGCTCTGGGATGATTATTTGGACCTTCATACACCCAGAAATAACCTCATCCTTGAAAATCTGTGAGTTATTTTAGGGAAGTCATGCTTATGTGGGGTCTGAGAACCTATAGAGAAGCCATAATTGGAGCTACATTGCTAACGGTCTTTGAAGTTCGTGGAGTATTAAAGCTTACATTGCACCCCAGCAGGTCTAGGAGCACCCAAGAAGTTCCTTCATGGTGCCTCATCAGATTTCAAGTCCCCTGTCTATTCACCACAGGCCTAAAGGAACAAAAGTCATTTGGGCTCCCTTTCCTGGTTGGCCAGCACTTACAGGACCCTAATAATCTGATCTGATGGCTACCAACAAGCAATGAAACCCAGAAACCTCTGGGAGGACTTTCAAGTAGATGATCCCAAACTGAAGGCTTTGAAAAAATTCACTAAGAAGAGTCTGATGATGACTTGAAACTAGTAGAAAGCAATAAGACTATATAAAGATATCCTTTAGATCTTAAAATATAATCTGGAATTTTAAAAACATTCAGTAAAGGAAATGAGAGAGAAGATGACAACGTTTAGGGAAAGATCAATGAACAGGAATATCTCAAAACATACAAAAAATGGTACTAGAATATAAAAAGTCATGGGAGAACAGTTAAGAGTCTGAAGGAAAAATACAGGAGGTTTGATATGCAAGTAATAAGAATTTAAGGGCTTCCCTGGTGGTGCAGTGGTTAGGAATCTGCCTGCCAATGCAGGGGACACAGGTTTGAGCCCTGGTTCGGGAAGATCTCCCATGCCGCAGAAAAACTAAACCCGTGCGTCACAACTACTGAGCCTGCACTCTAGAGCCCACGAACCACAACTACTGAGCTTGAGCGCCTAGACGCCGTGCTCCGCAACAAGAGAAGCCACTGCAATGAGAAGCCCGCACACCGCAAGGAAGAGCAGCCCCTGCTCGCCACAACTAGAGAAAGCCCACGCACAGTAACGAAGAGCCAACACAGCAAAAGTATGGAAAATTGGTTATTTTTTTTTAAACATCTTTAATGGAGTATAATTGCTTTACAATGGTGTGTTAGTTTCTGCTTTATAACAAAGTGAATCAGTTATACATATACATATATCCCCATATCCCTTCCCTCTTGCATCTCCCTCCCTCCCACCCTCCTTATCCCACACCTGGGAGAATTGCTTCTTAAAAAAAAAAGAAAAAGAATTTCAGAGCAAGGAAAAGGAACAGTTGGAGGAGGGAGAATAATCAAGCCAACAATAGACAAAACATTTTCTCAACTGCAGAAACATTTGAACTGCAGATTGAAAAGATTCACCATGTCTCAGAAAAGACTAATGAAAAAAACATATTTTTATAAGTACTCTGGTAAATTATCCCAAATTCCTAAAATGAGGTAAATTCTTTTAAGCCTCCATACAAAGTAACTTTCACAATAAAAAGAATCAGAGTAGCATTCAAACTCATCTGAAATCCCAGAAGGTAAAAGAAGTTCATATTCACAGGCCCCTGAGAAAGGACTGTAATCAATAACCCATACCCAGATGAGACACCTGTCACCTGGGAAAAGAAAAGAAGTATATCTCTGGATACACAGGGAATCTGAGCTTATGTCACTCACGTATTCCCATTTGCAGAAAATATGAGAAGGTACCAAATATCAACTGAGCAAGACTGGAGACCTTGGGATCGGAAAAAATGAAGGGAAGAATGGTAAGACAGGAACCTCGTAAAGCACACAGATAAATCAGCAGACATGATAGCCATGATAAGGCTGATGATTGATATGTTATGTTGTAAATATGCATTCTTTTTTGGAAATATTTTAATGTAATGTTTTTAGTTATAAACTATGTTACATATATAAAAGCTATAAAGAATATTCACGAACCAAACACCTAACTACTCCAATACCTTGATTGTAGGCTACAATACCTCTGCCTTACTGTATCAGCAGAGACCACTATCATTTTCTTGCTTTTTTGAGTTTATGTTTTAAAAAATATATATGTATATTTCTATATGATACATTCTTTGCTTTTCTTGTTTATAAGATTTATAAAAACTGGTGTCAGACTATGCAACTTTCTAGACCTTACTTTTTATGCAGTAATATGCTCATTAAGTCCATGAATATTTTTATGTAGATGATCTGCTTTCACTGCAGGATATAATCGACTGCATGAACCCACTACACTGTTTGTCTTTTTTTTTTGTTGGAGAAACCTGGTCGTTAGCAGTTACAAACAGCATTGGTATAAGCAATTCTATTTATATTTCCTGGTGCAATAGTTTCTCTAGAAAACATACCAAGATAAATGTATCAATTTTTTGTATATTAATAAATATATGTTCTACAAGGTAATGCCAATTTCATTGTCACCAGTAGTGTATGAGTTTTCAGTGAAAGTTGTCAAGATTTGGCATTGTCACTAAATAATGAGTCTTAAAAGCTAGTGACACATTAAAAGAGAAAACTTATTAAGTCTGGAATTAAGAATATTAAGCTATCTCCTCAAAATCTAGAGACTTAAAGTGATTTAGGGAAAGATGGGAAATATATGCATTTTTTTTTTTTTTTTTTTTTTTTTTTTTTTTTTTTGTGGTACGCGGGCCTCTCACTGTTGTGGCCTCTCCCGTTGCGGAGCACAGGCTCCGGACGCGCAGGCTCAGCGGCCATGGCTCACGGGCACAGCCGCTCCGCGACATGTGGGATCCTCCCGGACCGGGGCACGAACCCGTGTCCCCTGCATCGGCAGGCGGACTCTCAACCACTGCGCCACCAGGGAAGCCCAATATATGCATTTTTAAAATATGTGCATTTAAATATGCATTTTGTGGACAGAGGCACATTATACTTGTTTCTTTTTTTACATAATAATCACAAAATATGAATATAAAAACTAATGATTAGGGCTTCCCTGGTGGCGCAGTGGTTGAGAGTCTGCCTGCCGATGCAGAGGTCACGGGTTCGTGCCCCGGTCCGGGAAGATCCCACATGCTGCGGAGCGCCTGGGCCCATGAGCCATGGCCGCTGAGCCTGCGCGTCCGGAGCCTGTGCTCCACAACGGGAGAGGCCACAACAGTGAGAGGCCTGCGTACCGCCAAAAAAAAAAAAAAAAAACCAAAAAACTAATGATTAGAATGGGAGTGTAAGCACCAGCAGAAATGAAAGATATATTAAAAGCTCTAAAATTATCAATTTAGACAGAAGAAATTCCCTATCAGTTTATAAAATAAGAAATAAGAATGAAGATAACTAGAAAAATTCAGAGAGCAGAATTAAAAATCATGCAATAAAGCTATCATTAGTTACATTAAACGTGACTGACTTGACTGCTGCTTTCCCCTATTACAGAAGAGGGGCTGAAAAAAAAGCACAAAAAAGCCCCTCTGTTGTTTTTTCTTTAAAAGTACACATAAAACAAAAAGTCTAAAAATAAAATGAGAGTCAGCTATTAGACAAATGCAAATAGAAGCAAAGCAGAAGTGACAATATCAGTAAAGTAGAATTTAAAGTCAAAGCATCAAATAGGACAAGAGGCATGTAATGTAATCATAAAGACGCAACTTACAAAGTTCTTCTATAAACTCTGCAGTTAAATATAAAAACTCGAACTTACTCAAAGTACAAGGTGACCTTGATAAACAATTATAGTGTGAGATGCTAATTTACATCTTTCTGAATAGAACAGAATACAGAGCAAAAACATTTGTTAAGGAATGAGGGGTCTGAAAAATACGATTAAAAAGCTCAGTTATGTTGATTTATATTTTCTATCCATCTCTGTATCTATCTAATTATGTCTTATACTGTAAGAACTGAAATTCTTTTCATGTCTTATGACCAAGGAATATTTACAAAAATGCATCACGTACTTAGGAATTAAAAATATTCAGTATACTTTACAAAGAATAAATCAACAAATAAACTTAGAAATGATAAAATCAATAGAGTAATTTTTCCTCACAATTGCATCCAACTGATCAAGAAAAATATGTACTTATTTTTCAAATAAAAGGCCACAAAATAGAAAATATATGAATGTCTATTATTAATCAATCAACCAATAAACTTAGCAATGAATTAATTGCAACCATACAAAGAATGAATACTGATAAAAGTCACCATGCCAAAAGCTAAAAATTTGAAAATGTGAGAGATATTGCTAACAAATGCCTATGGTATACAGATATTCTATCTTTTCTTGACAATCAGCCTTGCCTTGATATTCAAATAATAGGAATCAACCAATAAACTTAGAAATGATAAAAAGACAACTAAAAACCTTAGTACAATGGCATTTTCTAAATGTTTTTCTTAACCCTTGGGTCAAAGAAATAACCAAAACTAAATTTACAAAATGTATTTTAAGGGCTTCCCTGGTGGTGCAGTGGTTGACAGTCCGCCTGCTGATGCAGGGGACACGGGTTCGTGCCCTGGTCCGCGAGGATCCCACATGCCGCGGAGCGCCTGGGCCCGTGAGCCATGGACGCTTAGCTTGCACGTCTGGAGCCTGTGCTCCACAATGGGAGAGGCCACAACAGTGAGAGGCCCGCGTACCGCAAAAAAAAAAAAAAAAAAAGAAAGAAAAAATGTATTTTTATAAAGATTTATTTTAGAAAGAGCTAAAGATCTACTCAGAGGAAATCTGATAGACTTGAGTATCATCATTATTAATAAGTAGGAACTGAAAAAAATAACTTAGTGCTCATCTTAAGAAACTGGAAGGTAAAAAAGTAAATGAATGAATAAACCAGTAAAGTAAGAAGATGTAATTAAATACAGGTAAATACAGTTGGCCCTCCATATCTGCGGGTTCTGTATCTGCAGATTCAACCAACTACAGATTAAAAGTATTCAAAAATATAAAATTCCAGAAAGTTCCAAAAAGCAAAACTTGAATTTGCTACAAGCCAGCAACTATTTACCTAGCATTTACTTGTATTTGCAACTATTTACATAGTATTAGGTATTATAAGTAATCTAGAGATGATTTAAAGTAGACAGGAAGATGTGCATTGGTTGTATGCAAATACTACACCATTTTATATAAGGAACTTGGGCATCTGCAGATTTTGGTATCCGTGGGGGTCCTGGAACCAATCCCCCACAGATACTGAGGGATGACTACACTAAAATAAAAGAAATACAAAATTAAAAAGGAACTTCGACTTTCCAAACTGTCTTTTAGTATTTCATTCTAGCTGCCTTTATCATCAGTGTCCTTTAATCACATTTTACAGTTAACTACCATAACACTCATAATAATAAAGAGCCTGGAGTTTTTAGAAAGAGAGATGGTCATAATTCATCATTGTTACATTAGTTCACTAGAATAGGTCACAAATGCAAATGCCTAAAGAATTCAGGTAACTGACATAATTAAGTACATCAAGACAGGTCGGGGTATAGTAGGGAAAGATGTGCACTGCTGTGAATTGGAACACACAGGCTGATCACAGTGCTTCAGGGAAACACTGCCATGTGGGAGTGTGCGCCAGTGCAGCATATCTTCCAACTTTTCAAAAGATGTCTATTAACTCAATTTTGTTTTATTTTGTTTCGCTTTTACGTGAAATTACTTGGAAACTAAAAACATTTTAAATACAGTGAGGAACTATGCTATGTGAACTAAAACTGTTGGCCCAATAAAACAGATCTACAGCTAAACTCAGTCCATGGGCGACTTGTTAATCACCCTCTTCCTTACAGCCAAAATCTAATGTTCCCTAGGGTATTAGAGCAAACACATAAACAGGAAACACAGCGATTTCATTTTTAAAGTTCCTCGACAAACTACCCCATCAGTGTTGTGTGAAAAATTAGACACTTTTAAAATACTCTCATTGTTTAAAAAATAAACATTCTATAGACAAGATGAAGAAAATTATGAAAATATTGAATTCTCCATCCAATTCACACTAGATTTTGTATCTTTAATTTTTAGAAACCTTTTCTATTAAAATACAAAATGTCTGCTATAATTTCTTTTATAAATTAAAAAAAAATTTTTATTTTGTATTGGAGTATAGTTGATTAACAATGTGTTAGTTTCAGGCATACAGCAAAGTGATTCAGTTATACATATATATGTACCTATTCTTTTTCAAATTCTTTTACCATTTAGGTTATTACAGAATATTGAGCAGAGTTCTCTGTGCTATACAGTGTTATAATTTCTTTTTGATTAAGTTTGTTTATAACTTTATGTAACGTGAAAAAAAATGAACTACCACAAAAGATTGCTAATATCTTAAAAAAGAGTATCCAATTCTATTCTTTGCTTATGAAAATTATTCATAATTCACAAATTATTCTCCAACTATCATATATTAAGAAAAGAACAATATTTCAACTGAAGTTTTCTGAATTAATGCCTCCTTGATAGCAATGACTACTGAAGATTACATTTAGTTTAATAGAACTTCTAAGAACCAAAAGATTTTTTACATTTTCCAATTTTTTATGCTTTTCTTGTTAACCCTTCCTACAATCGGCCTGTCCCCATGTGTTTTATTACTACCTCAAGTCTGGCCATTCCGTGTTAATTCTATCTCATTTAAAAATTCTACTATGTTCTACTTTTTTCCCCGTTTTCTCCGTTTTTTACTTCTCTTTGAGCCAATATCATCTTCTTTTCCTGCTCAACTGCAAGTCCCTACGTATTTTCTCCACTTACTTGTACAATTGGAATGTACAACCAATGCAAGCCTGAACTTTGTTAATAGACAATATTGCGCAGAAGTGGGCATAGCACAAGTACCACAAAACATAACAAGCCACCAAACTACATAGCAGCCGTAAAATTAAGCATAAGGAGACCAACAGTCTAATAGAAATCTTTTTTTTTTTTTTTTTTTTTTTTTTTTTTAACGAAACCACTCAGACGGCGCCCTCTCCCTCTTTCTCTCCCTAAAGAAGAGAAGAACGATCATCAATGGCTAGCGACAGCTGCAAAGACAACGCCAAGAGCCAGCTTCACGCTCAGGAGAGAACACTGCGTCTCCTCCTCGTGGTTTCGGGTGCTCTACACGTTCAGAGAAACTTCTCTAGTAACGAACTATAGAAATGATCCCTGAAAGTATAGTCTTTCTAATAGAAATCTTAAGTACATAACTTTTGAATTAATTGTAACAATACAAAAGATGAATACTGATAAAAAGTCACCATGGCAGAACTAAAAATTTGAAAACATGGGAGATACTGCTAAAAAACGCCTAGAGTATACAAGTATTACTTCTTTCCTTAACAATCAGCATTGCCTTGATATTCAAATAATAGGAAATTGAAATGCTACAGAAAATTCTCAAATCTACACAAAGCAGAATCAAGTTAGTATAAGTAGGAAACCTGTATTCATTTTACTATATATCTCAAAAGATAAGCAATAAGTAACCACCCATAGTTCAGAAGACACCAAAATTAAGAAGCACGTTATATGGTAGAAAATTATGCTTATAATTATATATATACCAATATTTGAGCATCTGGAATGTTCAAAGTGAGTATATACATATGACGGTGCCTGCTATTTGATGAATTTAATTGCTTTAAAATCAATGTACTGACACTAATCAAAATTTCCATACCAAGGGATTTGGACCAGTAAGGTGAATGTACTTAATTTTCATAAGAAAAGATCTCAGCATTATCTCTTGAAGGTTGAATGCCCAAACTTGATCCCAAATGTATTAGTCATTTGGATATGCAGTCTGTGATCAACCGAATACTAAACCCACTATTTCCCCTGCACAGTAGTCCCCCTTATCTGTGGGGGATACATTCCAAGATTCCCAGTGGATGCCTGAACTGAAGACAGTATCAAACCCTATATTCACTATGCTTTTTCTTATGAAAAAGTTTAATTTATAAATTAATCATGATAAGAGATGAGCAACAGTAACAAATAGTAAAATAGAACAATTATAACAATCTACGGGTATAAAAGTTATGTGAATGTGGTCTCTCTATCTCTCTCAAAATATTGTATTGTACACAAATACATCTTAACTAAGCCCTTATCATGCACTGTGGCCATAACTTTTGCAGTTTGAGCTGTGACAGCAAAACTAGCCCAAATTTCTTTTTCCTTCTTCACAATTTCATGGGTAGAAGATTTGCTCTTGTCGTAGATCTTAGCAACCTCAGCGTACAATTTCTTTTCTTTCCTGATTAGGTCAAGAACTTTCACCTTGTCACTTAAAGGAAGCACTTTATGGCTTCTCTTTAGCATCTCTGAATTGCCAGCGTCACTACTCTTGCACTTTGGGGCCATTATTAAGTAAAATAAGGGTGACTTGAACACAAGCACTGCAACACTGCCACAGTAGATCTGTCTATTACGTGACTAACAGGTGGAATATGCTGGACAAAGAGATGGTTCATGTCCAGGGCAGGGACAGGACAGGACAGTGTGAGAATGGTACATAATTTAAAACACATGAATTGTTTATTTCTGGAATTTTCCATTTAATACTTTTGTAGCACGGTTGATGCAGGTAACTGAAACCATGAATAAGGAGGGACTATTGTAATTTTTCAAAGAAAGATAGAGAATTTAGTTCAGCATAATCTTCCAAAATAGTATTGCATTTAGGGCTTGTATTTATAAAGGAATCACACCATCCTATGCCAGAAATCCTGGCCTGTTAACTTCCCGACACTGCAACCCAACCTCCGTATCTCCAGCTCCAAATGTCGTAGCCATCCTCAATTCCAATGGAGGTTAGAATGGCTACGGATACACGGGCTGCCCACTATTTATGAGAAACTGTCACCTAAATCGCAGAAACCCATTTTTGCAAATTCACAATACAATAGAGACATGAGGGGGAAAAATACCTCTTATTCAGGGAGACCATCAAGATGGCAGAGGAGTAAGACGTGGAGATCACATTCCTCCCCACAAATACAACAAAACTACATCTACCTGTGGAACAACTCCTACAGAACACCTACTGAACGCTGGCAGAAGACCTCAGACTTCCCAAAAGGCAAGAAACTCCCCACGTACCTAGGTAGGGAAAAAGAAAAACAGAGACAAAGAATAGGGACAGGACCTGCACCTCTGGGAGGGAGCTGTGAAGGAGGAAAAGTTTCCACACAATAGGAAGCCCCTTCACTGGCGGAGACAGGGGTGGGCAGGGGGGAAGCTTTGGAGCTACAGAGGAGAGGGCAGCAACAGCAGTGAAGAGGGCAAAGGGGAGAGATTCCCGCACAGAGAATCAGTGCCCACCAGCACTCACCAGCCCGAGAGGCTTGTCTGCTCACCCGCTGGGGTGGGTGGGTGCTGGGAACTGAGGCTTGGGCTTCAGAGATCAGACCCCAGGGAGACAGAGGACTGAGGTTGTCTGCGTGAACATATCCAAAGGGGGGCTGGTGCACCACAGCTAGCGAGGAGGGAGTGCGGGAAAATGTCTGGACCTACCTAAGAGGCAAGAGACCATTGTTTTGGGGTGTGCGAGGAGAGGGGATTCAGAGCACTGCCTAAATGAGCTCCAGAGACCGGTGCGAGCCATGGCTATCAGCATGGACCCCAGAGACGGGCATGGGAGGCTAAGGCTGCTGCTGCAGCCACCAAGAAGCCTGCGTGTGAGCACAGGTCACTATCCACACCTCCCCTCCGGAAGCCTGTGCAGCCCACCACTGCCAGGGTCCCGTGATCCAGGGACAACTTCCCCGGGGGAACACACAGGGCACCTCAGGCTGGTGCAACGTCATGCCGGCCTCTGCTGCTGCAGGCTCACCCCACATTCCATATCCATCCCTCCCCCTGGCCTGAGTGAGCCAGAGCCCCCACATCAGCTGCTACTTTAACCCCATCCTGTCTGGGTGGGGAACAAACACCCTCAGGTGACCCACACACAGAGGCAGGGCCAAGCACAAAGCTAAACCCAAGGAGCTGTCAGAACAAAAGAGAGAAAGGGAAATCTCTCTCAGCAGTCTCAGGAGCAGCAGATTAAATCCCCACAATCATCTTGATGTACCCTGCATCTGTGGAATACCTGAATAGAAAATGAATCATTCCAAAATTGAGGCAGTGGACTTTGGGAGCAATGATAGACTTGGGATTTGCTTTCTGTATCTAATTTGTTTCTGGTTTTATGTTTATCTTAGTTTAGTATTTACAACTTATTATCATTGGTAGATTTGTTTATTGATTTGGTTGCTCTCTTCCTTTTTTTCATATATATATATTTTTCCTTTTTTCTCTTTTTGTGAGTGTGTATGTGTATGCTTCTTTGTGTGACTTTGTCTGGATAGCTTTGCTTTTACCATTTGTCCTAGGGTTCTGTCCGTTTTTTTATTTTGTTTTTGTTTTTTAAGTAGATTTTAGCACTTGTTTTCATTGGTAGATTAGGTTTTTGGTTTGGTTGCTCCTTTCTTTCCTTCTTTTTTCTAACCACTATTTATTTTTAACAATATCTTTTCATTTTTTATTTTAATAAATTTATTTTACTTTTATTTATTTATCTTTTCTTTCTTCCTTTTTCTCCCTTTTCTTCTGAGACGTGTGGCTGACAGGGTCTTGGTGCTCCAGAGAGGCGTCAGGCCTGAGCCTCTGTGGTGGGAGACCCGAGTTCAGGACATTGGTCCACCAGAGATCTCCCAGCCCCACATAACATCAAATGGCCAACGCTCTCCCAGAGATCTCTATCCCAACGCTAAGACCCAGCTCCACTCAATGACAGCAAGCTACAGTGCTGGACACCCTATGCCAAACAACTAGCAAGATAGGAAAACAACCCCACACATTAGCAGAGAGGCTGCCTAAAATCATAATAAGGTCACACACAGCCCCAAACACACCTCCGGCCGTGGTGCTGCCCACCAGAAAGACAACATCCAGCCTCATCCACCAGAACACAGGCACCAGTCCCCTCCACCAGGAAGCTATCAGCTGCAGCAACCTATCAGCTGAAACAACATTAGCCACTGGGGGCAGACACCAAAAACAGTGGAAACTGCAAACCTGCAGCCTGCGAAAATGAGACCCCAAACTGTAAATTAAGCAAATTGAGAAGACAGAGAAACACACAGCAGATGAAGAAGCAAGGCAAAAACAGATCAGACCAAACAAATGAAGAGGAAATAGGCAGTCTACCTGAAACAGCATTCGGAGTAATGATAGCAAAGATGATACAAAATCTTGGAAACAGAATGGAGAAAATACAAGAATGTTTAACAAGGACCTAAAAGAACTACAGAGCAAACAAACAATGATTAACAACAAATAAATGAAATTAAAAATTTTCTAGAAGGAACCAATAGCAGAATAACTGAGGCAGAAGAATGGATAAGTGAACTGGAAGACAAAATAGTGGAAATAACTACTGCAGACCAGAATAAAGAAAAAAGAATGAAAAGAACTGAGGACAGTCTCACAGACCTCTGGAACAACATTAAGTGCACCAACATTTGAATTACAGGAGTCCCAGAAGAAGAAGAGAAAAAGAAAGGGATTGAGAAAATATTTGTAGAGATTATAGTTGAAAACTTCCCTGATATGGGAAAGGAAATAGTCAACCAAGTCCATGAAGTGCAGAGAGTCCCATACAGTATAAATCTAAGGAGAAACATGCCAAGACACATATTAATTAAACTATCAAACACTGAATACAAAGAAAAGTATTAAAAGCAGGAAGGGAAAAACAACAAGTAACACATAAGGGAATCCCCATAAGGTTAACAGCTGATCTTTCAGCAGAAACTCTGCAAGCCAGAAGGGAGTGGCAGGACATATTTAAAGTGATGAAAGGGAAAAACCTTTCCCTTAAATATGCAAGCCATATTTAAAGTGGCGCGGTGGTTATGGGTCTGCCTGCCGATGCAGGGGACACGGGTTCGTGCCCCGGTCCAGGAAGATCCCACATGCCGTGGAGTGGCTGGGCCCGTGAGCCATGGCTGCTGAGCCTGCGCGTCCAGAGCCTGTGCTCTGCAATGGGAGAGGCCACAACAGTAAGAAGCCTGTGTACCACAAAAAAAAAAAAAAAAAAAAAAAAGTGATGAAAGAGAAAAACCTACAACCAAGATTCCTTTACCCAGCAAGGATGTCATTCAGATTCAACAGATAAATTAAAAACTTTACAGACAAGCAGAAGCCAAGAGAATTCAGAACCACCAAACCAGCTTTATAACAAATGGTAAAGGAACTTGTCTAGGCCAGAAACACAAGAGAAGGAAAAGACCTACAATAACAAAACCAAAACAATTAAGAAAATGGTAATAGTAACACACATATCGATAATTACCTTAAATGTAAATGGATTAAATGCTTCAACCAAAAGACATAGACTGGCTGAATGGATACAAAAACAAGACCCATATATATGCTGTTTACAAGAGACCCATTTCAGACCTAAGGACACATAGTGACTGAAAGTGAGGGGATGGAAGAAGATATTCCATTCAAATGTAAATCAAATGAAAGCTGGAGAAGCAATTCTCATATCAGACAAAATAGACTTTAAAATAAATACTATTACAAGAGTCAAAGAAGGACACTACATAATGATCAAGGGATCAATGCAAGAAGAAGATATAACAACTGTAAATATTTATGCACCCAACATAGGAGCACCTCAGTACATAAGGCAAATGCTAACAGCCTTAAGAGGGGACACTGACAGTAACACAATCATAGTAGGGGACTTTAACACCCCATTTTCAACAATGGGTAGATCATCCAAAATGAAAATAAATAAGGAAACACAAGCTTTAAACAATACATTAAACAAGATGGACTGATGTTGATATTGATAGGACATTTCATTCAAAAACAACAGAATACACTTTCTTCTCAAGTGCTCATGGAACATTCTCCAGGATAGATCATGTCTTGGCTCACAAATCGAGCCTTGGTAAATTTAAGAAAATTGAAATTGTATCAGGTATGCTTTCTGACCACAACACTATGAGAGTAGATATCAATTAGAGCAAAAAAAACCTGTAAATAATACAAACACATGGAGGATAAACAATACACTACTAAATGACCAAGAGAGCACTAAAGAAGTCAAAGAGGAAATTTAAAAATACCCAGAAACAAATGACAATGAAAACACGAAAACCCAAAACCTATTGGCTGCAGCAAAAGCAGTTATAAGAGGGAAGTTTATAGCAATACAATCCCACCTCAAGAAACAACAAACATCTCAAATAAATAACATAACCTTACACCTAAAGCAATTAGAGACAGAAGAACAAAAAAACCCCACAGTTAGCAGAAGGAAAGAAATCATAAAGATCAGATCAGAAATAAATGAAAAAGAAATGAAGGAAACTATAACAATGATCAATAAAACTAAAAGGTGGTTCTTTGAGAAGATAAAAAAAAATTGATAAAATATTAGCCAGACTTATCAAGAAGAAAAGGGAGAAGGCTAAAATCAATAGAGTTAGAAATGAAAAAGGAGAAGTAACAAATGACACTGCAGAAATACATAGGATCATGAGAGACCACTACAAGCAACTATATACTAATAAAATGGAAAACCTGGAAGAAATGCAGAAATTCTTAGAAAAGCACAACCTTCTGAGACCAAACCAGGAAGAAATAGAAAATATAATCAGTCCAGTCAAAAGCACTGAAATCGAAACTGTGATTAAAAGTCTTCCAACAAAGAAAAGCCCAGGACCAGTGGGCTTCACAGGGGAATTCTATCAAACATTTAGAGAAGAGCTAACACCTATCTTTCTCAAAATCTTCTAAAATAAAGCAGAGGGAGGAACACTCCTAAACTCATTCTACGAGGCCATCATCACTCTGATACCAAAGCCAGACAAAGGTGTCACGAAAAAAGAAAACTACAGGCCAACATCACTGATGAACACAGATGCAAAAATCCTCAACAAAATACTAGCAAACAGAATCCAACAGCAGATTAAAGGGATCATACACCATGATCAAGTCGGGTTTATCCCAGGAATGCAAGGATTCTTCAATATATGCAAATTAATCAACATTATACACCATATTAACAAATCTAAGGAGAAAAATCATATGATCATGTCAATAGATGCAGAGAAAGCTTTCGACAAAATTCAACAGACATTTATGATAAAAACCCTCCAGAAAGTAGTCCTAGAGGGAACTTTCCTCATCATAATAAAGGCCATATATTACAAACACTCAGGCAACATCGTTCTCAATGGTGAAAAACTGAAACCATTTCCACTAAGATCGGGAACAAGACAAGGTTGCCCACTCTCACCACTATTATTCAACATAGGTTTGGAAGTTTCAGCCACAGCAATCAGAGAAGAAAAAGAAATAAAATGATGCAAATCAGAAAAGAAGAAGTAAAACTGTCACTGTTTGCAGATGACATGATACTATATGTAGAGAATCCTAAAGATGCTACCAGAAAACTACTAGAGCTAATCAATGAATCTGGTAAAGCAGCAGGATACAAAATTAATGCACAGAAATCTCTTGCATTCCTATACACTACTGATGAAAAATCTGAAAGAGAAATTAGGGAAACACTCCCATTTACCACTGAAACAAAAAGAATAAAATACTTAGGAATAAACCTACCTAAGAAGACAAAAGACCTGTATGCAGAAAACTATAAGACACTGATGAAAGAAATTAGAGATGATACAAACAGATGAAGAGGTATGCCATGCTCTTGGATTGGAAGAATAAACATTGTGAAAATGACTATACTACCCAAAGCAATCTACAGATTCAATGTAATCCTTATCAAACTACCAATGGCATTTCTCACAGAACTAGAACAAAAAATTTCACAATTTGTATGGAAACACAAAAGACCCCGAATAACCAAAGCAATCTTGAGAAAGACAAACGGAGCTGGAGGAATCAGGCTCCCTGAATTCAGACTATACTACAAAGCTACAGTAATCAAGACAGTATGGTACTGGCACAAAAACAGAAATATATATCAATGGAACAGGATAGAAAACCCAGAGATAAACCCACACACATATGGTCACCTTATCTTTGATAAAGGAGGCAAGAATATACATTGGAGAAAAGACAGCCTCTTCAATAAGTAGTGCTGGGAAAACTGGACAGCTACATGTAAAAGAATGAAATTAGAACACTCCCTAAAACCGTATACAAAAATAAACTTAAAATGGATTAAAGACCTAAATGTAAGGCCAGACCGTATAAAGCTCTTAGAGGAAAACATAGGCAGAATACTCTGTGACATAAATCACAACAAGAGCTTTTTGACCCACCTCCTAGAGAAATGGAAATAAAAACAAAAATAAACAAATGGGACCTAATGAAATTTAAAAGATTTTGCACAGCAAAGGAAACTATAAACAAGATGAAAAGACAACCCTCAGAATGGGAGAAAATATTTGGAAGTGAAGAAACTGACAAAGGATTAACCGTCAAAATATACAAGCAGCACACGCAGCTCAATATCAAAAAAACAAACAACCCAACCCCAAAATGGGCAGAAGACCTAAACAGACATTTCTCCAAAGAAGATATACAGACTGCCAACACACACATGAAAGGATGCTCAACATCACTAATCATTAGAGAAATGCAAATCAAAACTACAATGTGGTATCACCTCACACCAGTCAGGATGGCCATCATCAAAGAATCAACAAACAATAAATGCTGGAGAGGGTGTGGAGAAAAGGGAACCCTCTTGCATTGTTGGTAGGAATGTAAATTGATACAGCCACTATGGAGAACAGTAGGGAGGTCCCTTAGAAAACTAAAAATACAACTACCATACGACCCAGCACTCCCACTACTGGGCATATACCCTGAGAAAACCATAATTCAAAAAGAGTCATGTACCACAATGTTCATTGCAACTCTATTTACAATAGTCAGGACATGGAAGCAGCCTAAGTGTCCATCAACAGATAAATGGATAAAGAAGATGTGGCACATATATACAATGGAATATTACTCAGCCATAAAAAGAAATGAAATTGAGTTATTTGTAGTGAGGTGGATGGACCTAGCAACTGTCATACAGAGTGAAGTAAGTCAGAAAGAGAAAAACAAATACCATATGTTAACACGTATATATGGAATCTAAAAAAAAGAAAATGGTTCTGAAGAACCTAGGGTCAGGACAGAAATAAAGACGCAGACTTAGAGAATAGACTTGAGGACACGGGGAGGGGGAAAGGTAAGCTGGGACGAAGTGAGAGAGTGGCATGGACATATATACACTACCAAATGTAAAATGGATAGCTAGTGGGAAGCAGCTCAATACATTGTGACCACCTAGCAGGGTGGGAGAGGGTGGGTAGGAGGGAGACACAAGAGGGAGGAGAAATGGGAGTATATGTATATGTAGCTGATTTACTATGTTATACAGTGGAAAGTAACGCAACATTGTAAAGCAATTACACTCCAATAAAGATGTTTTAAAAATAAATAAATAAACCTCTTTTTCCCTTTGTATTTTTATTCTGAAGTTTATTTTGTCCATTACAGGATATTCTTAGTCCATTCTCCTGCCCTGGATCATAATATTGTGTTGATGCTAAGACATAGAGCATCTAACCATTTAAAAATCTCCTTTAGGGAAGAGTTAATTTTTTTTTTTTTAATCAACAGGATCTGACTTAATTATGGCTTATTTATTTATTTATTTTGTAAAGAAGATGTTGGGGGTAGGAGTTTATTAGTTTATTTATTTTTTCTGTGTTGGGTCTTCATTTCTGTGGGAGGGCTATCTCTAGTTGTGGCAAGCGGGGGCCACTCTTCATCGCGGTGTGCGGGCCTCTCACTATCACGGCCTCTCTTGCTGCGGAGCACAGGCTCCAGACGCGCAGGCTCAGTAGTTGTGGCTCACGGGCCTAGTTGCTCCGCGGCATGTGGGATCCTCCCAGACCAGGGCTCGAACCCATGTCCCCTGCATTAGCAGGCAGATTCTCAACCACTGCGCCACCAGGGAAGCCCTGGCTTAGTTATTTTAAATCTAGTTTTCCTTACCCAATGTAACTCCCCACCACACACATATTTGTGTATTAAAGTTTAATTTCATACATAAATCAAAAGAAAAATCAGACAGTTTAATTACTGTAACTCACATTTGAACTTCATTCAGCTAAATTTTTAATTTGAAGCAGAATGAAAGACTTATGAAATCTGATGGAATAATATGTAAAGCAATCAACCAAAATGAGAGTTCAGAGAGTCAAAACCAGCTATGAACAGATATCACTGAAGAAAAAAAAATCCAAAAGGTAAAGATAAAATTGTAGATGGCTGCCAGCTTCAACCTTTCCCCCTTTTTGTACCCTATAGCCAATTTGTCAGCAAATATGGTGGGTTCTTTCTCCTAAATATCTTACAGGCATTATTAATTTAGTTAATGAACATATAGAGAGTCTTTAATAAATACCAGATACTGTTTTAGCAGCAAATACATAGTAGTGAGCAAAAGAGACTAAGTCTTGCCCTCTTGAGCCTGTGTTTTATAATGTACTGCTGCTATTGGTATAAGCACGATCAAGAAAATTATAGCAGGACAAGAAAATGTTAGAGGATAATATTTCAGATTGGGGATTACAACCTATAGAGGTAACATTTGATCAAAGTGTAAGTGACGTGTAGAACTGAGCCTTCCTCCAGGTTTGTTCAAAGGACCTGGAATCCTCTCTGTATCTAGAGTTACTTACATCTTCTGTTTCCTTTATCTGTACATTTGCTTGTATTGTTCCCTCTCTAAAATGCCCACCACCCTTTTTGCTGCTTTTTAGAATCCAATCAGTTTCTTGCATGCTTCCATAACCCTGTCTCAAAAAACTCCAGTCAATACTCAACTTCTATCTTTCATGGCCAGCTATCCCACTTACTGTGATCTGCACCAAATGTCATTGAACTTAGAATCTAAAAGAGAAAAGAAGTGATACTTATAGAACTTCTAATATGAACCAGGATCCCTGCCCATAGCCTCTTACGTATTATCTCACTAAATATTCATGATACTTCTATAAGGTAGGTATTACTATTCAGTTTTACAGATGAGGGAACTGACCTTCTGAGAGATTCTGACCACACAGCTATTAAATGGCAAAGCCAAAACCCATACCCAGTTTTATACAATTTCATATATTTAATTTTATTTAGTTATTTATTTATACTCCTCCATCAAAACAGTTTGTCCCATGTCTTTCTTCCAAGGTAAGGAGTTAGATGATTTTCAGTGCTTTTGCCTGGAATTCTGTTAGGTTTCTCCTCTACGTATTAAATTCTTCAGGGCTCAGCATGATACAATGCCTTTCCAAATTAGTTAAGGTACACTTGGAATCAAAATTGCACAGAGTGGAGCCATTTCTTTCTTTACTTGTGTGATTCGTAATCCTTTTTCTAAACGAAATTATTTAAGAATCTAAAGCAAGCTCTAGACACTCTCCCCAGAAAAATAATGAATACAATTACATTACAATTACAATTGGCACACCTGAAACTCATCCCTGGACTCCTTGCTCTGAATGCATGTATTTAAACTACCCAAGAAAACTACCTATTCCTTGAGAACAGCAGCTATGATTTATTTTCTCTTGAGCTCCCTGCAGTGCCTGGTACAGTGTTGAACAAATATACTAAGTGACTTGCCTGTCAAAGAATCTTGTGCTTTGGATTATGCAAAGTGATAGGTTTTCAGCATAAACTCATCTAATTCCAGTTTGCAAAATAAGAAAGTTGGATGCATTTTGCAGCACCCAAAGATCAGGGGATTATAACTTTAAAAAGGGAGCACGATAGAGTTCAACCCCACCGTTTTGAGGTCATTGAGCTGTGAATTCTGAACCTGGCTGCAGAATCTAGATTTTTTTCCCTTTTTTTTAAAATTAATTTTTATTGGAGTATAGTTGATTTACAATGTTGTGTTAGTTTCTGCTGTACTGCAAAGTGAATCAGTTATACATATACATAGAACCACTTTTTTTTAGATTCTATTCCCACATAGGTCATTGCAGAGTATTGAGTAGAGTTCCCTGTGCTATACAGTATATTCTTATTAGTTATTTATTCTATATATAGTAGTGTGTATATATCAATGCCAATCTCCCAATTTATCCCTCCCACACTCTCTTTCCCTCTTGATAACCATGTTTGTTTTCTACATCCGTGACTCTATTTCTGTTTTGTAAATAGGTTCATTTGTATCATTTTTTCTAGATTCCACATATAAGTGATATCATATGATATTTATCTTTCTCTGTCTGACTTACTTCACTCAGTATGACAATCTCTGGGTCCATCCACGTTGCTGTATATGGCATTGTTTCTTTCTTTTTTATGGCTAAGCAATATTCCCTCATAAATATAGCACAGCTTCTTTATCCATTCATCTGTTGATGGACATTTATGTTGCTTCTATGTCCTGGCTATTGTAAATAGTGCTTCAATGAACACTGGGGTGCATGTATCTTTTTGAATTATGGTTTTCTCTGGATATATGCCCAGGAGTGAGATTGCAGGATCATATGGTAGCTCTATTTTTAGATTCTTAAGGAACCTCCATACTGTTCTCCATAGTGGCTGTACCAATTTACATTCCCACCAACAGTGTAGGAGAGTTCCCTTTTCTCTACATCCTCTCCAGCATTTATTGCTTGTAGATTTTTTGATGATGGCCATTCTGACCTGTATGAGGTGATGCTTCATTGTAGTTTTGATTTGCATTTCTCTAATAATTAGTGATGTTGAGCATCTTTTTATGTGCTTCTTGGCCATCTGTATGCCCATCTATCCCTCCATTTCCCTTCAGACATTCCTCTTAAGCATGTAAATCCAGATTCTGTAGACATACAGAAGGAGGGATAGATAGGCTCAAGTGGGACTCACACTCCCTTCCTCAAAGAGAGTATCAGATGAATATTTCCACCTGGTTATATTTTTGGACTTGCTCATTATAAAATAATAACAAAGATAAAGCAAAGGGAAATATTATTAGATTTCAAAAAGAAGACTATAAAGGCAGCTACTAAGAATCACTGTTAGGAATTCTTCCAATTCACATAGTATCATCTTCTTATTCAGATTCAAGTGAAATGAACATTCTGAGGGAACTGGCTGACTATACATATTCCAGCAGAGGAAAATACTGTAAGAGCAAACCAACATTTAAAAATAGCCAAATAAGAACAGTAGGAATAAGAGACAAAGCACCATATTTTATCCTGAAATTCAGGTCACTAGATAACAAAACAATATTTAAAAGCAGAACAAAACAGTAATAAATGTAGGAAATGTTGAGCTGCAAGATGGCCCCTTTGCTAACATCCTCTGTCTTGGCAACGTCAGCCCATATGATGCACCCACTTTCCATAGTAGACTCCACAGACTGACCCCCATAGACATGTCTCCAACTTACGGTTGATACAACTTTTTCCCTGCAGCCCATCTACCTCCAAAAAAACTGGATTTGCCTTAATTATCTAGCAGTAAAGGGTGGCATCTCACTTGCTTCATCTATAATTCCCAGCTTAGCATAAGAAAACTTTCCTTTACAATTGCTCTCCCTAAAATTCCATTCACATAGCAAAACAATTTTTCTTCTGTTTTGGGCACAGTTACTCCCTGACTCTCGTTATCACTGGTAATTGAGGTTTTTTTTTTTTTTTTTTTTTTTTTTTTGCATGGCAGTTTTTAAATAAAGAAGAAGAAAGAGAAAACAAAAAGAAAGGAATGACTTCCAGATTTAATTACACATTTACCTCCATACATTGAGAAGTTTCTGGGTGTAAAAGCTTAATGTTTTTCATTCTTTCTAATGCTCTGAGAAGGTTTTGTTTTGAATTCATTTTGCCTGCTCCTTTCAAAATATACAAAGGAGAAAATCTGCACAAGATACAGGCTGCCCTGTCAACAGGCTGGCCCTGTATTGCTTTTATTATCTTGACTGCAGCCTCCAAAAAGACAGCAGACAATTTATATAATCTACCCATAACAACTGTTCACCCTCCCCCGCCCTCCAAAAAAACTGTAATGCTGACTTTTTTCTTTTGTGGCAATTGTTAGAACCATGGATAGTCTCAGAATGTCCAAATTACTTTTATGGTCAAATGCTATTTTTCTACATAACCAAGCACTGCAGACTACAGTTTTAATCATTATTCTTTAACCAAGGTAACACTGAAGAGGGTTCAGGGAATTTCTTTTTAAAAACAAGGAAATCAGCAATAATTGAGAACAAACTAAAAATTAGAGCTTCCAGGTTTGCAAAGATAAAGCAGAGAGGTAAATAATCAAATTTTAAATTCACGCAATACCTAAATAATTGTAATAACACATGTAAGAATAGCATATCTACACTCTCTTATATTATAGTGAACTGTTAATATGGACATTTAACTGTCATCCTCAGCAGGTTTCTATGAATATCATGTGAGTTAATGCTTAAAAGTGTTTACAACAATGCACTACATAATTTAGGGCAATGAAGCTGGGTAGTACATACCACAAATTGAATGGCACCCCTGGAGTTGTACAAAGCAGTGATCCTGCATAGTGATCAACATGTGTCAAAGTTATTTGTCTACGTCCTTGCCTACCTCACTGCATGGTGCTCTCTTCAAAACAGGCCCTATCCTTCATCCTTGTACCTCAGTCCTAACACAAGGCCTTAAAAGGTGAATGCTAATATTTTCAGAGAGTGTTACAAAATCCCTGGGAACTAGAGCAGATAATTATTATTTTCTGTAGATAAATCAAGAAGCCAAATCTCAGAAAGGATAAGTGAGTTAGGAACTTTCAGTTAAATGATCATTGGTCATTTACTAAGCACCATTTCTGAATACTATGGTGTGCCATACTCCAAGGGCACAGCCAAGGATAACACATAACTGTTACTGTATAGTAGCTAACATTCCACTGGGGAGAAACAGATGATGAGCATGTAAGCAAATAAAAGAACTTCAGATACTACTGATAAGAAAAAAGAATAAGGTGGGGTGGTAGGGTCTAGAGTGGGTTGGTTGGCAGGTTTACAACCTGCCCTGTTGGAAGAGGTGACCTTTGCATTTCAACCTCAATGCTGAGAAGGCTGCCCTGGAGAAAGCGACCCAAGCAGAAGGAGATCAAGGATCAAGACCTGAAACAAGCTGGCAAGGAGTAATAAGAAACCCAGAGTGGCTGGAATATTGTGAGTAAGCAGGAGATTTTCGGAAGAAGGCAGAAGGAAAGGCTGGGCATTATAAGTCATGGTCGGGAGGATAGACTTTATTCTGGTTACACTGGAAATCCATTAGATGGTTTTAAGCAGGGAAGCAGTGGGATACAATTTAAACTTTAGAAAACGTACTCAAGCTAATATATAGAAAATAAGGTAAGAAAAGGGCTAAAAGTTCAGTTAAGGGCCCAGTACAGTAATCCAGGAAAGAGATTATGTTTTGCATTACATCCCTTTCTACCACAGTGAGAGAAAGAACTTCTAACTAGACAGAATGTACTGAATGAATATGATAGCCCAAATTTTATGCCTTACAGGCACAGGAATTTCCTTACAAGCCAAATGTGACCTGCACCTTACTTTTTAACAAGTTCACTCTAAGTTACCAGGCCTTACAAGAGTCCAGCTAAATCACAGTGAGACACTGAAATTACAAAGAACAAAGCAATGCACCAATTACACTGAAATGTTATGTGGAATGTGTTTGCTAGATATCCCCTTCCACTGTATCCTTTCAGGCCTTTTCATTTCACTCAATGGCCCTTTTGAATAGATTAATATTAAATGCACAACTTAGTAACTGCAAGATGGATCTTGAAGCTGCTCACATTTGTTTTCAGGAATACAACAAAAACTCGTTGCAGAGACTGCCAAATGAGCCATTTCACAAATAAGTTCAAAATTTAGGTTTTCTTTAAAAAGTGGCTTTGACCACACAAGTCACAACTAGGGAGATAGATATTCTCTATCTCTAATAGAGATAGTGAAAAGAGTTTGGTTAAAAATAACTAATATTATATGTCACTTCACTATTTGTAAAGTGCTTTTCCATACAATGCCTCATATGATCCTCAAACAATCACTGTGATGTAGGATAATAATAATTATTATTATCTCTAATACAGAGATGAATAAACAAGTTCCGAGAAGTTACTGACTTAACCAAGAATACTCAGCCAGTAACTGGTCAACTAGGTCGGAACTTGAAGCCAGTTCTTCTGTCGTTCAAGGTCATGCTAGTTCCATCACTCTACTCAAGCTTGCATTTAGAAAACGTTGTCTTTCCCCAGAAAGCTGCTTAGTGCTGGGGAGTAAGAACACAGGCTCTGAGGTCAGATGTAGCTCCAGGGATCTATAAGCCGACTCTTCTACATAATTGGCAATCTCTCTGTGTCTAAATGTTTCCAATTTAGTCTCTTATGAGCTTCAGTTGAATAGTTCCAGCCATCTGCATTTACGAGATGTTCAGAATAACTCATTTCCCATTAACCCCAAATATTCTATCATTTTAACAGTTGCAGAGACTCCACAATATGGCAGCAGTGTCTCGTCAGTATTCAGGATTGATTTATGTTGGAGCACAGACCATAGGTTCCTGGGCATTCTGGCAGTCAGGCTTGGCAGACACAGTACCCTAACCTGGCTTCCCATCAGGAGCCTTAGCCTCCCCTGTGCTGGCCTCCTTTGACCCCATATTCTAAATCAAGCAGGATTTACAGCTGGGATTACATGCAACGGCGCTTCTTTATAATGCCATGCCTTGAGCCCAGCCAGTTCTTTTCACAGCTGGAACAAATTCATATACTATATCTTATGTCTTAGGGAATGGCACCCTTTTAAGCTTCTGAAGCTGCATGGACTGAAGCCACAAATGAGGCCAAAGCCATCAAAGGAATGTCCCGATCCCCAAATATAAAAGTGCTAAATTTGATGAAAGACTCTGGCAACAAGGAGAGTCTTTTACAAAACCTTCCTTGGCATTTGGTTATTAATTACCCTGCCAGGAAAGGCAGTCACTTGGTGGTCCTCAGAAAGCGTCTCTTTAAGAGGAATTGTGGGAATTACCTGAGGGGGCTCCATGTATGTCTTTTCAGAAGACTTTGAGATAATGCTCTCATTTCTTAGCTGCATACATCTTTTCATTTCCTTTTAATCATTGTAACATTATTTTCCTTAAACACTAGCTCTGATTATAAAACCACAAAAGAATTACTTTATGTATGTTTCAACAGTAGGTGATGCTGTATTTTATCCCCTTCTCTGAGTTAATATGGAACTTCACCAACAGCAGCCTACTGTACAGTGCAGGCTTCTTTCTACTCTAGTCCTCTGTGTACACCTCTCTCTGGGCCACATGCCCCACAGTGCCAAGACTGGCCATGGATACCTTCTATTTTTCTATTCCTAGCCTTTATGATGTTTCCAGTTCTTAATTCATCTCACCCCTAGTTCCTAATACTACACACTTCTATAACCAATGCCGTTGACTTCCCCATTTGGTTCTTAAATACAGAGCTGATTTCAATGGATTTCCTACTTATTATACCTGCTTTGTTTTCAAAATTCTCCCTCTTGGGATTCATAGACAAGCCAAGTATTCTCTCTACTGAGTCAGCTGATTTAGGACAATTTGCTTACAAGTTCTTTCTCTCATTTTACAATTAGCTACTGAGCACAGGGCCAGGCATAAGGTGAGATGCTAAGAACATAGCAGTGAAAAATAGACATGATTCCTGCCCTCAGGAAAGAGAGGATGCTAAGCCAGTAATCACACATATAACCAGAGAATGAAAGTTGTGATATGTGCTAGTAAAAAATATCGGAGGTGGGAGGGAGTCAGGGAAAGCCCCTGAAGAAGTGATTGTCTTTGTCACGGGACCATAAGCACTCTTCTTTGTTTAATTGCACTTTTTTTATGAGCTGTTGAAGTCAGAATGTTGTATTAGTTTGGTTAATATTCAGCATGTGATTCAGATACTCTGCAGCTGTGCCTGGAGAGCTTGGTCTTATTTCTTCTGGAATTTCCAATGGAACAGAAGCATTCATTTCCCATGACCGTATTTGATGGATTAAAATAAGTGCAACTCATTTGTCAGCTCAGTTGTAATGTCAGAGTAAAATTCTGCATTCCATTTCTGATATTCACTGGGATCCTTGGCTACCTCCACTGTATAAAGGAGAAAAGTGAAGTCCTTTTGTGCTTCAGTGATCTCATCCTAAGGACTCCACAAGTTCATGATGGGGAAAAGGTCAGAACACAGAGCTCTGGGCTATTAGCTCCTTGAGCACTGACTCAGCCTCTAAAGTGAGTGACCAGAAGCATCACATGGAGGCTGCTGCGGACACTGCTCGAGTCACACTAAGTACTTTGACCCCAATCAAAGTACTTAGAAGGATGGTACACTGAAGGAGAAGGAGCATCTGGGGAAATAATAGCCATGTTCCACCACCATCAAGGCAAGAACATTAGTCTTCTTGCCAGAAAAATGGAGCTATCTCTGCCCTCCCTAGACTCATGGACAGTAGAGTTCATTTGTTAGTGTGAAGGGAGATGAGAAATAGGAGCTATTTTATACAGTCATGACCACCCTACAAAAATCATCATCCAAGTCTTATAGCAACCCTATAGGATATGAAATCTTGTTTTACAGATGTGGAAACTGAGTCCCAGAGCCATTTATGTGGTGGAGAAAAACGGCACTCATTTTAGTACCCACATAGGTGGGAACCCAAAGCTGCCACATTTCCCATTACACCTACCAATGTTGAAAAATAGGGTATGAATTTAAAGAGTTAAGTTTGTTGTAATATATGTACTATTTTCCGTTAAATTTCCTTGATGAGTGCCCTTTTTTGTACGTTGACTTATCAACAGAAAGTTTTTTTTTTTAAAAAAGCCAGAAGAACAGGAAACAGAACTTCAAAGCTGAAGGTTCTGACCTTCAACATACTTGGGTTTTTATCCTGGCTCTGCTGCTCATTAGACATTTTGTCACCTATAAACTCAGGTCAATAACTGTATGTTTCTATTAGGACTTTTTCAAGTATTGTATTGAATGATGTAGACTTATTTCTTGACTCAGTGTCTGGCACACACTCAGGAAATGTTAGCTATCTTTATAGTCTATATTCACATGAGTGAAATTGTTTCTTGAAGCTGTGTTAAGTGACTTTGAAAGAGCTCAGCTAACTGAGCATACATCATGACACATTTTCAATAAAATCTCAGTTCTACAGTACATATCCTAAGGGTCTTTAAACTTTGTATTCCATTGCTTAAATTTCAACCTTCTAGAAAACTTAGCTCACACATCCTTAAAGCAAAACATAAGAACAGCCTGTAATAAGTAGATGACAGATTCAGAATCCAAAGACCAAAGTTCAAGTCCCAGTTCTTCCCATCTGTGGCTGTGTGATGTACGACATTCATTTAATCCTTATGAACTGATTACTAATCCTATATTTAAGATAAGGAAACTAGGATTCACCTCTTCCACATGGCTTCAGTATCAAAGTAAATCATTGCCAAAACAGGAAAATCTATTAGGTATATTTTTTGGTAAGTAAAACAGAAAAATTCAAGGACTGAATGTTCTTATTTGATCTGTTAGGCCAAATAAGCACTAATACAATTAAAAGGCATCAAAGTAAACCAGGAAGTACAAACATTCTTTTGTTCATCTATGGAATATTCATTATCTTCTAACATTTGCTAATATTGTATAATGAAATATCAGATACTAGTTAAAACCAGAAAGCTGGAAAAATATCAGATAGTGCTGTAGGTCATAGTTTTACTAAAAGAAATTTAATCTTTGAAACTCAGATTTATATTAATCAGAGGATATTTTAATTCAGGTCTTAGACCAATCTGCCTTGATAATTTATAAAGATATTTTATCAAGCATTATATTTTTTAAATTGAGTGTTTAGCAAATCCTCAATGAAATAAAATCCCTACCTAACTAGATCAGATAATTATATTAAATTAAATATATTTCTTCAAAAGCAAGTACAAATTTTGTAGAAAAAAGTGAAGATTGGTATATAGGTCTTGCTCATTTTTAAAGGATGAATGTTTCTCTAACATCATTATATAAACTTAAGGTACCACTTTAGGACAAAAATGAAAGCAGTTGCATAAGATTTCAGCTTCAAAGTTGGGTATAAGAGAAACACACATGACAAAATATTCTTTTTTTAAGGCAATTTTTACTGCGTATTAAGCCTAAACATTAAGTTTATTTTAATTGGCGCAGAATCAATGACATATAAATCTTAGAGCATCATTTGAAACCAATTCTATTCTTAATAGTACTAAAATAGGTACAATGAAATACTTTTCTTCTAATTAAATGTTTTAAAAATACACTTCATGAGAAGAGCAAAACAAACAGATTGGTATCCACCCACCATTCTAAGCTTCTCTATGAATCCCAAAAGGGAGAATTCCCAAGTGCCTCTTTTGGGGCTGAATAGTCAGTGAGTTTGTAATCCTTACTTCTACCTGAGGTTCTCTTCCCTAATCATTCATTAGGAATGAATGCAAAGGAAACCAATACAGCAACATCCCCTCCTTCCTTTCATGTGGGAACAACACGATTTTATCTGAGGACACAGTTTAAGTTCTCGATTCTAGACCAATTAAGTCAAGGGTTAAAAGGTACCAGATTCCCTGACCTGCATGTCAGTCCAATACAATCTGAGTACAATTCTTCCTCTGGGGCATGCACCCCTCCACACTTCTTTCTCCTTCAATTCTTTCCTACCATGGTGAAACCCTTAGGGATCTGATGGTCTTAGAAACCCCAGGAATCAATGAGCACCTCTCAGAATCGCATAGAAATCAGGAGAAACTTCAGAATCAGCAGCATTTGGAACACTGGATCTAGAGGAGGCTGACCAGAGGAGGTTGCAAAGGCTACTTGTCAAAACCCAAAACTGAATACCACTTTTGCAACACGGTGGAGCTATCCTCCAGTAAACACTACACTCTCTAAAGTCTTATATGTTCCCCATTCATCTAGTGAAGGGAATAAAATTTCACCTAAGGTCGCTAAAGGAAGCAAGTACAAAATTCCACTAAAGAGTCCAAACCTTTCAATTCTTGCTACATGAAATTTGATTACCATCTGTATACAGGATTTGGTTCTGTATGAACTTAAATCATCCTCATTTCCCTGAATCAATTTTCACCTTGTGTATAACTCCAGAAGAGAAAACAATCTGTCCTCTACTGATCAATTTTTATGCTGCAAAAAAACCCAAAGGTATGACTATTCATACTTCACAAAACATATCCAAGGGAGTTAAACACCCCAAAATGCCTTTACACTATAATTTTTAAAGTTAAAAGTCTGCAAGTTTACTTGATCATAATCTTTAGCTCTATGAGGATTTACTATATAGAAGTTTTATAGCTTCACTGAGGCCAGAACAAGAGTTTAGATTTCAATGAGAAGGTTTTTATGAGATATAAATATGAATTGATGGTAGAGGAGGCTTTTAAGATGCTTTAATAAGTGATTAAGAATTAATTATCTGGGCTTCCCTGGTGGTGCAGTGGTTGAGAGTCCGCCTGCAGACGCAGGGGACGCGGGTTCATGCTCCTGTCTGGGAAGATCCCACATGCCGCGGAGCGGCTAGGCCCGTGAGCCATGGCCGCTGAGCCTGCGCGCCCGGAGCCTGTGCTCCGCAACGAGAGAGGCCACAGCAGTGAGAGGCCCGCGTACCGCAAAAAAAAAAAAAAAAAGAATTAATTATCTGAGATAGTTTAAATATTTAATCATACATAGAGACAAAAAAATGAGCTCTGGGGATCCTTTGCAGAACTATGATTCTATAGAAATGGGCCATGACACAGATGAGTCTTTGAAGATAAAGATGTTTTCTACATATCAAAGAAGGATTAAAGATGTAGAATTTGCATATATTGTGATTAAATCTCTATCTCCTACCAGGTTCATAAAACTTTAAAAATAAAAAATATTTTGCAACATTCTGTGAAGAAGTTCATAATCTTCCCACTGAAATTTACTATCCTTGATATCTTTATTACTATTCCTATTGAGGAGACATTAATCAAAATGCATCAAATGTTGTGGGCAAATATGATGACCAAGCTGGCAAAGAACATCAAAGAGGTTCATATGATTGGTGTATAGTCCACCGTGGCGGGAATAACTATGCCATTTGTCAAACTCATGAGGCTACCATTCTCCTGCAGCAAGTTTTTCACAGTGTGGGTAATAAACAGATTAACAAAGCATGCAAAAGTACACATCTAAATTGAATGTTTTGGAAAATAATTTTGAAGTCTTGAACTTGAGCCAAAATCAGACCAACCTATTTTAGCCAATCAACCAACAGTTTAGGGTTCCATGATTATACTGTTATTCTTCTTAACAGAAACTTACCAATATAGTTACAATCAAGAGTAATCAACTGTGTTTCTCAGCAGAAGAACCAAAACTCAGTGAAGAAAAGAGGAGCAGATGCTTCTTAGCTGCACTATTTGCATATCCTTATGAAATGGTGCAATCAGAAAATAATCATTCTGAATATGAACCATAGCTTCAGTTTCAATATCACCTTTTGTAAGGTATTTAGCCAAGACTATTAGAATGTGTAGGGTCAGTCATGGGAGGAATTTTTACGGAGAGAAATTTTATGTCATTGCCATTTTGTGTGCCAAACAACCCTTCTGTACTCCTTTAACCCTTTTGTATGCAGTGTTATCAAACTTATACATACTCAGGCTACCGGCTAGCACCCTCAAACTAAACTCACTTATTTTTCTCATTCCTCATCAGAATTCTCCCTTTCCTAGAAACATGCATTGGAAAATAAAGTGTTCAAATAAAATTTCTACTTGAATATTACCCTTAGGAAACGAGATAGATAGATAGATAGATACAGACACGGAGAGAGACATTTCATTTTGCTCCTTATAATAATACTGAAACATGGCAATCATTCTCTTCCTTTTAAATGATAAGGGAAATAAGGCCAAGAGATGGATATCTAGCAAGCTGTGAAGCCGAAACTGAAACCCAAGTCCCTCTTCTCTCAAACTTAAGACCTTACTACTACACAAAATAGTAAGGAAATTAATCTTTATAGCCTAGCTCAGTGTTACATGAACTAGTTTTAAAAAATATTTGTCGCATTGAAGGAGGTCAAACTGAGTTAGTGTGTCATCTCACTTATAATAATATGCATTTTAAAAGAAAACAGTTTGGTAAATTAAGTCCTTAAAACAGGAAAATGAATTTCCAATGTTGAAATATCAGCATTAATTTCTTCATTCACACACTCATTCAACAAACACTTACTGAACACTGTACAATGTGCCAGTCACTGTATAAACTGTTAAGGGTACAACCTGAATAGGATATTTTTACATCTCTAAGTATTTTATGTCAGGGGATATAGAAAATTAAACACCATCGATTACAGTGGAGTGATACATAATACATGAGGTTTACACAGGATGCCATGGAAACAAAAGGAGTTTGGAGAAAACATTCTACAAAGGTTTCATGTGTAATGTGACAAATGAGCTGAGTTTTGTAGGATTAGGAAGTTGGTGATATGAGAGGGAGGATGCTCCAGACACTTAGGACTGCATGAAGAAGGCACAGGTGTGAAACAGCCTGAGACAAGGAAGGAATCACAAGCCATTCAAAATGGCTCTGGGTGATGTGCAAGGCTCAATGTAGAGGCTTAAAATGAAGGATCATGGTCATGGGCTGAAGCTGAAGTTTCTGAACTTTATCTTGAATCCTATGGGGACATCAAAGGATTAGAAACAAGAAAGTTCAGGATAAGGCTTTTGTTACAAAAAAGATGACTCTAGCAGTAGGAAGATTAGAAATATGCCTTTGGAGAAGCATTTGGGGGCAGGAAGGATTTCCCAGTGTTCTTAAATCACATGGTTGAGAGTCAATTCTTCAAAATTACCCAGATATATTAAAAGAAAAACTCATGTATAATAACCAAACTTTTCAACAAACTTTCCATCATGCCTACTAAAACACTGCTGTATTAAGCATTCCCTACTCCACAGTATACCATTGTATTTATACTGTATATTTTATGTACTGTATATTGTTAAAGACTTTTGCTCTCTAGTTTGTTTCAGTTAATATTTTGGGTTTGGCACTTGTCTCAAAGATTTATGAATGAGAACTCACCATGGAAATTACAGAAAACAGGTAGTAACAATCTTACTGTTCTAGTGAAAGCCACACTTTAACAAAGTGAGAATTAGTAGCTACATAACAGCGCTAGTTGAAAATGTAGCTGGATTAAATTCAAACAATATAGAAAATTATAGGATCTCTCACTTGCTTTCAGAGAAAAAGGTCAGTTCTCCAACTGCTGACAGGAAGAGAAAAAGGAGCTTGATATTTAAGGAAAATTGCCGGTGGCTTTATAGAACCATGGAGAAAACTGGTCTGTTTTATTTGTTTTGTGATGCTTTGGAAATAATAATTGAACATGTCAATTGGAAAATATAAAGAAAAAGCATAGGGGAAAAAACTAGTCCTTTATTGAGTAATCAAAACACATAGATTCTCATTCCCAAACTGGAAAGCTTTAAAGAGGATGATGAGGGCTTCCCTGGTGGCGCAGTGGTTGAGAGTCCGCCTGCTGATGCAGGGGACATGGGTTCGTGCCCCGGTCTGGGAAGATCCCACATGCCGTGGAGCGGCTGGGCCCTTGAGCCATGGCTGCTGAGCCTGCGCGTCCGGAGCCTGTGCTCCGCAACGGGAGAGGGCACAACTGTGAGAGGCCCGTGTACAGCAAAAAAAAAAAAGAGGATGATGAGGCAAATATACACATTGTCCTTAGGAATGAAAATAATAAAGACTAGAAATGATGGAGAAATAAAAAAGGAAGAGCAAGCCAAATTTGTCTAAAAAAAGGAGGCAAGTGAAAAAGACAGAATTTAACATTTGAAAAAAAATGCAGATGTGAGCATGTTTGGAAGACAAATATAATGAGAAGAAAGTTGAGTCCATTAAAAAAAAAAAACTCAAGGGAATATTTCTATCTCACAACTCAATGTACCTTTTCAAATAAATTACCAATTATGGAATTGCTAATGGAATTCCTTTCTTATCTTTAAGTTAAATATTAAAATTTTTTCATGGCATTTACCTGGAGAGGAACGAAGACTATAATCATCTAAAAATATATGGATATGACTTTTCTCCAAACTAAGAAAGAAACATGTCAAGCCAAAACCATTATTATTTCATTAATAAAGGACATAATGATGAAAAATTTCTCAATAGTAAAGTGGTGTACAATGAAAATGTCTAGTAATATAATAGGATGTCCCAGCTTCAAACACAATTTCACAGAAAATTCGTATTACAGAGTACACTCTATGGTCTATTTTCTATTACTTTTTCTCATAATTAGTCTACTTTTCTTATTATAATATGTTTAGCCCCCAAATATTTACAATTTAGATTTTTAAATGGGCATTGGAATGATAAAGGAAAATCTTCAGCATAATAACCATAAAATTAGTCAATAAAAGATGTTCAATCCTCTGTGGCCCACGTTGGAAATCTGTTCTATTATACTCATTCATAAGTAGAAATATATTCAACATAGAAAAAGACAAATGCATGTAATTATCTAAGCCTATTTCTGCAGAACACTATCAGTGATCAAAACAATGTGAGGACTGAAGTGTGTAAATAAATTCTTACAAGCCAGCTTCATATTCAGCATACTTTCAAACATGCCAGGGTAGCGGACCTTTCAAAGTTCCTCGTAATTTCATGATCCCAACACTAGTTTACAAAATCAGTTAAAACAGCAAGTCAACAAACTCTACCATTAAATAGGTGTTGTTTAAATCAATTAATGCTTAGAGAATGAAAGTCCCTTGTACTTTTAAGTGTAAGCACCTACTCTCCCCATTTACAGACTTAGAGAAAATGTTGTTACCAAAAAGAGTAGTTCATATTTGCACTTCAGGAATTTTAGACTTTAACATTTATGCATACTCAATACCAGTCTTCTTTGTTAATAGGAAAAGAAAACCTATCTAGGGTTTTGTCTTTCAAATCCTATAAGAGAAAAATAATAGATATTCAAGCCTCAAGAGGGTTTTCAGACCCTGGTGATGTTATTCAAAAAGGATGTTAAGCTTTAAACTAATTAATTTCATATAGGAGGCAAAGAGAAATGCATACAATCAGATAATCACCAGTGGTGAGTCCCATTGTCTACTGATTCACGCTTTATTATTTCCATGTTTTCTCTGGAGAAGATGCAATTAGCCTCTCACCTGCTAATCAAATGTGTGGCTTCATGCCTCTCGGCATTTCCATTTATAGATTCATGAAACTAAGGTCAGATTGTCACCAACTTGAAAATCCTCTTCAATGACTTTTACAAGCGAAATTATTATCCAGGTAGCAGAAATAGCTTTTTTTTTTTTTTAAAGAAAACCTGAAGAGTCATAGGAGATATTTTATTATTTTATTAAAATATGGTTGACGTACAATATAATGCTAGTTTCAGGTATACCACATAGTGATTTGACATTTACATACATTACGAAATAATCACCATTGTAAGTCTAATAAACATCTGTCCCCATGCAAAGTAATTACAACATTACTGACAATATTCCTATATTGTATATTATATCCCTGTGGCTTATTTATTTTATAACTGGAGGATTGTAACTCTTAATCCTCTCACCTATTTCTCCCTCTCACCCTCTTCCCCTCTGGCGACCACTTGTTTGTTCTCTGTATCTATATGTCTGTTTTGGTTTTGGTTTTGTTTCTTTGTTTTGTTTTTCAGGTTCCACATATAAGTGAGATCATACGGTATTTGTCTTTCTTTGTCTGACTTATTTCACTTAGCCTAATGCCATCTAGATCATCCATATTGTTGCAAATAGCAGTATTTAATTCTTTTTTATGGCTGAGTAATATTCCATTATGTATAAATATAAATATTCACATATACACCACACACACATATATATACTACACTTAATCCATTCATTGATCAGTGGGCACTTATGTTGCTTCCATATCTTGGCTATTATAAATAATGCTGCAATGAATATTAGGGTGCATTTATATTTTTGAATTAGTGTTTTTGTTTTCTTCAGATAAATACCCATAAGTTAAATTTATGGATTGCAGTTCTACATTTAATTTTTTGAGGAACCTCCAGAATGTTTTCCATAGTGGTTGCACCAATTTACAACCCACCAACAGTGCACAAAGGTTCCTTTTTCTCCACATCCTCTCCAACACTTATTACTTTTTTTCTTTTTGAAGATAACCATTCCAACAAGTGTGAGGTGTATCTCATTGTGGTTTTGATTTGCATTACCCAGTGATTTATGATGTTGAGCATTTTTCCATGTGTCTGTTGGCCATCTGTATGTCTTCTTTGGAAAAATGTCTAGTCAGGCCCTTTGCCCATTTTTTAATTGAATTTTTTTGATGTTGAGTTGTAAGAGTTCTTTGTGTGTTTTGGATATTAACCCCTTATTGGATATATTGTTTGCTAATATCTTCTATTCAGTAGGCTGCCTTTTCCTTTTGTTGATAGTTTCCATCACTGTACAAAAGCTTTTAAGTTTGATGTAGTCCCATTTGTTTATTTTTGCTTTTGTTTCTCTTGCCTGAGGAGGCAGATCTAAACAAATATTGCTAGGACCTATTTCAAAGAGTTTACTATCTTTATTTCCAGAAGTTTTAGAGTATCAAGTTTTACCTTTAAGTCTTTAACCTATTTTGACTTTATTTTTGTATATGGTGTGAAAAGGTAGTCCAGTTTGATTCTTTTGTATGTACCTATCTATTTTTCCCAACACCATTCATAGAAGAGGCTGTTTTTCTCTCCGTTGTATATTTTTGCCTCCTTTGTCACAGATTAATTGACCATATAAATGTGAGTATTTCTGGGCTCTCTATTCTCTTCCATTGACCTATGTGTCTGTTTATGTGTCAGTATCATATTGTTTTGATAAGTGTAGCTTTGTAGTTTAGTTTGAGATAAGGGCACATGACCCCTCCAGCTTGTTCTTCTTTCTCAAGATTGCTTTTGCTATTTGGGGTCTTTTGTGTTTCCATAAAAATTTTAGAATTATTTATTATAGTTCTGCGAAAAAATGTCTTTGGTATAAGACTGCATTGAATCTGTAGATTGCTTTGCATAGTATGGTCATTTTAACAATATTAATTCTTCCAATCTATGAGCATGACATCTTTCCATTTGTATTGTCTTCAATTTTCTTATCAATGTCTTATAGTTTTCAGATTTGACCTTTTTGGTTAGATTTATTCCTAGGTATTTTATTATTTTTGATGCAATTGTAAACTGAATTGTTTTCTTAATTTCTAATTTTTTTTTTTGCAGTACGAGGGCCTCTCACTGTTGTGGCCTCTCCCGTTGTGGAGCACAGGCTCCGGATGCGCAGGCTCAGCGGCCATGGCTCACGGGCCCAGCCACTCCGCAGCATGTGGGATCTTCCCGGACCAGGGCACGAACCCGTGTCCCCTGCATCAGCAGATGGACTCTCAACCATGGTGCCACCAGGGAAGCCCTTAATTTCTATTTTTGATAGTTTGTTATTAGTGTATGGAAAGACAAAAGATTTCTGTATATTAATTTTGTATCCTGAAACTTTACTGAATTCATTTATTAGCTCTAATAGTTTTTTGGTAGTATCTTTAGGATTTTCTATATGTGGTATCATGTCATCTGGAAACAGTTTTACTTCTTTCTTTCCAGTGTGGATTCCTTTTATTTTTTAATCTGATTGCTGTGCCTAGGACTTCCAATACTATGTTGAATAAAAGTGGCATGAGTGGGCATCCTTGCCTTGTTCCTGATCTTAGACAAAATGTTTTTAGCTTTACATTGTTAAGTATGATGTTGGCTATGGGTTTGTCATATAGAGCCTTTATTATATTGAGGTATGTTCTCTCTATACCCACTTTGCTGAGAGCTTTTATTATAAGAGGATGTAGAATTGTGTCAAAAGCTTTTTCTGCGTCTCTTGAGGTAATCATACGATTTTTATTTTTCAATTTGTTAATGTAGTCTATTACATTGATTGATTTGCAAATATTAACTCATCCTTGCATCTGTGGTATAAATCCCACTTAATCATGGTGCATGATCCTTTTAATGTGTTGTTGAATTCAGTTTGCTAATATTTTGTTAAGGATTTTTGCATCTCTGCTGATTAGTGATATTGGCCTGTACTTTTCTTTTATTGTTGTAGTTTGTCTGGTTTTAGTATCAGGATGATGCTGGCTTCATAGAATGAGTTCAGAAGCATTCCTTCCTCTTCAATTTTTTGGAATAGTTTAAGAAGGTATGTGTTAACTCTTCTTTAAATATATATTTTTTAATTCACCTGTGAAACAGTCTGGTTCTGAACTTGTTTGTTGGGAGTTTTCTTTCTCTTTCATTAATGTTTCAATTTCATTACTGGTAACCTGTCTGTTCATATTTTATATTTCTTCCTGGTTTAGTCTTGGGAGATTGTACATTTCTAGGAATTTATCCATTTTTTCTAGGTTATCCATTTTATTGGCATATAGTTGTTCACAGTAATCTCTTATGATCCTTGGTATTTCTGCAGTGTCAGTTGTATATTCTCTTTTGTTTCTAATTTTATTTATCTAGGCCATCTCTTTTTTTTCCTGCTGAGACTGGTTAAAGATTTATCAATTTTGTTTATCTTTTCAAAGAACTAGCTCTTAGTTTCATTGACCTATTCTTTTTTTTTTTTGTCTCTATTTCATTATTTTTGCTTTGATCTTTATTATTTCTTTCCTTCTACTAACTTTGGGTTTTGTTTATTCTTCTTTTTGCTAGTTCCTTTAGGTGTAAATTTGGATTGGGTTTTTTTTTGTTTGTTTTTACATCTTTATTGGAGTATAATTGCTTTACAATGGTGTGTTAGTTTCTGCTTTATAACAAAGTGAATCAGTTATACATATACACATGTTCCCATATCTCTTCCCTCTTGCATCTCCCTCCCTCCCACCCTCCCTATCCCACCCCTCCAGGCAGTCACAAAGCACAGAGCTGATCTCCCTGTGCTATGCGGCTGCTTCCCACTAGCTATCTACCTTACATTTGGTAGTGTATATATGTCCATGCCTCTTTCTCGCTGTGTCACAGCTTTTCTTGATTCCTGAGGCAGGCTTGTATCACTATAAACTTCCCTCTTAAAACCATTTCTGCTGCATCCTTTACATTTTGGATTGTCCTGTTTCCATTTTCATTTGATTCCAGGTATTTTTCAATTTCTTCTTTGATTTTTTCAGTGACCTATAGGTTGTTTGGTAGCATGTTGTTTAGACTCCACATGATTGCAGTGTTTGCCTTTTTTTCTTGTAGTTGATTTCTAGTCTCATAGCATTGTGGTCAGAAAAGGTGGTTGACATGATTTCAATCTTCTTAAATTTATTGAGGCTTATTTGTTGCTTAGCATGTAATCTATTCTGGAGAAGTTTCTAAATGCACTTGAAAAAAATGTGTATTCTGCTGTTTTTGGATGAAATTTTCTGTATATATCTATTAACTCTACCTGGTCTAATTTGTTATGTAAGACCAGTGTTTCCTTACTGATTTTCTGTCTGAATAATCTGTCCATTGATATAAGTAGGGAGAAAACCATTTAAAGCATGAATCACACTGAGGTTGCCAAGATGTCAACTTGAAATTCTCAAAAGCTAGTTATACTTGCTCTCTCTCATGATTATATACTTCACCCATAACTCTCGCAAAACTACTATCTTATAAATGCAGGCTATGGATCTCAAAGGGAAATGGGAAAATAGTGGCAGATCAGCACAAACAAGCACATCAACACCACGGGATGAAAAACTCCTCTTGGAACATATGTTTCAGCCAGGGAGTCAGGGCACTAACATTCTATGAAAGAGTCCCACTATAACTCTGCCATGGTTGCCAGTTAGCCTCGGTAACAAGTCAGCACATATATCCACTGATAGTTTTCATGGATAAAGTGGCTTACAGTGAGCTCACTTTTCCCCACCACTCAGTTTACTAAGTGCCGAATATTAAATAATAGAGAGCATTGTGCTTTCATTGGTGTTTATATTTTGACTCTTGCCCACATTCTAATTTCCTTAAGGGCAAGACTGTGTTCTCACTGTTTTGGCTCCCTTTTCAATGTATACCACACTGCTTGATGCACAAGAAGTGTTTAATATATACACCTTGAAATAAAGGAAAGTGAATAGAGAAAACAGAAAAGGCACTGAGAGAAGAAATAAAATGATTTTCTGTAATCTGTACCACTATATGGAAATCATGCAGAAAAAATGGGGATAGGAAGTGTTTGCTAGAAACAGAACATTCTGAATGGTCCTGATAATCATTATACTAATAAGATATCTATCTGTAGAATGGTATGATGCCTAAGAGCTTACTGTACTTTAATATATTTTAGAAGGCTGAAAAAATTATGGCAGAATAGGAATTTGATTACATATTTGCTTGACTGGGTAAATAACTTACGTAAAGACATATGCAGAAATAAATCTCATGCATAGTCCTAAAATCATTAAGTCTATATAACACTATTTAAGTTCTGTGTAGTATCCATGATATGCCAGTAGGCTTAATTTTCAAAAGTATGGGAATGGTCCTAAACAGTTCTGAGGTGCTTATAACACATTTTCAGTCTTAGTTCGTATACCTGTATTAAAGTGCAAACACCACACAAATATTTGTATCTTTCAAGTCTTTAACCTCAGTTAGGTCTTTCTCCTCCATGTTTATTTAATACTCTTGATCATAGCACTCATTATTGTATTATAATAATTTATTTATATGTTGTTCTTTTCTGCTACTCCACAAATTTTTAAAGTATCTTTTTCCAGTGTATCTCTCTCATCCCAGGACTTAACAGTGACTAACATAACATAGGCCCACAATAGCCCTATGCAAAAATGAATGATGTGATTAAGTAATCAAAATTGAGCACATATTTTGTATTAGAATCAGTATTAGGAAATGTTAGGGCTATAAATATGAAGCCATGTAAGTCATGACTTAACTGAGCTTACAGAGATTATTATAACATACAAAGCGATAAAACCATCAACAAGAAATTATTGTAAGGATGTGGGAAGAACTAATTCATCTGCATCGATGTGGATATTGAAAGCATATGCTATCCATATTTGTGAGGGCAAGAATTTTTTATTTGACTTGGATACTTTCACTTTTAAAATCATATAGGGATTTTCATATCTTGTGAAAGATCTCCTACTAATAAAGAACAATGCATATGCTGGACAGGTAAAGTGAGGTAGGAAAGCCACATAGGGAAGCTCAGATTTAGTTTGCCCTAGAATGCACTTTAGTTCATTGGCAATTCTGAATGAACGACCAATATCTTCCATTCACAGATAAAATCATTTCCATCTGTTGTGCCTTCTAAGTTATTGCTGCTTGGATGCACCAATGCAATTATGTGTAGAATACCCTTCAGGATATAACTAGAATAAACATATGTTGAGAAAAGACCTAAAGCTTCAGAGCAGTTGGGGTACTTTGTATGTTTCCACCAAAATAAACAAGACTAGATGATTATAAATTTTCAGATGTGCAATGCAACAAGTCAGCTAGAATGCCTCAAATAAATACAAAATGACTCACAGCCTATGGAAGGGACTATTTCACAAGGAAGATGACCAAAATTTTTATTGATATCTTGGTATATTTGGTTTTCAACATCTATGCAGAAATCAAAAGGTAAATGTAAACATTATGATAATTTCTCACAGATCTTATCCTCAAATATTAATTACATTCTTTATAGTTCACTCTTAGTAAAATTTTTGGATAATCAGGATCTCTTTTTCAAAATAGAGGACTTCTGAAAGCAATGGCATGTAACTGTGATTGTAGCAGGCAGAATGAACTCCTCAGTGTCTTCAGAGTTGTGAATATGTTACCTTACATAACAACAAGGACTTAGCAAATGTAATTAAGGTTATAGACACTAAAATACAGAGATTATTCTGGATTATCTGAGTGGATCCAAACTAATCAGATGAGTCATTAAAAGCAGAGAGCTTTCTCTGGCTGGAGGTAGAGAGATGAAGTAGAAGAAAAGTTAGAGATATTCAAAGCATGACAGAAACTCAACTCATCATTGCTGGAGTGGGGCTATATAGAAAGTTTAAGGAAGTCAGCCAGCCTCTAGGAGCAAAAATGGTCCCCTGACTGACAGCCAGTAAAGAAAGGAAAACCTCTGTTCTACAACTGCATGGAACTTAATTTGGCCAACACGTGAATGAGACAGAATCTTCTGCAGAGCCTCCAGATAAGTAACCAGCCCAGGTGACATTTTGCTTTCAGCCTTGAGAGATCTTGAACAATGGACCCAGATGAGGTATGCTCTACACAGATCTCTGACACATGAATCTGTGAGATAATAAATAGATGTTGTTTTAAGATTGCTAGCATTGTGGTCAGTTGTTACAGCAGCAATAAAAAACGAATACAGAAGCCCTGGCTCTGGAGTCAAGACTCTCTATGTTCAAATTCCAGCCCTACCACAAAGATATAATCTCAGAAAATTTACTAATCAACTTGTGTAAGTTTTCTAATCAACCTTGCAAGTCAATCAGCCTCTACAACTAAGCATAACATTAGGAAAATTATGTCTCCATGCTAAGGCTCTGTATTTTCACCTGGAAAGTTAATTTAATGAAAGCAATACCTTCCTCATAGCTTTGTTGGGAGTACCGTTGAGATACTGCAAGTAACATTGTTAGCCTAGTGCTTGGTCTAAAATATATGCTCAACAAATATTAGCTATTTCTATTTAAAATCAAATGCAACTGAAATATTTAGCCGGATGTGTAAGTGTCTGTAATTTACCGTGAAATGTATCAAAAATAAGCAGATTGATGGATAGGCATTGGGTTGGATAAATGGATAGATATGTGACAAACCAAGTATAATATATTGTTAATGGCAGAAGGAATGTGGTGGATACATGGATGCTCACTGTGAAATTGCTTCAATTTTTTTATGCTTGGCAATTTTTATTACAAAAGCATTGGAACAAAACAAAATTCTGCCAGTGGTGTTTGACCAAGAAAACATCCTATGTTAAGGTGAAACAGATAGTTGTTATTATTAGCAAAATTACAAGTTTTGAGAGGAAACCTTGGTTTTCACCCTTTCTTTTTCTCTCTGCCCTGTCTCTGAGATGTTAAGAGAATCAAATTATAAAATTATTTAAAATGAAAATACAGAGCCTTAGCATGGAGACATAATTATAAAATTCTCAATGCAAAATAAAAGTGTTATATGGTATATTTTTATTATACAATTAATAATTCTTCACAAAGTGAAGTGACACATTGAATGTTCTAAAATAGGCTTATTAAATCAAATTAAATGATTCTGCAACACTGCTGAAGAAATGTAACGTAAATTTAATGACAGCTCCCCTGCTAATCCATGCTTCCTGTCACTGCATTATCACTGCTGCTCGGCATTGCTCTCATTAATTCCTTACTGACTCCCTCTCACACTGAATCTCTAGTTGATGAAATAGCATGTGAGGTTGTTTTGAATCCTGAATCACTGTAAATTCTGAATTATTAAAGAAAAATTAATAAAGTTACTACAGGATTGACTGTAGTCTTTATCAAATGTATTATACACCTCACTTTTATCCAGACACCAAAAAGCTTAATAATTTTTCTTTTAATAGTTAGCTACCTGTAACCAAAGATTTTTATTTTCATTTATTATAGATGGTTTGGTTAAGGGTTCTGAAATTGTAAATATCTTAGCATGACCCCTACCACTCATGTGCAGACTGTATACAAAATTTCTACCATTTAGCAGTTGGATTTTCATATGAGTATTCTCATATAAAATGGCAAATTTTTCCTTTCAGATTTTACTAACTCTGATATAATTTTGAAATTTAGTACCAAAAAATATAGTCTAGGCCTTATATATGAGTGAAATGGATACTAAACCTGGAAAGTTAGGACAAAGTTTATAGGCTTTAATAATCAAGTGATAATTACAAAATTCAGTCTATGTAATGCATGTTCTGGATACTATAAGAATTGATAAATAAATGAGTACAACACCAGACTGCAAAAGCAAGTCAAGATGAAAAAGTATAAGCACTGGATTTGATAGTCACCTGGTTCCTATCAATAATCCTCAGAATAATACTCAGTAGACCTAGTTCTAGTATAACATAGAAAAAAAGATGATGTGTACTCCTTTCAAGATACATGTGGAGAAAACTAATTTAAATTGACATTTTTCTAATTCATCAACTAATAAATTAGTTGCTCTCCCAGATGAATGGGGGAAAGGATATTTCTAGTGTTTATATTACAGTGATTATGATGGATTATTCATTAGATTTTCTTTAAAATATACATTCCCACAATCAGCTAAAATGTAAAGACAAATTTTAACCCCAAGGACAATATATTTCATCATAATTAAAGTAGTGTTAAGGAAACCCATTGATTCTATGAAGTTCAACTTGATCATAATGAGAAAAATAACCTAGCTGCTAAAAACTGAATGCAGATGCTGTTCAATTTCTCAAATGTACTCCTAGTTAAAACCACATTTCACTTGTACAGGGACCATTAGGACCAAGTCAGTAATCATTCTGTATGTAGAAAGATAGCACATAGAAGCCAAGTGAATCAGCTCTATTCCTAGCTCAGGAACATTAATTCTACAAATAGTAAATAAGTAGGGAGGGCAAGGGGCAAAGCAGAACCCTAAGAGAGTACTGACCCCAGAAACACCTTCAGCCAGTGAGTTGGGGAAAGCCATGGGATAAACATACCAGTGATATCGTCCTCTCTTTAGTCACATTTTCGCATGAATAGTAGCAAAGCTAACGTCAGAGCCAGATGTATTTGAATTATAATTAGTACCTCTGCATTTGAACTAGGTGATAGCTTAATTTCTCTCTGTATCAGTTAGATGGACCATTCAAAATTGGATAATTGAGGATCATTTAATGCAGGAATGGGGGGCTATTTATACAGTTGTGGAAAAGGTTCAGGAAATTCGTGAAGGATGCTGAATCACCTGAAGTTGGCAACAGCAGAAAGTGGTTACTATCCCTAGGCCTGAAGACCAATGAAGGAACAGTGTCAGGGAGAGCTGCAGCTACAGGGGAGAAACCTTTGGTCAAGGGATACAGCTATCACCAAATTAAGGTCCAGCAAGGAGGGAAATACGGAGACGTCTGGCCTTCCTCTGGTCTCTTGTCAATATTTCCAACTGGCTGAAACCTACTGGGATACAAAGAGCAAGGAAGGAGCCCATTGAAGACATCTCTAGGAGAGGGAGGTGGGGAAGAGGACCTGAGAGGCAAACAAAGATAACCTACATGTTTCCAATTGCCCAATATGACTCATTCTTTTAAATAGTACATAAGAGAGGGATGAGCAAAAATATTAAGAAGGAAGCAAAACATGGCAGTAGAGCTCTCTACTGCTCTCCCCCAGAGGCTAAGTCAAGTGGTTCAATACTCAGCCCTCTCCCAAAGTGGTAAAATATTGAACTGAAATGGTAAAAGGGATCTGTTCCCCATCTGAGTGGAAAGCATTCATGTTTTTACCAGAAAGAGTGATATTAGCTGTAGAATTTTCTTATATGCACTTTAACTGATTGAGTATATTTTCTTTTATCCCTAATTTGTGGGAAATCTTTATCATGAATTGTCATTGCTTTTTTCCCCCATCTATTGTGAAAATTATATCATTTTCTTTTGTCAGTTTGTTAATAAGGTGAATTACATTGTTTCATTTTCAAATGTTAAAACTACTTTGCTCTTTAACTACTGTTAATCCAATTTTCTAAGATTTGATAATGATTGTTCACCAGAGATATTGATCTGTAGTTTTCTTAGTTTGTAATTTCTTTTATTTTGAATCTGCATTAAACTGGCCTCATAAAATGAAGTGGGGAACATTGCCTCCTCTTCTATTTTCCAGAAACGTTCTTGAAGAATTGATATTATTTCTTCCTAAAATGATTTATAGTCTCTATCAGTGAGGATATCTGGGTCTGGTATGTTTTGACAGAAAGATTATTTTTAGGTATAAATTTGATTTCTTTAATAAATTTTGGGCTATTCATACTATAAACTTATTTTAATGATGATTTTATGTAAATAATTCACACTAATACAATTCACCATTTGAAGTGTACAGTTCAATAGTATTTAGTATATTTACACAGTGTGCAACCATAACCATTATCTAATTTTAGGACATTTTTATCACTCCACAAAAAAATTCCATACTCATTAGCAAACATTTCCCATTTCATCTTCTGCTCAGTCAGATGACAACTACTAATCTAATTTTTGTCTCTATGGATTTACCTATTTGGGATATTTTATATAAATGGATCATACAATATATTTATGGTGTTTGCTTTTTATTTAACATCTTTATTGGAGTATAATTGCTTAACAATGGTGTGTTAGTTTCTGCTTTATAACAAAGTAAATCAGCATAACATATACATACATATATATATATATATATATATGTATATATATATATATATCCCCATATGCTCCCATATGCTCCCTCTTGAGTCTCCCTCCCAACCTCCCTATCCAACCCCTCTAGGTGGTCACAAAGTCCCGAGCTGATATCCCTGTGCTATGCAGCTGCTTCTCACTAGCTATCTATTTTACATTTGGTAGTGTGTATATATGTCCATGTCACTCTCCCACTTCGTCCCAGCTTACGCTTCTCCCTCTCTGTGTCCTCAACTCCATTCTCTCTGTCTGTGTCAATCCTGTCCTGCCCCTAGGTTCTTCAGAACCATTTTCTTTTTTTTGCATTCCATATATATGTGTAAGCATACTGTATTTGTTTTTCTCTTTCTGACTTACTTCACTCTGTATGACAGATGCTAGGTCGACCCACCTCATTACAAATATCTCAATTTTGTTTCCTTTTATGGCTGAGTACTATTCCATTGTATATATGTGCCACATCTCCTTTAACCATTCATATGTCGATGGACACTTACATGTCCATGGATGCTTCCATGTCCTGGCTATTGTAAATAGAGCTGCAATGAACATTGTTGTACATGACTCTTTTTGAACTATGGTTTTCTCAGGGTATATGCCCAGTACTAGGATTGCTAGGTCATATAGTAGTTTATTTTTAGTTCTTTAAGGAACTTCCATACTGTTGTCCAGGTGGCTGTATCAATTTACGTTCCCACCAACAGTGCAAGAGTGTTCCCTTTTCTCCACATCTGCTCCAGCATTTACTATTTGTAGATTTTTTTGATGATGGCCATTCTGACTGGTGTGAGGAGATACCTCATTGTAGTTTTGATTTTATTACCCTAATGATTATTGAGGTTGAGCATCCTTTCATGTGTTTGTTGGCGATCTGCATATCTTCTTTGGAGATATGTCTATTTAGGTCTTCTGTCCATTTTTGGATTGGGTTGTTTGTTTTTTTGATATTGAGCTGCAAGAGCTGCTTGTAAATTTTGGAGATTAACCCTTTGTCAGTTATTTCATTTGCAAATATTTTCTCCCATTCTGAGGGTTGTCTTTTCATCTTGTTTATAGTTTCCTTTGCCGTGTAAAAGCTTTTAAGTTTCATCAGGTCCATTGGTATATTTTTGTTTTTATTTCCATTTCTCTAGGAGGTGGGTCAAAAATGATCTTGCTGTGATTTTCATCATACAGTGTTCAGCCTATATTTTCCTCTAAAAGTTTTATAGTGTCTGGCCTTACATTTAGGTCTTTAATCCATTTTGAGTTTATCTTTGTGTATTGTGTTAGGGAGTGTTCTAATTTCATTCTTTTACATGTAGCTGTCCAGTTTTCCCAGCACCACTTATTGAAGAGGCTGTCTTTTCTCCAATGTATATTCTTGCCTCCTTTATCAAAAACAAGGTGACCATATGTGCGTGGGTTTATCTCTGGGCTTTCTATCCTGTTCCATTTGTCTATATTTCTGTTTTTGTGCCAGTACCATACTGTCTTGATTACTGTAGCTTTGTAGTATAGTCTGATGTCAGGGAGCCTGATTCGTTCTTGTTTCTCAAGATTGCTTTGGCTATTTGGGTCTTTTGCGTTTCCATATAAATTGTTAAATTTTTTTTTCTAGTTCTGTGAAAAATGCCATTGGTAGCTTGATAGGGATTGCATTGAATCTGTAGATTGCTTTCGGTAGTATAATCGTTTTCACAATGTTTATTCTTCCAATCCAAGAACATGGTATATATCTCTCCATCTGTTTGTATCATCTTTAATTTTTTTCATCAGTGTCTTATAGTTTTCTGCATACACGTTTTTCCCTCTTTGGGTAGGTTTATTCCTAGGTATTTTATTCTTTATGTTGCAGTGGTAAGTGGGAGTGTTTCTTTAATTTCTCTTTCAGATTTTTAACCATTAGTGTATAGGAATGCAAGAGATTTCTGTGCATTAATTTTGTATCCTGCTCTTTTACCAAATTTATTGATTAGTTCTAGTAGTTTTCTGGTAGCATCTTTAGGATTCTCTATGTATAGTATCAGGTCATCTACAAACAATGACAGTTTTACTTCTTCTTTTCTGATTTGGATTAATTTTTTTCTTTTTCTTCTCTGACTGCTGTGGCTCTAACTTCCCAAACTATGTTGAATGATAGTGGTGAGTGTGGCCAACTTTGTCTTTTTCCTGATCGTAGGGGAAACGGTTTCAGTTTTTCACCATTGAGAACGATGTTGGCTGTGGTTCTCTAAATGTTTGATAGAATTCGCCTGTGAAGCCATCTGGTCCTGGGCTTTTGTTTGTTGGAAGATTTTTAACCACAGTTTCGATTTCAGTGTTTGTGATTGGACTGTTTATATTTTCTATTTCTTCCTGGTTCAGTCTCCGAATGTCATGCTTTTCTAAAAATTTGTCCATTTCTTCCAGGTTGTCCATTTTATTGGCATATAGTTGCTTTTAGTAATCTCTCATGATCCCTAGTATTTCTGCAGTGTCAGTTATTACTTCTCCTTTTTCATTTCTAATTCTATTGATTTGAGTCTTCTCCCTTTTTTTCTTGATAACTCAGGTTAATGGTTTACCAATTTTGTTTATCTTCTCAAAGAACTAGCTTTTAGTTTTATTGATATTTGCTATTGTTTCCTTCATTTCTTTTCCATTTATTTCTGGTCTGATTTTTATGATTTCTTTCCTTCTGCTAACTTTGGGATTTTTTTAGTTCTTCTTTCTCTAAATGCTTTAGGTGTAAGGTTATGTTGTTTATTTGAGATGTGTGTTGTTTCTTGAGGTAGGATTGTATTGCTATAAACTTCCCTCTTAGCACTGCTTTTGCTGCATTCTATAGGTTTTGGGTCATCATGTTTTCATTGACATTTGTTTCTAGGTTTCTTTTTTTTTTTTGCGGTACACGGTCCTCTCACTGCTGTGGCCTCTCCCGTTGCGAAGCACAGGCTCTGGACATGCAGGCTCAGTGGCCATGACTCATGAGCCCAGCCGCTCTGTGGCATGTGGGATCCTCCCGGACCAGGGTACGAACCCGTGTCCCCTGCATCAACAGGTGGACTCGCAACCACTGCGGCACCTGGGAAGCCCTCTAGGTATTTTTAAATTTCCTCTTTGATTTCTTCAGTGATCTCTTGGTTATTTAGTAGTGTAATGTTTAGCCTCCATGTGTTTGTGTTCTTTAAAGTTTCTTTTCGTGTAATTGATATCTAGTCTCATAGCGTAGTGATCGGAAAAGGTACTTGATACGATTTTAATTTTATTAAATTTACCAAGGCTTGATTTGTGACCCAAGATAGGATCTATCCTAGAGAATATTCCATGAGCACTTGAAAAGAAAGTGTATTCTGTTGTTTTGGATGGAATGTGCTTTAAATATCAAATAAGTCCATCGTTTTTAATGTGTCATTTACAGCTTTTGTTTCTTTATTTATTTTCATTTTGGATGATCTGCCCATTGGTGAAAGTGGGGTGTTAAAATCCCCTACTATGATTGTGTTACTGTCGATTTCCCCTTTTGTGGCTGTTAGCATTTGTCTTAGGTATTGAGGTGCTCCTATGTTGAGTGCATAAATATTTACAGTTGTTATATCTTCTTCTTGGATTGATCCCTTGATCATTACATAGTGTCCTTCTTTGTCTCCTGTAATAGTTTTTATTTTAAAGTCTATTTTCTCTGATATGAGAATTGCTACTCCAGCTTTCTTTTGATTTCCATTTGCATGGAATATCTTTTTCCATCCCCTCACTTTCAGTGTGTATGTGTCTCTAGGTCTGAAGTGGGTCTCTTGTAGACAGCATATATATGGGTCTTGTTTTTGTACCAATTCAGCCAGTCTGTGTCTTTTGGTGGGAGCATTTAATCCATTTACATTTAAGGTATTTATCAATATGTATGCTCCTATTACCATTTTCTTAATTGTTTTGGGTTTGTTATTGTAGGTCTTTTCCTTCACTTGTTTTTCCTGCCTAGAGAAGTTCCTTTAGCATTTGTTGTAAAGCTGGTTTGGTGGTGCTGAATTCTCTTAGCTTTTGCTTGTCTGTAAAGGTTTTAATTTGTCCATTAAATCTGAATGAGATCCTTGGTGGGTAGAATAATCTTGGTTGTGGCTTTTTCCCTTTCAGCACTTTAAATATGTCCTGCCACTCCCTTCTGGTTTGCAGAGTCTCTGCTGAAAGATCAACTGTTAATCTTATGGGATTCCTTTGTATGTTATTTGTTGCTTTTACCTTGCTGCCTTTAATATTTTTTCTTTGTATTTAATTTTTGATAGTTTGATTAATATGTGTCTTTGCATGTTTCTCCTTGGGTTTATCCTGTATAGGACTCTCTGCACTTCCTGGACTTGATTGACTATTTCCTTTCTCATATTAGAGAAGTTTTCAACAGTAATTTCTTCAAATGTTTTCTTGGCCCTTTTATTTTCTCTTCTTCTTCTGGGACCCCTATAATGCGAATGTTGGTATGTTTAATGTTGTCCCAGAAATCTCTGAGACTTTCCTCAATCCCTTTCATTCTTTTTTCTTTATTCTCCTCTGCAGTAGTTATTTCCACTATTTATCTTCCAGTGACCTCCATGTCTTACTCCTCCACCATCTTGAAGGTCTCCTGGTGTTTTGTATATGGCTTCTTTCACTTAGCATAATGTGTTCACTGTTCATCTATGTTGTAGCACATATCAGTACTTCATTCATTTCTATGACCAAATCATACCACATTTTATTTAGCCTTCCATCAGTTGATGGGCATCTGGGTTGTTTCCACTTTTTGTTTATTATGAATAATGCTGCTATAAACACTCATGTCTCCATTTTTGTGTAGACAAATGTTTTCAGTTCTCTTGGGTATACAGCTAGGAGTGAAACTGCTAAGTTATATAGTAATTCTGTGTTTAACCAGTTGAGGAAGTACCAAACTCCTTTTTCAAAGTTGCTACATTTTACATTTTCACCAACAATGTATGAAGTTTCCAATTTCTCCAGTATCCTCATCAATACTACTTATTGTCCATTTTTTCTATTACAGACATCCTAATAGACGAGAGTGGTTATCTCATTGTGGTTTTGATTTGTATTTCCCTAATGACTGATGACATTGAACATCTTTTGGTGTACTTATTGGCCATTTGTAAATCTTCTTTGGAGAAATTTCTATTCAGATCCTGTGCCCATCAATAAATTTACTTATCCTTTTTGTTACTGAGTTGTAAGAGTTCTCTATGTATCATGGATACCAGTCCCTTATCAGATATATAGTTTGAAAATATTTTATTTAAATATGTGGGTTATCCTTTTTACTTTCTTATGACTTAATTTTCACTGTATTTATTTTGTTATGTTTCACTGATTTTTTTCCCCTGATTATTGGGCTGTATTATCCTACTTCTTTGTGACTCTTGGTGATTCTACTGAATTCCCTGTGTATTAGGTCTTTCCATTCTTCATTGTTGGAACATGAGCTATGCCCAGTCCCATGTGGCCTTTGGGATTGTTCCACCTTCCACCTTCCAGTAGTTCTTTCCCTGCATATGCAAATGAGTACTCAACCAAAAATTGAAAGAAACTCTTTTGCATGTGTCTGAGACAATCTGTGCAGTTACACCCTCTTTCATATTTTGCTCTGCAAATTACAGCAGCCCTGACATCCCCACGCATTAGATTCTGTATCCTCTACTGAAAGAGATTATTGGGTTCTTTTTGAATTCTTTCTCTTTGCCTGTGGCCTGGAAACTATCTCCAGGGAATCATCTGGGGCCATGGTAGAACTCACTTTCCTTCTCTCAGGGATCACTACCCTGTGGCCTGGATATAGTTAAATTAGGAGAAAATCCAGAGTTTGGAAAATGTGTTTAGAAAGTCATAAAGCATTAATTCCATACTAAGAAATTTATCTCTACTATTTTTATTGTTTTGTGTTGTTTTTCCTAAAAAGGAACATAATCAGTTAGTTATATGATGAGAAAATCACCAAGTAACAGTGTAATAGATGGATTACAGGGCAAAAGTTATGATTGGGGCCTAAAACAGGGTGAAAACTGTTGAAATATTGAAAGATTGCATTTAAAAATCACTCTAGAAATACTTATTCTGATGGGTATACCACTGACTCTGGAGAATGACACAAAGGAAGAAGTTCATGATCATGCGAGGTTTTGTAGCTTAAGAAAATTGGTGGTAATGATTCTAGAGAAAGCATTAAGGAATGCAAAAGAAGGAAGAATATTTTTTATGGGGGAGGAAGCAAAATAGTTAAAATCAGGATATACACTGTTAGGCACTCTATGTGATACAAAGCTACATGTATTAAAACCCCAAAATGTTTCTCTTTGACATCTGTGGGTACTGTATATTATTTGGTTATCCTATATTATATAATGGGAAAAGGTTGGAATTTGGTAAGCAATGAATTTGGTAAGCCTTATCTAAAGCCTCATTCATTAGTAATTTCCTTATCATAATAATTGCCCAATTGTTAATCATCTGTTTTAATTGCAGCACAATTCAATTTTGGATGCATCAAAATTCTGCTTTGAAACCAGTGTGGATCAGCTTTCATCTCCCTTGAGTCTATTTGTGAGGTTTTGGCAGAAGTGTCAGTATACCTAAAGAGAGTGTTGGAATTTTTGAACAAACTAAATTAAAAGATGACTCTTACTCAAGCAGATTCTTAAGGCAATGTTAAGACAAAATTATAAAATAAAATCTTCTTTTCCAACAGGAAAAGAATTTTGAAAGATATTCTGGGCAAAAGCAAAATAAGGAAATAAAGCGTATGTGCCAGGGGTTGGATAATTCCCCAAACTGTAATATCTTCTTTTCTAAATGCAACAGGCACTGCAAGTTAGCTCCTGTATCGAATGAGGACTATAATTCATAAAAATTGCCCTGATCTAAATTTTTGTCCCTTATCAAAGGAAAATGAGTTCAAACAATATTTAGACTGGAGTGCCAAAACCTTTCCCTGATTAATCAGCTGTTCATTTCCAGCTGCAAGGCTCCTTTAGAGATTTTCAATATGTGTAAGAGCCATGGAGACATACATTTACAGATCATGATCTTTTAAACAAATGATGAGAATTTCAGCAATACTGTACTACAGATATCCAACAGTGATTTTTTTTTTTTTTTTGTAGTTTTCTATTTGACTGGCTTTTATTCCCCCTAGAACTCCTACTGGCTGGAGAAGTATGAACATTTGTTAAAAGTTATAAATGACTTCCTGATTTCATCAATCACTGAAGAAATATCTATTTGGATCTACCTTTAGAAATAAAAAGTATTAAATTAATATTTTCAGCTTTAAAGAATGTACAAGGCTCAGTGACTTCAAATAAAACAACTTGTACAAGTTTATAGAAGAGGAAATGATTTTTTCCAGTATTTGTCTTTCATGCTTAAAAATGTCTTCAAGATCTGGCTACTAGCATCATACAAATTAAGATGTGTGTTACAGAATGATTTATAAACCAAGTATTGATATTGCTTGAGTATTGTTTATGTAGGGGGTTTTGTAGCTAAGCTCAGAGCTCAATGGCATTACTTCCCCATCATTTAGGATAGATGAACATTCATTGCAATTAATGATGTCTATAAAAGGAAAGTTTTCAAGAATCCACTCAAACCAATTCCAAAGTTTACACTAAGAAACTACCAGGAAATCCTTCCTTATGTACCCTTTCATATTTCCAATGCTAGAATTGAATCATTTTCCTCAATTTTCTCTCAGTTGAGATGACTAATAATATCACTTTTTTCTGTGAGACTTCTGCAACAATTGAAGATCAGTCACTGAGCTCCACATCTATTGGAGCTCCAATTTTATCGGTTACCATTTTAGGCAAACAGCATGGATATGGCCCAGTGGGGTGGGTGGGGGGAAATAAGACCCAGAAATATAAGAAATAGATTCTGGCTCTGTCTCTGTAAATTTGAGCACATATTTTCATTTCTCTATAATTCATTCTTTGATAAAATGGGAATACATTCATCCAGCAAATATTACAGAACCTATAACCTGTGCAAGAAACTGGGCTAGACAGCCGTGACATAGTGATAAACCAAGCAGACATGGCTCTTGCCTTAAGCAGAATAGTTGGGATGAACAACTAAAATAATAATAATAGTAATAAACAAAAAACAGAAAGAAAAGGAAAATGGTGGCAGAGGTGAAGGGATACAAGAGTACTACAAGAGCATATAATAATGGGTGTTTGTTAATATTTATCCTAATTTCCTCAAACAAATAAAATTTGTCATACAAATGAAAGCTGTCTATTATTATCTTCAATGGTGATTAAAATGTGCCTGAACAGTTGTCAGAGTCACCTGGCAAGTCAGCCATTATCCACTTAAAATGGTATAATTAAAATTAAAGCATAATGAACTGTCTGTAATAAACATCAAGTGATTACTTGTTGAATAAAGTATTGTGATACTCCAAATATATAATTATATTATGTTTCTACTCATACCATGAAAGCATATGATTAATAGACACACGTGAATTTTTTATAACACAGAAGGTCTGATATCTGTATTCTCTGAAACAAGAAAAATGCAGTTCTATTGGGCATAAATTATTATTTTTTAAACATGATGGCAGAAAAATAAGCATGGATATCTTTGTGATGACTTAAAAATGATTCAATGTCTAAGTTCATTGTTGGAAGCTGTTGCAATGTACATAAATATGCACTGCACATGTTTATAACATTGCCAGTCCCAACCCATCCATAGACATAAAGGACATTATTATTCTCCTTTCATAGAACAATCCAATGTTTTGGGTTAGACTCAGAATGGATTTTGCAAGGCACTAAGATTATAAATTCTTTTAAAGTAGTATCATTCTTTCTAGAAACAACTATTCACAGATAATTTATTGATAAAATTATAATCATTTTATAATACAGGAAGTTTCTTAAAGCTTACCCTTAGAAAACACTTTCAGTCTAATACTAAGTGCAATGTTCATTTGCAAGTAACAAAATCACATTTGCTTTAAATGTTCTAAAATTCAGATTCAAACTGGAGTTCTCCCCAGTTAGTCTGATTAACCGGGTTTCATATAATTATAATTACACTCGCAAAAAAAAATGGCTTCTAGTTAACTTATTCATAACTAATATCAGACCATTTTTCTCTAAATAAATACAAAATATTTTCCTATTTGCTCTCTCAAATGTTACACAGCCCAAGTCACTAAGTAAAAATTATACTGATTCTTATGACCTAGGGTCACAAATACTTGTTTTCATTAGAATCCCTATCCACATAGGGATTAGTTACATAGCAAATGGGAATAAGTCCAGGACAAAACAGATGGAGAGTAGCTGGGTTCATTAGGCAACATTCCAGGTGTTTGTTTCTGGCAAAAATGTCACTGAATCCCTGACCATTATGTCCTCACAGTTCTGCTTGAATGTGATAATGGCAGTAGTTAAATTAATGTGTCCTCTTTGCTACAGGGCAGGTCTGTGTTATTTCAATCAGACATTCCAACATTCACCGCATGGAGACTCAATGTCCAACTTTCCTCATATTAAAGTCCTAAAATTCTCTCTAGAGAAAATAAGAGAGATAAAGAAATAGCTAGCTAAACAAACAAATGCTTATATCCAAACTGCAGACATCTTTCTGAAAATAAGTATTTTTAGCCCAAGAGAGAATTTATAAACTAAGAAATACTGTAGATGTTACAGCAATAGTTTTATAATTGCAGAACTTTTGATAGAGCTTATTATTGAAAATCAAAGGAAGAAATGTAAGGACATTCTACATTTGTACTGTGGCAAATGGCTTCCCTTCTCCACACATCGCAGAATTGTGGCTATCACAATGGACATGATCTCTGTCCACTCATTTCCTCAGACCAATGACTTAGCTTAGCTCTTTAAAATAATTGGCTCATTGTAATTCCCCATTTTCGGTCATTAATTATGTACAAGGGATAATTGCACCCTACCTGTACCCTGAGCATGTTGATATTCTAATTTAACATGTTTCTTCTTTGACAAGTGTGTAATCTATGGAGAAAAAACTAAGCATTTTTCATTATATACATTAAACTTAGCTTCAGCTCCTTTAATCTCCAGTTAAGATTAATCTGTCAATTTAAGAGGAAAGGTGCACCTCCAGTTAAGATTAATCTGTAATTTAAGCACTCAGATCTCCCCATATCATCTAGGACTCAGTTCCATCTATTATGCTTTCTCTCTTTTATATATATAACCATTCTCTTCACTGCCATCAAAATAATAGCTTACTCTAGCTGTCTTCCTTTTTTTTCTTTCAACTCACTACAGTAAGTTTCTTCCAAAAATGCCTTTGCCAAAGTCACCAGTGATCACTTAATAGTTAAATCTAATGGACTCTTAGGGGTTTTCTTCTCTCTTTGGCCCTCAGGATACTCTCGCCTAGATCTTTCCTATCTCACTGATCATTCCTTTTAAGTCTCCAGCAGTAGGCTTTTTTTCCTTTTTGTCGTTTATAAATACTAATTTCTCAAGGATCCTGTCCTCAACTCGTTTCACACACTGCATGCACCACCTGGAGAATCATATAACCTACTGGTTTTTATCCACCATCACTACAATAACGGCTTTTTACAACTGCATCAGTGTGTTCCTGGCTTCCCCTCAAAGTCCCAGGATCTTGTGTTCAGTTGTGAATAGTCTGTATATTTTTTGTTATTGTTGTTTATCTGTCATAACTAAATTCTTTATAAGACCAAGAAAAAAACTGGACTAATCATATTTCTGAAAAAATTGTATGGATAAAAGAAATGATGACATGGTCAAATCCATTAAAAATAGCAGGATTATGATTAATATTTTGTCCCAGTGCACTGTTTTTATATATATCTTTATGCTGAAACATTTCTGCACAGATCACTCTTATTTCTGAATGAAGAAAACTTTACAGTCAATATGATCTTTTAAAAAAGGATATAACTGAGACATAAAGTTAGCTTAAATTTCCTTTCTCAGTTCACATTTCCACTAGCACATATCCATCCATCAAATATCCTCACCTCTTCAGCATGGGAAGGAACAGAGTGCCAATACCTCTGATTTAACCTTGGTACACAAAAATGTGCCTGTTAGCAGTTTACATTTATTTTAATAGCTATGAAAATGAAAATACAGCATTGAGTTCATTTTCTAAAGAGAAAAATCTAATTCATGAAGATTATGAGCATTGCTGAAAGCCCACTATGGGAATGTAGTGGCTGCTTAGAATGGGTTGTCATTAATCAGTAGTCACCCATGCTGTGCCCTCATGTGGAATGACTCACTGATATGGACATAAACACAATCCTGCTAATTCCATTTTTAAAAGCAATGCTTATTTTAGGAGGACTGCATATCTGGACTATTTCTTGACATGAGAGAACAGCAACCACCTGAATTTTTGCTGTTGCATTTTGTCTTTGCCAAAGGAAAAAATATCCACTGTTTAGTCATTTGCTTGTCTTGTATCCACTATAAAAAACTTTATCACTTAATTGTTCTCACTATCTTTATCATAGGTCTTAAAATATTGTTTATACACATGTGTGACTTACCAATACCAATTAGAAGATAACAAAGATATAATTATATCTGAGTTTATGAAACTAAGGTTTAGGTCATTTCAGAATCACCTGGATGCTTTTCTAAAAACAAAACAAAACAAAAACAGATTCCTGGATCCCCCAGGAAATCCACTGAGTCAGAAGATTTTCAGTGAAGTAGGAGTCTATGTTTTAATAGACTTCCCAGGTCATCCTTATGCACACTAAAGTTAAAAACAAGACATTTTCATTGCTTTTACTAAGTTGACTTTGAACAACAAATCAGAAAGAACGGTTGAAAGCAGAGGAGGTTGTCAAAAATGTTTCACTTTTTTAAAAAATGGGATCCTATTTAGAAAAGGTTCAAGGAGATTCCTGCCTGTGCTCCTCACCTGAGAAAAAGCCAAGGCAATGAAGGCATTCTAGCATGATGTCCTAGAGACCTCGGGACCTAACAAATCATATTATTTACTGTCTACATCTTTAAGAGCAGCTTGACTGCCTTTGCTCTCTTTAGAGTTAAAATAACCAATTCACTTCACTTCCTTCTGCTGTACAAAAATCAGTCACTTCAAGCATCCAAGTTGGCCCAGATATAATAATAAGGCCATGCCTTGAAAAGGAAATGAAAAAGAATAAAACATGAACCAAAATTTTACCTCTTCCTCAAAGGAAGCTGTGAATTATGGTTAGAAATAAGCTGATAAAATTGTAAGCAATGTTCTACTTTAAAAACAGCAGCAAGTGAAATACAATTTGGCAGCCAGGAAGAGCACAAAATTCTCTCAAAAAAAGAGATCATGACTGAGGGTGAAACTTTCTTATGTGAACAAAACTTTCTGTGTAAATTTAGTTCCACTCTAACTGCTATTCCACATCCATAAGGACTACCCTCACTCAGGTTTTCTCTCTTTTCCTCTAAGTGTATGTTCTGATGGTGGCTAATACAACTCTTCTCCAGCACTGAGGAAGAAATGTCTTAGCAGAAATACTGCTACTTTTTCAAATATAAAATAAAATAATTTTGACCTTGGAAATATGATTCATATTTTGTCCTAGAATTTTAAAAAATTTCTAAAGAACATTATTATAATTATTAGACTTTGTTTTTCTTCTAAATCTGCTGAAGGAATTAATAAAGTATCATAGTAGAAGAAAACCTAATAGCAACCTTATAGATTCCTCATGTATAAAATTGAGACAACGAAATCTTCTCTAACTGCTTCACAGAGTTGATATCCCCACATGCTTCAAATAGCAATATGTGTATCAGTTGCCTATTGCTGTGTAACAAATCACCCTGAAATTTAGGCGTCTAAACAAAGACCATCTATTGACTTAGTATTCTGCTTTGGAATAGAGTCTTCTAATCGTCTCCCCAGTGTTCACTCATGAGGGGGATCTGTCAGGCATGGATGGTCCACAGCGGTCTCACTCATATGTCTGGTGTTTCACTGGGACTTTTGTTCTGGGCACTTTTGCTCTTCTCCATGTAACTTCTCCAGCATGTTCCAAAAGAGCAAGTCACAATGTGCAAGCATCTCTCAAGCCTCTGCTTGCATCACACAGATGAATATCCAGTTGGCTAAAGTCACATGACCAACCCTAGAGCCACTATGGGAGGGGATTGTACAAACATGTAGATGCCAGGGGTGTGATTCATTAGGGATAGTTATTATCACAATCTAACAAAAATGTATTACAGTTATTTAGTAACTATAAAGAATCATATGAGTATAAGAATTATAACATTCAAAACAGTAAAGTAGTAAAAGTATAATAAAAATAGTAAAAAAAATTATAAAAGTAAACTTGGACTAAGTCTATCAATGCCATCCACCCTTGACCATTGACCTTGTTTCCTACAATGCAGTAAATCTGATTGATTCAAATTTCATCAATTTTAAAAATACCCTTTGAAGTACATGTCAGTGGAAACACATTTGAAATACATATCTGCTCAAGAATAAAGGACCAAAAGGCAGGCAGACAGAAAAAGATATCTGCTACTTAATAGGCAAAAAAGAAAAATAAAAACCTTAGACAAATGAATAATCACAAACTCAGTGAAATAAAAGTTAAAAGTAGAGATATATAATCTATCATTGCTTAAAAAATTGAATGATTGGGACTTCCCTGATGGTCAGTGGTAAAGAATCGGCCTTACAATGCAGGGGACGCAGGTTCGATCCCTGGACAGGGAACTAAGATCTCACATGTCACGGGGCAACTAAGCCAGCATGCTGCAACTACTGAGCTTGCGTGCCTCAACTAGGGAGCCTGCATACTGCAAACTACAGAGCCCACACGCCCTGGAGACTGCGTGCCACAACTAGAGAAGAGAAAACCCACACGCCACACCTGGAGAGAAGCCCGCGCGCCACAAGGAAAGATCCTGCATGCCTCAGCGAAGATCCCGCATGCCTCAACTAAGACCTGATGCAGCCAAAAATAAAGAATAAATAAATAAATCTTTAAAAATCATGGAATGATTAATGTCACAGACCCAGAAAGACGAGAAAAAAAAAAAAGAGATTGTTTATCTCCTCTAGAACACCATTTAATGCCATTCTAAAGAGAAAACTATGCTTTAAAAAAAAGTGAAGAAAAAGTTCCATCTCTTCCATTAGCTCCACTGAGTAGTCTCTCAGTGAGGGAAAGACATTGCTTACATCCAACCTATGTTACTCATGCTAAAACTTGCCCTTGTTAGCTTTGCCCCTGTGTCTGGGCAATCCTCGTGAAAACTGGTTACCACCTTCACACAACCACATAACCCTCCATTCACCAGAGTGCTGTTCTAATGACATCTCTTTTTTTTTTCCCTTCTGTAAACTAAATTTCAGTTTTCTAAACTGTTCCTCAAGATGTTTTATTTTCAAACCCTTGAATCACTTTCACTGTACTCTTCTAAATCCTCTCAAAAATTTCAACATTCATCTCAAGGGAGTGAGGCTCCTTCATCTTAGGTTATGATTAGCCAGAGACAACTATAATGCAGTTAACCTCTCCAACCTTAGATTGTCTTGAGGATTAAATAAACTGATACAGTTTCTTAGAATGAGCTTAAATAGTAACTAGTATAGAATATGTTAGCAAGCAGTAATTATAGTAGCTGCTGGGCACATTAATTTTAAACCTTCTCGGGTATGGGCATTTTTACTAACAGTATGTACTATATTATCAACTAATATGGAGCTTCTCAGCCACTATGGCTACCAGCTCTTCTTCACTTTTATTCAGACTGAATCAGTGATTTCCCATTTGAGCATTCCATTTTTTAAAAATTTACTCAATTATCAAAGTCATTCAGAATTTGAATCTATCTTCTCACTTTTAAAGCAATTTTTCCATGTTTGAGTAAGGTTGTGACTAATGTAAATTTACCGTTGTGGATTCAGTGAGGTCCTGAGAAGGAGTTGGAAGAAGGACATTACTCTTTAGCAGGTGTTGCTATGTATCTGAGGAGAAAATAGTTGTATGCTTTGAAGGATCATCTGATTTAATTCCAATAACAATAAATAATAGCTAACATGTTTTGAGCATTTACTATGTACCATACTGTTCTATACAATTTACATGAATTATTTCTTTTATCCTCACAAAATTACAATGCTGTAGTAGGTACTTATACTGTTCTCATTTTACAAATGAGGAAGTTCAGTTTTAGATAGGCTGAGTGACTTGCCTAATGCTGCATACCTTTTAGGTGTCAATGTTTGAATTAAGTCCAGGTCAGACTCTAGAAACTGAATTTCTAATCCTTAAATAAATTTCCTGTACAACCACCACAAAAAAGTCTTGTAAGAGAGTTATTGGCTCTATTTCGTAGGTGAGTAGATTGAGACACGGAAAAGTTAAATAACTTATCCAAGATCCACCATAAATGGCAGATTAAATATTTGAACCCAGGGCAGTCTGGCTTCAGGATAAAACAACAACAAAAAAATAGTTAAAACAACTGTGGTTCCAGAAAGCACAAATCCGCAAATGTTAAATTTCTTGTTACGCTATCTGGGTAGACTTGTCCTTCACAAGTCCAACTTTAAGTTTTGAAAAGAAAATGATAGAAACAATGAAAGCTGTATGCTAAACAGTTTCTAAAGCTCTCTTGAATATAGGGTCTCACTGACAACTTCAGTCAAGTAAGCAAGCACATGGCATCCAGCGTGACAAACCACCCCCAAAACTTAGTGGCTTAAAACAACAGTCATTTATTTTGCTCATGGATCTGCAGTTTTGAGATGAACAGGCCACTTCTGTTCCATGTGGCATCAGCTGTTGGAGGTTTGAACAGGGACTAGACGGTCTATTTTCAAGATGGTTCTTTAGCCTGAAGATAGGTGCAGACTGTCAGCTGGGACCTCAGCCAGGGATATTAAGCCCCTTCCTGGACTGCTTGGGTTCTCTCGTGGCATGGTAGCTGGGTTCCAAAGGAACTACACAGAGGTGGTATTACCTTTTAAGAGTTAGTGACACTTTGCTGTAGTCACAAGTCAGGCTGCCCATATTCAAAGGATGGAAACATGGCCACCCACCTCTTGGGAGGAGTGTCAAAGTGATAAAGTAATTAAACTCTTGCACTCATTTTACTTTAAAAGCTACAGTCCTTTAACCCTAATTAATAACTTTAGTCCCACTGTCAACTCTCAGATTAACTCTGTCTCTAGTAAAGAGGATGTACAAAGCCCTGCTGAAGCAGTTCAGTGGCTTTGCGAAAAGTCAGACCTGCAGGCCTATAGAAGCAGTCATACTGTTCAAAGAACACTCATCCGGGAATTCAGGCAATCCAAGATCTCATTCCAGGAGTTTCCTTAATCCTGTTTTATGATTAAGGACTTTACAGGCCTTAGTTTCCTCATATGTGAAACGGTTGTTGATCTAGGTGACCTCCAAAACCTCTGAGATTTATGATGAAAGTAACTCCTTACCTATGCATTCTCCCATACTTATGTCCCATACCTCATGTTCTAGTGCTTACCCAGATACAGAATTTGTCTGCCTCTGAAAATCTACCTCTGTGACTAGGCACCTAGTACCTGGTCCTACAACCTTCTCAGAGGACAGCCTGCCTTCCTGGATTTCTATCACATGTAACTCTGTCACTCAGCTGTCCCAAATGACTAGGATGGTAGAGGCTAGGTTTGGTAACTGATCTGGATGAGGTCCTAGCAGCCTGCTCCTTAGGTCGATTGACTTGTCAGAGATTTATCTTCAGATTCACTTCTGCATACCTTTCCCTGGAATAGCAGGCCCCATCCTTGATCCCCTGCTCTCCTTGACCTTCACACGCCCAAGAAGGTTCTAGGAGAAATCTCTGATTTTCTGGCTTAGAATTCCCCAGTGCCATCTGTTCTTGGGTTCTCATGTTTATTTTATATTCCTTTCTCTTTCCATCACTGCCTTTAACAAGAGTGTCTAGTGAGTTCTTGTAGTTTTCACCTTGATTTTTGCTTCTTTTTGCAAAAATAGTAGCAAAAACCTTCCCCAAAGTTTCCATAAGTCAGCTTGAAAACTCCTATTATACATGATATATTTTGATGGGAGTCTTAATTATATAAAACTAATTTAAGTGTCAGCAATATTTTTTCTAATATGAATGTAGACATACTTTTCATCTGATAATAAAAATGACACAGAAGGTAAAGAATTATTGTGTGGGAGTAAAGATTGCCTAAGAAAACATTGCACTTCATGGTGAATACCCATTTTTATAAGACTGACATTGTATTAATAATTATAATAGTTTTACTTGTCACTGAAACAAAAAAAGGAGAATATTAGTTTTATTGTACAAAGATAAGAGTCATCAAATGTATTGTCTGTGAGTATAACAATTATTTTTTTAATTATCATCTGTTTTTTAATTACTATGTGCTAGTATCCACAGGGAACTAAATATTCTGGAATACAAGTTATCGAAAGACATGGCTGTTATCCCCAAACATCCTTAAAAAGAAACAAATCTATGACTCATTGTCACATGTAAATTTAACAAAGTCCCAATTCAATCCTTTGCATGGCTAGTAAAAAAGTAAATGAGATAACCTCCATCCAAACTGACAAAACTTTAGAGCTCTTCTATGGCTGACATCCAATCTGTACCAATTATTCACTTAAAATGAGCTCTCAGGAAATGCTTTTCCTCCTTGACTTGCTTTTAAACTATGTATGCTTAGGTCAGGAGGTCTGCCTTGCCCTAGTTGTATGGATAACATAGAGTAAGTGTTTTGTTTTGTCTGGTTTTTTTTTTTCCTTCTGGATATATCTTCCTAATGTTAAAAATAGTCATTTGAATCAAAAAATTAACTTGGTGACTATGATTTTAATATTTTCACTTAGTATATTAAAAAAGATTTCTTATGTGTTTTATGTTGCATTTTATAGGTAAAATAAAATTGCATTATTTAATTGTTTTTACCAAAAAAATAATGCAAGTTCACTGGCAAACACTGCTTTAGTTTTATAGTTTCTCATCAAACTTTGGTCCAATTCTTCAAAGAACAGTGAAATCCTTTTTTGGCTTAATTCTCTTTAATATCTATCTAGGGAAGAAAGAATGAATCAGCATTGCCAATTCAGTTTTTTTGCCTCAATTTCAACTCAACTGTTTGAGGATTTCCTGTCTGCCAATGCAAACATTTTTAAAGCTGCGTTATTTCTTACAAAACTTCTTATGTCTCATGGCATTTCACGATGTCAGAGTGTGAAAAGCTTTTTGATAACTGAGTTACTAAAAAAAAAAAAAAAAGATCCTTGGTGGAAATTGAAAATTGATATCATCTTATCACTGTCTATCAGAATATTAAAATGTGAACTGTAAGTGATGAATGACCAATTCCCAGTAACTCAATGAATCAAGGATGTAATTTAAGGAAATCTTTATCTAGTCATTAAAAAAGGTAATGGTGTGGAAAAGTTGGAGGAACCGTGTGTGTGTGTGTGTGTGTGTGTGAAGTATGCATTTTATTTTATGGTTTTCCCACTTACTCTACTCCTTGTATTAATAATATTGTGTAGAAAATAAGCAAATCCTGCATCTACACATTTTCATTCACAGATCAAGACTGTATGCTGTCTACTTCTCATTACCTTTTAGTCTTCTGAAGATCACATATTTTCCTCTCCTCCAAAAATTATTCTGTAATATGGTAAAAACCAAGAAAATGTACACCATTTAAAAGTGGATAGAACCTACATCTCTGGAAGTTTTCTTTACTAGTCTTCTAAGCCATACAAACGAAAAACAGCAACCACTAGTTGTGGCATGTCTTTCCACAGATATTCTAGCTCAAATCTCATATTAGTCATCTTTAATCTTCATTAGTGCTCCACATTTGTGAGTGAAATAGCGAATATTTGTTTTAATTTATGTTTTGACCTGTGTCCCAGAATTTAAAACACTCATTGGAAGACATTTAATTATCTGCTAAGAAATAAAAAATCAAGTTTAATTACCTAATAATGTTTTAAAAGGAAGATAATAAATCAAAATACATACATATGTTTATTAGGTTTGGACAGAAAAATCTCAACACCTTCTTACTCAAATCATGGCCATCATAACTAAGAGGTGCAAATGAGGATTACTGAGAAAATTCAGTTAGAATTCCCATTTTATTCAACAAGCAGATACAGTGTTATTGAAACACTAAATTTAAATATCTTTAGGTTGGGCAAGAACTTTTTAATTGACCACGGTGCCCTCATATCTTACTATAACCCACTGCCTATTATCTGCCTGACCCCTGAAGGCACTTGATCACAACAAACTCAAATATAAACCAAAATACTGCACCTCTATCCAGAGTCTACTAGAGCTCACTTCTGCTAAGTATTTATTTCTGTTTGGCTTTGTGCTATTACCTATGTTACTTCTTTAGAAAATCAGAAAATCATTCAGTTTCAATTATTCAGATGATTCATAAAAATAAAATAACTTCAATGACCTCTGCTTAACAGTTTATTCCTTTTTCACTACATCCTCATTGTCCACACTAACACATTGTATAGTCTCTAGTAATAGTGAGCTTAGAGTTCTATATTATATTGCTCTGCACAAAATGCTATGCTTTTATAAACTATCATCACCACCATCTCCAACTTATTAACTTGGTAAATGCCTATTAAAATATCAAGACCATTCTTTTAAAATTTATTTATTTATTTATTTTTGGCTGCATCGGGTCTTAGTTGCACCACACAGGATCTTTTGTTGCAGTGTGCCCGTTCTTCACTGCAGCACTTGGGCTTCTCTCTAGTTGTGGCATATGGGCTCCAGAGCACGTGGGCTCTGTAGTTGTGACACGCGGGCTCTCTAGGTGTGGCATGCGGGCTCAGTAGTTGTGACGGGCAGGCTTAGTTGCCCTGCGGCATATGGGATCTTAGTTCCCCTACCAGGGATCAAACCTGTGTTCCCTGCATTGGAGGGCAGATTCTTAACCACTGGACCACCAGGGAAGTCCCTCAAGACCATTCTTAAAATTTCCGTGATTTTCACAGGCAGATTGAGTTGATCCTTCCTCTAAGCACCATTAATATGTACATGTATTTCGAGGCATGTAGTTATTTGATTGCATGGCTATCCATTTACTTAACTGTGAGCTTCATCAAAGCAGGAACATCCCAAGTGCTTTGAGCAATTCTTGGGACATGGTTAGCATTAAAGAAATAATTTTCAAAACAAGGAATGAATTGTTACATAAATAATATCCTCAATCTTCCAAGTCACTTAGAGAATGAATATTTGTAATGTAAATGCATTGTAAATTAGTAAATGTATTGTCATTTAAGAAAACTGGATTCTGAAGCCATACTGTCTGGGTGCTAAATCTGACGTGGCTGCAAGTAACTGTGTAAATATGGGTGAGCTACTCAGACTCTGACCTTGGTTTTCTCATATATAAAACAGGTATTAAAAAGTACCTTCCTCAAAGGGTCATGATGAGGACTGAGTAAATAAATTTTAAAAACTTAGAACAGTCCCTAGCACATAGAACTGCTCAACAAAAGTTAGCTACTTTTACTACTGAATCTAAGCATAGAAATAATGCCTTTTTATGGAAACTATAAACATATCATTCATAAAAGAAAACAAATAAAACTGTGTAATCCTCACAATTCTTTGATTTTGTTTTTTTTCTGATTTTTTGTGTGTGTTTCTTTGCGGTATGCGGGCCTCTCACTGTTGTGGCCTCTCCCGCAACAAAGAGTAGCCCCTCCTGTTGCAGAGCACAGGCTCTGGACGCGCAGGCTCAGCGGCCATGGCTCACGGGTTCAGCCGCTCCACGGCATGTGGGATCTTCCCGGAGCGGGGCACGAACCCATGTCCCCTGCATCGGCAGGCAGACTCTCAACCACTGTGCCACCAGGGAAGCCCAGATTTTTAACAGAAGTTTTAAAAATTCTGTAAAGGCTTACTGGCCAAGCATATCTTCACATATACATATGAAATACTGGTTTCAACAACAACAAAATATATTACATGACCACATTACTCTAATAAAGATTTTATACATAAATAATATATATAAATTTTATATATTATAAATTATTTATATATTATATTGTTTAATATAAATAATATATCAATACTTTATGCATTCACTTTTAATGTTATGCCCCTCTGAATATCAACAATTCACTAAATTTTACTTCATTCACTAAATTTGTCTTCATATGGTTACAAGAATAAAATGCACCTTATAACAGCAACTCAGCTATGTAAAACATAACCTTCAAAACCCTACAGTAAAATTAGGGGTAAAATCAATCTTGTATGCATTTGTAGTCCCTAAATTAACACCCAGGATATCTAGTTCCATCTGTACGGTGGATTATATACCCTGCCTGATGCTCCTTACTGAGGAATTAAAATTATATATAAGAGTGTGTGTGCATGTGTGTGTAATAAATGTTATTTTGAACACATCACTGAGCTCATGCAAAAAATACAAAAGAGGAAGCAAGAGCTCTGGGGGATGAGCAAATACCAAAGATGATTTTTACCTGGACAATTTTTACCTGAAGCCAAAAGACTTTGAGCTTCCATTGTGATTACTGCACAAAAGGACAAGAGTGGTAAAACCTGAGGTTCTCACAATGCAGGGAAACTAATAAGAAGATTAAGTACAGGAGAAATAAACCCTTCCATTTGGAAAGATACATGACTGTCTAGCTGCTGGATGTGGGTGGAGAAAAATTAAAATTTCTCCTGAGGATCTGTAGCCACAGATTAGTTTTCACCCAGGTCTGCAGTTGGAATTCACACTATCTGTTTAGACCAAAGATCCTCATCATGTAGAGAATGTCAAGGTGTCCTGGGTTGGTGCACTGCCATATGACTCACAGAAAGAAATATAAAATCACTCTGGAAAAGCTCAACTTCAAACCAGACCGCAAAGAATCCCCACTGGTAAAAATTCCAAGAGAAATGAATAGGTCACAGTCAAAATTCACAACCTGTGCCAAAACGAGAACAAGCAGAATGTAATATATAGATAGACAGAAGAGGGAAGGAGAGCGGGAGGGAGGGAGAGCGAAAGTAGATTAGATAGTTGGATATACAGATAAATAACTAATACACAAATTAAAATAGACAACGGATTCTGGAATTATCATATACTTATTTAACACATTTAAAGCAATTAAAATCCTAAATAAAATATGTTTGATAATATGACCAGGTATCAAGAATATTTGAAAAAAAACAGAACTTACAGAAATGGAAAATATAGTAAAGAAATTAAAAACTTATTGGACGGATCAACTAAATGCATTAGTTTAAGTGAAGATTAGTGAACCACAATAAACACCTGAGATATTATCCAGAATATAATGCAGAGGGTTAAAGAGAAGGAGAATATGAAAAAGAGAATATGAGACATGGAGTGGAAGAAAATCTAATGTATGTATAACTATAGCCAATAAAGAGAAAGGGGAGCAAATGTTATTCAAAAAGATAATGCTGAAGACATTTCCAAGACTATGGTTAAAGACTCAATCCTCAGATCCAGGAAGCTCAATGAATCCTAAGCAGAAAAATAAAAAGAGATACAGCTAAAATAAAAGGTATCAAAATGAATGGGAAGATCTTAATATCAGTGAGAGAGAAAAATAGAGACAATCTTCAAAAGAATGATTATTAAAATAATTGCTGGTTTTTGAACAATAGAATCCAGATAAAAATGGATCCCTTGCTTTACTGAGAACAAATACTGGTTAACACAGTTCTATTTCCAGTATTGTAGATTTCAAGTCATATTCAAACAAGTAATAAATGAGAAAGCATAGTACCAAAAGACCCTCACTGAAAGAATTTTTATCTATATCCTTCAGGCCGAAGGAAAATTATCTCAGATGTGAGATTTGAGATGTAAAAAAGAATGGTAAGATAACATATTAATAAATATTTGGGTAAATTTAAACAAACATTCATTGTCTACATTAGCAGTAAAAATCACTAATTGTATGTGTGGGGTAGAGGGTAAATAGGCTACAATTAAAATACTGAGCCATCATAATACGTAAGTTGTTATAAGAGTGTTCAAGATAAGGAATTCTAAGGTATTTGATTTGTTGCAGAGAAACATGGCATAAGAATTTAGAGGCCTCAAGTAAAGTATTCCTGCTGTATGTACTAAGGTAGCCACTAGAAAAAGTCATAGTCCACATAACTTCCAAACATTAGAGGAGAAATATACAATAAGAAAAATAAATTTGAAAATTCAATTTATCTCAAAAGACTGGGGCAAGGGTAGGGGTGAGGGTGGGGCAAAGGGAGAGCGGGGAAAACAGGATGAATTTCAAAATATTATGTTGAGATAAAGTCAAAAGAAAAGAAATACTTGGAAAGGGGGAAGACGGCAGAAGAGTAAGATGCGGAGATCACCTTCCTCCCCACAGATACATCAGAAATACATCTACACGTGGAACAACTACTACAGAACACCCACTGAACGCTGGCAGAAGACCTCAGACCTGCCAAAAGCAAGAAACTCCCCATGTACCTGGGTAGGGCAAAAGAAAAAACAGAGACAAAAGAATACGGACGGGACCTGCACCAGTGGGAGGGAGCCGTGAAGGAGGAAAGGTTTCCACACACTGGAAGCCCCTTCACGGGCGGAGACTGCGGGTGGCGGAGGGGGGAAGCTTCGGCGCTGCGGAGAAGAGCGCAGAAACAGGGGTGCAGAGGGCAAAGCGGAGAGATTCGTGCACAGAGGGTCGGTGCCGACCAGCACTCACCAGCCCGAAAGGCTTGTCTGGTCACCCGCTGGGGCAGGCGGGACTGGGAACTGAGGCTTGGGCTTTGGTCGGATCGCAGGGAGAGGACTGGCGGCGTGAACACAGTCTGAAGGGGATAGTGCACCACGGCTAGCCTGGAGGGAGTCCGGGAAAAAATCTGGGCCTGCCGAAGATACAATAGACTTTTTCTTCTCTCTTTGTTTCCTGGTGCGCAAGGAGAGGGGATTAACAGCGCTGCTTAAAGGAGCTCCAGAGATGGGCGCAAGCCGCCGCAGTCAGCGTGGACCCCAGAGACGGGCATGAGATGCTAAGGCCACTGCTGCTGCCACCAAGAAGCCTGTGTGCGAGCACAGGTCACTATCCACACCTCCCCTCCCGGGAGCCTGTACAGCCTGCCACTGCCAGGGCCCCATGATCCAGGGACAACTTCCCCAGGAGAACGCACGGCGCGCCTCAGGCTGGTGCAACGTCATGCCAGCCTCTGCCACCGCAGGCTCGCCCCGCATCTGAACCCCTCCCTCCCCCTGGCCTGAGTGAGCCAGAGACTCCGAAGCAGCTGCCCTTTAGCCCCGTCCTGTCTGAGCGAAGAACAGACACCCTCAGGCGACCTACACGCAGAGGTGGGGCCAAATCTAAAGCTGAACACTGGTAGCTGTGCAAACAAAGAAGAGAAAGGGAAATTTCTCCCAGCAGCCTCAGGAGCAGTGGATTAAATCTCCACAATCAACTTGATGTACCCTGCATCGGTGGAATATCTGAATAGACAACGAATCATCCCAAATTGAGAAAGTGGACTTTGAGAGCAAGATATATTATGTTTTCCCCTCTTCCTCTTTTTGTGAGTGTGTATGCGTATGCTTCTGTGTGAGATTTTGTCTGTATAGCTTTGCTTTCACCATTTGTCCTAGGGTTCTATCCGTCCATTTGTTTGTTTGTTTGTTTGTTTCTGTTTTTTGTTTGTTTTTTATAAAAAAATTATTTTTCTTAATAATTATTCCTTATTTTAATAACTTTATTTTATTTTATCCTCTTTCTTTCTTTCTACTTTTTCTCCCTTTTATTCTGAGCCGTGTGGTGAAAGGCGCTTGGTGCTGCAGCCAGGAGTCAGTGCTGTGCCTCTGAGGTGGGAGAGCCAACTTCAGGACACTGGTCCACAAAAGACCTCCCAGCTCCACATAATATCAAACAGCGAAAATCTCCCAGAGATCTCCATCTCAACACCAACACCCAGCTTCACTAAATGACCAGCAAGCTACAGTGCTGGACACCCTATGCCAAACAACTAGCAAGACAGGACCACAGCCCCACCCATTAGCAGAGAGGCTGCCTAAAATCATAATAAGGACACAGACACCCCAAAACACACCACCAGACATGGACCTGCCCTCCAGAAAGACAAGATCCAGCCTCATCCACCAGAACACAGGCACTAGTCTCCTCCACCAGGAAGCCTACACAACTCGCTGAACCAACCTTAGCCACTGGGGACAGACACCAAAAACAACAGGAACTATGAACCTGCAGCCTGCGAAAGGAGACCCCAAACACAGTAAGTTAAGCAAAATGAGAAGACAGAAAAACACACAGCAGGTGAAGGAGCAAGATTAAAACCCACCAGACCTAACAAATGAAGAGGAAATAAGCAGTCTACCTGAAAAAGAATTCAGAAAAATGATAGTAAAGATTATCCAAAATCTTGGAAATAGAATAGAGAAAATACAAGAAACATTTAACAAGGACCTAGAAGAACTAAAGAGGAAACAAGCAATGATGAACAACACAATAAATGATATTTAAAATACTCTAGAAGGGATCAATAGCAGAATAACTTAGGTAGAAGAACGGATAAGTGACCTGGAAGATAAAATAGTGGAAATAACTACTGCAGGCCAGAATAAAGAAAAAAGAATGAAAAGAACTGTGGACAGTCTCAGAGACTTCTTGGACAACATTAAACGTACCAACATTCAAATTATAGGGGTCCCAGAAGAAGAAGAGAAAAAGAAAGGGACTGAGAAAATATTTGAAGAGATTATAGTTGAAAACTTCCTTAATATGGGAAAGGAAAGAGTTAATCAAGTGCAGGAAGCACAGAGAGTCCCATACACAATAAATCCAAGGAGAAACATGCCAAGACACATATTAATCAAACTATCAATAATTAAATACAAAGAAAATATATTAAAAGCAGCAAGGGAAAAACAACAAATAACACACAAGGGATTCCCCATAAGGTTAACAGCTGACCTTTCAGCAAAAACTCTGCAAGCCAGAAGGGACTGGCAGGACATATTTAAAGTGATGAAGGAGAAAAACCTATAACCAAGATTACTCTACCCAGCAAGGATCTCTTTCAGATTTGATGGACAAATTAAAACCTTTATAGACAAGGAAAAGCTGAGAGAGTTCAGCACCACGAAACCAGCTTTACAACAAATGCTAACGGAACTTGTCTAGGCAAGAAACACAAGAGAAGGAAAAGACCTACAATAACAAACCCAAAACAATTAAGAAAATGGGAATAGGAACATACATATCGATAATTACCTTAAATGTAAATGGATTAAATGCTCCCACCAAAAGACACAGACTGGCTGAATGGATACAAAAACAAGACCCATATATATGCTATCTACAAGAGACCCACTTCAGACCTAGGGGGCACATACGGACTGAAAGTGAGGGGATGGAAAAAGATATTCCATGCAAATGGAAATCAAAAGAAAGCTGGAGTAGCAATTCTCATATCAGAGAAAATAGACTTTAAAATAAAGACTATTACAAGAGACAAAGAAGGACACTACATAATGATCAATGGATCGATCCAAGAAGAAGATATAACAATTGTAAATATTTATGCACCCAACATAGGAGCACCTCAATACATAAGGCATATACGAACAGCCATAAAAGGGGAAATCGACAGTAACACATTCATAGTAGGGGACTTTAATACCCCACTTTCACCAATGGACAGATCATCCAAAATGAAAATAAATAAGGAAACACAAGCTTTAAATGATACATTAAACAAGATGGACTTAATTGATATTTATAGGACATTCCATTCAAAAACAACAGAATACACATTTTTCTCAAATGCTCATGGAATTTCTCCAGGATAGATCATATCTAGGGTCACAAATCAAGCCTTGGTAAATTTAAGAAAATTGAAATTTTATCAAGTATCTTTTCCAACGACAATGCTTTGAGACTAGATATCAATTACAGGAAAAGATCTGTAAAAAATACAAACACATGGAGGCTAAACAATACACTACTTAAAAACGAAGTGATCACTGAAGAAATCAAAGAGGAAATCAAAAAATACCTAGAAACAAATGACAATGGAGACTCGACCACCTAAAACCTATGCGATGCAGCAAAAGCAATTCTAAGAGGGAAGTTTATAGCAATACAATCCTACCTTAAGTAACAGGAAACATCTCAAATAAACAACCTAACCTTGCACCTAAAGCAATTAGAGAAAGAAGAACAAAAAAACCCCAAAGTTAGCAGAAGGAAGGAAATCATAAAGATCAGATCAGAAATAAATGAAAAAGAAATGAAGGAAATGATAGCAAAGATCAATAAAACTATAAGCTGGTTCTTTGAGAAGATAAACAAAACTGATAAACCATTAGCCAGACTCAACAAGAAAAAAAGGGACAAGACTCAAATCAATAGAATTAGAAATGAAAAAGGAGAAGTAACAACTGACACTGCAGAAATATAAAAGATCATGAGAGATTACTACAAGCAACTCTATGCCAACAAAATGGACAACCTAGAAGATATGGACAAATTCTTAGAAATGCACTACCTGCCAAGACTGAATCAGGAAGAAATAGAAAATATGAACAGACCAATCACAAGCACTGAAATTGAAACTGTGATTAAAAATCTTCCAACAGGGCTTCCCTGGTGGTGCAGTGGTTGAGAGTCCGCCTGCCGATGCAGGGGACACGGGTTTGTGCCCCAGTCTGGGAAGATCCCACATGCCGCGGAGTGGCTGGGCCCTGAGCCATGGCCGCTGAGCCTGCGCGTCCGGAGCCTGTGCTCCACAATGGGAGAGGCCACAATGGTGAGAGGCCCGCATACCACAAAACAAACAAACAAACAATCTTCCAACAAACAAAAGCCCAGGACCAGATGGCTTCACAGGCGAATTCTATGAAACATTTAGAGAAGAGCTAACACCTATCCTCCTCAAACTCTTCCAAAATATAACAGAGGGAGGAACACTCCCAAACTTATTCTATGAGGCCACCATCACCCTGATACCAAAACCAGATAAAGATGTCACAAAGAAAGAAAACTACAGGTTAATATCACTGATGAACATAGATTCAAAAATCTTCAACAAAATACTAGCAAACAGAATCCAACAGCACATTAAAAGGATCATACAACCATGGTCAAGTGGGGTTTGTCCCAGGAATGCAAGGATTCTTCAATATACGCAAATCAATCAACGTTATACACCATATTAACAAACTGAAGGAAAAAATCCATATGATCATCTCAATAGATGCAGAGAAAGCTTTTGACAAAATTCAACACCCATTTATGATAAAAACCCTGCAGAATGTAGGCATAGAGGGAACTTTCCTCAACATAATAAAGGCCATATATGACAAACTCACAGCCAACATCGTCCTCAATGGTGAAAAACTGAAAGCATTTCCACTAAGATCAGGAACAAGACAAGGTTGCCCACTCTCACCACTCTTATTCAACATAGTTTTGGAAGTTTTAGCCACAGCAATCAGAGAAGAAAAGGAAATAAAAGGAATCCAAATCGGAAAAGAAGAAGTAAAGCTGTCACTGTTTGCAGATGACATGATACTATACATAGAGAATCCTAAAGATGCTACCAGAAAACTACTAGAGCTAATCAATGAATTTGGTAATGTAGCAGGATACAAAATTAATGCACAGAAATCTCTGGCATTCCTATACATTAATGATGAAAAATCGGAAAGTAAAATTAAGAAAACACTCCCATTTACCATTGCAACAAAAAGATTAAAATATCTAGGAATAAACCTACCTAAGGAGACAAAAGACCTGTATGCAGAAAATTATATGACACTGATGAAAGAAGTTAAAGATGATTCAAATAGATGGAGAGATATACCATGTTCTTGGATTGGAAGAATCAACATTGTGAAAATGACTCTACTAACCAAAGCAATCTACAGATTCAATGCAATCCCTATCAAACTACCACTGGCATTTTTCACAGAACTAGAACAAAAAATTTCACAATTCGTATGGAAACACAAAAGACCCCGAATAGCCAAAGCAATCTTGAGAAAGAAAAACGCAGGTGGAGGAATCAGGCTCCCTGACTTCAGACTATACTACAAAGCTACAGTAATCAATACAGTATGGTACTGGCACAAAAAGAGACCTATAGATCAATGGAACAAGATTGAAAGCCCAGAGATAAACCCACGCACATATGGTCACCTTATCTTTGATAAAGGAGACAGGAATGTACAGTGGAGAAAGGACAGCCTCTTCAATAAGTGGTGCTGGGAAAACTGGACAACTACATGTAAAAGTATGATATTAGGACACTCCCTAACACCATACACAAAAATAAGCTCAAAATGGATTAAAGACCTAAATGTAAGGCCAGAAACTATCAAACTCTTAGAGGAAAACATAGGCAGAACACTCTATGACATAAATCACAGCAAGGTCCTTTTTGACTCACCTCCTAGAGAAACGGAAGTAAAAACAAAAATAAACAAATGGGACCTAATGAACCTTCAAAGGTTTTGCACAGCAAAGAAACCATAAACAAGACCAAAAGACAACCCTACGAATGGGAGAGAATATTTGCAAATGAAGCAACTGACAAAGAATTAATCTCCAAAATTTACAAGCAGCTTATGCAGCTCAATAACAAAAAAACAAACAACCCAATCCAAAAATGGGCCGAAGACCTAAATAGACATTTCTCCAAAGAAGATATACAGATTGCCAAAAAACACATGAAAGAATGCTCAACATCATTAATCATTAGAGAAATGCAAATCAAAACTACAATGAGATATCATCTCACCCCAGTCAGAATGGCCATCATCTAAAAATCTAGAAACAGTAAATGCTGGAGAGGGTGTGGAGAAAAGGGAACCCTCTTGCACTGCTGGTGGGAATATGAATTGGTACAGCCACTATTGAGAACAGTATGGAAGTTCCTTAAAAATCTACAAACAGAACTACCATATGACCCAGCAATCCCATTACTGGGCATATACCCTGAGAAAACCATAATTCAAAAAGAGTCATGTACCACAATGTTCATTGCAGCTCTATTTACAATAGCCAGGACATGGAATCAACCTAAGTGTCCATGAACAGATGAATGGATAAAGAAGATGTGGCACATTTATACAATGGAATATTACTCAGCCATGAAAAGAAACGAAATTGAGTTATTTGTAGTGAGGTGGATGGGCCTATAGTCTGTCATACAGAGTGAAGTAAGTCAGAAAGAGAAAAACAAATACCATATGCTAACACATATATACAGAATCTAAGAAAAAAAAATGGTCATGAAGAACCTAGGGGCAAGACAGGAATAAAGACACAGACCTACTAGAGAATGGACTTGAGGATATGGGGAGGGGCAAGGGTAAGCTGCGACAAAGTGAGAGAGTGGCATGGACATATATACACTACCAAACGTAAAATAGATTGCTAGTGGGAAGCAGCCGCATAGCACAGGGAGATCAGCTCAGTGCTTTGTGACCACCTAGAGGGGTGGGATAGGGAGGGTGGGAGGGAGACGCAAGAGGGAAGAGATATGGGAACATATGTATATGTATAACTGATTCACTTTGTTACAAAGCAGAAACTAACGCACCATTGTAAGGCAATTATACTCCAATAAAGATGTTAAAAGGAAAAGAAAAGAAAAGAAATACTTTTCATTTATTTAGAGTTCCCAATAGGTGAACAGTAAACCATATGTTGTAGAGATGCATTTAAAGGAACTGTGACTTGGAATAATAGAAATTTTGAGGAAGATACAGTGGTATGTGATGGGACAGGGGTCATGGAGGTTCCTAGCATACAAGCAATTTTCCATTTCTTAGTCTCAGTGATGTGACAATGATGTTTATTTTATCATTTTTTTCTGAAGTATGCATATAACTTTACACACTCATATAGGATCACAATAAAAACGTTTTACTCTCAGGACTCTTCATAAAGGAAAGTTACTTTCATTCCATTGAGTAGTTTCATGAGAGAATTGACCGGGTAGAGCACATTGAAGTAGATGATTCCTTGGGGTCCATCCTAATATTTAATTATTTAGCAAAACGTACAATTATTGCATTTGTCGTAAAAGGAGAAATAATTGTGGAAGATTTAGATGGGAGCATCTGAAAGCCTGGCATCTCAAACCAGCCGTATTCTTAAGATAAAACTGGCTGTTGCAGAGAGAGCAGCTGAGATCCGGGAGGCCTTAGTTGAGATCTCCTTTCCAAGGATCACCACACCTGTCCTCACAGTTGTCTATATACAGACTCCCAGCCTGATTCTCTCTTGGAGGTTCAGGGGCTCTCATATTATGTAGGTTTTACACGTTGGCAAATGTCAAGGCATTAGGACTCTTAGTTTCTGGTATTTGTGACGTGTGGAGGATAAGTGACGATAAATCAGACTGACTAAATTTCCCAATCCCATCTGGTACTGCTGCTGCATAGATAGATGGAATCATGGTTTAAAAAAGAAATCTGACTGGCAATGGTGTGTCCTGAGTCATGAAATGTGTGAGCTGGTCACCCAAATAAGCAGGAGAGGAAAACTCACTTAAAGCTTTTATAATCCTGAGCTATTTTTGTTTGATGTCATTTTATAAATCATATGGTACTGGTGCTATAAAACTAAATACACAGTATATAAATAGATAATAGAGAAGTCTGTGGTTTTCTACAATAGTTACAACACGGCAACTGCTATGTGATATTTCTTTCACATTTTAAGCATTTTGAAAAACTAATATTTCCTCTGTTAATTGTTCTGTCTTTATTGTCTCTATCAAGAAGTACTTTTCAAGTTCCAACACACTTTTTCACTGATATGCCATGCTGTGTGCTAAGTATAAAGAGAGTTTCAAAACTATCACCAAACACTTTGGAGCTCACACAAGTTCAGGGCAAATAAAGACACTAGATTCAATTCTGTCTTCCAACTCTCTTTCAAGAAAATTTCCCCTCTCCTGCACAAGCCCCTGGTTCAAATATGCAATAACAACTATCAATGCACAAATTGGGTTAGGGCCGATTATATAAATTGAGGAAATTGTATTCTATGGTGCCTGTAATGAAGCCATGTTCTCTCATGCACTCCACTATTGAATAGCTGATTTGGGGGCAGAGGAACAAAATAGAAACAAAGAAAAACTGAGAATAGCTGTGATTCTTTTTTCCCCCAAAAGCTAGTCTCAAATCCAGTTTTAAACAAATGTCAGGGACAAGAAAGACAAAGAAAAATAAACTCACATCATTCAAGGGAATAAACTCAGCACCAGCATGATTGCACAATGATGGAGTCCCAACCAATTAATGTAGATTTCCTTCAAAGTTAGAGTTCATAGCTGAGAAATTAGGACTATATGAAGATAATGTGTATTTATGTTGGCAAGGCTTTATATCTAATCCTGACATATGAGTTCATATGCTGTATTTACCCACTGATGATAGAAAATGAGAGGGCTTGTTAAGACTGCAGGTGACCCTAACTTGAAAGGGTGCTTAGCAAGGAAGAAGACGGGAGAAGAATTAATAAGTTAAACACTGCCAAGCAGTTAAAGAGAAGCAGAGCACCATTACATAATGACAAGGTTAGGAAGGTTCAAGTCACTAGGCTAAGTGCTTTAGGTATAGTTTATCATTTCTTCTTGCAATAAGGCTTCAAGGTAGGTAACATTCACAGAAGAGGACAATACGAAATCCCAAAGAAATGGGACTACTTATATCTGAAAAAGGAGAAAATGTTGTCATCAGGGAGCATCAACAAAAAATAAGTACCTATGATGTAGCACTATGTATATTTTAAAAGTGGAGTTAGGCTTCAACATTTAGAAAAAATGTTCTAAAGGTCTGATTTCAGGTCACCAAGAGTAGTAGTTGTATATTACTTCCTCGTAGTTTTTGAGAGTGGAGATGTCACAGACAGTGCAGACATCTAGGAAATGCCAGTTGGATATATCTATAGCATTTAGGTATAGCATCAAGGTCAAAAGCACAGGATTTAGAGCAGTGGTCAGCAAACTATGACCCACGGACAAAAGCTGACACTCCTGCCCATTTTTTGGGCAGTCCACAAGCTAAGAATGGCTTATACATTCTTAAGTGGTTGAAAAATGTGAAAACAAAAATATTTTAGCACACATGAGAGTTATGACACTTGCAGTCTAAAATCTTCACCATCTGGCCCTTTACAGAGAAAGTTTTCCATCCCTGCTTTGAGTTGTTGGGTCTTGAATTCAAATCCTGATTTATGTTTAGCTAAACTCAATTTCTTTAAACCTCATGTCTTCATCTTTAAATGATACCTACCTTGAAGGTTTATTGTGAAACAAAATGGTAAACTATCTAAAGCACTTAACCTAGTATCTTGAACATAATAAAACTCAAAAAAAGTATAGATACCCTGCTCAGATAAGCCTAAGCTCCTTATGTAACTTTACAGCCTACCAATTGTATAATATGTCATGGGTTCATAAGCCCATTTAGAATTTTTCAATATCATTATCATACCCAAATAAGTCTACCATGTGGTCCTTTTCCAGGAAAATGGCCAGTGTGTTTATGAGCCAGGCGGTGGTTTAGCTAAACCTAAAGTTCTCTAAGGTATCACCTATTCCATATAAATCAACTTAATTTCAGAAATATTTATTGAGAGTCCACCATGGTCCAGGGAAAATCCTAGGTGCTACCCTGGTTCCTCCCTGTGCAGAGCCTGATGGTTGCATTCTCCCTTCTTCCTCACTGACAGAACTTCAGTTTTGTAGGGGTAGCAATGTACCCAGCTAAAGCAAAGCACTACATTTTCCTACTTACTTTGAAGGTAGGGATGATTGTGGTAATGAGAAGTAAGTGGGAATCCCTGGGTAGATCCACTTTTGGATGGATTACTCCTTCTGCTTTTTGTTCTTAGTTCGTGCCCTTCCTCCTCCCTGAACTGTGGGCATCATGGCTGGAGCTCTAGCAGTCATTTTGTGGTTATGGGGGAAAGGCTTAAAAATTTGCAGAAACCTAGACTTTGACATCCTTGAGCTGCTGAACCAGCAATGCTCTATCTCAAGACTTCTTGGTAAATCAGAAAAATAAAGCCTTTAATTTGTCTTTTGGTTTCTTTGTTTCTTATAGCCAAATCCAATCTTAACTAATATATCCAACCCCAAGGAGTTCTTTGATCCACATACTTCTTTGGGTCTAGGCATCCAAATATCAAGACTACACTTTAGCCATTTTAATCAGCTTCTGGTCATTTATGCCTGAGTAATATTATGTAATCTACTAGCACCAATCATCAAAAGTGAGGGAAAAAGATAAAGAAATAGGGAAAAGGAATCTGAGATGCTGAACTTTAAATGAGACTCCCTGCCAGCTGACTACCGACAGGGGTGGCCTTAATTGATATCTCTGATTTGGGAGCTTGAACTCTGTCCTGCAAATCAGCAATATAATTACTTTATCACTTAAAGACATTTTCAATGGAAACTTCAAACTTCATAAACCTTTGGTTCATCCACTCCTCTGGAAACTTCTCTCTCTTACAATGACTAGATTAAATGACAGGGAGGCTTTATTGATGTCAAGTCCATCTAACTCATAACTCACTCAGGCAGGTCACTAATTCAAGTTACATTTGAATTTGGCCAATCTTTGTCATTAATCTGATCCTATGGACCTAACTTATACAATTTACATTTGAAGTCAGTAGAAGTCAGTGGGAGACTTATTTATGTTTTCTCACACAGGGTTCGGTAATGAATACATAAGTTTTTACCAATCTTTTAGTTTATCAATTTATTGTCTGAATCTAAGTCTGTCATCCACCAAACTCAAGCTGTGAAATGGAACAGTAGTAAAGTAGTGTTGCTTTATAAGCCAAAAAACTGTAGTTCTAATTTTATGAACTTATAGAATCTAACTTTTAACCTTAATTGAAAGTGGGAAAAAAGTTACTGACACAACTTTGCTGCCCACCTTTAGTAAGAAGTAAACCATATATATATTTGGAAATCATTCACTATATCACCGAAGATTATATTTTTAGATATGCTTCAAGGAGGAAAAAAGGAAGCAGCCATACATTTTTAGTTAATGGCAAAAACAAAGTAACAGTCTATATCCTCTGATCTTTACATTGGGTAGAGCCTTGGTTTTCCTTACCAAGAGGGCCTGGCGCTTTGAAATCCAAACCAAGGGTTTTTCATGGTTATGACATTTCCTTAAAAAAAAAAAATCAATCTGGCTTTTCAAGCACTGGAAACAGGGTCTTGTGAAATGTTGAAACCATAACAAGGCTTCAGCCAACAAAGTTACTTTGATTTTTTTTGCCCAAAAACCTTCCCAGAAGCTTCATCTGAAAATGGATCTAGTAACACTTCAAAGGCAAAGGCCACATAAGAGGCTTTTTATTAACAGCAGGGCTATCTTCTACAGATTTAATTTTAGTCCCCTGAGTCTTTGAATATAATCAAGTCATAGAGTCAATACTGAGCAAAATTTAATTTGGTCTTGTCCTAATCAGACCCAAGAAATGAAACAGGAATGACAAAAATTCTTATTTAAAAGGCTTAGAAATATGGGGTGAAAATGTGACCTTTACTCACAACTCAAACACTTTACCCATTGTACTATGGCATGGAATGTGCTCTTTCTATTAATAAATCCAGAATTATAACCAACTTCTAAAGCAGGATCCAATCTGCAAAAACATGAAGGTGATTTGTTCGGAAACAGCATGCTTTTCGGATAACATCGTTGTCAAATGCACGCTGAGATCTTCTCTATTCAGATCCTCATTTGCTAAATCATAAGATAAATGTACTCAAGGCTTCATTAAGATATAAAAGAAATACATGCATTTAACATCTCAGTTATAAAAGAAATACATGCATTTAACATCTCAGTTAAATGCATTATTATAGTTTCACAAGTGATATGTATGGTAGGTGATAATAACCACAAGAAACAGTTTTAAAACATGCAGTATAACTTTCAAGTACATTATTGATTTGAAAATTTTGCATCTCCCATGAAAAGCAAATGAGACAAAAACAACTTTAATGGAATTTGTGTCTATTCTTAAACAGGAAATACAATAAAATTAAAAATAAAAACAGAATAAGTTTCATTCCTGTTTGTTACTAGGTTGTGTGAGGTGGCAAACATACATATTTGGGTTTTAACAAGCCCACATCATTAAAGGTTTTAGACACATCCATAAATTAGATCTCATGCTTCAGAGATTAACAGATACTCAATATCTTAAAGTATAAACTCAGGACTGCTTTTGTTTTTGATAAAAGCCTGATGGCAACAACAATAAATATTATGTAGAACTTTGTATTCTCAGAGTTAAACCAAAGTATCAAATCTAAACTATTGTTGTAAACATCTGTGGATTCATCCCACAAGCACACTTTTAAAATATAACTGATATCTACTCAAGTAGGAACTAATTTTACCCAAAGCCATATAGGAAGCTACTTTCAAGTAGTAGTCCCAAAACAAAGAGTTCAAATGAATAAAAATAATCTGTCAAATGGAGCTCACTGATATTACTTAAATGAAAACTTCATTTTATCGAACATCAGGGTCTTTTACAGAATGAGGTTCTGCAAAGTTTGAACAACATGAAGTTAACGCATCCTGATTTCTGCTCAGCAGGGAAGTTTATTGCCTTTTCTCCTCCAGCAATGTAAAGAAAGAAAAGTGATTACTTAAACACCTTGGTAAAATTTATAGTTCTGGCAAGTTTTAAACCTTTTAAACCTTTAAAAACTGTAGTCTAGAGCTGTCACATACGCTCACGGAGGTTGTCCGCTGCCCAATTCTAGAGACTTGAATGTGAATTGCAACCCCCTTGAGGCATGTAATGCTGTTTCTAACTGGGAAATACATTTTAACTCTAAATTTTCTTACTAAGAAAAAACAGCCTTGTTCCCCTACCCATAGTAGATTACTATGACTTAAAGTGTAGAGGGGGAGAGGCACTGGTAATTAAGAAGCAATATCCGGGCAGAGACACGAAAACATGCTGACGAAGGGAAGTGATACCGTTAATAGAACTGAAATCTTACAGTAACTAAATTCCTTCAAAGTTGTGAATTCTGTGCTTATAATATTCCCAACCTGTACACCATCCAACATTCATCAGCCAAGAATGACTGGACCCACGATGAGTAGAGTGCTATGTGAGGTTCTATTTGGGATTATAGAAAATAAACAAAGACATTCCAGTCATGTTCTCATTCTCTATTATAGACTGAATGCCTGTGTCCCTGCAAAATTCGTATGTTGAAACTTAACCCTGAGTGTGATGGTATTTGGAGATGGGGCCTTTGGGAAGTGATTAGATCATAAGAATGGAGCCCTCATGAATAGAATTAGTGCCCTTATAAAACAGATCCCAGAGATATCCCTTGCCCCTTTCACCATGTAAGGACACTGAGAAGATGGCTATCTATGAACTGGGAAGCAGACTCTCATCAGACACCTCTTTCTGCCAGCACCTTGATCTTGGACTTCCTAGGCTCCAGAACTGTGAGAAATGAATTTTTGTCACAGTTGGGCCACCAAGTCTATGGTATTTTTGTTACAGCAGTCCGAACAGACTAAGATACCCCCTCTCTCTCGCTCTCTCTGATAGTGAGTCTCTCTGCATGACCAACTATTCCACCGAGCCAGTTTACCTGTCTCAAAACTAAACCTTTTGTTAAAAAAATTAATGTTTTATAAACATCTTTCTAAAATTTATTAAATACAGCTTCTTCAACAGAATGCTTGACCTCGGTTTCTTCACTTATTAAAGATTTAGGTTATATGGACTCCAAGGTCTGCTTTTCAAGTTTTTCTAAATGATCAGGGTTTGCTGCTTTCAACCTAATGATAACTCTTTTCCATGACATCCTGAGGCCACCAGGGTTGGCTCAAGTTTATTAAATCATATGCACACTTACACACAACCAAGCCTGCTTAAAACTCTACGAAAAGAGGCTTGTCCTGTGCAGTGTTAGATTTTGAGGAGAAAGAACAGACTTAATGACATCTGTGTTGCCCCGTCATCAGAAAACCTCTCTTTCTCCCTTTCTTTTAGCTTCATTTTTCAGAAGAGGTAACTTCACCTGCTCTGCCTACTTGCAGATTAGTGGAAGAAAATATTTCCAGCTCCTTTAGCAGCCCCCATCTCAAGACATTCATATGGGAGGTATATTTTACTAGAGATTTAAAAGGCTAAGGCCACAACCTACTTCCTCTTTATTTCCTGTAAATAGAGGTAGGAGGATATCGCTTACAATTTGTCCTCACAAAGCCGACCTATTTAACTCATTGTAAAAGTGGATCTGCAGATCCAGACCTGTCTCTCTCTCCCCATGCTGGCAAGCCTGAGCATGTGAGTCTGTTTTCAGTTCAGGGGAAGATAACATGCTCCATTTGCCTCAAAACCTAAGGCTCATATTGTAGCTTCCCTGAGAAGCCCAGCAAGGAGGGAGAGAGGGGATAAGGAGGAGGTGAAAGAAGAAAAGTGGGAGTTGCTGTCATCCTGTGCTTTTCCATTAATCACTAAAGCTAATATTTTATTTCCTTTATGTCTGCAATTCCTTGACCAGAAACCCCAAAGTAAAAAGGATTGATAGGTCATCTCCAGGTAAAAGAGATGTTACTGTGAAATCACTGCAGGGAATAAACAAAGAGTTGTTGGGAGAAACCTAATTTTTCAAGTGGGATTCCTATGCCAAGAGTCTACCAGATGGAGAAAAAGAACACTTCTCACTGGGAACAGATGCATTTAGTTTCCACACATTAATAATTTGTTCTAATACCAGTCACTTACAGTTGAAAAATTCTGAGCATTAAATATAGCATTAAGCACACACATAGGTCTATGGATTGTTAAGCTTCAAAATATGAGATAGATATATAGCCCATATAAGAAATATCTATTGCTACTTACTCACTCCAACCATTTCTGCTCCACTTGTTTTTTAAAAAGCTGTTGACATAATCTTTTTTTTTTTTTTTTTTTTTTTTGCAGTACGCGGGCCTCTCTCTGTTGTGGCCTCTCCCACTGCAGAGCACAGGCTCTGGACGCACAGGCTCAGCAGCCATGGTTCACGGGCCCAGCCGCTCTGCGGCATGTGGAATCTCCCCAGACCGGGGCACGAACCTGAGTCCCCTGCATCGGCAGGCAGACTCTCAACCACTGCACCACCAGGGAAGCCCTGTTGACATAATCTTGAATGTAATTTAGAAAATCTCACCATTACACTTGGAGAACTGCAACGTCAATGATTTGAAAAATATAGATTACATTAAGTAAAAGGAAAGATGAGTTATTTTCCTGAAACCTAAAAATTTGAAACGCTAAGTGTTTGTATTACAACACTTATAGTTTTGCTCGACTTCTCCAAACTGTGACCCCATTTCAAAACTGCCATCAGACTTCCTGCAAAGATTGTTGCTGTTACTGTGAAGAAAACCCCAGTTATTCTAAAACTACCTTGGGGAAAATCTCACACTCCCCTTGATTGGAATTTGCAAGAAAAATATGAAAGAAGGGCAACAGAATGATACCTGAACTCAGGAATTCTCAAAACTCTCAAAAAGAATTGCCTTTAATACCTGACTTAAGCTCCCTTTTGTATAACTGGCTTTTCTTTGGTCGTTTGAGGAGAACACAAGCCCAGCCTCTGAATATTATTAGCCTCACACTTATTTGTTGTTGTATTTTTAAAATATATTTTCAGTGGAGGAAATGGTTTGGACTTAGTATGTGTGTTGACCCTTCTTATGTTCACTCAGCCCAATGCAACACACCACCATCTAAACCGAATTTGATTCACTTCATTTTGAACAATAAATCAGCATCCACTTTAGGGACTACTCTGGTTATATTATCACATGACTATCCTGGGGTATCACAGGTCAAATTATACTCTCAGCTCCACACATATTCTAATACATTTCACACTGTGCCCTAACGAGAAAATTCTGGTTCCTGGAAACAATTCGAATTTCTGATCCTTTGCCAGTAGCCACTGTCCCTGCAGGCTTTCACTTAATGCATTTGGGCATAACTGTTGATCCTTAACTGGAGTGCATTCCTCTGGACTAAACAGCTACCAGGTAGAATTTGGGTAATGGAACCACCAGTCATGTGCAAGAAGAACATAAATGTTCTCTGGGTAAGTCAATTTGAGTCCCTTATACACGGACCTGTAATAAATGTTTTGTTTCCCCTCCCAAATCTATTTTTTATTTATGAGGACACCCAATAGTATGGCACCTGGAGTTTTCTATGTATTATTCATAGGTCAGAAATGATTGAAATAAAAGTATCTTCATCTGCATGAATTATTCAAAAATTTTGTTGGATATTCATTAATACTTCAAAAGCCCATTTAAAAAACTCTGTCAAGTTTTCAATTATGTGCTTCCCTAACTTCACCACCAAAAGATCTACCAACCTACTGCAGTTATAACAATTATTCTTAGCCAAGCCATGACTGCTACACATACTTAAATGCCTATTTTATTTCTTAGTGATTATAACTTGTTCAGGTCAAGATAGTGAACTTGTACATTTCCTAGTAGTGTCCCCCAAATCCATGGGGCCCATTTATGAAAATTCTAAGGGAAACTGATAAAATGAAGTCTGCATTGTTATCTTTGAGTCTGATTAGAAGTGTTTATAATATCTATCCTTTAATGATTCTTTTCCCATATTTTATCAGTGGACTAAATGGAAAATCTCAATAGGACTAAAAACAGTAAAGAGATTGAAGTAGTAATTTAAAAAAACTCCCCAACAAAAACAAACAAACAAACAAAAAACCCAACCTACATAGTTTCACTAGTGAACTCCACCAAACATTTAAAAAATTAATACCAATCCCTCACAAATTATTCAAAAAAGAAGAGAAAGGAACACTTTCCAATCCATTCTGTGAGGCCATTATTGCCCTAATACCCAAACCAGAAAAAGACATCACACACACATACACACACACACACACACACACACACACTCATACACACACACTACAGAACAATACTCCCTAAAAATATAGACCAAAAAAAAAAGTCCTCGACAAAATACTAGAAAACTGAATTGAGTAAAATATAAAAAGGATTATATATCATGACCAAGTGGATTTATCCCAGCAATACAAGGCTAGATTAAATCTATTAAAACTTAATAAAATTTAAAAATTAATCACTGTAATACATTCTATTAATAGAATGTAGGACAAAAACCACATGATCATCTTAACTAATATAGAAAAAGGCATTTGACAAAATCCAACACTCTTTCATGATAAAAAACACAAAAAAATCTAGGAATAGAGGGAACTTCCTCATCTTGATAAAGGGCATTAAGAAACCCCTTATAGGGCTTCCCTGGTGGCACAGTGGTTGAGAGTCCGCCTGCCGATGCAGGGGACACGGGTTTGTGCCCCGGTCCGGGAGGATCCCACATGCCGCAGAGCAGCTGGGCCCGTGAGCCATGGCCGCTGAGCCTGCGCGTCCAGAGCCTGTGCTCCACAACAGGAGAGGCCACAGTGGTGAGAGGCCTGCGTACCACAAAAAAAAAAGAAAGAAAGAAACCCCTTATATTTAATGGCAAAAGCCTAAGATCAGGAATAGTCCAGTACCAGGAACAAGAAAAGAATGTCCATTGTTGCCACTTCTATTCAACATTAAACTGGAGGTCCTAACCAGAAAAATTATGCAAGAAAAGAAATAAAAGACGTTTGAATTGGAAAAGTATTTACAGATGACATAGCATGATAATAAGGAATCCACTGAAAAAAAATTATAACATAAACAATTTGAGCAAGTGTTCAGGATACAAGATAAATATACAAAAATCAACTTGCATTTTTATACACCAGCAATGAACAAACCAAAAATAAAATTCAGAAGGCAATTCCATTTAAAATAGCATCAAAAATACTTGAGAATAAATTTAATAAAGGAAGTACAAGATTTATACATTGACAATTACAAATATTTTAAAAGAAATTAAAAATTTCTAAAAATGGAAAGATAACCCATGTTCATGGATTAAAAGTCTTAATATTGTTAAGATGGCAATACTTCCCAAATGATCTACAGACTCAACAAAATGCCAGCTGCCTTTTTTGCAGACATTGATAAGCTGATACTAAAATTAATTTGGAAATTCAAGGGAACTAGGATAGCCAAAATAATTCTGAGAAAGAACAAAGTTAGAGGACTCATACTTCTTAATTACAAAACTATAGTAACCAAGAGAGTGTAGTATAAAGATAGCCATATTAATCAATAGAGTAAGATTGAGATTCTAAAAATAAACCCTTATATTTACAGTCAATTAATTTTTGACAAGAGTGTTAAGACAATACGATGGGGGAAATGATTGTCTTTTCAACATGTGGTGCTGGGATATCCACATGCAAAGAAGGAATTTAGTTCTTTAACTTGGACCCTATACAAAATTTAACTCCAAATGGATAATAGACCTAAGTGTAAGAGTGAAACTATAAAACTCTTAAACATAGGAGTAAATCTCTGTGGTCTGGAGTTAGGTAATGGCTTTTTAGATGCTACACAAGTACACAGAACAGTGCCTGGCATGCAGTTGGGTCTTATTTCTTTATTTTTTAAAATCCAGCTAAATCTTATTTATTGTTTCTTTTTATCTGTCATTATCAGAAATTTGAATATTGTATTCCTAGGTGTGTTTAATTTTCTCACTTAGGGTTCTCTGAACTTCTTTTTTTAATTAATTTTTATTGGAATATAGTTGATTTACAATGTTGTGTTAGTTTCTGCTGTACAGCAAAGTGAATCAGTTATACATATACATATATCCACTCTTTTTTAGATTCTTTTCCCATATAGGTCACTACAGAGTATTGAGTAGAGTTCCCTGTGCTACACAGTAGGTCCTTATTAGTTATCTATTTTATATACAGTAGTGTGTATATGTCAATCCCAATCTCCTAATTTATCCCCCTGCCCTTCCCCCTTGGTAATCATAAGTTTGCTTTCTACATCTGTGACTCTGTCTTGTAAATAAGTTCATTTGTACCATTTTTTTAGATTCCACATATAAGCAATATCATATGATATTTGTCTTTGATTTCCTTCACTCAGTATGACAATCTCGAGGTCCATCCATGTTGCTACAAATGGCATTATTTCTTTCTTTTTTATGGCTGAGTAATATTCCCTTGTATATATACACCACATCTTCTTTATCCATTCATCTGTTAATGGACATTTAGGTTGCTTCCATGTCCTGGCTACAGTGCTGCAGTGAACATTGGGGAGCATGTATTTTTTGAATTATGGTTTTCTCTGGATATATGCCAAGGATTGGGATTGGTGGATCATATGGTAGCTCTATTTTTGTTTTTTAAGGAACCTCCATACGGTTCTCCATAGTGGCTACACCAATTTACATTCCCACCAGCAACGTAGGAGTGTTCCCTTTTCTCCACATCCTCTTCACCATTTATTGTTTGTAGAATTTTTGATGATGGCCATTCTGACCAGTATGAGATGATACCTCATTGTAGTTTTGATTTGCATTTCTCCAATAATTAGTGATGTTGAGCATTTTTCATGTGCTTTTGAACCTAAGTTTTACCAGTTTTAGAAAGTCCTCAGCCACTATCACTTTAAATACTGTTTCTTTCATTCATTCCCCTCTCTTTCTAGTACTCTAGTTTCCCAAAGTTTACACCATTTATTATGCCCCAAATATCTATTAAGTTTTTTTCTGTTCTTTTTATTCTTTTTCCCCTCTGTGTTCCAGATGTGTTTTTTATTGATCTGCCTTTTGATTTCATTAAACCTGTGTTCTGATATCTCTAATTGTTTTTAATCCAACCTAATGAGTTCCTAAGTTTAGCATTAGTAGAGTATCCACTTGACTCTCTCTGATGGTTTGAAAGTCTATATAAAATTCTCCATTTTTCAAATTTCATCTTTTTAAAATTCATATTTCTTTTAATTTTAAATATGTTCATTGTAGTTAAAGTTCTTGTCTGCTAACCCTACTGTGTGAATTATCTGTGTGTCTGCTTCTACTCTCTAATAATTTTCCCTTGATTTTCTTGCCTTTTCACTTGTCTTTTAAGTTTTCATTTATATATCAAAAATTGTATATTTAAGAAAGAAAACATAGGCTGAAGTTGAAAATCTCTTCCTCAGAGCAGTTTCATCCTTTCCACAGTTAGACAGATAGTTTGAGGAGTTAAATACTTAATCCAGTAAGGATCTGCAATAGATCAGGGATATTTTGCATTGTCTGTACAATTCAATACATCTCTGATTTAAATGTCTAATGGTGAGACTTGTAGAATGTTTATTTCAGGCCTCTCCCTCTAGAAGGATTTTGTTGCATCAGCAGTGAGACAGTGTACAAGATTTCACTCTGCTTTTCCAGCCCAAGATTAATCTCAATTTTACAAATGTTATGATTTTTATCATTGATCCATTAAATCCTCATAACCCTGAGAGGAAACCCAGCAAGAGAATTATTAAAAACTTTCCCCAAATTACTCATCCATTAGTGGCGGAGCTGACATTTGAACAAAGAAAATCTAGATTTAGGGACCATGCTCTTAACCATTACACATCTATTACTGCCTTTCATAAATGCTCTAAATGTTCAAAAATGGGAATTTGTTAGATAATGTAGCTTTCTAAGAAACATTATGTAACCATTAAAATTACCATGTAGATCTATATTCAGGCAGAAATGAGAGTATATATATATTGTAAAGTAAAAAAAGAGCGAGAGAGAACAAAACTGTATTATATGGTTTAATTTTTTGTAAAATAAAACAGTGTAGTATGTGCAGTCATGTACATGTGAACATATGAAAACTATAGAAAAATATACATCCAAATAGTAATGGTGGTTATCAGCAAGCATAGGGCAATGGGTGAATTTTTACTCTATTGTCTGGTTTTTTTTCCCCTTTTGTTTCTATTTAGCAACAAGCATGTTTTACTGTTTAATTTCTTCATTTGTAAAATAAAATTCATTTAATAAATACTACAAAGAGTAAATTGATGGATTAAAAATCTAACATTTTTCTCAAAAATATAAAATAAAAGTTCCTGATGGGTCACATTTTCCTCTTTAGAAATAATGATAATTACAAGCTAGTAACCGTTCATAAATATAACACACAAAAAGAAAATCATAGGTAAATACTGGAATGACACAGTGAGAAAGCTGTACAAACAAAATAACTTTGAGGTTAACATATGTAAAGACACATGAAACTAGAAATAAACAAAGGTTGATAACTAGAGTTGTCTTAGCAGAGAGGTCTTTCACCGATCTGAGTTGTAATAGATGCATTGTGTTTACAGCTCTACACTTTGGGCATTTCTATTTTCTTAAAAGTACCACGAGAAAGACTGAGTTATTAAATCATGCATTCCACAGGATAAATTTTTTATTATTTTCACTTTTTAAATCCTCTTTCTTTTGGGATAACTCCTATTTTATATAGAATTTAATCAGCATCTCAAGATTGTCTGACATCCTGATGGCCTTTAATCTATAATGCATAAAAAAGTTATCTTAAATCCTCAATCATCATTTCCAATTTTGCTTTAATCTCTACATTTTATCTTCCATATTCGAATGATAACTCTTTGTTAAAAATGTATTATATGAGATTGCTAAAGACCAAAATGAGTTCCACATCCAAGTGATTTGGAATACCTGTCTCCAAAAATCTAATCTCTTCTTGCTGTTCATCATTTACCCTCCTGTAATTGACAAAATGAATGCTGGTTTTTGTTTTTTTCAATGAATGATTTGAGAAAACTGAAAGTCATGGTTATGTTGGGCAAATCAGTCAAGCACTGGAGAAGAAAAAATTCTTTAATGACTTTTATATCTCTCTTTTTGAGTGTTTACTATGCGTAAGTCTAGTAGGTATACGTGGTAAATATATTCAATAAGAAATAATAATGGACTGTTTATTATGCATTTGTCTATTTACCAGGTATTGTGTTTAGTCCTTTACTAAAGCAAAATAAGAACACTAGCCCTGTTTTCAAACTAGAAAACTAAGTCAGAGAAGCTGATTGCCCAAGGTCATAAAGGAGCTAGAAAGTGGTGGTACCAGGCTGCAGAACCAGAGAGTTGGTTTAACTCCTATGCTCTATAATTTTAAACTGCATTGTTTCCATACAAACAATAAGTTTCACATAAACTTGCTAGGAAAATATAATTAAGTAGAAACCGGAACACAATGGTTTTGAGATTCAAAAATGATAAATATAATCATTTGACTTTCTTTAATTTTGACAACCGCATTTTCTGTTTAAAACCATATCAGCAGAAGGAGAATTGCTCAAATATTTTTTAAAATGTTTATTCCCTCATCATACTTATTCCCAAATAATTCTATATAAGTAGGGGTTGTAAATAATGTAATAATGTATACTTAATGTATAAGTGGGGGTTGTACATAATGTATGACTGGCTAGAACCTAGAATCTGTCCAAATGTATTTAATTCAGCCAAAATCAATATTAAAAATCTGTTTCAATATTTTTGGAAGAAAAGTTTACACAATCTTCATTTAAAGATTCTCTTACTTGGTTTAAGCCATTGCTATGACTATTTGTAAAGATTTGGTCAAAAATATAATGCAAATAATAAGACTAACAGAAAGGCTTTCCTTTGCAAAAGTCAAGTAGATGATGGGATTTTTTTGGGTTTTTTTTCGGTACGCGGGCCTCTCACCGCTGCGGCCTCTCCCGTCGCAGAGCACAGGCTCAGTGGCCGTGGCCCACGGACCCAGCCGCTCCGCGGCATGCGGGATCCTCCCGGACCGGGGCACGAACCCGCGCCCCCCGCATCGGCAGGCGGACTCCCAACCCCTGCGCCACCAGGGATGCCCAAGATGATGTTTTTAATCATCAATCTTCTGTTGAGATAGATGCCAGAAAGGAAAGAGCAAACATTTTTTGTCAAAGTTATCTCTCCACCAGGCAGTTAATTTACTATGTGTAGCCTCCATTTTTGAAACCCAGAAACCAATGTGATCAAAAACAAATCATAGTAATTAAAATAATCTGTTTCAAGCATAAAGCTAATTGGGATTGCCTTTGTCTTTGGCCCTGATAGTCTTTCCCAGGTAAATCTCTACACTAGCACATAGCACAGTGCCTGGCACACAGTAAGCACTGAAGAAAAATATTTTTGAATAAATGCATGAATCATTGACTATCACAAAATAGACGTAAGATGGCAATAACTCTGAAAAAACTAGTAGAATTAATTATTACCAATGAAATAGCACAAATTATTCAAAATGTATACAAGACCTTCAATGATGTTCCATTAGTAGTGATAAGATAATATCATTTAGGGTGCAAAATAAAAATTCTCTTTTAAAATTTGTGAAATCAAAAGAAATATATACATAATTTGCTTAACCAACCAAACTTTATTTGTACTTTATCTTCTCTGGGCAACAAGGTAAAAAACCAGTTTGGAAAGAATTTTAACCAATACAATCACTTTCAGGGTACTTTCATTTCCTCCTCTTCTGAGTTTCATTTTTTTAAATCTTCATAATATACGTAATCCTTCCCAACAACAAAAAAATCATTTTAAAGACAGTAACTTTTTTAATATAGATTTTGATTGAATTTTGGTTAAATATTATTCTTCCTCATAGCTCTGACATTTTTCCAACCTAGTTCCTTAATTTAACTGGTAATCAAAATCATAACAAACTTGAATATTCTAGATCATTGATTAAGCTTGATCAGAATTCTTAAAAATTATTAAACACACAACTAAACTGCCATAAAATGGATGCTGATATATAAAACTAATTTTTCAAATGTTCTGAAATATAATAATTGGATGACTATCTTAATCACTTTTGATGCTCTCCATGGCACGTGGATTCCCCTAGGGAATATAAAATAAAGAGTAGCAAAAACCTATCTTATTTTGCCTCATTCTCACCACAAGAAAGATGAAAACTTTGCAGCACTGTTGTATAGTCTGAATCGCTTATTGAGATACAAATGAATTTTCCTTGACATAGTACATGTGTTGCCTCTGATCCACTCCTCAGATATGAAAGTGGTCATTTAAATCCAGTCTTCACTTAGAGTTTGAATCTCTCAAATTTCTTCCATTCCCCAATTCTTGGTATTTACTGAAATGTGTCTTCTCAGTTGTTAGAAAATGAAGTCTATTTCTGGCAGAAATCCACCAAAATTTGGTTTTTTATCCCAAATGGATTCAAAAAGAAGTTTCCCATTTGAGTAGTCAACATATTTTCCTATACGTTCTATTAAATTAACTGTGGTTTTGTACACATGTGCTTATGTGTGAACATCTGTTTGTCCGACCTGACTGAAAGGATAGCAGAAAAGAAAAAGCTTAAGAAAAAGAAATTAATACCAGATTAATTCCTCCAAACTGGAGACAGCAGCAGTAAAGAGGCAAGGAGCAGAGAATCTGTAGTGTCCAGAAGCTTCCTGCCTGCTACATAGTACTTCCAGGAAAACAGCCAGACAAATGAGAAGCAGAGGAGAGCCTGTGCACCTGAAGGACCACTGAAGACCACAACACTGGACATCTCAACAGCAATGTTCAGATGAAATCCCACCTTCACACAGGACTGGGACTAGAGAGAGGTGAGTGAGGCACAAAAGGTAAGAACAACTCAACACACATGAATTGAAGTTCTACTCTCTGTCAATATAATTCTAAGCTCTGCCTCTCAAATAATCTATCCCAAAAGGATTAAATAAGTAGAAAGTGGTTAAAATAAGATAAATATCATTAGGGAATAACAAATAAATCCCTACGGGGCTCAAGAAAGGGGAGATTACACCTATGGGGAATTGTACATAGAGATTACACCTTTGGTGCTTTTCTCTACATAGTTCCAGCCCCCTTTTTCCCAGGACATGATAGAATTGAACTCTGGCTCCTCTTTAGTTGATGGGCCCAAGGGACTATTTCTGGCCAATGAGTTGCAAGTGCCAGTTATGTTTGTTACTTCCAGGCCAGAGCATTTAATTGCTCATGTGAGATTCTGCAAAGCTCTCTATTTTCCTCCTCTGGCATCATAAGAAGCAACTTTGAAATGGTAGTCTCTGAAGAACTACAATTAATAGGGCTTCTCTGCTGCTCCATAAAGTATATGTAGTACAAGCAGGAAACAAAGCTTTGTTGTCTAAAGTCTCAAAGACTCTGGAGTTTCATTTTACCTTGGCATAACAAAACCTAACCTGACAAACTTCAGTGTTCAAGTACAGCTTATTAATAGAGCTGGCCAGATAAAATTCTGGACTCCCAGATGAATTTGAATTTTAATAAACAATGAAAAAATAGTAAACTGTGTCCCGTGCAGTATTTGGGACATAGTTATTATATTTTTAAAGTATTCATTGTTTATCTGAAATTCAAATTTAATTGGACCTCCTATGTTTTTACTTGCTAAATTTGACAACCCTATTTATGAAGGCAGTGGATCTGTGACGAGTTTTAACTCATTAATAGAATTTTGACATGTAGGAAAGATAAGCAAATGCTCAGGTAAAGGACCAAAGAGCAAAAAGTACAGAAGAATGGCCAAAGATCAGGAAGTCAGACTTAACTGAAACACTGTGTACCTGGGATGGCAGTTACCCTTGCATTTTGCTGTTTCTTAGGGTTCCATCCTTGGTACTACTCTCATTATTGTACATGCTTGCCCTAAGCACTGTCATCCACTCCAGCCATCCTCCCATCTGAGCTGGAATGGGACAAGAAATGTAGGTTGGGCTGTAACCCACTTCTATAACCTCCTTTCTGTTGAGAGCCACCATGTCTTGCCTATATTCTTACAATAGCCCCCTAACCCTGACTCAGCCCTTGCTCCCAGCCCTACAATGTGTTTCACAATAATGACCACAGTAATCATTTTAAACAGAAGCCAGGTCATGTCACTCTTCTTGCTCAAATGTTTCAATGGCATCTGGCTCAGAGTAAAATCTGAAGTCCTTATAATAGCCTGCAGGCCCTTCAAACACTCTGACTCCATTTACCGCTGCTCTCTTCCATCCTTGCGTCAGCCAAACAGCCTCCGTGGTGCTCCTCAAAGGCACCAGGCATACTTTCTAGCATGGAACCTGTGCACTTGCCCACTGTCTTTATCTGAATACACTTTTCACATAATTATTTTTTTGCTCCACTTCCTATCTTACTTCCTTCAGGTCTCTGCTCAAATATTCTCTTTCCACTGAAGCCCTTCTTCATAGTTATGACATTGAAGCCCTCATCTCTTGTCAAATATTTTTCTCCATACTTTTATCACCACATTATATACAGCATTTAATTATTCATTTATTTTCTATCTGCTCCCCCAATAAAAGTAAAATCCACAAGAGTAAAGGTTTTGTCTGCTTTGTTCATTTTTGCATCTCCAGTGCCCAAAACAGCAACTTGCACATAGAAGTTACTCAATATTTTTAAATGAATGAATGCATAAGTGCTGTGGAAGATAAGAATAGCCTTGGATGATTTGAAGTCAGTAAGCATGTTATCTGAGTTGTGCTTTAGCAAGATTAACAACATAGTGTAAGAGTAGTTGGCATACCCCGAATAAATAACTTTAGAAAACAACCTGAACCATAAAATAAGTGTACGGAAGTCTAATAAAGTTATGATTTTTTTTCCAAATGCCTCTTTCAATGTATTTTGTAAATACCTAATACAAAATTTTTTAAGAAAAATACATGCTCCAACTTTCCCAATGCCATAATCTTCCCATGAATAATCCATGCAGAGGAGATAGGAAGTTCATTGTGGAAGCTATTTCTGTAATATCAAAAGAGCAGCAGTGTGCAAATGGGAAGAATATGTAGGTAAGAGGTAATAGTAAGATAAACATTTTTAAACTCAGCAATCAATTGAATAAGGAGAAAATTGCAGAAAAATTTTCAACATAACTGTGGAGTTTGAGACCCATGTGATTTCACTGAAAATTGGAATATTCAAGCCTTATGGGCACTCCTGCTTTATTTTAATCACCTACTGAATTCCATAATCTACTATCTCTTAGCAGACCATGTCCCAATCAACTTTGCTCATCCTTATCCCATATCAATGTTTAGCAAACTATTTGCATTATTGCAAGAATATAAGCACAGTTTTGTGTTTTTGTTTTTGTTTTGTTTTGTTTTGCTGTATGCGGCCCTCTCACTGTTGTGGCCTCTCCCGTTGCGGAGCACAGGCTCAGGACGCGCAGGCTCAGCAGTCACGGCTCACGGGCCCAGCCACTCCGCGGCATGTGGGATCTTCCCGGACCGGGGCACAAACCCGTGTCCCCTGCATCGGCAGGCAGACTCTCAACCACTGCGCCACCAGGGAAGCCCCTAAGCACAGTTTTATTGTAACCTAATTTTCAATAAGTAGGGAAATTCTTCCATGAGATATGCTACTTTCATTTTTATTAGTTTAATTTTAGATATTTATTATAATTTTATTTCAGCCATTATACTTTCTTATTCATAGTATTAAAAAATAATTAGTGTGATGATTTACCATTAAAACAGGTAAAGTAATATAAAAGTCTTAGAAAAAAATATGGGAGAATTGAACCATGACATTGGATATGGCAATTATTTCTTAGATATAACACCAAAAGCACAGTAAACAAAGGAAAAACTAAATAAATTAGACTTTATCAAAATTAAAAACTTTTGTGCATCAAAAGATATTATCAACAGAATGAAAAGGCAACCCACAGAGTGAAAGAAAATATTTTTCAAAGCATATACCTGACATGGGAATGATATCTAGAATACATAAGAAATCCTACAAGTCAATAACAACAACAAAAAAAAACACCTGATAAAAAAATGGGCAAATGACTTGAACAGACATTTCTCCAAAGAAGATATACAAATGGCCAATAAGCCCATGAAAAGATGCTGAACATCACTAGTCACTAGAGAAATGAAAATCAGAACCACAATGAGATACCAGCTTCACACTCATTTAAATGGCTATTAGCAGAGAAACAGAAAATAACAAGTGTTAGCAAGAAAGTGGAGATATTGGAAACCTTGGGTATTGCTGATGGGAATGTAAATGTGTGCAGCTGCTAAATGGTATGGTAATTTCTCACTAAATTAAACATAGAATTATCATATGATCCAGAAATGCCACTTCTATGTATAGATCCAAACGAATTGAAAGCAGGGACTTGAATAGACAACTGTACACCCATGTCCACAGCAGCATTATTCACAATAGCCAAATATGAAGCAACCCAAGTGCCCACCCATAGATGAATGTATAAACGAAATGTGATACATACATACAATAGAATATCATTCAGCCTAAAAAGAGGAGGAAATTTTGACATGCTGTAACGTGAATGAAAACTTCGGAACAGTATGTTAAGTGAAATAAGCCAGTCACAAAAGAACAAATATTGGATTATTCCTCTTATATGAGATTCCTAGAGTAGCCAAATCCATAGAGACAGAAAGTAGAATGGTGGTTGCCAGGGGTGGGGGAAAATCAGATGGGGAGTTAGTGCTTAATGGGTACAGAGTTTCAGTTGGGGAGGATGAAAATGTTTTGGAGACAAATGGTGGTGAATGTTGCACAGCAGTGTGAATGTACTTAATACCATAAAACTGTACACACAAAAATTATTAAAATGGTGAATTTTACATTATGTATATTTTACCATAATTTTTTTTAAAAAACAGATAAACTGTACCCAATGTACTGTACTCTACCAGATTCACACTTTTTGCAGCTTTGAATTCAAATCCTCTCATTAAAAAATACAAAAACTGGTAACAACACTATACACTGAAGAAAAATAATACAACATACCATATTCCATGGCAATGCCCATTAGTTGTCATCTTAGTGAGAAAGATGAGAATCAAGGGATTTGCCCTAATCTCCCTCTCCACCCCTGTCCACACTCATCTCTCTTCATTGAGAAAAATCTCCAAACCCAGATCATATAATTATGTAGTAATCTTTCCTCCTGATAAATTCTCTTTTTCTCAGTAATTTAATATATATGGTACAAGCCTTTAATATCCTCTCAAGTGTCCTATTCAACTTCTCACCTGCTACCTTCAACATAAAAACCAAAACCGCAGACATAAACTGGCTCATCTCCTGACCCATTTAGAATTTTATCTACATTTAAACCTGATACTATGCAATTACCTTCATTCTCAGAGGATGAGTGATTCTTGTGTGATTCATTAATCCTTCCACTGGTATCAACTCATTTATTCATTTAGGAAATATTGAGAGTCTACTATAAGTCATTTCATTTTCTACCTTTTCCTTGACTCATTTCAAAATCTATTTATTTTCCTTTTTTTCAATTTCTTGATCTCTCCTGGCTCTGAATATGTTCAAGTCATATCCAGCCTCAAACAATATCCTCCCTTGAATCCAGATCCACAGTTCTCTGAATTTGCAGTTCTTTCTTACTAAAACTCTTTCACTTTCCTTTCTTAGACAATCTTCTTGAAATAATATTTTACACTAGACTTTACTATTTCCTCTCATCCCGCTGGAATATGGAAGCTTCCCGCACAGAAACTGCTCATCCAAAAGTCATCAATAATCTCCATGTTGATAAATTGGATAGGCACGTTTCAGGCCTTATATTATTGGACTTCTAGACTGCACAGGTCACGCTGACCTTTGTTTGAATCCTTTGTAAATGTTTTACTCCCTTCGTTTGATGGTTGGCTTTCTCTCGGATGATGATATCTTACCTCCATGGCCATTATTTATCAAGCTACTTTGTGACTCTTCTCTGCCCACTCTTTACGTTTTGCCATCTCCTAGGGTTCTACTCTTGGGGTGGTATTCTCATTACTCTACATGCCTGTCCTGAACCTCTAATATACTCCAGCCCTTATTCTCCCTAAGCCTCATGCATATGTTCAAATGCCTGATGGACACATGCATCTGCACGTCCCACAAACACATCAATTCAGCATGTCTAAATTGTATTTATCATCTTTTCTCATAATCTTAATTAATGACACCTGTCACTCAGACCAAAACTTGGGAGTTATCTGACTCTCTCTCTTTCACATAATCACTTTGACATTGTGTTAAGATCATGTCCTTAACACATTTCAAATCCAGGTCCCTTTTCCATATTCACTAGCACTGCCCTAACTGAATAATCATCATGGCCCCATAAATCACTAGTGGAGCCATCTACCTCCCAACTGCCATTCTTGCCTTAATTTCTATAAACCCATTCTCCTTACTACAGTAAGAGTGATCTATTGATCTGACTGAACTGTCTTTTCCACCACTTCAGTTAACAATGAATCCCTACCATCTCGACTTTGGAAACAGATAGAATGATTCATTTCAAATGATACTGTAAATTTATATAATCTCTTTGGATATTAATCTAGCAGTTCTTATTAAAGGGCATTAAAAATATTTGTGACCTCTGAAATAGCAGTCCAAGTCCTGAGAGTTTGTCAAAAAAAATTCAAATGGAAAAAATGTGTATTTTCAAATATGTTCTTAACACTAATGCCTCAGTAATGTTCTCAATAATTTAATTCACAATAGTGAAAAAAGAAGTATATTGATGGGATAGTGTGTCTCTCAGAAAGCCTAAAGAGGAAGACTGCATCAATATGAAAGTGTTAAGAAAGTTAAGTAAAACATTTCTCCAAATTATTATACACTGCACTTCGACTTTACACATTGGAAAACAGGAAGAAATGAAAACAATTGTTTTAGAGTGTAGTAGTTTGCTACAGCTGCTATAACAAAATACCACAGACTGGGTGACTTTAACAGCAGAAATTTATTTTCTCATAGTTCTGGAGGCTAGAAGTCCAAGATCAAGGCATTGACAGGTTCAGTTTCTTCCATGACCTCTCTCCTTGACTTGCAGATGGCTACCTTCTCACTGGGTCCTCACATGGTTCTTTCTCTATTTGGTGTCTCTGTGTCCTAATTTCCTCTTCTTATAAGGATACCAATCATATTGGATTAAGGTCCACCCTATTGACCCCATTTTAACTTAATTGCCTCTTTAAAGTCCCTATCTCCAATGCAGTCACATTGTGAGGTACTGAGGGTTAGGGCTTCAACATGTGAATTGTGGAGGGCTACAATTCAGCCCATAACATAAAGTAATGGAATTATAGTTGAAATTTTTTTTTATTATTTTGTCTTGTTAATATGATAATCAAGTGTTAACATAAAAACATAAAAAACAAGAGCTACTTTCCAAGAGAAGTTGCTATGGGATGAAGTGAGGATTAAGGAGAAGTTTTAATAAACTTACATTAGAGAATTTAATAAAATCTGATCTCTTCCCCTACTTCCTGGCAAAAAGAGAAGTGAAGAAACACCAGGAAGAAGTAATGTTATTCCGTGAATACACACAGGGTTCAGGAAATGTGCTTTTAATCTTATAAGCTTACTGTGGAATATCAATTATATATATATATATATATATATATATATATATATATATATATATTTTAAAGAATTGTCAAAGTGGAAGGAAATTTGGGAATTGTGTAAATTAAAATGCTTTCAGCTGCAATAAACAAGAAATACTGACTAAAACTGACTTAAAATATAGGAAAATTCATCTTAAACTTTATGCAAACCAGGAGTGGCTTCAAGGTTGGTTGACTCAGCAGCTCCCCTAGTGACCAGGTTCCTTCAATTTTTCTGCTCTAAGATCCCTTGTACTCACTTCATCTTTCATCAAACAACTGTTTCAGTCATGATATCTGGACATAATGTCATACAGAAAAGAAAAATTAAGTTCTAATCTTGAGGCAAACTCTTTAGAAGGAAGACAATTTCTCCAAAAGTTTCCTTGGAGACTTGCCCTAAAATTTCATTGTTTTATTGAACCATTCATTGACAAGAGAAATGGGATTGTTCTTGGATCATTCAGGTCCACCACTGTATCTGGGTTGGAGTCAACATCACCTGAGACATATAGCTGTATACAGAGAATGGTGTCTACCTGAAAAAAATCAGAGTTATTTTATAAAGGAACAAAGTGGAGGACAGAGGTAAACAACAGTGTTCCTTGTCTGCATATGAACACACTAAAGATGATAGACATGCAGACAGAGTAAAAACCTTGTCCAAGAATCGAGTGACAAGGCCTACCATTGATGCCCATGTCTTCTGGAATGTGGAGGGCCCAATGAGAATACTGGTCAATCCTCTCAACTTTTGTAATACAATTATCCCCAGGAACACACTGAAGGCATGGCCCAGACGTGAAATACTAATGAAGTAGTCAAGACACTCTTCTACTTTCATCACAACCTACATCTAAGCTTAGCGATACAGTTCTACTGTACCACACAAATTAGTGTGGATGCATAGGCCTACTAGCTCTCACTAGAAACTAGGCCTTCCCAAAAAGAAATCAGGTGGTGGGTAAGAATTAAACTGGAAAATTGATCCACGGGGATGGCAAAATGCTTCTTGAAGCTCTTAGTGTAATCGACATCAAATTCATTTAGCAGAGTAATGTTGGTGAAGGCAGTGTGGAAAGTTCATTTCCTGACATTGTGCTTTGTCGACTGTTAAAAATATTTTCAAACACTTCATTGTAGAGTAAAAAGTACCCTAGATTTGGAGCAAGATATACCAAGTTTGGAAATTGGTTTCACAGCTTACCAACGTTGTAAGCATGTAACTATTCAGAGCTCTGTAACCCTCAAATGGGAATTGAGTCAAACAGAATAATAACAATAACAAAAATTCACCACCCTCCAAAAAAAAACTGTCACAGAACTGTAGTAAAGAAAAATGGGATATTATAAATGAAAACATTTAGGAGCACAGCTTAGCACTAATATACTTCTGCCTTTGATGCAGAAGGATCCAAACTGCCAGCATGAAGCAAGCAATTCAGAGTTAAGGAATATATCCATCCCATCTATTCTTTAACAGTAATTACATTATATAGTTAGTATCACTGCAATTTCATAAAGGTGCAAGCATTTCAGACCTCCTTATTCAGAAAAGGAAAAAGGTTATGAATAGTAAAGTTCTGGGACAGATGAGCTAATAGATCAGGTAATAGGAACCCAGTGCATATTTTATCTTTAGGATTGAACCTTACATCCCTATAGGAAACAAACAAACCAGAAGGAAATCTCACTTCAAGATTAATTATGATACACAGAAATACACTAAAGGAAAGAAGATAATGAAAGAGTAAGAATTAAATCCCATAAATCTAAAAAATTTTACCTACGTGTTCCAACAATATTTTTTTCCAACAATATTTGATGTATATACTACTACAAAATTAAATCAGCTCTAAGGTTGAATCAGAGTACCAGTAAAAATAAGGCTTTCTGTAGGAAATGATACAGTGTTTTACTTGTCTATAAACATTCAGAGGGCAAATAATTTTTAAAAAGTGAAAATAATTGCTCCTTAGAAAAAATACCATTTATCATTTTTATCAATCTCAGTTTTATTTTTCCTATTTTGGTTAAAATACAGAAGAAGAAATATGACAACTAGCTAAAGAAATGTTCCTTAAATCAGAGGACAAGAAGAAATTTACAAAGCATTAAAAAAAAATCCCATGTAATTGGATATCAATTCCAATTATATGAGAAAAAAGATTTGAAGTCAATTTGATTTTTTTCTCCCAGACCTACTAATGTATTTTGGTTAATTTATGCATGTACGTCTCCACGTAGTTGAATCGGTGCTATTAATTTCTAACGATGTGAAGCCTCTTTTATATGTTACGTCCGTGTATAAACTAGTTCTATTTCATCACAAGTTATTTCTTGGTATAAGGAAAACAAATGAATTTGGTATGTTCAATTTATTGTTAAACACTCTCTATTCCAATTAAGTTTTTATTGTTTTTTTTCTTTCGATTTCAAGGCATGCAAGCTGTTTATTATTTCTTATTTGAAGTGTTGGTTTGACTTGCTTTAATAAAAGATTTTCACCCTTATAATGCCTATAATAAATGCAACCTGATTGTGGTAGATCAATGTTTTAATATCTTTAAATTCAATTTGCAAGTATTCCATTTAGTAATTTTGCATTCTATACTTGTAGGTAAGTTTGCTGTATAAGGTTTACTCTGTCAGATTTAAAACTGGAAGATTTTCATACATTTACTTGGTATCTTTTTATAAAATCTTTTCTGATGCTCTGAAATAAGTTAAATATTGTGAAAATTACCATTTTTCGAAAGTTTAGAAGAACTTGTTATGAAACTAGTCAGGTTCAAGCCTTCTTAGTGTAATTTTTGGCAATTTTCAGGGTCTTCCATAGTTAGTATTTTTGATAATTTATGCCTTTCCAAAACCATAAATTTCTTCACAATTTTCTTATTTACTCACACATAGTTGCATACTTTTTGTTTTTCTTATAACTTGTTGAGTACAATGCTTCACAATAAATTCTTGAAAAGAGAGCCTTTGTGGACAGTCTTCAATACTGAAGATAACGATCCTCAAGGTAAAGTAAGGAACAAACTTGAATTGGTTTTCAGGATTCCCATGGAAATGTAAGGCAAAACTCAAAAGTCAACTCGTTTAATAATGACGCAGATGTAGAGAATGGACTTGAGGACATGGGGAGGGAGAAGGGTAAGCTGGGACGAAGTGACAGAGTGGCATGGACATATATACACACTACCAAATGTAAAATAGATAGCTAGTGGGAAGCAGCTGCATTGCACAGGGAGATCAGCTCAGTGCTTTGTAACCACCTAGGGGGGTGGGATATGGAGGGTGGGAGGGAGACGCAGGAGGGAGGAGATATGGGAATGCATGTATATGTATAAGCTGATTCACTTTGTTATACAGCAGAAACTAATACACAATTGTAAGGCAATTATACTCCAATAAAGATGTTTAAAAAAAAAGTCAGTTCATTTAAAATGCAACCAAGTTATAATCCCAGGTGCGAGGATTGAGGACCTCATTTAAATTAAGAAAATAATAATTCCTTACCCTTATTTTAAGAATAATGAACTGTGTCCATAAAGTAAACTGGTTTGCTACTTCTAACAACAGTACTTTTTCACTTTTTCCAATGCTTAAATCGCCCTTTTTCCAGTCTCCTTCTGTCTACAGGACATACCTGCCTATCCACAGCAATGCAGCTGCGACCAATACTATGCAGTACTGTAGAGCAGCAAAAACTGTTTACCACTTTTATCTCGGCCTTTGATTTCTGTCTCCTCCCTTAAGTATACCTGTCCACCTTTTCATGGCTGCTGAGGCCTCCCACTAGAGTACCTACCAGTTGACCTCCTCCAAGCAGCCTCTTTCTCTCAATATTTTCATTCCAAGCAGTTCATCATTAAAGCACCATTTTTTGCAGAGAAGCAATAGAGTACAACAGTGAAAAGTGCAGATCTGATGACATCACAGATATGGATTCAAACCCTTCTCAATGACTTTCCTGCTGTGTGAACACAGGCAAGTTATCAAACTTCATTATATCTCAATTTTTTCATCTATAAAATGAGGAACATTGTGCCAACACCACAGTTTTATCAAAATGACTAACAATAATAATTCTCTGAAGCATAGTTATAAGTGCTTTGCATTTCTTAAGTCATTTTATCTCCATTACAAGTCTATTAGGGAAATGTTACCTCTCTATTTTGAGATGAGAAAACTGAGGTAAAGGGAGGAAAAGACTAGTACCCAAAGGCATACAGGGGGTTAAAGAATAAACCTGAAATTCCAACCCAGGTAGTTTGGTTTTCAAATCCTTGCTCTTTCCACTCTGAAACAGCTGCCTCTCATGTATTAAAAAGGTGACGTGTGTCAGCACATAGTGCCCCACCTGACTCGTGGGAAGCACTGAATACGTGATACTTTCCAAGATATTCAGTCTCTTACTCAAAACCCTTAGGGCCAGATGTACTTCAGAATTACGATTTTTTTTTTAGATTTTAGAAAGGCAATACAGTACCTTTAACACATGTTACGTAACACCTCCAGCAGGGTCTGGGGCAGCACCCTATAATCAAGCATATTAATATTTCTGCAGCAATCAAAACATTCACACTAAGTGGGATAAATAAAGAAGACTATAAATAGCCTCACCTCACTTCAGGACAAGTTTTACTGCAAATCAGTTACTAAAAAATGTTCTTTTTCCAGAGCTTCCCCCTCTGCCCCAGGATTTGAGAATTGAGGACAAGATATTGGGGGCTATTTTGTGCCAGGCACTGTACTGGGTGCTAGGGACACGTGATGTCTAACAGTAGACCACGAGAGACAGAATGAAGAAGTTATTCGGACCTTCTATCCCCAAACAGATTGTTTTTTGCTTCTTACTTCTTCCAGACCCTCTCTGATGGAACAGTTAGCAATCTGATCACTAATTTGTTGTAGTGTTTGTGGCTAAAAAGAGCCCAACAATGTTACCCCTCTCAGGAAACATATTTATATGTTAACAGAGACATTCCAAAATCACAGTGCATTAAATGAAAGGAGTGGCTCTACTACTAGAAGTTTTCTTACAAGTTTCATAATAAAGTAACATAATGCAGAGATTTTGGTGACCTTAGCTCAAATATTCCCCACAAACAGACTACTAATACATATATCTCAAACCTAGATTTGACAAATCCTTTGTGCTAAGTAGGAGCTTCTGTAACCACGATCATTTCTAAAACAAATTGTAGTTTATTATAGCAGATATCCACCATAATAAAAATATTTAAACTTTCTCTTCAGTGTCCAATCCAAAAAGTAAAAAAATACGAAAACCACTGTGCCCAATGCACCAAAATTATCAGTCATACTCAGGAATAAAATAACCAGTGACTGGAAAGACCAGGAAATGACAAGATCCTAGAGATAAAAGCAAACTACATCTGAAATTTCTGTAAGGCTTTAATGTGTCTTTGAAATATTAGCTACACGTTAGGAATTTCAGCATAATCATTATGCTTCTTTTCAAGTCCTACTGAATGATATCTTTTTCTTCTCACCATAAAGAGATGTAAGAATATGAAATGTCAGCTCCCCTTGAGATGGTCCCACAACTTTAGTAACAGAAATCTATTTTAACCTGGAATGTGAAAGTAAACTGAATAATATTCTTGTCTTAAAATATTTTGTTGATCAAAAAAAAGTGAAGCTGCTACTATTTTCCAGTTAAAAAAATATAAGTAAAGTCCAGATTGTCCAATAAAAAGTTGCTTTGTTTTTAAGAAACTTGTAGTTCAAGTTTGCTATTCACTGTGTACACTTCTATAGGCAAACATTGTATGACAATTAGCCATGAAGGGGAAGTACACTAAGATGCTCAAACAGAAGAATCTTGCCTTGATTTGTGTAATTCCTCCTTCACTGGTTGTTCTTCTATTCTTGCCCTTGTCCTTTTATCCATCCTTAAGTGGCTTACCAGGCTCTCCACTATCTCCACCTGCCTTTGCAATCTCGCCACCCACTGTCCCTCTCAGATTCTCAGAGCTCCAGCCTTGCTCAGCTCCATTCTCTTCCTCAAGAGCATCGCACTCACCCCTCGTCCCCCTGACACCCTCCCTCTCATAGCTCATACACATTTCCTTCACACCCACTTCTCCTAATCCATACTCTTCCTTCAAAGGATGGACCTAGAGTCTGTCATACAGAGTGAAGTAAGTCAGAAAGAGAAAAACAAATACCGTACGCTAACACATATATATGGAATCTAAAAAAAAAAAAAAGTTTCTGAAGAACCTAGGGGCAGAACAGGAATAAAGACACAAACGTAGAGAATGGACGTGAGGATACGGGGAGGGGGAAGGGTAAGCTGGGACGAAGTGAGAGAGTGGCATGGACTTATAAATACTACCAAATGTAAAATAGATAGCTAGTGGGAAGCAGCCACATAACACAGGGAGATCTGCTTGGTGCTTTGTGACCACCTAGAGAGGTGGGATAGGGAGGGTGGGAGGGAGACTCAAGAGGGAGGAGATATGGGGACATATGTATATGTATAGCTGATTCACTTTGTTATAAAGCAGAAACTAACACACCACTGTAGAACAATTATATTCCAATAAAGATGTTTAAAAAAATCTATAAAGTTTAATTCCTGTAGGTTTTCTCTGATTACCTTGGCTTGATTAAATCCGCTTTCTATATGTCCCCTGTATACACACTGTTATAACACATCATATTTGCTTGTAATAATTGGTTCATGTTTTCTAAATGTAAATTCTATAAGGACTTGTGTAGCCCCATTAATGACACAGAGTCTTCCATTTTGTAGAAACACAAAATGAATAATTTTAATAATTATACATCCCTTTGTAGGAGCTGAACATTTTTTGCACTGTTCAAGAGCAGATACTTGGTAGTCCCAACTTCATCATCTAGTTGAGTCTCCACAGATGTCGATCGGTTAGGCTAAGGAAACCTGGGTTAATGGCACTGGATTTAATCACTAACAATAATATCAACCATTAGATAAGTACCTTCTATGTGAAGTCAATTTATATATTTTTCTCACTTAACCCTTACTACATCTCCCCTTTCAGCAAGGGAAGTGAGGTAACTCCCTGGAAATCAATAATTTAATTGGCAGAGCGGATATGTAAACCCAGGTCTAATTCTGCCAGGCACTTCTTTTTACCTTGCTTTACATTACGTGATAGAATGTGCTGCCACACAGCATTTTTTTCCTGAATTAAGGAAATGTAGGTAGGAGTCACCAGGCACAGTGATCTCTCTTAATTATCTCACAGCGATCTCTTTTAATTATCTCACAGCACCTAAGAAAGATTATATTCAAAATATTCATCTAGTCCTGTAAGACACATTGATTAAAGAGACACACATTTCTCAGTGCCTGCCTGCAAAATGATCTGTGAATCCACAGAGACAAAACAGAGTTTAAATACTTGTGGTGGTTACGTGCCCAATCCTCACTATTCAGAATCAGGGCTGATATTCTCATGAGAAATTTTTAGTATGTAAATATCCATTAATGGATACATGAATGCAGGCTATCTCTGAAGGGACAGAGGTATAGAGCTGCAAGGATATAGAGAACATATCTGGAATGTTAAGAGCAAATTCTACATCTGAAATGATATAAGATCTGTCGAATTCTCATGGAAGAAATAGAATAATCAAGAGTTACAGGGCTTCCCTGGTGGCGCAGTGGTTGAGAGTCCACCTGCCAATGCAGGGGATGGGGGTTCGTGCCCCGGTCCGGGAAGATCCCACATGCCGCGGAGTGGCTGGGCCCGTGAGCCATGGCCGCTGAGCCTGCGCGTCCAGAGCCTGTGCTCCGCAACGGGAGAGGCCACAACAGTACGAGGCCCGCGTACCGCAAAAAAAAAAAAGAGTTACAAAAAAGACTTGATGTGTAACCCTTTATAGGAATACTATAACAGATGCTATATTTAACCAGATAATAGAGGACATTATGAAAGACATCTTTGGACTGGCACAATGGTAACACATTACTAAGTTTATATGATTTATTAGTTTGCATACTTATTCAATTTGTATGTATTTCTGAAAACAGAATGCTATAAAATCTGCTATCTACTAAATAAATGTACTATCATAGTCTCCTATAAATGTTACTTTAGTTATTAATTTCAATTTCATTGCAATGCCAATAAAGAAAATAGAGGTATATCAGTGGAGTCACAGTACAAAAGAGCCTACAAATCCTAGACTATTGGAAATTTTCTTTAGGTGTCTCTGAGAATGATTCTTGGAGTTCTAGAACCATCTAGTGCGTTTTAAGGAAAAACACTGGGCTCTCCCTCACCATTCCTCTATGCGTCTGTACTCTACTCAAGCCAAAATGATTGCCTTATGGGGCACTCAAACTCGAGGCATTCTCAGTGTTGCCCCCTCTATGAAGAACATATTGCTTCTTACTCTTCTTCTGCCTACTTTGAACCTGTCATTTGACTCAGCTCAGGTGTTGCCTTCTCAAGGAAATCTCTCCTGATTTTCAGGTCTGGGTTAGATGCTCATCCTATGGGTTCTTAAGACATTCTGTGTATCTCTCTCATAAATTTACCAAACTGTGTAATTTGTTTACCTGTCTGCTGCAGCTCCAAATCCCAGTTAGACTGTATGATTCTTCAGGCTAGAGATAATCTCCAGTACCAATAGCACTTAGGAGGCATACAGCTCAATAAATGTCTAATCAATTAATAAATAAAAATTAAATTGGACACAATTTTTCTCACTGATAATTTCTCTCTGTGGTGTGCATTAGAGTTTAGACATTAGAGGTGAGATTTTTGATAATTTTACCTATTCCTTTAAAGCAGAAAGATTTACGGAATTCCCGACCTGCTACATCTTCAGTGCTAAGAGCTTCATTTGTGCACACTGCTATACCTTAGAAATGTGCTCTTTAAAACTGGTACATTCATAATTTTTATAAAGTTAACAAATGACCACTGTACAAAACTTAGAAACATGTAATCCTTTTAGGATGAAAAAGTAAATGATCTCAAATCTCTATAGCTCAGTTATATAAATAACTTTTCACTAATTCTCAGAATTTTTTTACCATATATTTAAGTTGCTAATAATATATGAAATAAGTAGAATTTAAACCTGCTATGAGAATATTTTATAAATATTTTTCCATATTACTAAGATTTTTTCATACATATTATTTTTCACAGTACAGTAATATTTCATCATGTGGATTGTCATAATTTACATATATCTTTTATCTCCCTTTGATGGAAATTAAAGTTATTTCAAATTTTTCACTAATGTAAAATAATTATTCAAGGAATATTTTTGTGCAAAGATTAGTTTCTTCATATTGAATACACTTTCTTATAATTCATCCTAAAAGTAAGATTACTAGATTGAGAAACAATCTTGGTTATTTACAAAGTTGACAGCATTTCACTAGTCTTTTCTATGTTTGAAAGGTCTGCTGTTACGCGTGAAGACATTCTTTTCATGTTACTTTTTAAAATTTTTTAGCTCTTGATTCCTTATTCTGTTATGGAATCATGTGATCAAACCCCTCAAATGTTATCTTGAATGGTGGCCAAACTCAAAGGCACACAGAGTTGAACCGAATCCTCATTTCATAAAATTTTCCCATTTTGGTCCTGCAGTTTAACTTAGATACCTGAATCACAGGTGCCATTTTCCTTTCATTAGCCATTTTAATACCTTTCCTGCAATATGTGACTCCACAGCAATGGCTTTAAAAACACACAAATCAAAACTCAGATAAGCAATGATATCATCTCCTTTTAAAGAAGTGCCCAAAGGACAGTATTTATGAAAGATACTCCTTGAAACTATATGTTTTGGGGAAGGAAATTGGAAGATAAGCAATTTTCCTTTTTGTTTTAAATGGAATTTCTCAGAGGCTTAACACACAATGTGCACTGTGAATCGACAAGTGGAGATACAGTGTGACTCATTTCTCAAGCAGAATTTGTTTTTTATGATGCAGCATCTCAAAGGACTTGCGTACTAAAGAACACACTTCCTCTTGGGGAGATTATGCCCTTAGTATGACATTGCCATTGTTTAAAGCATTTTTAGAAATCCTCTGTTGGAACCAACTTCAAGAGACAAGTTACCAAACACCAGAAAAATCAGTCTTACTGAATTACAGTTATAGCGTATGCTCTTTTGTTCCAACCTCTTTCTTTGTCCTTATTTTCTCGGCTGTATTCCTTCACCTGCCTATTCCTCACTTACTGAACCATGCGGAACTCACAGTGGGGCATGCTGGCTCTGCTTGCAAGGAGAGTTATTTGCAGAAGAGACACGGTGAAGGCCAAAGGGAATGACTGTGGAACCAAACTGAAGGCAGAGGCAAGATGCTACTTTGCCCCAAGTACATCATGGAACAGACTGCTTAATTTAAGTTTAATTGCCCACGGACTATTGCCTGCCTGAAAATAGCACAACTAATAGCATAAATATAATAACCTGAGGACTATAAAATAAAATTATGAGAAATCAAATTTCCAGAAGTTAGGAATGCATATACCCATATATTTTAAAACACACCTGAAATAAGATGCATCTCTATATAGCTCATTAGCAGTTACAGAGTTTTCCTCAAATAACATAGCCTTTATGAGCAATTATTTAGTAAAAATTAAAAGTCTTCTTTTTTGCAATCATCATACCTTTCTTGAGTAAAATATACTAGGAAGAGACTATTAACATGCAAGCAGAAGTTGTATAAAAGCCAACAAGAAGAGAAAAAACTACAGGGATATGTTGGTCCAATAACGTTTGAATGAAAATGGTATTAAATTTTACCCTTTCTCCACCTCTGGGACCACAGAAATCACCTCTGGCAAGGACCCAACCATCTTTGTTGTTGTCCTGGCAGTGGTGTCACTGGACAGCTGGAGAAGTTATCTGTCTCTATTTGAACACTAACTGCTTCAAAAATTAGTGCTGAACTATCAATTATTTGATAGTTCAGAAGTGGAGAGAGTTGCCAGTGTGTGATGTTCTCCAATACCAGCAGTGTAACAATGCTCAAGAGTCCTCTGTTCCTTCTTGTCTGACAACCATCCCAGGGAGCCACTGAGCTGCGGGAAGAAAGGTTTCTAGTTGCTCCCCTCAGAGATGCATTTGCAGGTGAAGCAGTAGAAGTCTTTGGAGCACTGCATGCTGGGAAGTATACCTCACCACTTACGAAATAATCAGTGGCCAGTCTGTCAGGAAACACTTCTTTGAGGACCTTCTGTGTACCAGTCTGTCCTAGGCATCAGTAATTCACTAAACGAAAGTAATTTCAGGGCTTCCCTGGTGGCGCAGTGGTTGAGAATCTGCCTGCCAATGCAGGGGACACGGGTTCGAGCCCTGGTCTGGGAAGATCCCACATGCGCGGAGCAACTAGCCCCATAAGCCGCAATTACTGAGCCTGCGCGTCTGGAGCCTGTGCTCCGCAACAAGACGATGCCGCGATAGTGAGAGGCCCGCGCACCATGATGAAGAGTGGCCCCCGCTTGCCACAACTAGAGAAAGCCCTCGCACAGAAACGAAGAGCCAACACAGCCATAAATAAATAAATAAAACTTTAAAAAAATTTTTAAAAAAAGTAATTTCAGTCTCCCCTGTGCTTCATGATCTTTACTCCCTTCATGTCTTTCAGAGAAGCATGCAATGGTATCAGGAATATTATCTTACATCATTTCAACACAGGGTCTAAACTTAGTGGAGTTATAGTAAAGGCAATGATAGAAAGTTGTCAGTTGTGCTCCAAAAGCTATTGACAAAAATGCAAAGAATCTCGGAAACTCTCCCACAGCCTCCTGGATTTTCTACCTATGATCCAATGAAAAGAGGCTCTCCTGTCCCAAGATCTAGGGATACAACAAGCATTTGAAAGATGCCAATTATTAGACTAAAGATTTTGCACATCAGCCTGCTCTCAAGCTTCATGTGATAATAGTTACCATTTACAGAAGGCTTACTTTATGTTAGGCATTCTGCTACACACATTAAATGCATTATCTCATTTAGTTCTCATATCATTTAATCCTCATAATACCCATCTTATGAGGAGGTTCTTTTACAAATAATGAGACAAAATCTTAAAGAAGTTAATTATATCATCCAAGGTCATTCAACTAATATGTCGTAGGGCCATACCCAAATCCAGCTCTGTCTGATGCCAAGATCTCTACTCTTAGCCACCACAGTATGCTGCCTCTTAAGAGAGGTTATGCTAGAACATAAATGGATTGGGAGGAAATTCAGGACAATTCTGAATCTTGGCTGCAGAATACCAAGAAATGGAGACTAAAGGTGGAAGTAGAAGTGGAACTTGCAGAAAGAGATGTCCTTCTTGGGGCCAAGATTTGTTTAGTGCTCCTGCCTGTGCTTATAGCACAGGGAATTTCCCTATTCTCTTTTTTCTTCTACTTTCATTATTTCTAAATATGAGACAGAAACCGCAGATTCTAGTGATCAAAATTGTGTATCCAAAAATTCTAAACGTAGCCAAGATAACTTTCATAGGTCAATGCAACAGAAAGATATCCTCAGATCTATGAATACCCACAAAAATATATCATACTCAACTCATTCCTAAAAAATAAATTTTAAAATATATAGCGTATCACAAAGAAGTGTTTCCAAATTGACTCAAAAATGAGAAATAATGACAGAAAGTAATAGTGGTCATTTTTTAAACAGGTACAAATATATCTGAAAATTACGACCATAAATATAGTTACCAATTATATACATATAATAAAAGTAAAAGATATATTAATTATAAAATGAATTATTGTTTACATATATGGCATATCCACAAAACCTAAAACAATAAACTGAAATACTATTTCTATCAATAAGGCTTCAGTAAGATAACTATACATATGATTAATATACTAAAAGTAGTTCTTACTCATATGCCATCAATAACTAGTTAAAATGTAATGGAGAGCAAGATCCCATTCACAATACCAACTAAACATAAAATATATAGTATAATACTTGAAGTAAACACATAGGACATATATGAAGCAAACGACAAAATTATTTTTTGAGATGTAAAGCCAGATTTGAATAAAATCGGAAGGTACTGTGTTCCTGATTACAAAGATTAAATATTGGATAAAAAAACTCTCTATACCCCTATGACTGAAATTATCTTAGAGGAAATAAAAATAAAATAATTATAGTAAATTTCTAATAGCCTTTGGGGGACAAAATGGCTATTTTCTTTTTTCATATATTATATACTCCCTTAATTGTCCATAATAAGAACATTTACTTTTATGATTTAAGACTACTTTTTATTTTAAAAATAGGGTTTCCTGGGCTTCCCCGGTGTTACAGTGGTTAAGAATCCGCCTGCCAATGCAGGGGACACGGGTTCGAGCCCTGGTCCGGGAAGATCCCACATGCCGCGGAGCAACTAAGCCCGTGCACCACAACTACTGAGCCTGCGCTCTAGAGCCCGCGAGCCACAACTACTGAGCCCACGTGCCACAACTACTGAAGCCCATGCACCTAGAGCCCATGCTCTGCAACAAGAGAAGCCACCGCATTAAGAAGCCAGTGCACTGCAACAAAGAGTAGCCCCTGCTTGCCACAACTAGAGAAAGCCCGCGCACAACAGCGAAGACCCAACACAGCCAAAAATAAATAAATAAAATAAATTTATAAATAATAAATTAAAAAGAAAAATAGGGCTTCCCTGGTGGCGCAGTGGTTGAGAGTCCACCTGCCGATGCAGGGGACACAAGTTCGTGTCCTGGTCCGGGAAGATCCCATGTGTCGCGGAGCAGCTGGGCCCGTGAGCCATGGCCACTGAGCCTGAGCATCCGGAGCCTGTGCTCCGCAACGGGAGAGGCCACAACAGTGAGAGGCCCGTGTACCGCAAAAAATAAATAAATAAATAAACTACAATGATCCCCTATCTTAAAAACATAAATTTATCCTAAAATTATTCCGTTTTGAATACTATGATTTATTTTATAATTTTTATTTTATCTACTATCTCACAATGGTTTTTCCTAAAAACAATAAAGTTTTACTTGATGTCTATAATACATACAATATATTTGTATAAATGAAGGCTTTTCCAATTCCTTCTATTTGCATGACCACTATAATGTATATATGTTTCTTTGAATGTCTTTCTCAGTCTTCATATTTGCCACAATTTAGAGAGAATATCTGAGCATAATTAGGTTTTAGATGTAATGGTCTTCATTACTGCACTGGTTTGATAAACTGTATTCTAGGTAGCATGAGGAAAAAGTCACCTTGGATATTTCCATTTTATTAAATGAAATGAGATAACAATACTCTGATGAATAAGAATCTTTTTTTTTTCTGTTCTCCTTGTCTAATTTTCTTGCTGCTACAACGTCCATTCTTCAGCGTCTTTTCTTAGAACACAGCACCCTTCACTGAAGGCCCCGTTTCCATGTAATAAGCAGGATAATCAGTGCCATCTATTATCGTGAGCCAGATGTTTCTCTGTAAAATAAGGACTAAGCATTTGGTCCCATTGGCAATGTCTCTGTGTAAAAAATTAAAGCACACTAATATGTAAACATTATTTCAGCTTGATGCTGTTACTTTATTGGGGAACTTTAAGTACCACAAACATCTGTTTAACCATCAATGTTCATGTTCTTACAAATGTATTTTCAGTGGACAGATGATAAATTAAAGTGTCACTGTTCTCCAAGTGATAATTTTCTAGGATTTTGTATTAATGTTAGTCTAACAAGCTTCTTATAGCAATGATAAAGTCACACACTACACGTTGGCTTTGAATTTCTTCACTAGGAATATATATTTGGGGACCAGAAGAGACAAAAAGTAGATAAAGAAGGTGGGCCCAAAGAAGGTAAGAAGAAACAATGACTTTGTAGGGAAGAATCATAGAGGAATACATCCTTGTAGACAAGAGAACTAATGGAATTGTTCATATGGTAATAAAAACCCACTGAGAAAACTACCAGACACTGCATGACTCTGGAGAACAACAACAAGAACGGAATGGTGCCCCTACGCAGAAGTTCGTAACTAGTATGGGCAAGAAGTCTATATACATACAATCAAATTCTAGTGGAAGATAGTATACCTCATCTCCTTGGCCAAGTCTCATTAAAAGTGATGAAAAAATATCACAGGGATAGAAAACAGGAAACATTGCTATCACTGACCCAGAAATATTAAGATATAAAGCAAAGAGAATTGAACGAATCGAGATGCAGATTCAGGGGAGAGGGAGAATGGAATTCAATACAGGTGCAAGAGGAAGCTTTTCTGGGAGTTGGTCCAATTCTTCCCACAGAGATCCAGAAGCCAGAGGAACCAGAGGCAATGGGCCCTAAGACAAGGAGCTGGCTGTGGGACAACTCCTTGGAAGTTCCTGAATTACTTTAGTGGCTGGCTACAGAATTTTCCCTCAGGATACAGCCAGCAAGAATAGCTCTCTAAATTATGTAGAGATTCAACAGTAGAGTAGACAGTTTCTATTAGGTGTGTTGGTGTGATAGAGAAAAGTAATGTAAACTTCTTAGTACCTCAGATTTCCTCAAAGAGCATGGAGAAAAAGAAAAGAGAAAGGTCACCCTGCATTAACTGAAATTCACTAAATTTCTTTCCCCAAATACAGCTTCCTTTCTTAGGCCTTGAGAGGGTCCCTAGCTTGCCCACCTGCTCCTCCCTACACACCCTGAAGGGAATTCTTTGTTTCTGCATGATCCTGCCTATCTACCCACATAACACTATAATCACCCCCACTCTCTTTCAAAGGAAAAGATATTTCAAGAAAGTAAATACTAGAAAAAAAGAACAAAGGTGAAAGAATAGAAAAAAAAAATACCCATAGAGGGACCAGAGTTAATACCAGAAATGAGACAGAACTTTAAAAATTATTTAACTGGTATCTTCACAGAGATTCCTGAAGACACTCTATCCATTAAATGAGAACATACTGAAATGGAAAAGGAGAAGTCAGAAAATAAATGATTTATTGGATACTACAAAAATGTTGCCCAAATGGAAAAGTCAGTGTACTGGGTTAAATGGTATCAACCCACATGCATATTCACCCCAAACCTCAGAATATCCTTATTTTGAAATAGCATCTTTGCAGAGGTATTGTAATTAGTTAAATTAAGATGCGGTCATACTGGGTTATTAAGGGCTATAATCCAAAAATTAGTGTCTTTATAAGAAGAGAAAACCGAGAGAGACACACAAGGAAGATCAGCTTGTGAAAAGGGTGGCAGAGATTGGAGTGACGTGTCTACAAATCGAGGAACACCAAAGATTGCCAGGAACCACCAGAAGCTAGGAGAGAGCCATGGAGCAGATTTTTCCCTCAAAACTTTCAAAAGAAACCAATCCTGCTGAGACCTGGATTTCAGACTTCTAGCCTCTAGAACTATAAGAGAATAAAGTTCTGTTGTTTCAAGACATCAGGTTTGAGTTGTTTGCTACAACAACTCAGAGAAACTAATACAGCCAGTTAAATGCTGTAATACTGTATCTACAAAGTGATAGAGAAACTCAGAGGAAGAAATGAACTGCTTTTGAGAGAGTTTAGAAGGTGTCAAGTAAGACTTGATAATTATACAGGCTACTGAAAGATGACTGAATCAACCTGTTACATAGAGGAGGAGAAAGTATTCTAGGCTGTGAAAACAGTGTGCACAAATGTGCAACAATGCGAATGCATCTCGTATTCAGGAATGGCAAAGCATGCAGTCTGACTGGTAGAGCTGTGAGAGCTATTATTATGTTTATGGATGATGGGCAGATTCTGGAGAGCCAGACTAAGGAAAATATAGTTTAATATGTAGCCAACGGAAAGGGATAACAAGGTTGTAAGCAAGAAAATAGCATGGTACATTAATGCTTTAGAAGGAATTACTCTGCCTTGGATCTGAACACACCATCTTCTTCCCAGTTTAACTCCTTTGGTGCCTGTTTTCATTTCTGTTTTTCTTCCTCACTACCTTTGCTCCTTCCTGGACTTTTATCTAAAGGAAATATTTATTTAAAGCAATTTTCCAAAGAGTATTTTAAAGCCACAGAATCTTATTGGTATTTTTGAAATCCCCAGTTCACTTTAAGCTTCTAGCTTTGGAGTCTACATGAGCTACTATATTGAACTAGTCAGTTCCATTTCATAGAAATTATGCAAAAATTAATATTATTTTCTTGGGTTTTAAGCCAAAAAAGCTCACATTTATTGTACAGAGGACTTCTTACTCCTCACCACCTTTTTATGGTGGTGAATTACTGCAACAAAAAAATTTAAGGGGCATACTCTGCATCTAATTTCACAACTATAAAACCTATGAAATAGCTATTAATAATCGAGTAATTGGTACTGAAGTATAAAAGATAAACCACAAAACATAATACAAAATATTATAGGGCTTCCCTGGTGGCACAGTGGTTGAGAGTTCGCTTGCCGATGCAGGGGACACGGGTTCGTGCCCGGGTCCGGGACGATCCCACATGCCGCGGAGCGGCTAGACCTGTGAGCCATGGCCACTGAGCCTGCGCGTCTGGAGTCTGTGCTCCACAATGGGAGAGGCCACAACAGTGAGAGGCCCGCGTACCGAAAAAAAAAAAAAAAAAAAAAAAATATATATATATATATATATATATATATAATAGTGTTAAATCCCATTAAAGAATAACTGCTGATTTCTCAAATCATATAACCACTGACCCTTGAATTAGAAAAAAGTCATAAAGGTTGTCTTGTTCCATTGTGCAAACAGAAACTAGGGAGACATTCTTGACATCTCTCTCTGCCTCATTCACTGCACGTAATTAATAGACAATTCCACTTTAATTATGTTCATTTTACTTCATCCCTCTGGCCACTGTTTTAATTAAGATCACGGGTATCTCTTACCTGGATTACTGTAATAACATGCTAATCTGTAGCTCTTCTGAGAAACTTGTACTCATTTTCCCCAGCCCAATCCCCTCTTCAAGTATAAAGGTTTCAGAATAATATTCCCAATTACAAACATGCCTGCCATTGCTCTGCTTAAAATCCTTCAAAAGCTCCCCACTACCACCAGAGGAAGACCTGACCTTCTCAACAGAGTTTACCAAGACTCTGGATCCAACCTCAGCTTCTGTCTCCTGCCCTATCTCCGCATCCCTCACGCAATGCTGTAGCTGTCCTGAATTATTTACAGTATCTTGCACAGGCCTTGCCTTCTTTCCCTTTTAGGACTTGCCTTCTTTCCCTTTTAGGACTTTGTTTCAGCTCTTCTCTCTAAAAAGTCTAGCTATTTCCTCCTCTTCATCTTCTGGTACCAACAGAGGCATATTTCCTCCAGGAAGTCTTTTTCCCACCTTGGCAAGACTACATTAACTTCTACTGGAGCTCTCCTGACATTGCACTATCATTTCCCTTCTGTTCTCCTCCAGGACACCACAACTCCTTAAAGGCGGGAAATATGCCTTTACCTTGCCACTCGTAAAATGCCTGGTATATAATACATACACATTAGATATTGTTCTAATTAATCACCCTTTATTCATTGGGATAGAATTACTCCTACAATTTTCCAGACAGTAATCCAAGACCCATATGAAAAATCTCAGGAACAGACAACTTATTTTTTTATGAACATTCTAAATGCTAGAAAGTTCACTTAAGGTGGGCTATTGTAACCACGCTATCTCCCAAAATAAGCAATGCTTGTCGTAAAGAATAGTGGTGATGGTGACGATGATGATAATAATATTACAGCTAAAATTTAGAGAACCAGGCACTATGCTGGCTTCTGAACATGACTATGCTCAATCCACCCTTCTAACAATTCCTTGAGTCAGATAAAATTATTATCTCCCCAGTCCAGATGAAAAGAGGGAGGCTTAAAGAAGCAACTTTGTGAAAGTTATACAGCAAGCAAGTGGTACAGCCAGGATTCGAACTCAGCCAACTGAGTTTTAATTCACACCACTTCACTTCGCATTAATTCACTCCCATCTCAAAACCAACTGTCAGCTAGTCCTTCAACTCTTTGGCCTGAAAAAGAGCTGTAGTAAAAATGATATTAATAATAATAATAAAATTAAAAAATAAAAACCTAGTTAACTTTGTTTTAAACTAGTCTCCGAGTTCATCTGTCCCTGGAACTCTTTTGAGGAGCAACATCTGTTAACACCCTGAAGAGCTGCAGATCTAGAAAACACACTTTGATACTGGTCCAAGCATGATTATTATCTTAATTCATTGTTAAATTGTATTTGCTTTGGCAGCAGTCACATCACAGTACTGTCATGTACTGGGTCAGTAGCCAACTACAACCCCAAAGATGTTCATCTTATCTGAATCCTATCCAAATCCTACTGCAGTGAGACCTGGAAAGTAAAAATTTTAGTCATCATCTTAAATTATTCCTATCTAAGTTTCAGAACCACTATTTTGGAATAAACTGAGATAACAGTGTTTATTCCTGCCCTGGACTGAATATCTATCTCATTAGAAAATCTCATTTATAAGCCCAGAAGCCCTCTCTTCCTCTGAAGCCTGTTTTCCTGCCTTCTGATCCTTTTATTACCCCATATAACATGGCATGGTATTCTCTGTCAAACTTCCATGTTTGCACACTACTCTGTTAACCTAATCCTTAATTGCTGGGAAAAACCTTATCTCTTGCGCGTTAACTAAAATCTCATCTCCTCTGTATAAGAGACTGGGTCCTTCCCAAATCTGTGTGTCCACACTATACCAATATCTCTATTATAGTGTTAATGCATTATATTGTAACTATGGATATACAGTTGTTCTTTTCCAATAGAATACAAGCATCTTGAAGGTAAATGCCAAATTTTAACCCTTGCATTCTCAGTACTAACCTAGTTTTGGCCAATAGTTGAAGCTCAATAACTGTCAGCAGAGAGATTCAAAAGCATTTGAAAACTTTCATCTTTGATGCTTCCAGTTTGTTTAGCTGAGAAAAATGTACTAATACCTGGTGACGGCACACTACTTCATCAACCAAGTGATGCAAGCCAAGGTAGAGGAAACACAAAATGTTGTTGACAAAGAAACCTAGCAGTGAAGCACAAAGTCAAGTACTCAAAAGTAAAGTTACCAAGAAATCACCTATATAGAGAAATTTAAGATGAATTAAATCCATGATTAATACATAAATAGAAAAATGAATAAGTATTGAAAACAATCACTAAATTAAAAAAAAACTAAAGAACTGATAGTATGCACATGTTACAACTAAAAACTGAGCACTGGACTCTCAGGAGAAGGTGAAACAACTAAAGAATCCTGCTTCTGAATTAAGACTAATCCATTTTGAATGTCATTGCAGCCTATTAGTACATTAAAATATATTTGATTTCATTAATTTGCATGAATTTTATATCTCTAGCATTGTACTCCAAATATCAAAGCACAGTCAACACCATTTTGAACCTAGGAATTAAGCATAAGCTCACAAATATTTCTCCATCATGATACAAATATGATGGTTGTTCAACTTGATGCACCCACTACTCATTTTATATGACCCTCATAGGTCACTCAGGCCTGATAATAAAGTTCCAGCTTAAAAAAAAAAAAGGCTACTTGCTACCTTAGATTCCATTTGCACAAAAAAAGGGCCAGCTAAATCTCTGTTCTGTCCATTTCCTACTCGATTTATATGAAAGATGGGTTTCATTAAGAGTATTTTAATAATTTTCATAATTGCCCTCTCGCTGTTCACCCCAAGAGAGAAGCAGGACAACTTAAACAGTAAATCAAACTATAATGATGCATTGTTCTGTTTTCCTGAATAACAATTTTATCCAAATTAATATATTGGGTTGGCCAAAAAATTCATTCGGGTTTTTCATAACATCTTACTGAAAAATCCGAATGAACTTTTTGGCCAGCCCAATAGTAAGGAAGCTTCCTCTTGCTATGATTACTTTGCCATTGTTTCCAATACAGTTATTACACAATATTCACTTTTAGCAAATGGCATTTTATCCTTAATCAATAAACAGAAAAATAAGCAACCCTATACCTGAATTTCTGTTGTATAATTTACAAACACAGATACAAAATTTACAGAAATTCTGAATAATCGGTCCCTTTCATTAAGCCCAATCTGACAAACAACTCAATGAATAATTTTATATTCATCCAAATTGTTTTTGCTTAAACATAATTCATAAACATGTCTTAAATTTAGAATTAACAATATTATTTGGATATCATGACAATATTATCTAGGATCACTTTATTTTATAAAAAAAATTTGCATTTTATCATTTAGTGAATAACTTTCAAATTCTGGACAAAGTATTGGTGTAAAATAAGAGAATGTCTGTGGTCAAAAGGTGGCATATTTTTGTCACTTGGACTTTCTCCATAGAGACAACTCAAAGGAGAACACCTTCCATTGCTGAGACTAAATCACATCACTTGCCAAGAAGGGCTATCTTGACCTTTGCTCCAGTTTTTAAAGATATCAGCAACGTTGTCAGATACATAAAGAATGGCAAAGCTCCAAGATCTGATAGCAAACCCACCAGAGTATTAAAACAGAAAATGAAGATGACACTGAGGTGTCTGCATAGGATTTTCTTAACACATGAACACTGAGGAAATGTCAGATTACAAAGATGTCTCTATCATTATGAGCTTTCAGAAGAAAAGTTCAGTCAACTAACTATAGCAATTATGGAGTACTTTTTTCCCAATATTACCAGAAACTTCTTCTGTTTTGATTCCTAGAAAATGCATTCTTTCAAACATTCCAAAAATTATAATGCTGCTTTACATCCCACCACAGGGAAGGAAACACCACCTTTGGATAACTGTCTACTAAAAGAAGGTTGAAGGAAAAGTTTTTCTGTCCTGTATTTGCTGACCTCAAACAATATATAATCTCATTTTCAGATCTTAAAAACCACTCCAAGTATCTTTCACTCTGATTTACCAGTTATTCCTGTGTAAAGCCAACCATGATCTGGTTAATTACATGTGAGAAAAGAATGTTCTATAAAACACATTAACCATCACCAATAGGTTGAACTAGGGCTGCATTTAAAAATTCCAAAGGCAATAAGTCCAATAAAAGCAGAAAAACATATTACAAAAGACACACACACACAAGGATAAAGGGAAAAAATAGGAGGTAAGTACACAGGCAGGTTAGTTTTGAGGCTTTAAAGGTAGTAGAACAGTAAGATATAGAACTGGTAGAGAAGGCAGCAATGGAAGGATTCATCTGGAGGGGACCTGGAAATAGAGGGAATATCTAAAACAGTGACAATTTCCCTGCTATTGCTGAACAATAGGACATGGAAGAGGATAGACCCTACCCCAACTATTCCTAACATACTTACTGCTTCCCAGAAGCTAAAATCTGTGCACCTAACGTTAAACCCAACCCAGACAAAGCAATCAAGATTGAATGCGAAGAGCGCCAGGGGTCAGAAGATCTAAATTCTAGCCCTGATCCTGTCACTAACTAGCCAAGACTATGAACAAGCCAGCTGCTTTTTCTGTGAGTTGAGGTAACTGTGTCAGGTGATCACCAGTTTCCTTCCAATTCTAAGTCTCATGCACACCACAAGTCTGTTTTATATACCAATCTCATTCAAAGAGTATATATTATATATATAAATATACACATGCACACATACAAATTAATATTCTCAATCAAAACTTTAAGCAATACTCCCATGAGTCTCTTCCTTCATTTATCCATATAAAAATTTTATAAACACATACAAACCCTGAGTGTGTATCTACAGTATGACAGTGAATATATGTTTTTATGTAAATATGTATACACTGAAATAGAAAAACTATTTTTTCTCAAAAGAGAAATATGGTGCCCTATATAATACCTACATATATTTCTCTTGAAATAGTCTTCATTAATGAGTACATTAAAATACAAGCTTATGAAGTGTGCTAGACAGCATACCATTCTCTATGCTTACTCTGATAGAATGAGCTGTGAAAGAGATTAGGACTAAATAATTTGACACTATTTTGTAAACACTTCAGTGTGTTAGGCATACCTGTAAATCCTCAAGTGAATAAGACTTTCCCTTCTGTATAAGATACGGGAAGGGGAAAACGCTGGTGTCTTTGACAAGGCTCTATTCAAATGGAAATAAAACTGAGATTATCTAATCAGTTATCCTTGTGGGTGGATGGGTATACACCTGCACTGAATCTTAGACTTAGGAAATGACAGAGCCGATCATCTTTATGGGTTTCATGACAGAGCCACAGCAAAATGATTTCCTGAGATCAATATGTGGTTGAGAGAAAGCTGTTTTCAATGGAAACAAGAAGCTAGGAGCTAACCTGTTTCTATGGTAACCAGAGCAGCAGTTACCCAACAGCTGTAGGGAAAAAGAAGGGCAGAAAGTTAAAATGCAAAAAACAAAAGAAATCCATACTAGTTTACCCTATTAGGGTGATGGTCCCTAGAGTACAATCAAAACCAGTGCAGACATACTGTTCCCCCCACCCAAGGGATTTTTAGCAATCACTATCCTTATTTTTCCTTCAAACCTCAAAATCTTAGAGCTGGAAAGAAGTTTGGATACTTATCTAGTCCAGTGTGTCATCCCCATTTTTTTCTTTCAGAATAAGGCTGAAGGATATCAAGACTCAAGAAGATGAAGTAAATTCTTTAAGGTCACACAGCTAGTTGTGAAATCAACGTTAGTGCCTAGGTTTCATGGATTCCAACTCAGGCATTTTTCCAATGCTGTTTCCATATATTCTCTACTTCTAGTCTCTTCTCCTCCCAACACCCACATTTTAGTCACTTTCTGAGAAAATATTGACTACAGAGTATTAAAATTAATCACCACCCTTCAACCTATGAGAAAAGCAAAAAAGCAATGCTATCCTGTCATAAAAAAAAAATCTTGACTGCTCTTCCAAAAGAAAAGCCCTTCATACTTCAAAAAGAATTGAATTAAGTTTATATCATATATTGATGGTTATTGTTTAGATTATGTTGCCACTCTATATTTCCTTATGGAGATCTGTTTTTATATGTTATCAGTCCTTTAGTGTCCTTTACTATTTCATTTAGATATACTTTAAAGGTTGCCATAATAAAAAGGATAAATGACTCAGAATTTGAAAAATATATGAGATCTAAAAACTGCATTTACTTTATTTGCAGTAGTAAAAATAAATAGTAATGATACATATTTCTAATGGGAAAGGTTGACCTGCATTTCTTTATAAACCTACACATTTCCTTGTTTTCAGTTGCTTTGAAAATAAGCTTCTTGACAGAGAAGAAAAATTTCCTTGACTCTCATTTAGTATTGTCAACTCAGTTCTACAGCTGAGCTCTTGGGAAAATATAACAGAAAAAAGTCATACCTAATCTGTCCAGCTATTCACCTTTGGCATGCCTAATGCCCCAGCAATGGATCAGATCACCTAGTTTGTGATAAAATACACTACTGAAAATACAATTCTATTAGAGTTACCTGTTTTTTTAAAATTATATGTTGAATGAGGCACTCTCTGATCTTATCCAATGCTCAGAATATAAGAATAAAATTAATTTGTGAACTATACAATTAGTGGCCTGGAAAAGATCAAAGGACACTTAGATGCTTATACAGCAAATGCAAACACACCAGACTATTACACCAAACTCTTTTTAGGGGCCTGAAGTTTGGATTTGCATTGTCATATGCTTGGTCATAACTTGTAATTAAAATGCAAGGGATGAAGACACTCGACCACACTGCAAATAATTCACTTGTTTGGTATATGTACATCATTTAACATATTCTTCAATAATGCTGCAGAAAGAGAGTGTATAAATCACTTTGAAAAACAGAAAAATCAAGATTGAAAAAGCCTAGCATTTTCACATAATAAAATAAAGACTAACAATACCTTAAGACCATCATTTCTTTTTTTTTTTCTTTGGTCACCCCCTGCAGCTTGTGGGATGTTAATTCCCCAACCAGGGATTGAACCCTAGGCCCTCTGCAGTGAAAGCACGGGCGTCTTAACCAGTGGACCGCCAGGGAATTCCTGAGACCATCATTTCTAGATGGAATATTTTCCTGCACATCTAGGCAATATTTCTATGTGAGATTTTTTTTTTGAGGAAAACATCCATAATATTTCTGGAATTTTGTTTGTTGTTATTTTGTTGCATTTTTAATTGAATAGATAATGTTTTAGGAGATATCTTATTATAAATAGAGTGGTGAGCTTATTGAGGGCAAAGCACTATATCTTCTCATGCATTCCCAGTAGCTTACATAGTTTCTGGTACAGTGACTGCATAATCAGTATTCACTGACTAAATAAACATTCTAAAATTTTAATAATTAAGAGCAATATTTTATAAACAAGCTATATTTGACCATTAATTCTTTTAACTGGAGCAAGGCTCACAAAACAAGAATTAATACACTTTCTTTCTTTAATCTTAATATATGACTCAAATTGTCTTTGCCTTATTATAATATTTTAAAATTAAACGTTACACTTAAAGCTAGCAAATAGCTACTTAGATAATTTCTTTCCTGTTTTGTTTTGTGCTTTGAGGTAGAGGAAAATATGGCCCATAAAAAGTAAATTACATATTTGCAATTCTGAATCCAATTCTAGATATTTAAGTTTAAATTTTAATAGTTTTAAGGAGTATATTTTAGTAATGCTGTGGAAATAAACAATTTAAAATACTAATAAAGTATATTTTCAAGATTATAAAAATGGTGGATTCACTATCATAATCCCAGTATAGTCAGGATATCTGCATATAGTGGTATATGGATAAAGGTCTGGAGAACATATACGAAGTGATCCAGACCCACACCAAAAAGCCAACATCTTAAATATGGTTCTATGGCAGTTTTTTTGTTTTGTTTTGTTTTGTTTTTCTTTTCTAAAATTCTCTTTGAGAGTAAAAAAAAAAAAGGTCTATCAGGTAATCAAGGATACACATGCTGCCAAGGAAGGGCCACACTCTAGACCAGAACCTAATTCAATCACTTTCCCTCCTTCCTCCAAAAAATAAGTGAAAAGAAGAGGGAGATCTAATATAACCACTCTTAGCTCTGTAATATTGGGAAATTTTGTGCTTATATTATCTTTCAAACTTCTAAAAAATCTAGAAGTTCTATTAAAGAATTTCTGCCTGGTGCTTGTTCACTTACTATTATATGCCTTCATAGGAAAGTGCATACAAGCTTCATTTCCTTCTAAAACTTAGACATTAAATTGGAAATATACAATGCAGAACATTTTTACAAAAACATCTATGCCTCCTTGTTTTTTACTATTTGTGTATATCACTCAATGGCATCAACGGAATAATCTCACCTTTTCTTTCCTGATCTCATTTTCTGAACAACAGGTTTCCATGACAATTTATATTTAAACTTTTATAAATTTCTATTTTGGAATACTATTCTTAAGGATACAATTCATAAATGAAAAGTATAAACTTATTTACCAAGTTAACCTGAACAATTTAGACCTCTCAAATATGTATTTACATCATAAATTAAAAGTAATAGAGGAGGGGGAAATGCCAACCAAAACAAAAGGCAAAAATACAATGTTGTAGAATTCAATTAATTATCCAGTTCCTATCACTCTTGTTTCAGTCTGCCACTTTAGATCATAAAAGTTAGAAATTAAACATGTCTATTATAAAATTGAGCCAATCTCCTCAATGTTGGGAAAGGATAAGGACAATGTTGAAACAGGTATAACAAATTGAAAATAGAATTTGGACAGTTAAAATTGTTCATCTCAAGTATATCAATAAAAGATGAACTAATGTAAAATGAAAAGTAAGAGGGCTTATAAAAGTTAAATATTCTATTAAGAATGAGACTTGTGGCAGTAAGACCACAGCTAAAACAAACCACTTGATAATTGATTTTATGTCTCCTAGAATCATGTCCATGCAAAATATAATTTCATCCAGTGACCTCCCAATGTAATTCTATTTATCAAATTTGTCAGATAACATTGTCTGTCAATCATCTGAACTAAAAGTGTCCATATAAAAATATTAGATCACATTTAAATAGAATGGTGACTTCTGAGTATTCTTCAGGCAACCCCTAATAATTTCAAAAGGGATTTTCTTGAAGACAAGTCCCACAAATGTTAGCCAATCTGAACAAAAAGGAAAACATTACATATCAACTGGTCAATAAAAATGGAAAGTTAAAACAGGGTTCATTTTAAGAAAACTGGAATCCCATATTTGCACTCTAATGTTGGGTGGTACAGCCAAAGACCTGGAAATATATATATATATATATACACATATGTCATAGATGACCTTTCAAAGTTAGAATTCTAGTGACTGTCCTATGCTGCATTAAATCTCAAGAGCAACACTATATGCAGAGATTTCACAAGCCAGACAGTCAGTTATAATCAGTGGTTGTGGTGGAAAGGGCCTGGGGGGGATGTCATGAGACCTCCAGCATAATTTTGGCTCTGCTAATAACTCGCTGTATGACCTTGGCCCTCACTTAGTATCTGCAGTCTTCATTTTCCTCATCTACAAAATACAGGGTCCTCACGAGGTGATCTCAAAGAAATTTACCAGGTCTATGATTCTCAGCTGATTCTGCTTCTAATGGCTCTTTGACCTTGTATTAATCTCTAAGCTATCTGTGTTCTTTTCCTCACCTAAAAGGGATGCAGGTGAAATCCTTAATATTACTACAATGAAATCTTAGTAAGATTTTTAAAAAACTATTTTCAGTTCAATAGTCTAGCCATTGACCAATAATCAATAGAACCAATTACCATAGCAATAATAAAAACTGAACATCTTAAAGTTTTTGCTGTGCAACCTCGTCTACAATGAAATGTATTCTATTATTATGAGGAAAGATAATAAAACTTCCTGTCTTTTTTTATACCACATAAAATAAGAAAATTATAGGATGAGTCTGAAAACAAATGCAGATTATCATTTTAGCTGCCAAGTGGAAAGAGCACTGTAGCACTCAGCTGAAATCCAAAACAACCGAGGTAAGGGTCATGAGTCTATGATTTAACTTAAATAAATAATATGCACTTTTTTTCCCCTGAATACCAACTCTTGCTGAATTTATAGAATGGTCTTAGAAGAAAGATTTCAGAGTTGAAGTTAGTAATTCTACATTCAAATATGAGAACATGGGCATACTAGAATTTATGTATGCATTTAAATACCAGATCCCATAAAGTAGCAATGTTTTAAATTGTCTCTTTGATATTCTATTTCAAATTGAAAACAAAACATATCCTCAGACTTCTACTAAAGTGGTACCAGAAGCACATCTTCTGACATGTTATCAGCTGCACAACATCTCAGATGCAGAGACTTCTGCCATTCAGGGGAACACAATAATGAAGATATAGCCAAAGTTAAGCTGGGAGAATTCCAATTCTGCCCAAGGGGAATCTTTTCTGGGTGTCAGAAGCAAACCAGACACATGCAGTTACAAAGATTTAACTAAATACAGTACTCTGTTCTCACATATAATTAAAAACCACTCACATACTGTATAATTTTGGGTTGTTAATATTTCTTTTCTTTCCTTTAAAACTAGAGAAACCATTATTAGTTACTTTTATAATCTCTTCATTGGGATTTTGAAGAATTAATCGTGGGTATCAAGGACTAAATTTAAACGGTCACTCAAGCTAAAGACTGAAAAGAAAAATTGAGGATGGGATCACAGTCTATAGAGTATAATAAAGTTGCCTACAATCTAAATTACCCAGTCTTTAATTTAGAGACTCCCACTAAACCAGGATCACCAAAGTGACCAATTGGGTTCAACCTGTAGAAAACACAGATACAGCACAAGGGGAAAGGCATCAGACTCCAAAATTCACTGTGCAGGTGGGCTATCCCGTCAACTCACGGGGACAAGCAAACCCAGCACTGCTCTCTCTTGGAAGGACACAGGCGCAAACAACATTCGGGAGATTTTCACAAAATGAACCTCCTGGCACACCCTCTCCCGGCCCGACCACGGACATATATTCCATTTCTCCTCTACTGTCCTCAGATTAGATCCCTAATTGGAGCCACTGCTCTGGGGGAGTCAGGTGCGCAGCAGTGTCAGGTCTCACTGGAAAGGTCCAATAGTGATGACCAGAAGGCCTGAAGGGCCGTCCGAGCTAAAGAAAACGTTGGAACAAGAGTTAGAAAAAGAAACTCAACAGGAAGTGTGATAGCGGTTTCAGAACAAGGGTCCGGACAGACTCGCCCAGAGTAGCCGACATTTGCCCTTTCGGTCCCATCTGCTGAAGTAAATCTCAGTTGCAGTTGAGGAGAGGAGGGGGATGCTGGGGGGCGGGGGGTAGGGAGCAGGGAGGATCGGGGCCAGAGTCCCTGAGTTTACCCTGCACGGGAGGGGCCCCTCGTCTCCTGGTTAGGGAACCCTGTTCTCTTCTCCCCCTGCCCCCATCCCAGAGGCCTCGGCGGAAAAGAACAGGAAGTTGCGGAAGGAGTTGGGAGAAGTTGGCGCAGCAGGGAAGGGGGCGACTCTGGCCTTACCCTGGCGGCTCTGGACGAGTAGGGGTCCTCAAAGAGGGCCCACATGCGTGGCTGCAGCCTCCTCCAGCGGCCGGACTTGCCGTCGGGGCCCCCTAGGCCCGCGGCGTCCTCGATGCCAAGCCTCTTGGCCGCCAGGTCCTCGTCGTCGCCCGGGTCGCCGCCGATGAGGTCGGGGGTCTCGAAGATGTCGAGCGCCTCTTCGGCGTCGCGGTGTTGCCGGTAAGTCATCCAGCAGCAGGGCTCCACGTCGGTCTCGTCGATGCCCCAGAAGGCCAGCTCCTCCTCGAACAGCGGCCCGCACACGTCGGCGGGGCAGTGCAGTTTGCCGGTGCGGTAGTAGTTGAGCACATAGGCGAAGACGCCCGGGTGCCGGTCGAAGAAGAACTCGCGGCTGCCCCGGGGGTAGTCGCCGCCGCCGCGGACGCTGCAGTTGCCCGCGCCGCCCTCGAAGCAGCCGCCCGGCCCGGGGGACAGCGGGGGCGGTCGCGGCGGCGGCGAAAGCGTAGGGGGCGACGGCTGCAGCTTGTCGCCCGCCGCCCTCAGGCAGTCGCCCTGGGGCTCGGAGGCGGCGAGAAGGGCCAGGCGCGTCCCGGGCAGGGTCTTGAGGGTGCTGCGGTAGGTTTCGTGCCGGGTGCCCCCGACATTGAGGATCACCCTCTCGTTGTTCTCGATCTTGCCCATCTCTGTGCCTTAGACATGACTGGGGGGAGGCGAACACAGCACCAAGTTAAAGATCTCGGCCGGCGGAGCCGCGCTGTGACTCCCACCCCCACTCCCAGCCCGAGAGTCCCAAGATGCAGGGTTGACAGAAAGGCGAGGGGCAAAGGGCCCTCCCAGGATGAGTTTGGCGCCCAGCCCTGTCCCCGCCTCAAGCATCATACCTTTCCCATGTTTCTAGAGAACTGAGGAGATAGCAGTCCGAATCTTCCTTGACCTTCCTTGACACCTTTTACCCGCCTCACACCTTTCTCCCTCTGCTCTGTCTCCTTCATCTTTTCACCCTTCACCCTCTCTGCCCTCTGTCCTCTCTCAAGTCTCACCTGTTCCCAGCCCCTAACTCTCCCCCTCTCTCTCTCCCCAAACCCCTTATCTTTCCCTCCTAAGTCCTCCCCTCCCCCTCTCCCCACCCCCGTCCTCTCCCAGTGCCCCGTCCCTTTCCTCCCTCATATTCCGAGACCCTCTCCCTCCTACCCTCTCCGGGAGGCTGTTCCCTTAGGCAGGGAGTTCCCTCTGCCCAGGCAACTTGGCAGTGTTGGGTGAGAGACTCCCAGACTGGGCGGCGAGCCCCCACTAAACGCGTACTCTCGGTGAACTCTGGACAGCCCGCTGTTGCCGGCTCGCGGGGAATGCCCCTTGCGCGACCTCTACTCCCCTTCCCGGGCCAGGCAAATAGACTGAACGCGGAAGTCAGAGCAAAAAAAACGTCCCTGCTGGTGCCTTTCACCAGGGAGACCTCTCCCAAATTTCCTGATCCAATTTCCTTTTCACATTACTGCTATTGTTGAAATTATTATTACTTGGGAAAGGAAACGACTGACTAGGATCCATTTTGGGGAGCAGAAGTGATCAGTGCATCCCACCCCATCCCCCTTTCCCAAGAAATGCAAACGTCTTGCGGGCGGAGGGGTGCTTTCTAGGAGGAGCGAGGCCCGGGTAAAAGCTGCTGGAGGCACACCCCCTGCATCCCCGAGCTGGGAGTCCTGGCTGACAGTGTCCCCGTTTCCGATCTCCCAGCCACCTCTCCCCTGGGCTTCACCTCTCCAATCCTACTGCGGAACGGAGGGGGGATGCCTGCCTTGCAGGGTCAGCACGCCCTTCCCGGCAAATCAGCCCCTTGCCCTCCCGCCTCTAGGTACCTTAACGAGACCGAGAGAAAAGTGGTTCTGCTATGGTGTCCGAGTGGACGAGGTGCTCCGGGCAGCCGGACGGAGTCCCGACACCCAGCCGAGCCGCCCTTCTCCAACGAGAAACTACTTGTTGGCGTTTTTCGGGTTCAGGTGGCTGGGCCGCTTCCCGTGGCGCTGAGCTCGCGGAGACAGCCCCCGCCGGCCGCGCGCCGCGCCACCCGCCCTCATTGTGCGAGCTGCTGTGGGCTCGCTCCGCGCCGACCTCGGCGCCCAGAGTCACCATCGCGCGGGGCCGGGCGGACCATGGAGCTCGGGGCGGGTCCAGCCGACGCTCCGCGACCCAGCCGGGAGCCGGCAGAGCAACCGGCCTTGGCTGCCGCGGAGCTGACCCGAGGTACGGAGAGCTCACCCACTCGAAGGTGAGACCACCCGGCTCCGACTTGGACCTGCAGGTCTCGCTTCTCCCCGCTAAGCAGCCGCTGCTGGAGCTGTCCCTTCCCCGCCGCTCGCCTTCAGCCCCCGCCGCCAAAGCCCAGAGCTCGGGGAACGGTGGGTGGTGGGTGGACCTGGGGAAGCTCTGTTGTACCAACCAGGTTCCTCTATTTTTCTTCAGTGAAGCTGTATTCCCACCCTCTCTGGAGCGTCTGTCTGCCTTATTTACACCCCACTGTCTACACCCTTTCTCTTCCCGCTGCCGCACCCCTCCCAACAAGTGAGAGAGAAAATCTAAGACAAATTGCATTTTTTTTTTCTTAATGGCAGCTGAAGGGAGAGAGCTCTACTTACAGGTGACAAGTGTGTCCGGTTTCTCGCGTCTTATCCATGGCTCTGGCTTGTTCTTTTCAGTGAAATGTAGGTCTCCAGTCACCACATCATGGTTATATAAAACAAGTTTTAAAAGTTTATTCCAGGAACATAATGCTCTAGCAAGTAAAAATTCAGGTTTATCGGAAGCTAAAAAGACAAGCTACAGATATCCAAGTAACGAAGCAATGCTCTCTTTAGCCAATTTCTCCCTTTCTCAAATTTTTATTGCACCTTGTATTAGTTTGCTAGGGCTCTCATAACAAAGCACCACAAACTGGATTGTTTAAAGAGCAGAAATTTATTATCTCACAGTTCTGGAAGCTAGAAGTTCCAGATTAAGGTGTTGTCAGGGTTGGTTCCTTCTGAGGGTTGTGAGAAATGGACCTCTTCAAGGCCTTTCTCCTTGGCTTATAGATGGCTGTCTTCTCTCTGTGTCTCTTTACATCATTTTTCCTTTATGCATGCCTGTCTCTGTGAACAAATTTCTCCTTTATATACGAACACTAGTCATATAGGATTAGGTGCCACCTTAATAATTTCATTTTAACTTGACACCTCTGTAAAGACCCTATCTCCAAATAAGATGACATTCTGAGGTACTGGAGGTTAGGACTCCCACGTCTCTTTTTGGGGGGAGGGGAGGTTTGAGGGGAAGGCTGAGACACAGAGCAGCCCATATCAGACCTTACCACCAATGGATTATGTGTTTCTGTGTCTGTGTGTGTATTTCTAGAAAGAAAAGAAAGGAAGGAAGGAAGAGAGAGACCATAGTCCATGGAGATAGATTGATAGGCTGGAACTTGAAGTCCATGGAGTAGGTAAAACACCAGGTTTTATGTAGGAGGAAGTCTCTTTGAAAAGCAGATACTGATATTGACATTATGGAAAGAGCAAGAGTTGTGAGTTACTAATGAAAACGTTTTAGCAATATACAGGGCTGCAAGGCAGGCAATTAAATATAAACAATTCACTAAAGAAAATTACCTGTTATGACAGTAAATAACTAAACAAACTAAAAAGTCTTTGGAAGGCCACTAATGTCTAGGAAACTAATGCAAGAAAATATGGTAAGTATACATTTATAAGAAATTTACTAACAATATGACAGTAAATGTGTAATAATAACCTACCTAGCCTTGTGAAAATATAAATTTTACTAACATGCAAAAAAAATGTAAAGCTTAAATACTGAGGGAATGATTCTAGTTTTGCACAGTCACTGAGGCATTTCTAAAAGCAGCAGTGATAGTAAATTCCATTGCCAGAAAATTTACAAAGAAAAATTATGTTCAGATTCTAACATGCATTCTCATATTGTCTAGATAGTTCCTTATATAGCTTAATGTAAATTCAATAGGGAGAAAAAGGCATATGGTTTGCTTTAAAATAAATTAGTAATAGTAAGTGTAGTAGCAGCAGCATTTATAATTATAGGTAGCATTTAGTGAGAGCTTACTATGTGCAAAATGCTTTACATAAATTACCCCTGTTAATTTAAATGGAGGAAGTATTTACACTAAATTACAAGACTTCCAGAAAGATAACTCCTACAGATGGCACGAATCAATAATGAAAGCTTTTAGCTTGATAGTGTTAAGTTTGTATTAGAAAGGCTCCATATAGAAACCAAAAGAAAAGTGAAAAATAATGCAAAGGACTCATGGGGGAAAGGAGAAAACAAAGATCTAATGAATCAAGTTGAGTCTGAGGTTGTATAAGCTCTCTGGAAATAATAACAATGGCAAAAGGATCATCTTTTAGAAGAATTCAGAATTTTCTTGTGATTCATAAAGAAACAGATGTGAAATTAGAGAAGATTTTGGATAAATTTGAAAATAAGAATGTGGGAAGGTAAAAGGATGAGATGTCCTTATCAATGGAGAATTGATAAATGAAACAGTAATAATAGTCTCGCATTTTTTTTTCCTGGTCATTATAAGAGGGGAAGATCCTAAGACAAATACCCAGCCTTCATTATATAAGACAGGAGAGAACAGAAAACCCCTCCAGCTAACTAAGTCCATTGATCCTGCTGTAAAACACACATAAAAGTGTGTGGACGGCGGGGAAGCAAACCTTTGAAAGATGGCAATGGAAAACTGAGAAGGAAAAAACAGTTGTGGTTTCCTTTGTTGGTCTGTGTAGAGCAAGGATTTAAAAGACTGTATGGACATTACCTCTTGCAGAGAAGCAATTGAAATACTGCTTCCTTTATATCCTTGAGTCAGCATCACAGAAGGCTACAGAAACTGTGCTACATCACCACCAGAAATGTAGATTGATCTCATAAAGCCACATTGTGACTGTCAGAATGACATACTTGTCAAATGTTAACACTTTAACAAATTAACTCTTTTAAAGTCCAGTATAATGATTATTTAAATATTATTCACCTTCAGAAAACAACATATTCATAAGCAAAATTTCTCTGCAGTAGATTTTTAAGATGGCCAGAAGTTCCCATCCCCTCCTTTAGGTATGCCCCTTTGTAATGTGATTTTGCATCTTCTCCCATTAAGTCTGTTTCTCCAGCCCTTGAATCTATACAGGCTTTGTAACTTGCTTTGGCCAATAGAAAAAGTGCAAGTGATTTTGTACCAGTTCAAAGCCTTGGCTTCAGAAGGTCTTGTGTGCTTCTGCTCTCTCTCTTTCTTGGAACCCTACCCTAGTGCTACAAGAACAAGCCTTAGCTGGCCTGCTTGATGATGAGAGACATATATACCATCACACACACCCCCGGCCACACACACACACACACACACACACACACACACACACCTCTTTGGTACAAAGAAAAATAGTACTAGAAAACAAGTAAGAGGACATAATACAATAAGGATTTAAAAGAAATAAACCCCTAAAAGATATAAAGCACCCTGCACCAACAGCTAAAACTTCTCATCTCTGCCCCTGGAGGATACCCAGCTAATCTCCAGAAGTAGAACTGCCTTGCCCTTATACATGTGTCCAGAAGAGCTGTCCAGCTGAACCAAGCCCAGATGCACTGACCCACAGAATCAAGAACTAAAGAAAAGATTATGTAGAGACTATTAAGTTTTGGAATGGTTTGTTATACAAGCTGATTCATCCTCTAAGGTCCCTTCATCTGAAAAGTAAAAAACGAGCCTACTTACCTGACCTCTTAACAATAACTAACATTTATATCATGTATTGTGAATTCTAAAAAAACTAACAATATATGATATACATTTTCTTAAACTATAACTTTTTGAGAGGTAATATTTTACGGTGGTTGATTCCACAGGCCTTGGAGACAGATAAAATGGAGTTTATCTTCTGAGTGTCACTCGCTAGATGTCTGACCTAGAGAAAATTACCCAATCTCCTTGAGCCTCAATTTTCTCTTCTATAGAATGAGGAAGATGACACTATAGTTACTATGGGACTTAAATGACATAAGGCCAATAAAACACTTAAAAAGTTTCTGGCATATTTTAAGCATCTATGAATAGTAACTTTCACTGTCAAATGAGGAAGAAGTCTCACCCCAAAATCACATAGTTACTAATTGGCAGAAGCAGGACCATAACCCGTATTTTCTGATGGCAATCCTAACTCTTATCTGTTACAGCACACTGCCTTGCTGAGAGGTCAAAACTAGCTCAAATACTGAATAGTCCATAAAGATGTAATGAAACCAAAACTCTAGAATCCTTGCAATATGTCTGTATTCTTATCAAATTATTTTAATTTAAAAATATATGTATTAATCATCTTTTAATGACCTAGTTTATGCAATACACTTTTTTTTTTACTATCCAACATAGTTACTTGTGACAATTATGATAAGATAGACCTAAATACAAAGAATTCATGGATTACTAGTTTTACAACTTGGTCGTTTAATTTGTAAGAAATACATATTTGCATTGGTTATCAAGAGCCAGAGGCTCTGCATAAATACTCAGCATAACAACATAGACATTTAGCCAATTTGAGTTTACTGTATGCTTATAAAATTAATGTGCAAGAGTGCTAAGAAAAGGCATTTAGAAAGGATGAGAAAAATTTCCCACTAATATAGGATCATGTTGACTGATGACCATTAAAAGCAAGAGTTGAAAATAGCCTCTTGTTATGAAAAATTCTGGGTCATAGTCCTCTGTGCCAACCATTCATTTAAATAGATGATGATAGATAGGTAGATAGATAGATAGATAGATAGGTAAGCTTTGGTAAATGGAACAGCCCGTTATTCACGCTGCACTACTTGATGTCATTTTAACTTACAGATGGGTCAATTTGCAGTAGTTTCTCCTAGAGTAACCAACTGTTTTACTGCTAAGGGTTAAATTATTGGCAGATACCAGTAAAGTGTACTTTACTTCCTATTGTCCTTGTTCCTCAATAGGTCATGGATGCTAGATAAGATATTTCATTAAAATTTTATAATCTGTATTTTTAGTACTTTCCTGCCTTCTCCTGCTAATTATTTCATATCTGTATGACTTACTCTACTATGTTGTATACATTTATAGATTCCCTCTCTTTATATGTTCTCCCTCTCCCCAGGCTGGAGAGTTCTATGCTTTAAAGTGCATCAGACTCCCCTAAGAAGCCTTTCAATATGCAAGTCTCCACCCTGAGATTTTGATTCAGTTGGTTTGGTCTGCACCAGTTTCTGCAGTTGGAAATCTGTGTTTTTAAAAAGCATCCTACACTTTATGAAATGTCCATAGGAAGCTGTATGGAAGTGAATGTTTATAAATATGTAACAAGAAATTAGCTGAACATTGCATCTGCAGAATATATTAGAGAGGGCTGGAGCAGGAAGGGAACTAACATTTATTAAGGACAAATTATAGACACATATATATATTATTTTATTAGTATTACAGTAAGTCTAAGAAGCAAGTGTTGAAACACTTATTTTCTTCACATTAGGCCAGGGATTGTCAGAGTGATTAAGGAAAGAGAATTATTAGCAACTGCAGTAGTCAAAACAATTTTAAGTACTTAAGAGCAAAATAAAAGGCCAAGAGCTTTAGATGTAACTCATTTGATCCTCAACCTATGATTTTACTAGCATTTTACTGATAAGGAGGCTGAGATTCCGTAATTTTAAAATAACTTGCCCAGTGTCACATTACTAATAAGACACAGATGGTAACTTTCAAACACACAGGCATTTAATCTCAATGCTTGTGTCCTAGTCAGAGAATAAATAGTAGAGCCGTGATTTGAATATATGTAGAACCATGATTTGAATAGGAAATAGAAGAAAATAGACATAACAAAAAATAAATACCATATTTGAAGTATACCAATTGTACAGTGGATTGAAAACCCATTATCACAGTATCTCAGAGCTGTATCTCTTCCTTCTGTTTAATAAACAGCATACGAAAAAAAAGCAGAAATCAAAGTAGGGAAGTAAACCAGATTTTTAAGAAGGACTTTGTTTGGATTTATTTAATACAAGAGGAGAAGAATGGAAACCATGAGTCACAAATATTGTTTTGCAAAAGGTCAGAAATAATCTGGTGGGTTTCCCCAGGAAATAAAAGTATGAGCTCAAAGAATGAGGAAAGCTGAAAGAGACTTGCAATAAGACTAAAGCAAATATAAGCACACCATTTTAGCTTCATTATTTAGAAATAGAGCTAGACAGGTAGGAAAGCAGGCTTCTGAAAAGCTACCATATTCAGGTTTCAAACAGAATTGAGTGAAGTAAAAATAATATCAGGGCAAAGGAGCAGTTCTAAAAAGGAACCAGACAGAGACAAATATTATTGAAATTCTTCTTTAACCAGAGCATGGAAACCTGCTTTTCAATTTATTTTTATTTTTTTTTAAAGAAATGGAACTATGGGATAGCATAGAATATCATGCAATTTTGGGAACAGAGGGGGAAAACAGTTTAAAACTCCATATGAATTAGCATGACAAAATAACCTCTCAGAGAAAATGTTATGCCCCATACTGAAACACAGAGTTAATTGTTTCCAAGAGATATAAAACACGTTTCAAATTTCTATCAAGAAAAAAAAAAGAAAAACACGCATCAATTTTAACTCCATAGTATGATATATAATCTTTAAAAGTCCAGGATTCTCTGAATGTCCTGAATCTTTTTTTATTGCCATAATTAAATTTGGACATTTAGTTAAATAGATTTAAGAGCATCTTTAGTTGATTTCATTTCATTACTGTGATGGGTGACACATTTATTAATGAAATATTAAACCAAGAGAATACTCACAATACATACTCCTCCCTACCCCTAAAGGCAATACTTTCTGCTTTTACTAGTAGTCATTTCAATTATTTTGTCCCCTTTTAGGCAATGACAAAAAAATATATATATATTAGGCAGTAGAACCAACTTAGAAAGCATAGTTGTGGGGGCTTCCCTGGTGGTGCAGTGTTTGAGAGTCCCCCTGCCGATGCAGGGGACACGGGTTCGTGACCCGGTCCGGGAAGATTCCACATGCCGCGGAGTGGCTGGGCCCGTGAGCCATGGCCGCTGAGCCTGCGCGTCCGGAGCCTGTGCTCCACAATGGGAGAGGCCACAACAGTGAGAGGCCCGCGTACTGCAAAAAAAAAAAAAAAGAAAGAAAGAAAGAAAGCATAGTGGTGGACAATAACTAAAAATTAAAAAATTGTCCCAAAGGCCTTGCAAACACTATACCTAGAACTAAACTCATCATCCATTATCTTCAATCCCCAATTCAGCTTTTCCAACTTCCTCCTGAAATCTATGAGTGGTATTGATATGCTCAAGCTAAAAACTTGGAAAATAAACATTCATGACTCAATCCCTTTCTATCTCACATCCAAGATCAACTCTGTCACCATGTTCAAAAAATTCTTTCTCCTAAGCAGCTTTCATGTCTGCTTACTTCCTTCCATTCTTAATTGTCCAGGCAGTCACCATGTGTTACCTGCATAATATCCACAGCTCCCTAACAGAGCTCTCTGCCCTCAGTATTGATACCAAAAAAAAAAAAAAAAAATCTATTCTGCTTATTGCAGTCAAAATGGTCTTTCAGAGAATAAAGACACTCATGATGCCCTGCTCTATTTTATTACTTACCAATGGCTATTTCTTGCAATGAGGATAAACCCAAGTTCCTTAAAATGTCCCTGTCCATCTCACCTGGGTCATTTCTTTCTGACGCTTTCTCCTTCTTCGAACTACCTCAGGATAATTCTCAGACACCATTCCTTTTTCTTAGAACCTTCCCATCTCTCCTCGCATGTCTAACTGCTACTCAACCTTCAGATCTCAGTTTAAACATTATTATCTCCTCGCAGGCTTCCTCAGTCCTCTAAAATATGTTGTGTTCTGTGGATTCAGTACTATGCATATGCACGTAGCATGCTTTATTTTCTCTATCGGGACACTTAGAAGTCAGAATTGCAATTACTTGTTTAATTGCTTATCTCCCATGCTAGACTATAAGGGCTGAAATCAAGGCTTTCTTGGCTACAATTATATCCCCAATGCCCAGGTTAATGCCTGCTTTACAATGATCAATGATGAAGATAATGAAGATGATGATGATAATGAAATAACTGCAATGTTGACTATATTGCATTTGATGATTATAATTATATTATTGTGTAACTACCATCTTCCGGATTCTGGGTTAAATGATTTACATTTATTCCTCCGTTTAATTCTCACAACAATCCTTTAGTATATGTACTATGATTATTCCCATTTTAAAGTTAATGACTATTCCCATTTTAGAGGTAAAGTTATGTAGGTATAGAAAGGTTATTAAAATTGCCTGAAATCAAACCTCTAGTAACTGGAGGAAATAAGACTTGAATCCAGGTGTTTTGCCTGCAAAGGTTGTCTTTTTCAATAATATTTGTGTTGAATTTTATTGAATGTTGCAAGCCATGTGGAGGAAATTGCTCTTCATGAGTTTGAGTTTCTACAACCGAGAATTTTAGATATTGGATTCTTTTCCCATTGGATTTCTGATGATTCAGTTGTACTCACTCACAGTGGAATCCTAGTGCTCTCAGCTCTGCTTCCTTTTCTTAAGAATTCTAAATGTATTATTTCCTTGGAAAATTACAAAACCCATAATATACAATACGTTTACAAAGCAAAAGGTTTTTAATGGGTATTCAGAAGTTTATAGATCAATGTCCTTCTAATTTTAAAATTAACTTAGTGACACTATTTTTCAATTAATGTTCTATTCTAATATGTCATCTATATTCAAAAAATAAGAAGAGAAAATCTTCCAAAATATAAGGATGCTTCTCAGCCTGCTTCTTATCTGAAGCAGGTTAGAGTCCAAAAGCCTCTTTTCATTTTGAACTTTCCCTGCCCCTTTTAGTCCAATCTAATATAATTCTTTTTAAATCTTTGTGCATCAAATTAGGATCTATTCCATTAAACAAAAGATACATTCATATACTTTTTCTTAAAGCCCATCTAAATCTTAAAGCGCATCTAAATCTTAAAGCCCATCTAAATCTTTTCTTAAAGCCCATCTAAATCTTGGGTTCCCTGTGAGGCTGCTAGGATACAAAACCCTTCACAGTCTTAGGAGTTCTATTGTTTTAACAGGGAAGGTCTATGTGACATACCCTTAAATTCCTTAGATGGCTTTTGTCTAACTGAAAGTATCTATGAGATATACCAACTTATATCTTTTGAGGATTTTAACAAAGGATCTTACAGCCCTATCTGAATTTGATTTCTTACTTTGGTATTCTTTTGCTGGGAAAGATTGAGAAAAGAAACAGTTTTACTTTCAAATCCAGCAATTTCTGGTTCATGTAATTTCTCTAAATTCTGCTCAGAAATTTAGAGGCTTCTTCTTTGGTGCATCTCTTCTTCTCCTGTTTTATCACAGGCAGCAAAAAGAAGCCAGTTGTCACTTTGTACATTCTGCCTGAAAATCTCCCCTGCCAGATCTATGAGTTCATTAGGTTTCCTTTCTGTTTCTCATGTGACTGTAGGCAACAGTACTGTCAAACTTTCTGCCACTACATAACAAGAATCCTCTGTTTGCAATCTCCAGTAACATTTTCCTCACTTTCCTTCAAGCCCTCACCAATGGTTTCCTCAAGGTTATTTCCAGCTTCCACTAACAGTCTCCTTGAGACCCTTTCAGCTTTGGTCTACCACTGAGTCCCAAAGCCAATGGAAAATGCTTTGGGCAGCAGTGCTACACTTCCAGAACCAAATTCTGTTCTGATTAGAGCTGCATCACAAACTACTCCAAAACTTTGTGGCTTAAAACCAGAGCCATCTTATTATTACCTCTAATGGTTTTGTGGGTCAGGTACCATGGCAAAGGATGGCTCATCCTTGCTCCATGATACCTGAGGCCTCAGATGGGAAGACTGAAATGACTGTGGTCTGGATCTGCTGAGACTGACTGAGAGTTTGCCATCTACATAGTCTCAGGGTCTTTTCATGGGATGTCTCCATGTAATTTTTCCAGTATGGCAGCCCAGGGTAGTCATACACTTTACATTGAAGCTCAGGGCTTCAGAAGCAATAAATCCAATAGATCATGGTAGAAGCTACAAGGATTCCTGTGATGTTGCAAACCTAACCTTAAGCTCCAGTCCTAGTAGTTTTATTTCTATTCCATAATGTACTAAAACTAGTTCCTATCTTGAGACCATTTCAGTTACTGTTTCCTTTGCCTGAATTGCTATTTTTATGGATCTCTTCCTGGATTGCCCTTTATGTCATTCAAGTCTCTGCTCAGACTCATCATCACATGGAAATTGTCTTGACATAGTTACCTCCTGCATCAGTCACCCAGAATCCAGGGAAGCATGTCACTTTTCTTAATGTGATACAGGGTGTGCAGTGGAGAGGTCAAAAGGAAAAAGAGAACCCTCTTTTGCAGGCGGTGAGATACTGCAATTACTTATGACTTTATTTTTTTCCTGACTTTTTTTTCCCCTCCTTGAATCTTCGTGGTTTTATGAAAAGCAAAGTGATTCACAGTCTAATCATATACCCCTTTCTTTCTTGTCCTTCACCTAATAGGTTTGGAGAAGTTGTAATTATAAATAGAAGAAATAAGTTAGAATCCAGGCTTTAAAAAGTGGGGATGATAGAGCAGAATATTCAGCCCTAAAACCCCTCAACCTTCCTCCCATCAACTGTGTCAATTACCATCTTCCTGTTTTGTTTTACTCCCATACCCTGAGCAACAGCAATAATATATGAAGGATAGAGAAAATTCCAGTATAAAACAAATGCTTACGCATTTTTGTTCATTCAAATACTATTTCTTAAACTCTGTCTCTCATCTGAACAATAGAACACCAAATGAAATTGCTAGTTTGGAAATTACATTAGACATACAGGGAAAAATTCTGACTTCAGTGGTTATAAGAAAGTACGATGTGTTGTCTTGTCATAGCAGATGCAAAAGAAATTATTAGAAAGTAATGCCTGGATCAACTTGGATGAACTCTCCCTCTAGGCAATAGAGGAAACTAGAAATTTAATTGTAGTCTTGTCCCTGTCTTAGAAATGTGCACTTTAAATCGCAAGGAAACATCAAGTTTCATCACTTCCACCAGGATTTAGAAGCAAGTTAATTTCACATGCATTTTTTCTTAGTAAGGAAAATGTTTCCACAGAATCTACCTCATGGGAATCATACTAGAATTTATTACACAGTGAAAAAAAGCAATACAGAAATATCTTTGTGCAATTGCTAGACTAAAAAGCATAGGTGAAGCTAGTAACTTTGTATAATCCGTTAAGAAAGTGTACCCGGAAGCCTCATTCTCAGGCTAGCAAAATAAAAGTCTTGACTCTCTTCCTGTGAAGATAAAATTAATTTATTGGAGCACAAATACTTGCAATGAAAGTGGAATGATGGAACTCTGGCCAGAAAGGACAGCCAGAAATATAATTTGGCAAATGATACTACAATATGTCCACTACACATATGCTACCCTGGAAGAGATAAGAGACTCCACAGGGCTTGAACATTTTACTTCCAGAAAAGAAGTGTCAGTTCGCACTTAACATATATTGTTAAGATTTTGTTTCTAATATCTAGGATAGCTGGTGAATGTTCTGATTGTTCACATTTTCAAGACATGTAGCAGTTATTCCTTTAGATTTCATATATTTTCTTTTCAATATTTTAAGAAAAGCTACCTAAAATGTATTTCACATTTTCTGCCTTAGTAAATTGTGTGAAGAAGCATAATTTATCCTCTCTATTGATATAGAAGGAAAATACTTTATTGTTTTATTACCTTATATTTATTTTATTATCAGTGAATTTAACTTGTTCATTAAATATGTATATTTAGTTACATTTATATGTATAAGGACTTACATTATATATACAAATATACACACATATGTATGTGTATATGTGTATGTATATTGCTGAATCAATTGAAAATAAGCTGTAGACGACTTGACATTTCACCTCTGAATATTTCAATATGTATTTCCTACAAATGAAGACATCCTCTTATATGTCCATAATATCTAAGAAAATTAACAATAATTCAATAATGTCTAATAAACATTCAATATTGAATTTTTCCCATTCTGGGATCTAATCGATGTTTACACATTTGCAATGTGTTCATTAGGTCTCTTTAATCTCCTTTCATCTGGAACTTGTTGCCCTTCCTTTGTTTCTCATGATGTTTTCAAAGAGGCCAGGCCATTTGTCTTGTAGGATGTCTCATATTCTGAATTTGTCTGATCTCTTATTATGAGATTCAACTACAGTTTTTGGAAATAATAGACGATATAGCATACTTTTTTATTGTATCACATCTGAAGACATGCAATAACCAATTATACTACTATTGATGATGCTAAGGTTGTCATTTGGTAATCAAGTGACCACCAAATCTTTTCAGGTAAAGGTGCATTAGACTGTGGTAATTAGTAATCTGTGGGATGATTCTTTGAGATCACATGAAAATTCTTTTTCCCAACATTTTATTTGTTTTAGCATATATGTATAATGTTTGCCTGAATTAATCTTTATTATATTAGTTGTTACAATATAAGAAATTCTAGAAATGAAATATATAGTTACTGGAATTAAGAAATTATTACATGAGTGTAACAGGATATTAGACACAGCTGATGAAATGATTAGTGAAATGGAAGTTCAGCCAATTAGTAGAAAATATCAGGACTGAAACACATACAGGGAAAAGGAATAAAAAATGAAGAATATAGGGCTTCCCTGGTGGCGCAGTGGTTGAGAGTCCGCCTGTGATGCAGGAGACACAGGTTCGTGCCCCGGTCCGGGAAGATCCCACATGCCGCAGAGCAGCTGGGCCCGTAAGCCATGGCAGCTGAGCCTGTGCGTCCAGAGCCTGTGCTCCGCAACGGAAGAGGCCACAACAGTGAGAGGCCCGCGTACCACAAAAAAAAAAAAAAAAAAAAAAAAAAAGAAGAATATAGGAGATGTATGGGACACTATAAAAGGTCTAATAAGAATGTTAAAATCCCTGGAGGAAAAGAGAAATAATTGGGCAAGTAACTGTGCTTTTTCAAGCATATGCAATAGTTACCTAAAGTTAAATGACTTTATAAAAGAATAAAGAATATTCTTGAAAGAATACTGGACTAGAATTTTAAAGTTTCTAGCCTTGGCTTTACTAGTGCCTACTGATGGCAAAAACGTCTTTACTCATTAGACATATCATTTAGCTTTGATGGTCTTCAATAGCCTCAGTTTTTTAAATGGTGATTTTAAAAAACCCATATTGTCTACCTTACAGGATTTCTTTTAAAATAAATCAAATGAATCGCATACATAAAAGAACACTGAAAAGTGTAACATTTTCAAATGTAAAGTACTGATGTTGACATCCTTCATAGGTGTTAAAATCACTTGTCATTATTGATTCCAAGAAGGTTAAGAAGAAGGGACCCAACAGGAAAAAAATACTTTGTTATTTTATAATTATTTTTCTTCATAGGGAACAAGTCTTAAGTCTTCAGATAACTTACTATGCCAAAATAAAGCCCTTTGTGATTAACAAATTTAATAGAAAAGAGTGACTTAAACATATGTAGATATTGTTCAGTCTGTCCTTAAACATATGTAGATATTGTTCAGTCTGTCCTTGAATAACCTTGTGTTGATTCATATATTTGTCAAGGCATTATTTGGAAAACACCAGAAAACAAACCAACTTTATCAGAACTACAAGACTATTTACAAAATAGTTGGTACACAAGTCCATTCTCTAAAAAAAATTAATGTTATTCATACATTTGCTTTTTTAGTAATGTATCTAACTTTGAAGAGTCAAAGTCACGCATGCATTTAAAGCTACATATACCAAGTTTATATGTTAATAGTTTTTTTGTTTTAATTGTTAGGTATTAGGAATACCTTTGACCATTTTCAAGAAAACAGGCTCCTTAGTGGCTGCAGCAGCAGCTTTAGCATTGCATGCCCATGTCTGTTTTCCATGCTGATAGCCGTGGCTCACGCCCATCTCTGAAGCTTGTTTAGGCGGTGCTCTGAGTACCCCCTCCTCACGCACCCCAAAACAATGGTCTCTGGACCCATAGGCAGCTCCAGACGTTTTCCTGGACCCCCTCCCGGCTAGCTGTGGCGCACTAGTCCCCTTCAGGCTGTGTTCACACACAGCCAACCCCAGTCCACTCCCTGGGATCCGACCTCCGTATTCCGAACCTCAGCTCCCAGCCGCCACCTGTCCCCGACGGGTGAGCAGACAAGCCTCTCGGGCTGGTGAGTGCTGGTCAGCACCGATCCTCTGTGCGGGAATCTCTCCGCTTTGGCTGCACTCTCCTACGTGGCTCCGAAGCTTCCCCCCCACCCCACCCCCTGTTTCCACCAGTGAAGGCGCTTCCTAGCACGTGGAAACTTTTCCTCCTTCACAGCTCCCTCCCAGAGGTGCAGGTGCTGTCCCTCTTCTTTTGTCTTTGTTCTTTTTTCTTTTGCCCTATCCAGGTACATGTGGAGTTTCTTGCCTTTTGTGAAGTCTGAGGTCCACTGCCAGCGTTCAGTAGGTGTTCTGTAGGAGTTGTTCCACATGTAGATATATTTTTTAATGTATTTGTGGGGAGGAAGGTGATCTCCACATCTTACTCCTCCACCTTCTTGAATGTCCTCCCACTACATGGCTTTTTAAATGAATGAGATAGACTTTTATGTACTTGTACAAACCCTCAGCCCAACTCTATAAAAATGGAAGCTGCAAGATACAAACACTAAAGGTCAAAGTATCAATTTCCATCTAATAGAAATCCCAGAAAGAAAAAAATAAATAAGAAAATGGAGAGGAGGGGCTCCCCTGGTGGCGCAGTGGTTAAGAATCCGCCTGCCAATGCAGGGGACCCAGGTTCGAGCCCTGGTCTGGGAAGATCCCGCATGCAACGGAGCAACTAAGCCTGTGTGCCACAACTACTGAAGCCCGTGCACCTAGAGCCCATGCCCCAAACAAGAGAAGCCACCGCAATGAGAATCCTGCTCACCACAATGAAGAGTAGTCCCCACTCACCACAACTAGAGAAAGCCCACACACAGCAACGAAGACCCAACGCAGCCAAAAATTTAAAAAAGGAAAAGATAATGGAGAGGAAAAACTAAAGATATAATAGTCATGAAATCTTCATAACTAAAGAAAAATACGTGCTCTCAGGTGAGAAGCCTCATAGAGTACAAAGCAGACCAGAAAAGATAAAATAATACATATTTATAAATAGTACAGAAATATTTGAAAACATTAAACACAAAGAGAAATTCTCAACATTTGTAGGGTAAAATGGTAATGTTAAATTTGAATCACTGAGCTGAGGTTCCCAAAGAGCAACATTGGATGTAAAAAGATAAAAGACTAAAGTACTACATAGAGGATAAAGTATGGATTATTTTGTGAATGATGTTGAAATAATTGGTTCACTATACTATGTAAAACACAAAGGAATTATGACTCTTCACAGAAAAAAGCTCCATGGATCGAAGACATATTGTGAAAAGAAAAGCAGAATTAGTGGAAAGTGTACTCTAACATCTTTTCTCTCTCTATGGAGAATGACTTTTAAATAAGACCAAAAGGCATTAACGAGGTAAAGAAAAATCATGTATAACATTACATCAACAGTAAAGATTTCCTCAGACAAGGGCCCCTCAGATAACGTTAGCAGTAAGAGGGTATTTGCAACATCCAAAAGTGACAAAAGGATTAAGATCTGGAATATCAAGGAAGTCTTAAAAATTATCAAGAAAAAAGGAAAACAATAATAACTTATAATGTAAAATAATATGAAAAAAATTATATATCTGGATCACTTTGCTGTACTTCTGACACTAACACAATATTGTAAGTCAACTATACTTCAATTTTTAAAAAAAGTCTCAAAAAGAATAAGGAAACCACAAAAAATTGAGAAAGGATATGAATAGGCAATTTATAGACACAAACACTATTAAATATACAAAAAGGAAACCAACTTCAGTAGTAATCACAGAAGTGCAAGTAAAAATAACAATGGCTACACTGCATGTTCATCATATTGGCAAAAATTCAAATAATATTAAGTATTGTTACAGATTCAGGGAAGCAAAAACCCTGATGCACTATTTTTGGATGCAATCAGTAGCATTCATTTTGGAAATAAAATCTGTTAGTTCAATAAGGGTATGTACATCTCCTAGAATCAAAAACAAGCTCTAGAGAAACTCTTGCTCAGGTACACAAATAGGCATGAATAAAAATGCTCATTGAAGTACAACAGTAGAAAAACATTGGAAGCAATCTAGGTATCAGTCAATAGAAGACTAGATAACCTAGGTGAGTACTAAAAGGATAATTCCAATATATTTATTTTTTAATTCGGTTCCATATGGGCTGAAAGAAAAAAGTAAGAAATGTAATGCAACACATGTAGTAATATATAAATCTAATATTTATATGAAACTTATGTAATTTATATATACATATATAAGTATATATGCATTATATGAAGCAATACTGTATATTTTACCTTGACACATGTAAAGACATTTATGGAAGTATGAATTGGCAGGACAAAAATTAAGCACAAAAGGAAAGAAAGCATAAGGGGATGGGATCGTGCTGGGAGGTGACGGGTATAAAAATACAAAATAAAAATGTATCATATACTGACTGATAATATACCGAGGAATATACCTCAATTTAGTTGGATGCACTTGAGATCCTCCTTCTCAAATTATAGCATCCCACATGGGCAAGGTCATAGTGAAACAAGCGCTCACATATACTGCTATTAGATGATACTTTTCAGGACATAAACTCTAATCTGTGTTTTTTTGGAATGTATAATAAACTAGTCAATTTCTAAGTCTATATTATTTTATAGGAGCAATTTCACCGCTCTTGACTATCAAGGCCACGTTTAACCACCCCAGTCTTAGCCTTTATCTAGTTTCTAAGATATTTCTCTTTTATTCATTCAACAGATGTTTACCAAACTCCAATTACATTCCACAAACTCTCTTAAAACTCATCCCTGTCCTTTATTGATTCCCCTTCCACTTCTGATTGCTCTATTATTTTATTTTTTATAATTTTGATCTACCTCTAAATCTGAAAATCTCTAAAATTAAACCATATTTTTGCCTAAAATACTCTTTAGACTAATCTTCTATTCTTGTACTTCTCTATATTGTCAATTTCCAAATCCAAATCTATTTTTTCATCTGGATATTTACGCTTTCATAACATTCTACTACCTCAAACTCAACATAAATCATTTGACTCTCATTATCTTCTACCCCAAAACATCTCCCATTGCCAATTATGGTTGGCTTCTCTGGATGCATTGTTATCCCAATTGACCACTTAAATTAAAAAAAAAAAAAAAATTCATATATTTGTTTTTCTCTTTTCCTTCCCTGATCAATCACATCAACTCCCATAAATTCACACCTGTATTGATTTCCTATTGCTGTTGTAACATATTACTACAAACTTAGCAGCTAAGACAACATCAATTTATTATCTTACAGTTTTAGAGGACAGAAGTCTGAAATGGGCTAAAATCAACGTGTCAGTGGGACTGCATTCCTTACTGAGAGCTCTAGGGAAGAATTCATTTTTCTGCCTTTTCCATCTTCTAGAGGCTACCCACCTTCCTTGGCTCATGGCCCCCTTCCATCTTCAGAGCCTGCAATGACTAGTTGAATCTTTTCTATGCTGCCATTTCTCTGGTTCTATTTTTTCTGTCTCCTTCTTCCTCGATGACCCTTTGGATTACACTGAACCCACCTGCATAATCCAGAATAATTTCCTGCATTAGCTGATTAGCAATCTTAATTCCAATCTCAACCTTAATTTCCCCCTCACCATGTAACATTCACAGTTTCTGAGGATTAGGATTTGGACATCTTTGTGGAGCCATTATTCTATCTATCACATTATCTAATCCAAATCAATTGAAATATCACCTCCCTCACCCTTTTTTGCTTTTTTCCCCCTTATTTCATAATTTAGGACAAATCCTATGCAAAATTCTTTTCCTTCCAAGCACTTCTGGGAGTTCCACCAGGTACCTCGCATGTACTTAAACCAAGTCATATTTTTTAAAGTTTCACCTGTACTGTTATTCTCTTTTCTTCCTTAGCCTTGTTCATTAAATACAAGCATGTCTTCTGGTTAGTGATGTAGCCTTGGAGGATCACGATCACTGTTCCTAGCCTTGCCCATCATTTCTGCTGATGCTGCAATAGTGGCACTCAAATCCCAGAAGCATCAAATTTTTGAATTGGAGGAAAACGCTTCTTTCCACTTTTTATGTTATGTTCTACTAAAGGATAACACAGCCAAGTTGCTTGTTCCCGTCTTAGAGATTTTAAAAAAAACTTAGTTTTTACTTTAAAATATAGATCCATAGAGGAGACAACTGGCAAAAATGATGTGTACTCAGCATCACTATTCCCCAAGGATGAAAAATGCCTGGTTTTGGTTTGAATATCTACAGATTGAGTCATTGACTCCCTCTTCTCTGAGGTCAAGTTTTCATCCAAGAAGCCTCCTCACTTAGGCAGGATAGACTCTGGTAGACCTAATCACCATCACACAGACCACATCTATCTTAAACCAATGGTGGAAACAGTTTGCTTAAATGCAATCAGCTACAACCACAGCCTCTCACACCTATTCCTTCTTTACTTTTCCATAATCGCAGCTTGCCCTGCAAGGGAGGTTCACGTAGTATTTATGTAATTGCAATAGCCACCACCGTCATCCTATTGTCTATATAATCCTTGCCCATCCAACATGACATCATTGATTAAGATTCCTAAATCAGTGCTACTTTTCTATTTGGGGATGTATAGTATTTTTCTGTGACCATTCGAAAAAAATCCAAACAATCTATCATTCAAATATCTTTCTAATATTTATAATATGACTTCCATTGTTTTGTTTTTAGCTATTGCCTTTCTTCATCCTAGTCCTTATGTCACACACTTTCTTTTTCAAATTATCTAATTCACAGCATCTTTAAACATCCACCACAAATCCCCACTACCTCTCAATAGAGTTGGGAAATTTTCTAGGACAATTTTAAGTCTTTTTAAAAATTCAGTAAATCAGTTGATGCTTAAATGACTGAGTAAATATGGATTTTGTTTAATAGATATCAGCTGTTGCTTTATTGTACCTAGGTGAGAAGAGTATCTCTTAAAAATAAAAATTAAACAATTTATGCTAGGGTTAGCATTACTTTGTTATTACCCTCTCGGGCTAGCAGACCATTGATAACAGCCCCAGGTGTTACTCTGTTCTTTTTCGCTAGACTTAAACTCAATAATTCCAGGTTAAGTCTCATCCTCATAGCCTCAAAAACCCAATTTGGCAATTCTATTATTTCCTGTCTGTACCCAGTACCCTTAGCAAGTCTCCTTTCCTGAGGCCACTGCCTGCCTTTTTAGAAAAATTCCCTTTTATCAGTGGCTCCAAACTCACAATACTTTTCAACTGACTTGCCTTCAGTCCTTCTGGAAATGACTGCCGCTCTTTCAGGCTAGATCAAAAATATACGTCTTTAAATTCCAGAGTTTCTCATAAAAAGTCTAGTTCACCATTCATAGCCATACCAGGTCAAATTACTGCCATATGATTATTAATAAATCATGAAATTAGTTTATCTGAAGATAATGTGATCACTTTCACTGACAGGGAAAACAGGGACTATATTTCAATATCCAAAAACATTTGAGGAAGGAAGTATTCTTCACGAAGCTTTCTGGTTGAAAAATGCTGCATAATTTCAAAATAGCAGAATCATTTGGGCAACAGAGGAAAAGAGCTTCAAGGGTTCTGAGATTATGTCTTTCCTCTGATGCATTTTTAGAGATCTCTCATGAGGACAAAATAACCCTTAAGGAGGAAAAAAATACCAGTGTTGCTGTAATTTTTTATAAAAGCAAATAGTTCCAACAAAAGAACCGGGATTTAAGACACTGTGTGAGCAGAAGGCCAAAAGATCGGATACTTGGGCACTTAACAAGTTGAACGTGCTGAGAAACTCATTGTTAGCAGCTTGCATGCATTTATTGTCTCTCCTAAGGAGGTTGAAGAGACAAGCATTATGAAAACCAATTTTTTCAAAAAGTGAAATCGTGTCTTGGGGTCTTCATTGGTTATCTCTGACCTGACAGAAAAGAGTGACTGAGCTAAAGTTAAGTCATCTCATCACCGTTTCAATTAATTATAAGATACATGGAGGGTTATGAGGAAGGAACTTAAACTAATGACTCACTGCTTCTAACACCGTGAAAAACCCTGGATTTATCAGCACTCTGGCTGATATCGCCTCATATACAGTCCTTACCACATGCCTAAGACAAGCAGGGTACAGTACTTCCCACACAAAAATGACTTGTGCGAAAGTTAGAATGGAAGATATCTGAGAACAATCACCTGTGGACAATCTTCATTCTTGTTTCTCTTAATCACTGAACAATTGCAGCATCCTACACTCTCTCCTCTTTTCTTTCCCTGGGCACCTGCACTATTACTGTTTTCAAATGTCTCTTCCTGATCTTTCTCTCTATTAAACAACACAACCTCCACCTTATTCGTTGCCATGCAAGAGTCCTTTCTGTGGATAATGAACTGCCTGGTGTCCTTCTCTTTCAGGACCGCTTCCCCTCCCCTTTCCTCCTAGATAATTCTAAAGTTTTCCACATACGTGACAGTGAAAAGAGAGTCTTTGGAAGGAACCATAGGACTAGTCCAAAGCAGCATTTCATAAGTGTAAATTTTCTTTGTCATTTGCTGTTTTATCATTAATGTACATAAATTTAGTATCCTACTTCAAAATGCATCTGAGTTTCTATTAATCTGAGATATATGAAATTGTTTGCCAAGCATGGAAATTGATGCTACAGGAAGACAGACCTTGATTAATTGTGACTTTTAGTACTCCCGTAAGCCTCTCTACTGAAAGCTATTCTTTTTCCGATGTCCACAGGAAAGTGGATATATGGAGAGATAGTGGAGGTGACATTCTCCTGATTCCCTCATTCTTCTTCCTGACTTTAACTCTTCCATCTGCCTGTAAAAGTCCATCCTCATTTAAGGCTATTTATTGTATATCATCCTTGTTAAGCTCATTTCATTGAATGTAGACCTTCAGACCTGGCTCACAGTATTTTTCTGCCATACTTCTGCCGTAATTCTAGGAGATTTTAGCATTCATGTAGACAAAGGATGGCATCCTAGTTTCAAATTCCCTAGACCTCTTTCACCTTACCTTTCCTCCTCTGCATTACAGCGCTCCTCTAAAGAACACATATTAATAGCTCACTCAGAAATTTCAAAGTTTCATATTCTATACTTTGTAAACAAATTTTTGTTTTTTCACCTCTCTCCTACTATCCTTCCCACCAAATCTGCACAACAATTTCCACAAACCCTCTAGTCCCTGGATTCCCCATTTTCTTTGGATTTATCGGTTCCATCCTAGGCTAACTTCCTTCCTTACTGAGCTTGGACCTCAGAAGTTCAGCAACTGCAAAACCCAAATCCTGGAGCAGTAACAGTTAACCTTTTTGTTTCTACATTTTGATAGTTGAGAATATTGGATAAATATCTCCCAATTCTTTGATTTTGCACTACTATAAATTCATGATTTTCAGCCCTGGCTAGGACCTCAGCATCAACCTCAGTACTCTTACTTTCCTTGATTAGTTCCCTCCAAGCTTCCCCTCAAAACACATTCAGAACTTGCACCACTCCCCTCCCTCAAACCTCATCTTCGCTCAGACTCGGCTCTTTTATTCTCAGCAGATATCAAAGTCTTCTGCTTTATATTTCATCATGGGGAAAAAGAAGGTTCTCTCTTTACCTCCCTACATCCTTACCAGCAAAATATATTATCCATATGGAAAAGTAGCTAAAAATTATTTTATTTAAAGAAAAAACTAAAGTGAAAAATTTTAATCATTTTCAATCATTTGAGAGGTCCTAACCCATTTGATAGCTTGGAATATGAAAATAAACCAGATCTGATCTGAATAATTATAGACAACAGGTGTTCCAGTCTTTGTAGTCCTACCTAGATAGGGGCTGGACCAAAAACTACCTACTTCCCCATTAATTGCTTATAAACTATATGTATAATTTAAAGTCTGACACAATGTAATTAGATTTCTAAGATGGAAAACAGAGAGTGTGCCACTTTTGAGTTGAAAAAGACAGTGCATCTTTGATCACTGAGATGGCGAGAGAACTGCTGAGACTTCATTCTCTAAAATTCACATCCTTAAGGGATTCACTTTCACTTTCATCAAGACAGCAATCTTCTGGTATTGTTGACAACTTAGGAACACCACAGTTGCTGTCTTGGAGTGTCTGGGCTCTTGCCTATAGACAATCCAAACCAACTTCTTGCAACATCCAAGAGAAAATATCCAGCTAGTCACTTAGAAACTATTTACTTACCTCCAGTAAAAGGACTCAGTATCATTAATCTTTGAATACTTTACAACAAGCTGGAGAAACTGCGATAACTTAATGAATTACGTTTCTACTTCCAGAATGAGAAGACACAAAGCTAATACTGATGGCTTTGCTTTTGCAAAGACTAGTGGAAAATTGCAAGCTTTCAGCTGAGCTTCCAGTTTATCAAGGCTCAATATTTCTTTCCTTTCCGAAATATGAAGAAATATAATAGTCTTGTGTAAGAAAAAAAAAGTTTAATACAGCAGTATGTTCCATTTCATTGTTCTAATTTTTCTTCCAAAGTTATTTTTTTCCTTTGTTTTCTGTCAGAAGCAGTGCATTTACATTGAGTAATCCAGACTACTTCATGAGAAGATGAATCATTGCATTCTTCTTCAACTCTTCTGGCAGCCAGCAAAAACAACAGACTCCAGTGCAAGACAAATTTTAGGTTTCACCTTCATAAAAGCCAAGGATCTGTCCAAAATATTGACAACCAGGATAAAAGTTTATGTGCAAGATTGAAAATAAAAAAGTTGGTTAAATCTCTTAAATCTTGACCTGTCTCTGTCTTTAACACACAATGTTATTGTTCTCAGGGGAAGCCTTCGTCAAGCTCAGTCCTTTTTTTGTGGTTGGAATTTCTGTTCCTATTCCAAGTAGAATTTCAGTAGCTCAGAGAGCTGAACTTATTCCAGACTGCCAAGACCTATGCCCCCAGATCCTTCACTAGGTGGGAGAGGCAGCATCTGGCCTGGAGAGAGCTGAGCACAGAAGAACACGATGGACTCTTCCCTGGGTCAGTGACCCACCAGCTCAACAGTGCCCCCAACAAGCATCCAACCCTCCACTGCCTCTGCCACCTCCTCCGCAGCCTCAGAGCCCAGCTTCACACCGCTGTCCATGCCCACCCTCCTACTGGCAGCATCTCCTCCTGCAGGCTCTGGTCTCCCAGCAGCTCTCGGGCCATGGCATGCCATCAGCAGAAGCTGAAGCAAACCTGTTCTTGTTCATCATATTTTTAATTTCCAAAGTTAAAAATTGTTCTTATTTCCTTTTCTATAAGATCCCATTTTGGTTTCATAAACAGATAATCTTTTCTTCTATCTTTGATGATATTAACTATGACCTTTATTTGGTTCTCTGTTCCATTGATTGTTTTTGTCCAAGTTTTTTTCTGTTTGTTTTTGTCTCTGCCTCTTGAGTTGTCTTTTCTCAAATGTGCAGTGATTATCGGCATTCCCTTTATGTAAAAATGAGAAGCTGATTGGAAGAAGTGCATTGTTGTGTGTTGGTGGAGGGTAGCAACCTGGCTGTCTAGGATTCTAGGAGCAAAGCAGGAGAAGCAGCCTGCTAGTCCAGTGTTTCAATACATAGATGTTTACATAATTCCAATATTCTTAGCTCCAACACTCACCCCTATCTTATCCTATGTCTGTTGTCTCTGAATCCAGAGCTCCTGGGCTTAGTTTCTCCAGACTAAACCTGTTGCTGCATGCGATGGAGGTGGGTAGAGTCGTTCTCTGACTGCTCAGGGAATTGCAGGGGAGCAGGCAAGTTCAACCAGTTGATGTACAGATATTAAACCAATCATGTTGCCAATCACACCTCAGCCCATGTTCTAGGCATTCTTCAAGGTAAATTAGATAAATTCTTATAAGTACCCCACCTCTTGCAGGTATTTGGATTTCTACTTCTTCTAGTCTGGTAAGTTCATTAAATCTCCTCCATTAGTTTGCTGTCTAAACATTTTTTGAAATCTTTCATCCATGGTTTTCCCTTATGTTGAATTTACCCTTGTGGTTAATACTTTTTTGCTTCTTCACTGATATTTTAATGAAGTTTTTGGAGGGAGAGCTGATGGGCAAGGGTGGTCAATCTGCCAAACTTAACTGGAAGGGTTCAATAGTTAACTGTTGATATTTCTAAAACATTGGACAACATCATAAGTGTACACATGGGTGGTTTGGGGGGCAACAGGTAATGCCATATACCATTTGCAACATTAGAATATCCTTTTGACTCTACCTTCAAAGTATGATCAGAATTTGAACTCCCCAATAGCTGTCATCCTAATCCAGTGATATCATTTTATACCATCTGTCATGGTACACTACCATCTGTCATGTGGATTGAGATAATGTAGCAAATGAGAAAAGCCAATCTGGATTTATCCTGATGCCTGAAATCTGCCCAATAGCTGACTTCATTCCCATACTATGCCTGCTAGCATTTGGAGGAGAGGTCCTAACTAATGCTTATACTGTTCAATGAGTAGATGCCTAGCAGTCATTTCAAGGAATAGGCTTTCAGTTTCCCCCCAGATTTAAATCTAACCTGACATTCATTTGCCACCTTAATATATGCTCACCAGCCCCTTAACTCCCATTCATGGCTGCCCTCGTAGAAGGGGTATAGACCACTGACATCCATGTATTCTATGTCAAGAGAAGGGGGGTGTAGAATATAAAATGGGTAAGCCTCTTTAATTCAAGAAAAGATCTTTAATACATGAACCTCCAATGACAAGAACAATCTTGGTTGATGTTTTGTAGTTTGGTCAAAATAAGAGTAGTAAACTTTCATTGAGTAATCAGCCTCCTTGTGCTTATTATGTACATGCAGTTCCTATTTTTGCTTTCAGCAAACCCATGAGAAAAATGTGAACCACATGGTCCTGAGAAGAGGTAGCTGATCCAGTACTAAGACTAGGAACTTATCCTTGAACCATAAGCTCAGTTAATGCAGCTGGCAGAATGGTCCTGGGAGCATATGAAATACCAGTTTCAAGCCTCCCAGAATAACTTGGGAAAACTTCAAAGTGAGATTTTTCTGAATAGCCACTGGACACAAGTGAAAATGCACGCCTCCTTATCTCTACCCCAATTTTTCTAACCACAAGAGAGGACTGCCAACAATTAGGTTACACCCATTCTCAACCATCTGCACTATTCTTTCCCAAGAATCTTAAAGTTCATCATGTGTACCCTTGACCCCATCTTGTCCCAAGCTACCTAGTACTCCATCAGTACCTCATATTTTTTAATCTCCTTCCCTTTTATCTTCTTATTATTCTTAAGTAGTGCCCTTGCTTTATTCTCATAAATGCTTTTTGCCTTACATTGTTTTGTCCAATATTAGTTTAGCTAGATCAACTTTCTTTGGGTTTTTTTTTTTTGCTGTACGCGGGCCTCTCACTGTTGTGGCCTCTCCCGTTGCGGGGCACCAGCTCCGGACGCGCAGGCTCAGCGGCTATGGCTCACGGGCCCAGCCGCTCCGCGGCACGTGGGATCTTCCCGGACCGGGGCACGAACCCGTGTCGCCTGCATCGGCAGGCGGACTCTCAACCACTGTGCCACCAGGGAAGCCCTCTTTTGGTTATTTTTTGAATGGTATATATTTCCTCATCCATTTCTGTGTGGTTTTGATTTAGGTAATTAATTATTTAACTTGGGTGTCCCTTATAAGTAGTATGTGGCTAAAATTTTTATTCTTTTTATTCAATGTGTTAAAATCTGCCTGGTGAAGTTAGCCCAATTGTATTTATTATGGTTACTAGTATATTAGGATTTTATTACAATCCTATTTTGTGGTTTCTGTTTATCCAAAGTTTTTCTTAGATTCCTTCCCTACTTACCTTCCATTTGATAAATAATTTTATGTTTTCTTTTATCTATGATGGTTTTAAAAGTATAGATTACATTTTTATTCTTTTTGGTGACTTCTGCTAAAATTTTGATATGAATACTTAATTATAATTTTTAGCAAAATGTAACAGTATTTCTACCTCTACCCCTAGCCAATCATGTCATCTTTCACAGTCCCTTCCTGCACAATGTTATTGTTGTTTACAGTTTTCATTTTATTCTTTATTTTAAATGCGCACACAAAATAACATTTTATTGTCAGTTAATTTCATTTGATATTTTGTCATTTGCTTGTATTTGGAGAAGAAGATATGAAGTGTCTTGAGTGCAAGCCCTTTAATCTATGAACATGTGTAAGTCTCCCCCCACTGTTCTGGAGAGGTTCCAGTGCTGTCAACAGATTCTCAAAGGGGAACATTATCCAAAGATTAAGAACCACTCACCTTCAGCATAAAATCCAAGTCCCTTTATAAGGCATACAAGGCTCTCCAGGACCTGCTCTCCAGGACCTGCTCTGTGCTTCTGCCACTCCTTGTTGGACTAGTCAAATTCCAGCAAAACTAAACTGTATGGGAGCACGCACACACACACATACACACACACACATACACACACACACCCCATGTACTATGCTGGTCCTTACTTCTGTGCATTTGCTCATGCCTTTCTCTTCCACACTTCTCCCATCTCCATCCCTGGTATTCACTAAATAACCCCTCCTCGTCCTTTAAGAAGTATCTCTGGTTTCAATTCCTGTAAGAACTTTTCTCTGATTAGCCACCACCATTACATTACTGGGACTTCCATAGTTCCTGATATTTTATAATTTGGCTTATATTTGTATAAGATAGCTGTTTCCCATATGAGACAGTCACACAAGTGTAGTAACTATGTGGTTTGTCTTTGTATACTCTCCGTGCCTGGCACAGTGCCTGACATATATAGTAAGTATTCAGTATATATTTGCTGAAGGAAATAACAAAGGAGAAGTACTATGGGCCTGCTTAAGGGTAAAAAACAATTAGGCTAAATACTTTCAATTAAGATTAGTGTTTATCTATAGCTTCAGAATTAGCCAACAATAAGGAACACCAGTGAGACTCTTAATGAAGAAACTACAATTCAGTGATTTAATTGGAAAATAATACTGAACAGGGATTGTACAAAATAAATGTGTGTGTACACATACACACATGCATACACGTATTTTTGTTTCACTTTTCTAAAAGATAACTTCTTCTTACTGAGTTCTGAGGAAAAGCTGGCTCAGGAGATGCAATTGATAGGTCCTAACTTGGGGATGGGACGGGGGAGCTTGCAAGGTAACAGGAAAACCAGAAAACACTAATCTAACTCCACTGCAAAAGAAAGAACTTTAATACAAGAAAAGGATATAGTGACATATAAACATGGACCTTTAATACAAAAAAAGGATATAATGACATATGAACGTGCCATTTATAAAATAGAAGATAGTCAAGAAAAATATGGAAAACAGCAAACATTTAATATAAGAAATATGGATATGGATATTACAACATTGCAATACCACCTTAAAATATGCAAAGAAAACACCTGAATAATAGAGCAAAATTGATAATCCACATAATAATGTAAAAATTCTGAAAAATAACTAAGGTGAGAAATGGAAAAATTAGAAAATATGTCTGGTGTTAAATGAACAAGCTGAAATCAACACTAGGATATATCCTAATAAAAGCCTTAAATTTCAAGAAAAAAGAATTCACTAAACTTCAAAAGCAGAAGGAGAGTGAACAGATTACCACCAGGAAACCAAATTTAAGAGTGCTTCAGACTACCAAAGACAGAGGAGTGACGTCTCCAAAAGCCTGAAAGAGAAAGCAGGTGATCTAAGACTAATCTCAAGTTGTCCCTACTGCATGGCGGCTATAGGAGCCATACTAAGAAAGGCCAATTTCCAACATCTTTTCCACTCATACATCATTCTTCAGAGGACAATAGAGTATAGCACTTAGAACATCAATAACTAAAAGGTTACAGGAAAACTCAAAAAAAAAGTCTTTGGATATTTTATAAACTAACTAGTGATTCATAAATAATAAAAAGAAGATAAAAGTGATCATTTAAAAGGGTAAAATACAAACATTTAGAAGAAGTTGGTGTGGAATTTAAATAACTCCAGTAACTTTTGAACATAACTTTCAAAAATATCAGTTCTTCATATAGAAATCATAAAGAATATGACAGGATAGACAAGATAAACAACATAAAATATATGATATAAAAATGATCCAAAAGTAGTGGGATTGTTGAGGTAGATACAATTTTATGTATTATATCAGTGGACAAATATTTATTTTCTATTTATGTGCCAGACACAAAACCAGGAACTGCACTAGACTATGAGAATATAGCGATGAACAGTTAAAAATGTCAACTGCCCTCTCAAGGAAGATAATAATAGACAAATACTAGTGGCAGAGTGATACAACAGATAAAGAGAATGTTGTGGAGGGTATAAAAAAGGAGTCCTAGTATTTCTGGCAGGTTTCTTTCAGGTTTCAGATGAAACCTGAAAGTGGGTTTTAAATTGTTCACAAGAAATTTCAGAAATAGAATAGTTATCTTCTAAGTGATACTGAAATACAAAAGAAAAACATAAATAGGAAATACATCAAAATCTTACCCTCCCTCTGCCTTCCAGCCTTCATTGCCTTAGGTAGCTCCATTTAAACTTGCTTACGTATCATCTTCTTTGTCTCTTGCCCCATTGTCATGACACATATACAAATGCACATGTGCTCACCTAGAGTATTATTTCTATATCTATGTTGTCAATCACTTGTCACACTTATTATAACCATTGACTTCTGGATCTGCAGTCTCCAGGACCCATAAGCCTTCTTGAGGACAGAAAGCATCTTTTATTCTACTTTGTTACCATGAAGATCTAGCATAGGAAAACCATTTCCTTCTCTGTCCCAGTAGAAACTCAAATTTTACTCTTCCACTCCAGGTGGACTCATATCCATTATAATCTACTTAAACTCCCTCCAACACACACACACACACACACACACACTCAAGATAGGTGAGGTTCAGATCCTGATTTGAGTTCTTGGCATTTCTGCTTCAGACCTTGGAACAATAAAAACAAAAGCTTGCCTGTCTTCTCGGAATAGGACTGGAGGGATCTCTTTTATTCTTTTCTGTATCTTATAGGAATAAAAACCAAACATAAATTACTATCTCTACAAATTATCTTGCCATATTTATTTGAGTCATTGGTGAAACTGTTAGAGGAAATAGGCAAATATTTTCAGCAAGAAAATTATATGATACTTAATCTAAGACTGGCAAATAAATAAGTAAACTATTTGCCAGAACTAATATAATATAAAGAGTAACTGCTGCAGTGGTAAAGTAACATGTTCTGCAAGGTTTTGATTTTACATTACGATTCAATTTGGTTTCTCTTTCATAAAGTATGACCTTTTGGATTTTGTGTATTACACATTCCATCAGATAACTTTCTACCATACAACTGAAATCATATAGACTTATCATGTCTATTTTTTCCTTTAGTGTCTCAAAAGAATTTTATAAACCATTGCCATATAAATTAAATCCCCTGAATATTTGACAAAATGTTTTTAATATCCTTGCTTTATTCAAAGTTTAAGGATTTGTTTAACTATTCTTATATAAAAATTAACTCCAAACCTTAGCAGGTTAAAGCAACCATTTTATTTTGCTCACAAGGTTATGGATCAATTATATCTCAATAAATCTGAAATTAAAAAAAAAGAATATGGAAGGGCTAAGGGTTCAGCTGGGTGGTTCTCATTTGGGGTCTGTCATGTAACTCTAGTGAGATGTTGGCTGGGACTGGAATTAACCCAAAATGACTCACTTACCTGTCAAACAATTGATACTAGTTACTAGCTGCGAGTGCAGATTTGGCTATTGATCAGAGCACCTGCATATAACCCCTGCAGTTTGGCAGTCCCACGTGGCTCAAGTATCAACAAATGTGGCAAAAACTAGGTGGATTTTTCTTGCCTAGTCTGAAAAGTAACACAGCATCACTGTGTAGCCATAATCCATTGTTACAAAGAAGTAACAAGTTATCCACAACCAAGCAAAGGGGAAATAGACCCCATTTCTTGATGTGAAGCCAAATTCACTATGTAAGAACACTACATGGGATGGGATACTGTTGCAGCCATCTTTGGAAAACAATCTCTTACAGAATTCCAGGCAGTCTACTGTCTTACTGTAACACACCAAAGATATTAGAAGTGTCACCTAAAGTCTGTATAGATATAAAATTAGTCTTCCATATGTATCATCTTTCAATTAATTTCAATAACAATAAGTTTTATTACTAATCACTAAAGAATTGATAGCCTTAATACAAGATTTTGAATTTCCTTCATGGGCTCTGTTGAAGGAAGAGAATTGATAATAATGAGAAGTTTATTAGATGCAGGAGCAAATAGTGACATACAAATTATTTCTACCCATAATATATATCCCTTTAAAAGAACAGCTCTACAGCCGCATAGCACAGGGAGATCAGCTCGGTGCTTTGTGCCCACCTAGAGGGGTGGGATAGGGAGGGTGGGAGGGAGACGCAAGAGGGAGGAGATATGGGGATGTATGTATATGTATAGCTGATTCACTTTGTTATAAAGCAGAAACTAACACACCATTGTAAAGCAATTATACTCCCTCCAATAAAGATGTTTTAAAAAAAAAGTAGCTCTTACGATTGCCATTTGGGATTAATCAGAAAAAAATAAGGAAAACGTTTGATTATTTTATTTCAAGCAAGAAAACAAAGGAACTAAATGTATACTGAGTTACAGCTGTCTACTAGATTGTGCTAAGTACTGTATCTGGATATGTATTTACGCTTAACATCTTTAAGTATATCCATTTCTATATCTATATTCAACCTTCATTTCAACCTTCAGATGCAAAAGTAGAGACTAAGTGATACTAAGTTGCTTCCCAAAGTCATATAGCTGATTTGCAGCAGAGCTCAGGTTTGAAAGCAGTATTCAGTGACTTTAAAGCTTGTGCTCTTTCCACAACATCATTTACATTAAAATAGTACTATAAGCATATACTTTTCCTTGATGTGGTGGTCATCTGAATACTTCCCCCAAATTACTTTTCCTTGACAACTTAAAAGTTCTGTAGGGCTTCCCTGGTGGCGCAGTGGTTGAGAGTCCACCTGCCGATGCAGGGGACACGGGTTCATGCCCCGGTCCGGGAGGATCCCACAAGCCGCCGAGTGGCTGGGCCCGTGAGCCATGGCCACTGGGCCTGCGCGTCCGGAGCCTGTGCTCCGCAACGGGAGAGGCCACAGCAGTGAGAGGCCCGCATTCCACAAAAAAAAAAAAAAAAGTTCTGTAAGAATCTCTTCAACTACTTTATAAGTGTGCAACTTTGATAAGTGACACACAATGATTTCCTTGAATTACAGTCATTTGTTTCATACTGACTTTCCCATCATCTGAAAATCGCAGAAAACTCAACATACAGTTGCAAAGGTAAGGAATCTTTTCATTTATATCTAAACTTATTCAGCCATGGCTCCGAAATCCCATTCTAACTTGATAAAAAGAATACTTAAACACAACAAGGACCATGATTATTTTCTCTTGGCATAAAATTTGTCACCAGAGAGGTAATTTTTATTCAAATCCTTCCAAATAATTTTTCCTTGCTTGGATATCCAAAAACTATACAAATCAGCTTACGCAGGTTATTAAAGAGAGAAATCTGAAAATGTGTATCCACTAATACATTTCTAAAATCTCCATGATCAAATTCCAAAATCTCTGTTTCAGCTTATATATATCAATAGAACCTTTTAATTGCCATCTCAATAATACCTTAATAAATCAAATATTTTCAGAATGGTGTGTTGCTATTATTCCCCTGGGATGACACAGACAGCCCTTCCATGCTCCACTGTGCCTAGTTTATGCCTGTGTTACAGCAATCATGAATTAGGTTTTGGAATTTTTAACTCTACTACCTTGGGCATTGTGCCATGCCATATTTGGGTCCGTGATGCCTACTGTAGTGTCTGACAGAGAACTGCAGCTGTGACCTGACAACTAACTTAGAAGTAGCTAATTTAGTTGTACACAAGTAATAGGTTCTTTATGGTAGTTAACTGTGACTTCCCCACCCTCCCTAAAATCTTTGAGGTAGGTGAGAATTAGCTATTCCTCTTATCATCACTAGCCAGTTATAACGAAATAAATTTCAGAGTAAATTCTGCCAAACATACAGACGTTTATTAAACAAGTACGCCTTAGCAAGGAGGCACGGAGAGATTACCAAACCTCTTCCGTAAACTCAGTGAAATCCCAGCAATCTGTCCTTTTGGGAACTGCAATCAACGCTATGCTGAAATGCTCACCAGAGGAAAAAGCCGCCACACTCCAGGGGAGGGATCTGGTTACTGCATTGTTACAATTGGTCGGCCAGAAGTCGTTCTAATCCATAGATGGACACAAGACCATTTAGGACTCTAACAAGACACTGTTTTCATGAATAAAACCCATTGCGTTTAGGAGGCTAATTACCTAGGCATCCGATAATGACTGAGTCCCAGCTAACTGAAGTGAATATAGTAGCCCCTGAGCCATGAGGCCTTGTTGATGAAGTGCAGTCTGTGCATTCTTTATTAGGGAAACTTACTGCCCCTGTAGTTGAAGTTTGCACTAAAGTGCACATTCATACTATTTACATGGTCTATGCTAAAATGTTTTAATGCAAAAGTGTTCGTATGTAAGAACCATTAACAATCGCTGCTCAGTAAATCACACGTGTATCCTGTCAACAAATTCTGATTTAACACCTACCACAGGTCAGACACAATGCTAGACACCATAACGTTAAATAAGGTATGGTTCTTATCCTCAAGCTTACAATCTAGTTGGAGAAACATAAGCAAAATAATCACTATAGTATGAAGTGATAAATGCCGGATTAAGGGCACATCCAAGGTGCCAAGAGGATCCCAAAGAAGGGCAACTACATCAGACTCAAGAGTTTGATGTAGCTTTCTAAAAGACATGGTTCTTGAAGTAGTATCAGAACACAACTATGAATTAAGTTAGACGCACTAAGTGGAAGAAATAATTTTGGACAAAAGTAGCAGAGCAATTCTGAAGGCAGAGAAGTTTGAAACCTCACAATCCATTTTCAAAATTGTAAGCAGTTCAGAATGGCTGGGGGATCAAGGAGAGTGAGCTGAGTGGAGAGAGAGGAGCTTAGAGAGGAGAGGGAGACCTTAGAGAGGGAGACCAGATCATTCAGGTTTACAAGTTAAGGTAAGCAGTTTGAACTTTTCTAAAAGATATGGTATACCAAGGGAAGATTTTAATCATGGAAGAAGTGTACATTTTAGAAAGATCATTCCAACAGCAATATGTAGGATGGGTTGAAGCAGGACTGGGGAAGAGACAGAGTTGACGAGGGGGTATGTGGTAAAACCTTGAGCAAAGGCATAAGCAATCGAGAATAGTAAAAGGAACAGATTCAAAAGAAAGAAACCAAAGGACTTGAGACTGAGTGGATATACAGAGTGTGAGAAAAATTTAGAATACCTCTGCCTTGGGCAATTGTATGGATAGTGCTACACAATAGGTGTAAATGACTGAATGAATGAAGTAATGATCAAATGAACGTGGCTCCAATATGGAGTATTTATTCTTTACTATATGAAGATATCCAATACGTAAGTTGTCCTTAGAAGTTTGTATAACCATAAAATAAAAGTAGGAGGCAATGACACACGCTTCTTCTCTTATCAGTTTCTAATAATCCCTGTCAACCCATTGGATTCTCTTCTCTTGCTTGGCTTCTGTTATACAGGCTCAGTCCCTTCTACTTCTTTAAGCACTTTCACTGTAGATGTTTTTTTCTTGCTGGTCAACCTAGTAGTGATTAGTTTATCACAGTACATATTTTATTTTGCAAGCACTATAGCATAAACTGTAATCTCACAAATGCATGTTAATTAATCTGCAGTAAGCACAGCTTACTTTATACAATTCTCTCCTGAAGTAACTGACAACTTAGATTGACTAGAAATCCAAAGTAATGAATAAACTAAGATGTGTTTTACAGCTGCATCTACATTATGAATTATCCTAAGTGACTCTCCCTGTGCAGAATCACTGGCTTATTAAGTACCTATATTCATATACCATAAAATTTAAAACAGGAACATATACTTTTATCTATACTATAGTTGTTCCATCATACAAATGTATATTCTTTCCTAATTAAAATATAGCTAAAAGTTCCTAAATAATATCCCTTTTCTAATTAAATATAACTTTTCCCTGAAAATCTGTAAAACTTTATTTATAAGAATAGAAACAGTAAAGTCAATATATAGAATTCAACAAACAGTATGGTTAACTGGAAAAGCAATTCTGTACCACAAACAAACAACTACCTTTAAAGATCTAGAGAACAATGAAATACTCTTAACCATAAACTTCATGTAACATCGTTACAACATATAACAATATTTTAAAGCTAATCAAGAGATTTTTAGAATATGAAGACTATATTTTTAATATAATTTCAAAAGTCAATTATTATGTTGTGGATGTTTGAAAATGTAACTTCTATTAAATGCTCTCCTATTAAATTGAATACTAAACAATAGATTTTTACTATACCAAAGAAGAATGCAGACAGTGAGGCAAAAGCAGAATGATTTATTGTGCCACCAATTATAATTTAACAAACTATGCCAAATAACATATTGAACATGGATTATCTAGCTCTACATGGAAATAACAGTGTAAAATAATAAGAAATTAACTACAAGAAGTTACATCTCCTAAACAGAGAAAATTCCTGCAAATAATCACATGAATATTTATATTCAGAGGGTGGAGGTTTATTGAAGAATATGCTGTTATATTAATATGTTAAATCCTGGAAGAATCTCCCCGCCCCCTTTTTTTTTTCCAATATGACAGCCTATACATTTTCTGATTATATTCACAGGAAAATATGACATAACAATATTAAGAATAGATTTGTTAAGGAGAACTAAATAAAAATTAACCAACGAAAAATATTACATGCATATTGAACACCCAGAGTTATTAGTCATTTTAATGTAAAAACAATTTGTAGGGTTTAAAATGACTATAGTTGGATAAATGTTTACAAGAAAAAGAATCTGACTAAGAAATAGTGTTATAGACTTATTTGTGTCAAAACATCTTCCAGCATATTGTTTTAATTACAATAACCTAATTGAAGAAGGAATAAAGAATTTAGCTAGAGAAAATAGCACTAAAATGTCCATGTATACTTTGTTTCTGATATTTCAGTAGAAAGTTTTAGTACCTCCTCGAATCTTGAAAAAGTACTACTTTAAATTTATGGGGCTCACGCACATCACATTTCTGATAATGTTGTCAAAATATGAAGTTATATGCCAAAATTCATATTCTACACAGTATGTATTTTCATTTTTGAACCACTTCTTATTTTGCTTGACACTATTTTTTATAGTTTGTTTTATCTTAATACATAAAATTTTAAATCATAAACTTGAAAATAACTCTATAAAGTTTTTTCTTTCTCTCTGCATTTCCAAAGAGTTGTGAGGAACATAGAAGAATTTATAAAGAATGATTACATCTAACTGTTAAATAAGATCTATTTAGAAAAAAATGTTTCAGTTGTTTAGTATACCAAAAAGAGGTGTTATTTAGGATAGCATACATTCATTTTAGGACACAGATGAACTTTTTACAATTTGGTTAAGAATTACTAAATTATCCCTTAGTCCATACAAGTGATAACATACTTTTTGAGTTCTTTATTTAATATTCTAAGAAAATATTTCTCTCCCCATTTTGTATTGTTTCTAGTTAAATAATAATTCTGTGCAGGTAATAGGAATTGCAGTTAAAAACAGAATAAAATAACAAATAGAACTGGTCACCAGAATAATTACATTGTGCTCTATTGAACAAGCAATAGTACATGAGTTGGAAGATAAGAATTCACAAGTCAGTGTTTAAATAAGCATTTGAGGGGTAAGCCTCCACCATTCTAAATATTTATGTACAGAAAACATCTATAATCACACTGCATGGAAAGTTTCTTTTGCATATCCTTTAATTCATTTAACATTTTCAGATGTTTGAAGCAAGCTGAACTATTTCAGTCTCATAGGCTTTGGGTCCAAGTCTAGTTCATCAAATTGGGAATGGTGGCAATTATATTTTGGGGAATGGGGAGCAAAAAAAATCAATGGACAAGAAATGTGGTTACTGTATAGCTGCTCACCTATTGTTTGATACAGATGTTACTTTTCTATGAAGGCTAATAAAATATGACCTACTAAAATAACTTGAATAATTACTTATTCAAGATAAGTAATAAATCAGAAAGACAGATCTTTCTAAACTTATAAGCAGGCGAGCACTCGTATATGTGTGTGAGTATACACATACCCTTACATCTATCTTTCTGAATACCTCTCTTTCCAGGTTCAACTTTTTTGAGAAAACAACAACAAACAAACAGAATAATGAGAGCCCTAGAAAAATACATTCCAGTGTTTGATACTTTAAATTCAATTCATCTCTCCTTTAAAATGCTTAGTACTGATGATATACTCATTTTAAAAAACTAGATCCCCCATGGAGTATGTAAGATATTAACAGAATCTTCATCATCTACTATCCCTATACTTAGACCTTCATAGTAATCTTCAAATTCACCATATGACACTTCATCAGACTTACTACAGGCATCTTTCAGTGTTTCTGGAAAAGATGTTTTGATTTCTTCCTCTGTGGAATGTCCTGTAAAATAGTACTGACTATGAAACAATGTCCTTAAAAGTTCAGTGAAATGGCTGATGATAATAAAGAAATACTTAAGTCACCTGATGAAATCTTTCCAACAATTTGAAATCTTATGTCAAACTACCCTGCAATTTATTTAAACATTTTCTTGCATGAACTAGAATTTAATGGTGAGGACTTCAACACACATTTGAAGCATCTTTTAAAAGCGTCTGACAGGATGTGTCCTTATGTATAGGCAAAATAACAGTTACTACTGTAGATACTCTTGAATTTGTTAATGTTTTAGAGAACTCGGTTTCATTCCCATTAGAAAGGAGGAAAGAAGAAAACAAGTAAATAGTTTCACGATTTATAGGCTGATAACACAGTAATGCAATGTGTTAAAGGCATTAGTTACTTTATGAAGCAGTTACTCATAACTGCAGCTAGAAAATATTACTGCAAACACAGGATTCAGAGGCCTATGAAAATCTTTGCTGGAAGAAATTTTACTTGATTAACTCATTCTATTTTTAATCTCTGACATTAAGTAGGCTATTTCCACTGGTCGGTTATACTAAATATGATTAAATTTTACCCATAGGAAGATGCTATTGAGAATCACATATGTAACAAAAAAAAATTGAATTCTTTAGTTTGTTATTTAAAGTGAGAACATAAAATATCTGATTCATCCTTTTTTAAAAATTCATTTGATTTTTTAATTTAGAAAAAGAACAATAAGCTATTTAAATAATACCTTTGATTATATTATGGCCAGTTAAAGGAAAGAGTGATCTCAGCTTAAATACTTTTTCCTTAGGGAGGAAATATTAGGATATTTTCTGTACCTTCAAATTTTGATAGACATATTTATGTTCATTATATGATAGCTCCATCCATAGAGGAAGCCATTTCCTTATTCTGCCTTAAATCTTGAAGCATAAGCAGTTACCGTAAAACTAATTCAGAGAACTTGCACATGTAATTATGTATCCTCTAAATCTATTCTGTTCTAACTCAATTTCATCACTAACTCCTCAACAGGAAATAAAAGTTAATCTCAATTATAAACATAAAAGAAAAAAATAAGTACAGATAATAGACCTCAGAATTTTTAAATTAAGAAGCTCTCCAGTTGCTGCTAACGTGTTTAAGAAGAAAGAGCTCCATGGCCGACCACTTACAGGAAAGAACTCATAGGGCTAAATAACTCATCCAGTATCACACAGACAGTAAATGGTTAAGCAGTGAATTACATGGATCTCTCTGATTGGAACTCCCACAGTTTTCCCATTAAACTTTGCAGTATCTCAGGAAGGGCCTCAGCCGTTTATAGTAAAAGAACATACTAAACTTTACTGTTTGGCTTCAAGATGGCGGAAGAGTAAGACGCGGAGCTCACCTTCCTGCCAACAAAAACATCAGAAATACAACTACATGTGGAACAACTCCTACAGAACACCTACTGAACGCTGGCAGAAGACCTCTGACCTCCCAAAAGGCAAGAAACTCCCCACGTACCTGGGTAGGGCAAAAGAAAAAACAGACACAAAGAATAGGGACAGGACCTGCCCCAGTGGGAGGGAGCTGTGAAGAAGGAAAGATTTCCACACAGTAGGAAGGCCCTTCGCTGGCGGAGACTGCGGGTGGCAGAGGGGGAAAGCTTAGGAGCCGAGGAGGAGAGCACAGCAACAGGGCTGCGGAGGGCAAAGCGGGGAGATTTCCGCACAGAGGATCAGGGCCGACCGGCACTCACCAGCCCGAGAGGCTTGTCTGCTCACCCGCCGGAGCGGGAGGGGGCCGGGAGCTGAGGCTCGGGTTTCGGTCGTATCGCAGGGAGAGGACTGGGGTTGGCTGCATGAACACACCCTGAAGGGGGCTAGTGCGCCACAGCTAGCTGGGAGGGAGTCCGGGAAAAAGTCTGGAGCTACCGAAGCGGCAAGAGACTTTTTCTTGCCTCTTTGTTTCCTGGTGCGCGAGGAGAGGGGATTAAGAGCGCCGCTTCAAGGAGCTCCAGAGACGGGCGCGAGCCGCGGCTAAAAGCGCGGACCCCAGAGACGGGCATGAGATGCTAAGGCTGCTACTGCAGCCACCAAGAAGCCTGTGTGCGAGCACAGGTCACTCTCCACACCTCCCCTCCTGGGAGCCTGTGCAGCCCGCCACTGCCAGGGCCCCGTGATCCAGGGACAACTTCCCCGGGGGAACACACGGCGTGCCTCAGGCTAGTGCAACGTCACGCCGGCCTCTGCCTCAGCAGGCTCGTCCCGCATCCGTACCCCTTCCTCCCTCCAGCCTGAGGGAGCCAGAGCCCCCAAAGCAGCTGGTTCTTTAACCCCGTCCTGTCTGAGCGAGGAACAGACGCCCTCAGGCGACCTACATGCAGAGGCGGGGCCAAATCTAAAGCTGAGCCCCCGGGAGCTGTGGGAACAAAGAAGAGAAAGGGAAAGCTCTCCCAGCAGCCTCAGGAGCAGCGGCTTAAATCTCCACAATCAACTTGATGTACCCTGCATCGGTGGAATACCTGAAGAGACAACGAATCATCACAAATTGAGGAGGTAGACTTTGGGAGCAATGATATATATATGTTTCCCCCTTTTTCTCTTTTTGTGAGTGTGTATGTGTATGCTTCTGTGTGTGATTTTGTCTGTATAGCTTTGCTTTTACCATTTGTCCTAGAGTTCTCTCTGTCCGTTTTTTTGTTTTTTTTACTTAAAAAAATTTTTTTTCTTGATATTTATTTTTTATTTTAATAAATTTATTTTATTTTATTTTATCTTCTTCTTTCTTTCTTTCTTTTCTCCCTTTTATTCTGAGCCATGTGGAGGACAGGCTCTTAGTGCTCCAGCTAGGCGCCAGGGCTGTGCCACTGAGGTGGGAGAGCCAAGTTCAGGACACTGGTCCACAAGAGACCTCCCAGCTCCACGTAATATCAAACGGCGAAAATCTCCCAGAGATTTCCATCTCAACGCCAAGACCCACCTCCACTCAACGACCAGCAAGCTACAGTGCAGGACACCCTATGCCAAACAACTAGCAAGACAGGAACACAACCCCATCCATTAGCAGAGAGGCTGCCTAAAATCATAATAAGGCCACAGACACCCCAAAACACACCAGCAGACGTGGACCTGCTCACCAGATGGACAAAATCCAGCCTCCTCCAGTAGAACACAGGCACTAGTCCCCTCAACCAGGAAGCCTACACAACCCACTGAACCAACCTTAGCCACTGGGGACAGACACCAAAAACAACAGGAACTACGAACCTGCAGCCTGCGAACAGGAGACCCCAAACACAGTAAGTTAAGCAAAATGAGAAGACAGATATACACAGCAGATGAAGGAGCAAGTCAAAAACCCACCAGACCTAAAAAATGAAGAGGAAATAGGCAGTCTACCTGAAAAAGAATTCAGAATAATGATAGTAAAGATGATCCACAATCTTGGAATAGAATGGAGAAAATAAAAGAAACGTTTAACAAGGACCTAGAAGAACTAAAAAGCAAACAAACAGAGATGAAAAACACAATAAATGAAATTTAAAATTCTCTAGAAGGGATCAATAGCAGAATAACGGAGGCAGATGAACGGGTAAGTGACCTGGAAGATAAAATAGTGGAAGTAACTACTGCAGAGCAGAATAAAGAAAAAAGAATGAAAAGAATTGAGGACAGTCTCAGAGACCTCTGGGACAACATTAAATGCACCAACATTTGAATGATAGGGGTCCCAGAAGAAGAAGAGAAAAAGAAAGGGACTGAGAAAATATTTGAAGAGATTATAGTTGAAAACTTCCCTACTATGGGAAGGGAAATAGTTAATCAAGTCCAGGAAGAACAGAGAATCCCATATAGGATAAATGCAAGGAGAAACACACCAAGACATATTAATGAAACTATCAAAATTTAAATACAAACAACAAATATTAAAAGCAGCAAGGGGAAAACAGCAAGTAACACATAAAGGAATCCCCATAAGGTTAACAGCTGAAAGGGAAAAACAGCAAGTGACACATAAGGGAATCCCCATAAGGATAACAGCTGATCTTTCAGCAGACACTCTGCAAGCCAGAAGGGAGTGGCAGGACATATTTAAAATGATGAAAGAGAAAAACCTACAACCAAGATTACTCTACCCAGCAAGGATCTCATTCAGATTTGATGGAGAAATTAAATGTTTTACAGAAAAGCAAAAGCTAAGAGAATTCAGCACCACCAAACCAGCTTTACAACAAATGCTAAAGGAAGTTCTCTAGGAGGAAACAAAAGAGAAGGAAAAGACCTACAATAGCAAACCCAAAACAATTAAGAAAATGGTCATAGGAACATACATATCGATAATTACCTTAAGTGTAAATGGATTAAATGCTCCAACCAAAAGACATATACTGGCTGAATGGGTACAAAAACAAGACCCATATATATGCTGTCTACAAGAGAACCACTTCAGACCTAGGGATACATACAGACTGAAAGTGAGGGGATGGAAAAAGATATTCCATGCAAATGGAAATCAAATGAAAGCTGGAGTAGCAATTCTCATATCAGACAAAATAGACTTTAAAACAAAGACTATTACAAGAGACAAAGAAGGACACTACATAATGATCAAGGGATCAATCCAAGATGAAGAAATAGCAATTGTAAATACTTATGCACCCAACATAGGAGCACTTCAATATATAAGACAAATACTAAGAGCCATAAAAGGGGAAATCGACAATAACACATTCATGGTAGGGGACTTTAACACCCCACTTTCACCAATGGACAGATCATCCAAGATGAAAATAAATAAGGAAACACACGCTTTAAATGACACATTAAACAAGATGGACTTAATTGATATTTATAGGACATTCCATCCCAAAAAAACAGAATACACATTCTTCTCAAGTGCTCATGGAACATTCTCCAGGATAGATCATATCTTGGGTCACAAACCAAGCCTTGGTAAGTTGAAGAAAATTGAAATCGTATCAAGTATCTTTTCTGACCACAATGCCATGTGACTAGATATCAATTACAGCAAAAAATCTGTAGGAAATACAAACACACAGAGGCTAAACAACACACTACTTAAGAACCAAGAGATCACTGAAGAAATCAAAGAATAAATCAAAAAATACCTAGAAACAAATGACAATGAAAACACAATAACCGAAAACCTATGGGATGCAGCAAGAGCAGTTCTAAGAGAGAAGTTCATAGCTATACAAGCCTACCCTGAGAAACAAGAGACATCTCAAATAAATAACCTAATCTTACACCCAAAGCAATTAGAGAAAGAAGAACAAAAAAAGCCCAAAGTTAGCAGAAGGAAAGAAATCATAAAGATCAGATCAGAAATAAATGAAAAAGAAATGAAGGAAACGGTAGCAAAGATCAATAAAACTAAAAGCTGGTTCCCTGAGAAGATAAATAAAATTCATAAATCATTAGCCAGACTTATCAAGAAAAAAAGGGAGAAGACTCAAATCAATAGAATTAGAAATGAAAAAGGAGAAGTAACAACTGACACTGCAGAAATACAAGGGATCATGAGAGATTACTAAAAGCAACTATATGCCAATAAAATGGACAACCTGGAAGAAATGGACAAATTCTTAGAAATGCACAACCTTCTGAGAATGAACCAAGAAGAAATAGAAAATATGAACAGACCAATCACAAGCACTGAAATTGAAACTGTGATTAAAAATCTTCCAACAAACAAAAGCCCAGGACCAGATGGCTTCACAGGAGAAATCTATCAAACATTTAGAGAAGAGGTAACACCTGTCCTTCTCAAACTCTTCCAAAATATAGCAGAGGGAGGAACACGCCCAAACTCATTCTACGAGGCCACCATCACTCTGATACCAAAACCAGAAAAAGATGTCACAAAGAAAGAAAACTATAGGCCAATATCACTTATGAACATAGATGCAGAAATCCTCAACAAAATACTAGTAAACAGAATCCAACAGCACATTAAAAGGATCATACATTATGATCAAGTGGGGTTTATCCCAGGAATGCAAGGATTCTTCAATATATGCAAAGCAATCAACGTGATACACCATATTAAAAATTTGAAGGAGAAAAACCATATTATCATCTCAATAGATGCAGAGAAAGCTTTTGACAAAATTCAACACCCATTTATGATAAAAACCCTCCAGAAAGCAGGCATAGAGGGAACTTTCCTCAACATGATAAAGGCCATATATGACAAACCCACAGCCAACATCATACTCAATGGTGAAAAACTGAAAGCATTTCCACTAAGATCAGGAATGCCCACTCTCACCACTATTATTCAACTTAGTTTTGGAAGTTTTAGTCACAGCAATCAGAGAAGAAAAAGATCTAAAAGGAATCCAAATTGGAAAAGAAGAAATAAAGCTGTCACTGTCTGCAGATGACATGATACTATACATAGAGAATCCTAAAGATGCTACTAGAAAACTACTAGAGCTAATCAACGAAGTTGGTAAAGTAGCAGAATACAAAAGTAATGCACAGGGCTTCCCTGGTGGCGCAGTGGTTGAGAGTCCACCTGCTGATGCAGGGGACACAGGTTCGTGCCCCAGTCCAGGAAGATCCCACATGCCATGGAGCGGCTGGACCTGTGAGCCATGGCCGCTGAGCCTGCACATCCAGAGCCTGTGCTCCAAAACGGGAGAGGCCACAACAGTGAGAGGCCCGTGTACCGCAAAAGAAAAAAAAAAAAAGCACAGAAATCTCTTGCATTCCTATACACCAATGGTGAAAAATATGAAAGTGAAAGTAAGAAAACACTTCCATTTACCATTGCAACAAAAAGAATAAAATATCTAGGAATAAACCTACCTAAGGAGACAAAAGACCTGTATGCAGAAAATTATACAACACAGATGAAAGAAATTAAAGATGATACAAATAGATGGAGAGATATACCATGTTCTTGGATTGGAAGAATCAACATTGTGAAAATGACTCTACTACCCAAAGCAATCTACAGATTCAATGCAATCGCTATCAAACTACCACTGGCATTTTTCACAGAACTAGAACAGAAAATTTCACACTTTTTATGTTAACACAAAAGACCCTGAATAGCCAAAGCAATCTTGAGAAAGAAAAACGCAGGTGGAGGAATCAGGCTCCCTGACTTCAGACTATACTACAAAGCTACAGTAATCAAGACAGTATGGTACTGGCACAAAAACAGAAATATAGATCAATGGAACAGGATGGAAAGCCCAGAGATAAACCCATGCACATATGGTCACCTTATCTTTGATAAAGGAGGCAAGAATATACAGTGGAGAAAAGACAGCCTCTTCAGTAAGTGGTGCTGTGAAAACTGCTCGGACAGCTACATGGAAAATAATGAAATTAAAACACTCCCTAACACCATACACAAAAATAAACTGAAAATGGATTAAAGCCCTAAAGGTAAGGCCAGACACTATCAAACTCTTAGAGGAAAACATAGGCAGGGGCTTCCCTGGTGGCGCAGTGGTTGAGAGTCTGCCTGCCGATGCAGGGGCCATGGGTTCGTGCCCCGGTCTGGGAAGATCCCACATGCCGCAGAGCGGTGGGCCCGTGAGCCATGGCCGCTGAGCCTGCGCGTCCGGAGCCTGTGCTCCACAACGGGAGAGCCCACAACAGTGAGAGGCCCTCATTCCAAAAAGAAAAAACAGAAAAAAACCAAAAACATAGGCAGAACACTCTATGACATAAATCACAGCGAGATCCTTTTTGACCCACCTCCTAGAGAAATGGAAATAAACAAATGAGACCTAATGAAACTTAAAAGCTTTTGCACAGCAAAGGAAACCATGAACAAGACCAAAAGACAACCCTCAGAATGGGAGAAAATATTTGCAAATGAAGCAATGACAAAGGATTAATCTCCAAAATTTACAAGCAGCTCATATAGCTCAATATCAAAAACACAAACAACCCAAACCAAAAATGGGCAGAAGACCTAAATAGACATTTCTCCAAAGAAGATATACAGATTGCCAACACACACATGAAAGAATGCTCAACATCATTAATCATTAGAGAAATGCAAATCAAAACTAAGATATCATCTCACACCAGTCAGAATGGCCATCATCAAAAAATCTACAAACAATAAATGCTGGAGAGGTTATGGAGAAAAGGGAACCCTCTTGCACTGTTGGTGGGAATGTAAATTGATACAGCCACTATGGAGAACAGTATGGAGGTTCCTTAAAAAACTAAAAATAGAACTACCATACATCCCAGCAATCCCACTACTGGGCATATACCCTGAGAAAACCATAACTGAAAAAGAGTCATGTACCAAAATGTTCATTGCAGCTCTATTTACAATAGTCAGGACGTGGAAGCAACCTAACTGTCCATCAACAGATGAATGGATAAAGAAGATGTGACACATATATACACTGGAATAATACTCAGCCATAAAATGGAACGAAACTTGAGTTATTTGTAGTGAGGTGGATGGACCTAGAGACTGTCATACAGAGTGAAGTAAGTCAGAAAGAGAAAAACAAATACCATATGCTAACACAGATATATGGAATCTAAAAAAAAAAAAAAGAAAAGAAAATGGTCAGAAGAACCTAGGGGCAAGAGGGGAATAAAGATGCAGACCTACTAGAGAATGGACTTGAGGATACAGGGAGGGGGAAGGGTAAGCTGGGACAAAGTGAGAGAGTGGCATGGACATATATACACTACCAAACGTAAAGTAGCTAGCTAATGGGAAGCAGCCGCATAGCACAGGGAGATCAGCTCGGTGCTTTGTGACCACCTAGAGGGGTGGGATAGGGAGGGTGGGAGGGAGACGCGAGAGGGAAGAGATATGGGGACATATGTATATGTATAACTGATTCACTTTGTTATAAAGCAGAAACTGACACACCATTGTAAAGCAATTATACTCTAATAAACATTTCTGGTTTAAAAAATAATTATTTATTTCCTCACTTAATGGCCTCAAGTCCATGCTATGAATTAATATAATTTAAAGATATTACTTTGATTAACTCACATTTTAGAAATCTAATGTATTTTGACTTGTAATGATTACCTGAAATTACTTAAGGATGCTTCTTTGCACAATAACATTTTCTTATGCCTATAACAGATGCACTGCCTGTTTTGTTAAAATCCATTTTCATAAAGGCCTAAATAAAGAGAGAAGTGTTATTTTTTTCTATGAAATCATTAGAACCTAATTTTCTATTCTGCAGTAGGTTATTTTTGACCTCTAAACAAGACAGTTTAAAGTACTAAACTGGTATATGAAGGAAGCATCATGAAAACAGGGAGAAAGATATTGGAGCAAGATATTAGGTAACCTGCACTTAAGGTGCACTACCACTTTCTAGCACCCTGACCTTGAGAAAGTAACTTAACCTCTGTTACCCTGGCTTTCCTCTTCTGCACACTGAGGAGTTGGGTAAAAGACCTCTCAGGTAACTTTCAGCTCTACGAATCACATGAAATTGATAAATGGCCAAGACAAATGACCAGGAGTATTTTGAGTCAGAAAGTAAACCTGCAAATATTCCAGTACTAAAATCAATGAGAAAGTTAAGTAATTCTTAAATGGGTTTTGTTACTCTATTTCCTGAAATTTAACACTACCTTTCGAAATGCTAGTTGTTTTATCACTCCTCTAATTCAATGCAATTCTGAGGATCGTAAAATATATTTTATTGAGAAGAGGAGTGTGTCCATAGAAACATACAACTGACCAAAAGCACCATCCTTCATTTGCAGATGAGTCAAAACTAGAATCAAGTTTGTTTATTCACAATAATGTCACAGGTATGTGGTACCTGTTATGGGCTGAATTGCATCCTCCCCAAAATTCATATGTTGAAGCCCTAATCCCCAGTACCTCAGTGTGTGACTGCAGAAAAAGATAGAGCCTTTAAAGAGGTGATTAAGGTAAAATGAAATCATTAGGGTGGGCCCTAATCCAATATGACTGGTATCCTCATAAGAAGAGGAGATTAGGACACAGACAACACAGACTGAGGGATGCCCATGAGGACACAGGGAGAAGACAGCCAGTTAATTACAAGCCAAGGAAAGCAGCCTCAGGAGAAACCAAACCTAATGACACCTTGATCTTGGACTTCTAGCCTCCAGAATTGTGAGACAACAAATTTCTGTCGTGTAAGTCACCCAGTCTATGGTATTTGTGATGGTAGCCCTAGCAAACTAAGTCTACTTTTGTCCTCTATTCCCAGGACCAAGATTTATGAAAGAGACAACCCTCCAGTTTCTACTCCTGATACTCATGTCTATCACTAGGACATGTAAGGTAAAAATATATGCAAATTTATAAATATTATGTGGTGAATTTGTTTAACATAAGGTTTTTATTTTGTCTTTTGGCCAGTAAAGATAAAGATTTTGACATTTTCTATTGGAGATTTGTACCCAATGTAATTGTTCACACTACCCTATTCACAATAGCTTTGTTTCAGTATTAGATAAATATACCTTTTATATTAGGTACATATACAAAAAAAAAGAAAACTACATTGCTCAAAAGCACGCTCTAAAAATGGCTACCAGAACCTAAGTAATATCTTCTCTCCTACATAAGTCAGAGCTCCTGTTTTTAATTTACAATTTAGCATGATCATTTTAATCTTCATTTTAACATTTAGCATGCATATTTAAAAAGTAGAGAAACGTGTTTTAGTCATCATCCTAAGATAATGTGCATTGAGCCTTGACACTGGGACAGCTATAATGCTCATAATTTTACATGTAATACCTTAGACCAGTTCTGTGAGATAAGAAACTGAGGCTTGGAAATATTTAATAATAGATATAGACATATAGCTATATGGAGCCAGCAATTTATGGAATTAGTAATTTGTGAACTGAAATTTAATTTCAGATTTTATTTTCCTTTTATAATATTTTCCTAAAACATAGGCATAAGTTATGTCGCTTTATACTGGGTAGATTTGTATGTGTGTGTTTGTGTTTTACTAAACCCAAAATACATTACAGGGAAAGGAATTTAAAACATTTTCAAAGGTAATTCATTAAAGATTTAAAAGAAAGAACCTAAAAATCTATTAAAAGTAACTATTTGAAAGATTACTTCGTTTCCTTTTGAACAAATGATTTTCTGTATTCATTCATTTCATCTATAACGGCATGCTTGAATTCTCTGTAATCAACCTTGCCATTGCCATAACCATTTAGAATTGGCCACAAAGACTCAAAATCCTAGAAATAATCACACAGAGACAACTGTTACACCTTTAAGTTATATATGGCTACAACAATAATCATCATAATAGCATTTTGTTACATCTGTTGTAGCCCTAGACAAGGTAGTGGACTTAATAAGAAAATTCCAAAAAGTTACATATAAATCCAATCAAATGCACTAAAAAAGCTTATTTAGAGGAACTCTGTAGTGGACAGTTCCATAAAGTTAAGAAACATTTAAGAGTGGCAATAAATCACAAATGTATCTTTTTTTTTTTTTTTTTTTTTTGAGGTACGTGGGCCTCTCACTGTTGTGGCCTCTCCCGTTGCGGAGCACAGGCTCCAGACGCGCAGGCTCAGCAACCATGGCTCACGGGCCCAGCCGCTCCGCGGCATGTGGGATCTTCCCGGACTGGGGCACGAACCCGCGTCCCCTGCATCAGCAGGTGGACTCTCAACCACTGCGCCACCAGGGAAGCCCCAAATGTATCTTTTTAATTTTTTTTTTTTCAATAAAAAATGCTTACCATTCACTTGAATTTGACCATTTCATTATCTTTAATGTATTATATCAGTGACAATTAAGAAGTCACTTCACTTACTGGAATGCCTCCAAAAGGCATTAAGATACTGACTGTACTTCTGCTAGTCTTCATACTTGAAAGTACAAGAGATTTGAATGACTCTAACAATTATTCCATGATTTACACTGAAAGGTGCTGTTCTGAGTAGATCCCTTATGCCAATTTATTCATTTCACCATTGCCACTTACTTCTTTGGCAAATGCACTATTTAATAGAATATTCTATTCATAAAGTTCCTAACAACAACAACAAAAATACAGTATGAGATTTTCTTAAACTCAGGTAAATAGATTTTCAATATTTCAGTCAAGTTGTTAGCTTTAAATGAGAATATAAATAAAACGTCTAGCAAGGTGACTGACAATGGTTACCCCCAAAATATTCTCTTCCGTTTCCTTCTAATTTTTTCAATTAAAATTTTAATAAGGAAACCTAAGACGCCCTGCCCCACCCCCCCACAGTTCTCAACAACCCATACATTTTTTTTTGGTCTGTTGTAATGCCCTGTACATAAAAAGACTTTAAGGTCTATAAAATGAGCTTTTAAGAGTGAAAATGAGCTTAATCTTTAAAATCATACGTAGTATGGATAGAAGATGAATTTGTTCACCCAACTCAAGGGATACTAGAATTAAAAGATAATGCTAGAAGCTTAAAAGAAACATTTTTCAAGAATTGAATAATTTACCAAAAGTTGCAACAAATTTATATAACTCTTTCTAAAATATGGTGCAGGATGGAAAATGATAATTCAGTTGAAAAAGAACTAAGGTATATTTATTGATAGTATCTCTATATAAATTAGGCTATTTAGGGGGCATACCAATTTTTTAAAATTTCAAATTAGTAAGAATGACTTTGCCTTCCCCCAAACTAGTGCCAGAATTAGACCCAGGTTGGTGATTCTTATGTTCTTGTTTTTGCTTCTCATTGCATGGGCAGTCTCCAGTGATATTATAGAGGAAAAGAAAAAACAGGGTATAAGACACCACATCTTTCTAATTTTCTATTGCTGTTTTATTACTATTATTATTATTATTAATGCAAGGAAGAGATGAAGTTAGATAATCCCTAGTGTGTGTCACTAGGTGGGCCACAGGGTTAAACATTGTAAAAAACACAAGACAGGTATGGCACAGCAATGATAAGCAATACCATACTAGCACAGAAGTTTACAATTGATAAAGCATGTAATTTTCTCATTTGAGTTTCAAAGCAACTCTGACTATAATTATTATCTCTGGATTGCTCCAGCAGAGTCTGTCTGTCAGAAAAGTGAAAAGGCCTATTTAAGATCACACATTTCAGATGTTAAGGCTAGAACTTGAACCTTGATCTCATAAATTCAATTTCCAGTGTTCCTCCCACAAAATGTACTATATCTTGTGACAAGACGATTTGAAGCAAAAGAGAACAATGCAAGAGAATGCCTTATCTAAAACCCTTGAGGTAGACATGTTTCAAATTCATATACACTCAGGATAAAATCCAAACTTCTGAGCATAACGTGCAAAGCTTTAATGTAATGGAACCTGCTAGGCTTATTTCTCTCCATTCTTCTCCTTTCCTTCCTTCCACCTATCTATCTATTTCAACTCATGCATCGTCTATTTATTCAGCACCTGCCAAACGCCAGGTTCTATTCGAGGTATTAGAAATAGAGCAGGAAACAAGAAGCACCTTGGTCTCTGCCCTGATGGAACTTCCATTCTACTGCAGGCAGAGCCAGAGAATATATACAAAGTGGTATAAAGAAAACAAAATGGATAAATGGTATGGAGAGCATCAGGGATCAGATGGGGTGCTCCTTTAGATGGAGGTGTCAGTGTAGTGTTCTTAGCAGAGAAAACCTGAATGATGAGAAAATTCAGCCATGCAAAGGTCTGGTGGAAGATTACTCACAGCAGAGGGAAAGGTAGGGGTGAAACCTCTGGGGCAATTCCTGGAACCTGCCGCACTCCCTCTCCCCTGGAAGCCTTCACATGTGCTTCTCCCTTTCCTGAAGTAGCTATTGTCGGATCCACGCTCCTCCTACCCTCTTGTCTGCTTCATTCCTCCTCATCTTTCAAAACTCAGCTCTGACACATACCCACCTCCAGGAATCCTATGAACTTCCTTCTCCCAGAAATCCTATGAACTTCCTTCTCCTTAACCTGGCTTGCAGTTTATCTCACATGTTCTGAAAGCATTCTCTATTTAACACTTATCATGTTGTTTTGTAATCATTTATATTTTTCTTTCCTTTGCTTATGAAGACCTTAAGAGTACAGAGTATGTCTTCTCAGAGTTTAGAACAATGCCCACTTATTAGACTCTTAATAAGTATATGAGGGAGGGATGAATGTTGACGTTTTAAAAATCAGCAGGACTTGCCTGATGGCTTAACACTGATAACGAGGCATAAAGAAGGAGACAAATGAACTACTAAAATTTCAGTAGAAAAGTGAATAAGACCACTGAAGAATATTATGTCATTCACTGCAGAGAATTATCTGTGGTACATACATTTTCGGACACTTCTAAGTGAAATACTTTTTTTGTTTTGTTTTACATCTTTATTGGAGTATAATTGCTTTACAATAGTGTGTTAGTTTCTGCTTTATAACAAAGTGAATCAGTTATACATATACATATGTTCCCATATCTCTTCCCTCTTGCGTCTCCCTCCCTCCCATCCTCCCTATCCCACCCCTCCAGGTGGTCACAAAGCACCGAGCTGATCTCCCTGTGAAATCTGCCTTATCTAAAAGTCCATTTCCTTCCTTGTCCAATTGTTGAAGGTATTTTCTCAATCCAGTCAAAATACGAACACCTCTTTTACATAGCTGTTCTTTTAGCACATCTGTTTAAGAAGAAGAGAGATGGAAGCTAATTATTCCTATGCACAAATGTATCAAGTTGCAATTGTCTTTCCGGTAAGAAAATTAAAGTTGATATAACTGACATAAGGGATGTGACTATGCAACCAGATCATAAGTATGACTGACAAAAGGCTTTCAAAAATAGAATGCTCTTAGTAAAGGGGGTTATATACAAAATCACATGTAAAATATACCAGAACAATAGCACCACTGTGTGGTGAAAGTGTTGCATTTTATATATAGGAAAATAATGCTTCACTTTATCAGCATGAAAATAACCTAAATGTTACAAATAAAATCTTAGTTTTTAAAAATTTTCCAGGTTTCCTCTTCATCTGTCAAGCCCATATCTTTAATCTCCTTCCTCTTTCTTTGTAATTACCAACTGAATTACAAATTTTTGAGTGATCTGCCTGACATCAATTCATCAGTTCAAAATTTCTAAAATAGTTTGAAATCTTCAAACTGTAGGTTATATATTAAATAGCATCAAGGCTTTGGAATGCTATCCTATACTTATACATTTAAAGTAACCCTTTCCAGGGCTTCCCTGGTGGCGCAGTGGTAGAGAGTCCGCCTGCGGATGCAGGGGACACGGGTTCATTCTCCGGTCCGGGAGGATTCCACATGCCGTGGAGCAGCTGGGCCCGTGAGCCATGGCTGCTGAGCCTGCGCGTCCAGAGCCTGTGCTCCGCAAGGGGAGAGGCCACAACAGTGAGAGGCCCGCGTACCGCAAAAAAAAAGAAAAATGTTCTTCCTTATCCCTCATTCTCCTTGGACCCTTCTGAAGGGGGCCTTGGGAAATATGCCATCTTTGAGGGCTACACAGCCTTCTCAGACTGCTTTCTGCCCACAGAAGTTTAAGGTCTAAGAGTCATTAAAATATCTTGCATTCATTGCTTTTTCATAACAGGTTTACAGTATCTTTGGGAATACACCTCTCTCCAAAACTCTGAAGGTCTTTCAGCTATATGCCTCCAGTCAGTTCCAAGTACCAATACCCATGCTTAAAGTATAGTTTGGAGAAATTTTCAAATCTTTATTTCTTTGTTTTTTCACCCTGGTGCTTTTCTTTTTCATCTTAATGCCGGTTACCTTGAAACATGAATTTTGGAGAAATGGGTACAGTCTTAACCTGTTCCATTTGCTGAGGCAATTTTTAATCAATTAAGAGGATTTCCTTGGAATCACATACTTCATCTTCTCTTTGCCCTGAGGCTTTTAATCACATGAAAGTTTTACAACATTGGTCTCTCAAAGCCTTTTATATAGAAGCAGCTCCTTTTCCATTTCTCAAAAGCCCCACATTTCTTGATTCTCTCTTTCTGCTTCCAAACTGGCCAGTGTTTTAAATACTTTTATAATATCTTCTTGAACCCACACTACAACCTACAAATACTATTAATTATCTGTTTTCCAACCTCTGCTTAGAGCTTCAAGTTCAATGGACTCATGATCTGCCTCCTGAGTAATAGATCACATGTTTTCAGATATTTTGGCTCTGAATCACATGGATTGCCATCATTCCTCTGACATAAGTTTCCTCACTGCTTGCCAACTAACTGGTAAACTCTACCACATAGCTAAGGCAAGCTTGCCACTAACATTTGTGGGCTAGAAGAAGTAAGAAAATGGAAGCTCACATATAGTCTCATTGTTGGCTCAGTAAATTTTTATTTAGTAAAGAATGTGGGGCTTCCCCGGTGGCGCAGTGGTTGGGAGTCTGCCTGCCGATGCAGGGGACACGAGTTCGTGCACTGGTCCAGGAAGATTCCCACGTGCTGCGGAGCGGCTAGGCCTGTGAGCCATGGCCGCTGAGCCTGCGCGTCCGGAGCCTGTGCTCCGCAACGGGAGAAGCCACGGCAGTGAGAGGCCCGCGTACTGCAAAAAAGAAAAAAAAAAAAAGAATATGTGGTTTCAGGGATTTCATCTAATCTGCTCAGATTTGGATTCGGTCAGGATAATTTTGCTCATTTTCATTGATGTTATTAACTAAATTTCCATTTCTTCTAAAATAATCAAAACTGTCCATTAAAATTATAGCTATAATTTTATAGTTATAACTATAACTACAGGGTTAGGGTTAGGGTTAAAGTTATAATGAATGGTCATCAATTTTAGTATTTTAAATATTTTTTAAGTTTTTGGAAAATTTAATTGTCTTCTTAAATATTTTTATAAGTATAAGATTATTTACTATTCTAGTGCTCATATCCATCTACTGGCCAATGTGAAGAACTGATGTCATGCTTCACTTAGGTGACATAAACAACTACATTTATCCCTACTTAACAGTAATAGAAACTTGTTACCATTGCAAAAAGTCTCCTTATCCCTGAAATGGGAATATGAAGAGAGAAGTGAGGAAACAGATCTTCAGTAGTACTTCTAAACAATATTATATTATGCATGAATCTACTGCTTTCATGCTGAAATGAAAGATTTGACAAGTTGAGCTTTTCTCTTAACCTAAGAGCTTCCATGGTTCAAATCTTTCTTGGACTCTGAAGCAGTGTCTGTCTCCAGTGTCATCAGCAACAATATTCGCAATCCTTTTTACCATTCAGATACAGATGCCTTTTGCTTTAAAAACATGTGGCAAAAGATGCAGGCATTCAGTGTTGCGGGTCTCATTGAACCCGTGCTAAGGTTATAATAAGGAGAATCTTTCTCCTCATTTTAAAATAAAGTGTGTGTGTGTGTGTAATATGTGATGTCCTATATAGTCTGGACCCAGAGCAGGGATCCTTCCTACCTAGGTCTCAAGAGGTATGAGCTTGGATTTTTATTATGGCTGCACTGCACTTCCAGCAATAAGTTTTACAAGAGGCTAGGCTGAGCCCTGGTATGAAATAAACCCTGAAATCTCAGTGGCTTAATGAAACAAAGTTTAATTTCATACTTAACACAGGTTGTAGAGAAAATGAGTTAGGATTCAGCCTCTCTGGCTGGGGCAAAGGAGTGCCCCCAAACTCAGCTAGCTCAGTGACAGGCAGTATAACAAGAGCTCCCAAGGTCATTCATTGGATAATTGCTTTACCAATGTGAAGAATAGGAGGGTATCTACTGATCCTCTTGCTATTCTAATGTAAAAGGTTTAGCATCCTTTTGCTTTCTTTTCATCCCCATTTTTTATTAAATTAATGACTCATTCAGATTGTTGTTATTCTTAACTGCAAATGTTTGTTATGCTGGTGGTAACTAATTATAACACAAATAAATTTTAAGATAAGTTTTGGTGAGGTTGTGGAGAAATTGGAACCATGGTACACTGTTAGTGGGAATGTAAAATTGTGCTGCAGCTATGGAAAAAAGTATGGAGCTTCCTCAAGAAATTAAAAAATAGAACTATGATATGATCCAGAAATCCCACTTCTGGGTATCTATCCAAAAAAAATTGAAAACTCAGGATCTGGAAGAGATATCTGCACTTCCACGTTCATTGCAGCACTATTTGCATTAGCCAAGATATAGGAACAACTCAAGGGTCCATCAAAAGATGACTGGATAAAGAAAATGTTGTATATACATTACAATGGAATATTATTCAGCCTTAAAAAAAGAGGGAAATCCTGCCATTTTTGGCAACATGGAAAAATCTGAAGGACATTATGCTAAGTGAAATAAACCAGTCACAGAAGGACACATACTGTATGATTCCAGCTATTGGATGCATCTAAAATAGTCAAACTCATAGAAGCAAAGAATACAGTAGTGGTTGCCAGGGTCTTGGAGGTGGAAAAATCGGGGAATTGTTATTCAAAGGGTACAAAGTTTCAGTTACATTAGATGAATAAGTTCTAGAGATCTGCCAAATAGCATGATGCCAATTGTTAACAATAAGGTATGGTGCACTCCAAAATTTGTGAAGAAGGTAGATCTCATTTGTTAAGTGTTTTTACCATAAAAACAAACAAAACACAAAGGGAGGGACTTCCCTGGTGGCACAGTGGTTGAGAGTCCTCCTGCCAATGCAGGGGATGTGGGTTCGAGCCCTGGTCCAGGAAGTTCTCACATGCCACGGAGCAACTAAGCCAGTGTGCCACAACTACTGAGCCTGGGCTCCAGAGCCTGTGAACCACAACTACTGAAGCCCGCGTGCTTAGAGCCGTGCTCCGCAAAAAGAGAAGCCACCGCAGCGAGAAGCCCGTGCACCGCAACAAAGAGTAGCCCCCGCTCACTGCAACTAGAGAAAGCCCGGGCCCAGCAAGGAAGACCCAAAGCAGCCAAATGGCGCAGTGGTTGAGAGTCCGCCTGCCGATGCAGGGGACACGGGTTCGTGCCCCGGTCTGGGACGATCCCACATGCCACGGAGCGGCTGGGCCTGTGAGCCATGGCCGCTGAGCCTGCGCGTCCAGAGCCTGTGCTCCGCAACGGGAGAGGCCACAACAGTGAGAGGCCCGCGTACCGCAAAAAAAAAAAAATTAATAACACGGGCTTAAATTCTTTTTCTCACTTTTAATCACATTGGAAACTGATTCACCTCTAGAACTAGTACCCTGCCAATCTGACAAATGACAACACTCTCTATCAAGATAACCACCACTATCACTAGGCCTAGGGATAACAGTTGTGATTTTTAAACTTTAAAAACATAAAATAAAAAATACCGTGTTAATGTAAATAAATATATCCTATAAATGTATAGATTATATTAATTTTTTAATTATAAATTTGCTATTATACATCAGATAAATTTTCAACATATATTTAATGACACTAAAATCCTATAATTTTTCCTTGATTTTTTTTTTTTTTTTTTTTTTTGCGGTACACGGGCCTCTCACCGTCGTGGCCTCTCCCGTTGCGGAGCACAGGCTCCGGACGCGCAGGCTCAGCGGCCACGGCTCACTGCGTGGCATCTGGGATCATCCCAGACTGGGGCACGAACCTGCGTCCCCTGCATCGGCAGGCGGACTCTCAACCACTGCGCCACCAGGGAAGCCCTTTCCTTGATTTTAATGGGAACCAAGATGCAATTTAATTGATATCTCTGCCAAGGAAAGTAATACTAATTAAAAAATACATATGTAGGTCATTGTAACTTTTAAGAATGCAGTAATTCCATTAGAAGCAGCATGGTATAATAGAAAAAGCCCTTGACTGAGTGGCTAATGAATTGAAAGTCTGCCATTCTCTTACCTAGGCTACAACCAGGCAAGGCAATTAACTATGGTAGGATTCAGGTCCCTCATCTGTAAAAAGAGGAGGATGAATAAGATCAGCTTAGTTCTACCCAGGTGCCTCAAGGACCAACATCAGGGCATCAAAGAGCTTGATAGTTTCAGCTCCACTCAGTTCACTCCCTTCTTAAACAAAGCACTTTGTTATTTAGCCTCTTTTTTAGATACTGGGGCTTTACATAATATTTCTTTAATAATAAAAAAAAAAGATTTAGCTCCTTTTTAAAAGTTTAAAAACCACTAGATTAGAAGTCCTCCAAGATCCCTTCTAAGGCTAACATACAATGATTTTATATATTGGAATAAAGAAATTACAGCCACTGGAAGGATCCTTAAGGTACCTAAATTGACAGCCAAAGGTTTTTATAGCCCTAGGAGCTGCTGAAGAGAACTAGAAGGAGAGAAAGCACCTCTAAAACCTGCTGCTCAAGTAGCAGACAGGAAGGAGAAGAGCTGGGACAAGCTCAGCTGCCATACACTGCTGCTAAGAGAAATCAATACGATAAAACTCAAACTTATACGGCAGATACAGGCAAACTCTGGATGGCATATCAAGATGCGTGTTTATAATACGTGTTTATTCACATGCCTGGATGGAATTATATAACCAGTAAACTAGTGAGCAAGTGTCTGTGTGCAATCTAGTTAATACAATCTAGTTAACTTTTAAAAAATACTAGACCTATTAATCTTTAGTTTACATTCATTTAAAACAAAGAGGGGGCTTCCCTGGTGGCGCAGTGGTTGAGAGCCCGCCTGCCGATGCAGGGTACGTGGGTTCGTGCCCCAGTCCAGGAAGATCCCACATGCCGCGGAGCGGCTGGGCCCGTGAGCCATGGCCGCTGAGCCTGTGCGTCTGGAGCCTGTGCTCCGCAACGGGAGAGGCCACAACAGTGAGAGGCCTGCGTACCGCAAAAAAAAAAAAAAAAAAAAAAAGTAGTGTGGGAACTCTCCATCAGATTAAACTATTATAAATATCTTTGTATTTAGTTTCTATTTTGAAGAATTTCTTGGTAGGCTTTCTTCTTCTTCCTTGTGTAGAGAAACTTGTTATATAGATGTGATTCATAATATGAGTGTTTGTGATTACAAGAGCTTCTAGAATGTACTTGAATTATTAGTTACTAGGCATAAGACAAGTGATTAGGCTTTTTAAAGAGATTCGTGTCTATAAGTAAGTCAAATTCTTCCATTTACAAATTAAGGCAGAATACTGCTCAATAAAAATTTTCCCTTAGGGCCAGAGACTTAATAGCAATTACGTTTTAAGTGAAAGCATTGCCAGATCTGAGAGGTCGTTAAATTTTTTTTCTAGAAAAATTTTTAATTACATTGTTCATTCAAAACAAATGAGCTATAATTATAGACTCCTTGGGAATTTTAAAATGCAAATATATGTTTTTAGTTATACATACATCTAGGGAATTATAATTTGTGCATGTTATGTATGTTTGAACTGGCTTGAAATACATGTTTTGAATAAATATAATTCCTTAGCCATCAGATATTAATTCTTACTTTTTCAAGACCATAGTCTTTACCATTTGGATAGTAATAATTCTAGATCTTAATTAGAATGACAGAATAGTTTTCTTTTGTACCATACTTTGGATAGAGGATGACTTGGTACAAGCTATTTCATGGTAGAACTGTACTTTAATTTATATTTTTTCTTTTAAAATATATACCAGATTAAAGCTAATCATTTTTCCTTTTTAAAGCAGAGAAATCTCCCAATGCCAGGCAAAAGACTAGGATTCTCACAGGCTTAATGGGAGGTAAAGTTTTCTAGAGGTTATAGATATGCTGAGATATCTTGGAAAAGAAATGTATTGCATAAAAACTATAGCTAGGAATATATTAGTTGAAAAGAATTGGCTTGAAAACATTTCTTTGCTGTTGTTGATTTCTTGGTTTGGTTCTGAATTGTCTCTGCGAGAAAAAAATGGAGGCTCTTTCTTTCTGGTATTTTACCTGTTTCAAGTTCATATAATTTTTGGTGGAGGTTGGTATGTCAGAACTCATCACTCAGTCTATTCACTTTTCAGAAGAGTAAATTATGTACCATCCTCTGAAAACTACTGAAGTCTCTCTTGGATACTGAAAACAAAATTTTTGATACAACAATTTTTGCAGTTTGAAAGAAAATTAGTGATTAAAATGACAAAAAAAGAATATAGGAAATTAACCAATGAGGTTAATAGCATAAATTTAAATCTACAATCCTAAAATGGAAACATAATGGCATTTATTTATTTTCATTAAATCAACTTCAGTGTAATTTTTAGTCCTCACATTGACAAGGGAGTTAAAAATGCTATCTTTAACATTTTTGGACTTATCTTCCCCCATTGTTACACACACACACAAAATCTGAAGTCTTTGTCCCAAAAGATAAAGGAAACATCTTTAGGAATCAAGTCAATAATCATTATTATCCTTCCAAACTAGTGACCACTGGGATGCCAGTGACATTGTCCTTCCAGGTTGGACATGCTACTGCTTCCATGGTAGTCCTATGCCACAGAAATCATGATGAAGGCTGGAAGAACAATATTAGATACCCTACCTTCCGAGTCCAATGTCCTACCATTCCCTCTGAGATCTTTTTGTATGCTCAAGGCTACGATTCTGATACTGGTAGCAGCCTTTATTTTTAGCTGCTCAAGCTTTCTGCCAGGCCAGAATTCTTGAGTCAAGGAATTATAGGGAATCTATCTATCTATTAGGAATGCCTTCTTTTAGAGTTGTGGAGATAGGAATGGGAAATACAATGAGCAAAAACTTAAAAAAATTACCTTCCCAACAAGATGGAGTAGATCCATTTGCCCTACTCTCCCCATTAAGTATAGCTAAAAACCTTGGATATTCTATATAAAACAAATATCAGAAGACGTAAAGTTGGAGAAAAGAAAGCAGACAGATCCTCTAGAGACTCCAAGACTCAAGGAATGACACAAGGTGAGTTCCCTGGAATTCCTTTTTGACTCTTGTAAATCCTGGACTGGGTACTAAAGAAGTCTGAAATCCAGAAATGTCAATGGATGACGGAAACAAAAGCCTCAAGAAAAGCCTGCCCTTTCTTGCCAGAGAATAAGGAAAGGGACAGCCTAGTAAGGCAGAAATGTTTTTTGTTTGTTTTGTTTTTTAAAGTAAACATCTTCTTCTGGACAAACAACGTGAGGAAAAAACAAGCCTCTTATCCTTTTCAACAAAGGCCAAGTGGAGGACTTAGACCGTCATCCTTGCCTGACACTTATGAAGCACCCCTCCCATCACCTCTCCACCAGTGATGTGTCAGAGGAGAGTGAGGAGACTTCCAGCCCCCACCAGGCAGTAATGAGGTGCCCCTCTCCCTCCCAGCCAGGGTGGTGTCAGAGGAGGCCAAGCATGGAGCATACACGTTCACTACCACCCAGCAGTAAGGAAGTGCACCTCACAACAACCCCCCCCCAACAGTGTCATGGAGGCCATATGGGGAAACAGGACTTCCAGCCTCATCTGAGGCAATAGATACCCCTTGCTCTCCTGAGGTGTCAGCAGAGGTCAAGTGGGGAGCTTAGACTTTCATTCCCACCTGGTCATAACAAGGTACCCCTTTCTCTCCCCATGAGATGATGTCAGCAGAAGCAAAGGGGGAGCCTGGATGTCCATCTCCTTCCAGTGGTAACAAGATAACCCTCCCCACAGCAGGGTTAATAAAAGTGAATAGGGATCCTGGACTTTTGCCCACCAACCAGTGATAAGTAGGACTGACCCCCACTGGAGCAATGTCAGTGAAGACCTGCTAAAACTGGAAGATTGACTAAGATCTAGAATCTCATAATATAAAACTCAAAATGTCAAGGATACAATTTAAAAAATCAGTCACATACCAAGAAGCAGGAAAATCTCGATGTGAATGAGAAAAGGCAACAGATGTCAACACCCAGATGGCACAGATGTTAGGATTATCTGACAAGGATTTTAAAGTAGACATCATAAAAAGAATGTATACATACATATATATAACTTTGCAGTACACCTGAAACAGTGTAATCAACTGTACTTCAATTTAAAAAAATATCCAAAAAACCATAAAAATGCTTCAAGGAGCTACTACAAAAATGCTTAAGAGAAATGAAAAAAAAATAAAGTCTCAGCTAGGAAATGGAAGTTACAGATTCAAATGGAAACTTTAGAACTAAAAAGTAGACAAACCAATATTAAAAATTCACTGGATGGGCAATGAAAATGGGAAAGGAAAAGACCGGTGAACTTGAAAATAGAACAGTAGGAATTACCAAATCTGAACAACAGAGAGAAAATGGACTGAAAAAAGAAAATGAACAGAACATCAGGGATCTATGAGACAATAACAAAATATTATATCTAATATTCATGTCATTGGAGTCCCAGAAGGAATTGAGAAAGATGGGGAGGGCCAGAAAAAATATTCTAAGAAATAGTGGCTGAGAACTTCCAAAATTTATATAAAGAGATAAACAATTCTGAGTAAAGGCCAAATATGATAAGCCCAAAGAAATTCATGCCAACATACATCATAATCAAACTTCAGAGACCCTAAGACAAAAAAGCTTAAAAGTAGCTGGAGAGAAACAATACATTACCTATAGGAGAACAACAATTTCAGTGTCATCAAATTTCTCAACCAAATCCAAGGATACCAGAGAAAGTGGCACAACATTTTCAACTTTAATTTCAATTTCAAAAAAGAGTCAACTAAGAATACTACATAGAGAAAATATGCTTTAGGAATGAAGATTGAAATTAAGACATTCTCAGATTCAGAAAAACTAAGATGATTTGTCATAATCAGACCCACTCTAAAAGAATAGCTAAACAAAGATCTTAAAATAATAAGATAATGATAAATCAAGGATTCCTGGAACATCAGGGATGAAGAAAACACAAGGCAAAGGTAAAACTATGAGTAAACATAACAAACTATTCCCTTATCTTTTCTAAATTATGTTTGAGAGTTAAAGCAAAAATTATAACATAGGTTATGGTTATATTGGTTATATTATATTGGTTATGGAACATATATAGGTTCTTGATATAGAAGAAATATTTAAGACAATTGTATTATTGGTGGAGTGAGTGGCAAAGGGACCTAAATGGAAGTAATATTTCTACACTTCATTCAAACTGGTAAAATGCTGACACCAATAGTTTGTAATAAATTACACTTATATATTATGTAATACCTATAGCAACCACTAAAACATCTATATAAAGATATATACTTCGATAGCCTCATCCACCAGAGGGCAGACAGCAGAAGCAAGAAGAACTACAATCCTGCAGCCTGTGGAACAAAAACCACATTCACAGAAAGATAGACAAGATGGAAAGGCAGAGGGCTATGTACCAGATGAAGGAACAAGATAAAACCCCAGAAAAACAACTAAATGAAATGGAGATAGGCAAACTTCCAGAAAAAGAATTCAAGATAATGATAGTGAAGATGATCCAGGACCTCGGAAAAAGAATGGAGGCAAAGATCGAGAAGATGCAAGAAATGTTTAACAAAGATCTAGAAGAATTAAAGAACAAACAAACAGAGATGAACAATACAATAACTAAAATGAAAAATACACTAGAAGGAATCAATAGCAGAATAACTGAGGCAGAAGAACAGATAAGTGACCTGGAAGACAGAATGGTGGAATTCACTGCTGTGGAACAGAATAAAGAAAAAAGAATGAAAAGAAATGAAGAGAGCCTAAGAGACCTCTGGGACAACATTAAATGCAACAACATTCGCATTATATGGGTCCCAGAAGGAGAAGAGGGAGAGAAAGGACCCGAGAAAATATTTGAAGAGATTATAGTCGAAAACTTCCCTAACATGGGAAAAGAAATAGCCACCCAAGTCCAGGAAGTGCAGCAAGTCCCATGCAGGATAAGCCCAAGGAGAAACACACCGAGACACATAGTAATCAAACTGGCAAAAATTAAAGACAAAGAAAAATTATTGAAAGCAACAAGGGAAAAATGACAAGTAACATACAAGGGAACTCCCATAAGATTAACAGCTGATTTCTCAGCAGAAACTCTACAAGCCAGAAGGGAGTGGCATGATATATTTAATGTGATGAAAGGGAAGAACCTACAACCAAGATTACTCTACCCGGCAAGGATCTCATTCAGATTCGATGGAGAAATCAAAAGCTTTACAGACAAGCAAAAGATAAGAGAATTCAGCACCACCAAACCAGCTCTACAACAAATGCTAACGGAACTTCTCTAAGTGGGAAACACAGCAGAAGAAAAGGACCTACAAAAACAAACCCAAAACAATTAAGAAAATGGTCATAGGAACATACATATTGATAATTACCTTAAATGTGAATAGATTAAATGCTCCAACCAAAAGACACAGGCTTGCTGAATGGATACAAAAACAAGACCCATATATATGCTGTGTACAAGAGACCCACTTCAGACCTAGGGACACATACAGACTGAAAGTGAGGGAATGGAAAAAGATATTCCATGCAAATGGAAATCAAAAGAAAGCTGGAGTGGCAATACTCATATCAGATAAAATAGACTTTAAAATAAAGAATGTGACAAGATACAAGGAAGGGCACTACGTAATGATAAAGGGATCAATCCAAGAAGAAGGTATAACAATTGTAAATATATATGCACCCAACATAGGAGTACCTCAATACATAAGGCAACTGCTAACAGCTCTAAAAGAGGAAACTGACAGTAACACAATACTAGTGGGGGACTTTAACACCTCACTTACACCAATGGACAGATCATCCAAACAGAAAATTAATAAGGAAACACATGCTTTAAACGACACAATAGACCAGATAGATTTAATTGATATTTGTAGGACATTCCATCCAAAAACAGCAGATTACACTTTCTTCTCAAGTGAGCATGGAACATTCTCCAGGATAGATCACAACTTGGGTCACAATTCAAGCCTCAGTAAATATAAGAAAATTGAAATCATATCAAGCATCTTTTCTGACCACAACGCTATGAGATTAGAAATCAGTTACAGGGAAAAGAACGTAAAAAACACAAACAAATGGAGGCTAAACAATACGTTACTAAATAACCAAGAGATCACTAAAGAAATCAAAGAGGAAATCAAAAAATATCGAGAGACAAATGACAATGAAAACATGATGATCCAAAACCTATGGGATGCAGCAAAAGCAGTTCTAAGAGGGAAGTTTATAGCTATACAAGCCTACCTCAAGAAACAAGAAAAATCTCAAATAAACAATCTAATGTTACACCTAAAGGAACTAGAGAAAGAAGAACAAACAAAACCCAAAGTTAGCAGAAGGAAAGAAATCATAAAGACCAGAGCAGAAATAAATGAAATAGAATGTAAGAAAACAATAGCAAAGGTCAATAAAACTAAAAGATGGTTCTTTGAGAAGATAAACAAAATTGACAAACCATTAGCCAGACTCATCAAGAAAAAGAGGGAGACGACTAAAATCAATAAAATTAGAAAGGAAAAACGAGAAGTTACAACAGACACTGCAGAAATACAAAGCATCCTAAGAGACTACTACAAGCAACTCAATGCCAATAAAATGGACAACCTGGAAGAAATGGACAAATTCTTAGAAAGGTATAACCTTCCAAGATTGAACCAGGAAGAAATAGAAAATATGAATGGACCAATCACAAGTAATGAAATTGAAACTGTGATTAAAAGTCTTCCAACAAACAAAAGTCCAGGACCAGATGGCTTCACAGGTGAATTCTATCAAACATTTAGAGAAGAGCTAACACCCATCCTTCTCAAACTCTTCCAAAAAATTGCAGAGGAATGAACACTCCAAAACTCATTCTATGAGGCCACCATCACCCTGAAACCAAAACCAGACAAAGACACTACAAAAAAAAGAAACTTACAGACCAATATCACTGATGAATATAAATGCAAAAATCCTAAACAAAATACTAGCAAACAGAATCCAACAACACATTAAATGGATCATACACCATGATCAAGTGGGATTTATCCCAGTGATGCAAGGATTCTTCAATATACACAAATCAATCAATGTGATACACCATACTAACAAATTGAAGATGAAAAACCATATGATCATCTCAATAGATGCAGAAAAAGCTTTTGACAAAATTCAACATTCATTTATGATAAAAACCCTCCAGAAATTAGGCATCAAGGGAACTTACCTCAACATAATAAAGGCCATATACGACAAACTCACAGCAAACATCATTCTCAATGGTGAAAAACTGAAAGCATTTCCTCTAAGATCAGGAATGAGACAAGAATGTCCACTCTCACCACTATTATTCAACGTAGTTTTGGAAGTCCTAGCCACAGCAATCAGAGAAGGAAAAGAAATAAAAGGAATACAAATTGGGAAAGAAGAAGTAAAACTGTCACTGTTTGCCAATGACATGATACTATACATAGAGAATCCTAAAGATGCCACCAGAAAACTACTAGAGCTAATCAATGAATTTGGTAAAGTTTCAGGATACAAAATTAATGCACAGAAATCTCTTTCATTCCTATACACTAATGATGAAAAATCTGAAATAGAAATTAAGGAAACACTCCCATTTATCATTGCAACAAACAGAATAAAATACCTAGGAATAAAACTACCTAGGGAGACAAAAGACCTGTATGCAGAAAACTATAAGACACTGATGAAAGAAATTAAAGATGATACCAACAGATGAAGAGATATACCATGTTCTTGGATTGGAAAAATCAATATTGTGAAAATGACTTTACTACCCAAATCAATCTACAAATTGAATCCAATCCCTATCAAATTACCAATGACATTTTTTACAGAACTAGAATAAAAAATCTTAAAATTTGTATGGAGACACAAAAGACCCCAAATAGCCAAAGCAGTCTTGAGAGAAAAAAACGGAGCTGGAGGAATCAGACTCCCTGACTTCAGACTATACTACAAAGCTACAGTAATCAAGACAATATGGTACTGGGACAAAAACAGAAATATAGATCAATGGAACAGGATAGAGAGCCCAGAGATAAACCCATGCACGTGTGGTCAACTAATCTATGACAAAGGAGGCAAGGATATACAATGGAGAAAAGAGAGTCTTTTCAATAAGTGGTGCTGGGAAAACTGGACAGCTACATGTAAAAGAATGAAATTAGAATACTCCCTAACACCATACACAAAAATAAACTCAAAACGTTTTAAAGACCTAAATATAAGGCCAGACACTATAAAACTCAAGGAGGAACACTCTTTGACATAAATCACAGCAAGATCCTTTTTGACCCATCTCCTAGAGAAATGGAAATAAAAACAAAAATAAATAAATGGGACCTAATGAAACTTAAAAGCTTTTGCATAGTAAAGGAAATCATAAACCAGATGAAAAGACAACCCTCAGAACAGGAGAAAATAGTTGCAAATGAAGCAACTGACAAAATTTAATCTCCAAAATATACAAGCAGCTCCTGCAGGTCAATGTCAATAAAACAGCCCAATCCAAAAATGGGCAGAAGACCTAAATAGACATTTCTCCAAAGAAGATATACAGATTGCCAACAAACACATGAAAGGATGCTGAACATCAGTAATCATTACAGAAATGCAAATCAAAACTACAATGGGGTATCACCTCACACCACACACTCATTAAAAAAATCTAGGGCTTCCCTGGTGGCGCAGTGGTTGAGAGTCTGCCTGCCGATGCAGGGGACACGGGTTCGTGCCCCGGTCTGGGAAGATCCCACATGCCGCGGAGCGGCTAGGTCCGTGAGCCATGGCCGCTGAGCCTGCGCATCCGGAGCCTGTGCTGCGCAACGGGAGAGGCCACAACAGTGAGAGGACCGCGTACCGCAAAAAAAAAAAAAAAAAATCTAGAAACAATAAATGCTGGAGAGGGTGTGGAGAAAAGGGAACCCTCTTGCACTGCTGGTGGGAATGTAAATTGATACAGCCACTATGGAGAACAGTATGGAGGTTTCTTAAAAAACTAAAAATAGAACTACCATATGACCCAGGAATCCCACTACTGGGCATACACCCTGAGAAAACCGTAATTCAAAAAGAGTCATGTACCACAATGTTCATTACAGCCCTATTTACAGTATCCAGGTTATGGAAGCAACCTTAGTGTCCATCAACAGATGAATGGATAAAGAAGATGGGGCACATATATACAATGGAATATTACTCAGCCAAAAAAGAAATGAAATTGAGTTATTTGTAATGAGGTGGAGGGACCTAGAGTCTGTCATACAGAGTGAAGTAAGTCAGAAAGAGAGAGACAAATACCATATGCTAACACATATATATGGAATTTAAGAAAAAAAAAAACTGTCATGAAGAACCTAGCTCTATTTTTTGTATGAAGTACATGATGTCAGCCAATTCACTGACAGATCTGAAAGGTTGAACGTTTGCAAAACATCTTCAGCAAGCTTGGCCTCTTTCTACACAAACCAAACTAGACGTCTTCATTTCCTGTTCCTGTGTACTCCTGTATTAGTCACCTGAGTTTGAAAATCAGCTCTAACACCTACTGGCTGGGTGGCTTTAGACAACTTACTTTACTTCGCTTTTTCTTAGCTTTTCCATCTGTAAAATGGAGATAATAATAATATCTGTTTCTTAACAATGAGGTACCATCTCACACCAGTCAGAATGGCCATCATTATAATAATAATTGTCTACAAATAATAAATGCTAGAGAGGGTGTGGAGAAAGGGAACCTTCTTACACTGTTGGTGGTAATGTATATTGGTGCAGCCACTATGAAAAACAGTATGGAGATTCCTCAAAAACTAAAAATAGAGTTGCCATATGATCCAGCAGTCCCACTCCTGGGCATATATCCAGATAAAACTCTAATTTGAAAAGATACATGCACCCTATGTTTATAGCAGCACTATTTACAAGAGCCAGGACATGGAAACAACCTAATTGCCCATCAACAGATGAATGGATAAAGAAGATGTGGTATATATATACAATGGAATATTACTCAGTCATTAGAAAGAATGAAATAAAGCCATTTGCAGCAACATGGATGGACCTAGAGATTATCATACTAAGCAAAGTAAGTCAGAAAAAGAAAGACAAATACCATATGATATTACTTATATGTGGAATCTGAAATACGACACAAATGAACATATCTATGAAACAGAAACAGACTCACAGATATAGAGAACAGACTTGTGGTTGCCAAGGGGATGGAGAGGTGTGGGAGAAAACGATTGGGAGTTTGGGATTAGCAGAGGCAAACATATATAGCATGGATAAACAACAAGGTCCTACTGTATAGCACAGAGAACTATATTTAATATCCTGTGATAAACCATGATGAAAAAGAACATGAAAAAGAATATTTAAATATAACCGAGTCACTTTGCTGCACAGCAGAAATTAAACACAACATTGTAAATCAACTATACTTCAATAAAAATTTTAACATAATATGTTTCTTGAGGTTTTTATGATTTAAATGAGTTGATATTTTCCATACATTTAAAATCTCACCTGATAGTTCTGGAAACAACATAGTGAATGTAACTGACACTGAATTTTCCACTAAAAAGGGTTAAAATGGTAAATTTTATGTATATTTTACCACAATAGAAAACAAACAAAATAGCTCCTGACACACAGCAAGAATTTAAAAAATTTTAAAATAGCACTTATTACTCTGTATTATAGTTATTTGATGATTTGTATCACCTTTAACTAAAAGCTTCATGTGGATAGACTACGAATCTAATTTACTGAGAATTTGTAGCTTTAACACCTAGCATGGGTCTGACACATAGAGGTTCTAAAGAAATACTTATTAAATTAATGAGTAAGATGTCCAGCAATGGAATGGGCTGCCTAAGAGATAGTGACTTCCCTGCTAACATAATTATTTAAGCAGAGGATATGGTGATCACCTGTCAGTGATGTGTCAGATATGTCTAATACAGTGGGATGAGTAAAAGTCTGCATTATTGTATTTATCTTGTGCTTTAATATAGCAGTTTTCATAGTCTAACAACAGTACCAACATAATAAAGGAATTCCATCTTTCAGCACTTGCCACCTTGACCCCCCACAATACGCTCTGGTCATACTAAAACACTTTTAGCCTTTTTTGATCTCCTAGCATACTACATGCTTTTTCCTTTGTTTAGAATGCACTCTTTAACTTGTGTGCTTCACTTTCTCGATGTCACACTCCCCAAACAGGCCTACCTGGTCCTCAAAAAGGGTGTTAGTTGCCCCACACATTATGCCATAGCACTTTGGCTTTATATTTATCCATGGTATAAAGTCACCGATTTACTAGTTCTCTAGACTGTAAGCTACTTGGAAGCAGGGTTTGTGTCTTGTCCACTGGCCTTTCTCATCCACCTAACACACTACCTGGTAATACATATTTATTTAAAAAATTAAGGCATGAATGAAACCATCTTGTGAGGTCTACTGCTTTCAGTTGTGTACACCATAGATAATCTTTAAAAGCACATTTATTTTTAGATATTTTTTGGTCAAGCGGTTTCAATGCTTTCTTTGTTGCAAAATTCTGTTCCTGTGTCAATGATTCTGAATATCTCCTTAATGCTATCCAGCACAATATGTGATATGCAAATATGTACCCCAAAACGAATATGTTTTTATTTTGTGCCTACAACTTACATTCTTCAAAGCAAGTTTTCTTGAGCCAAATACTTGAAGCTAAAGAAACCAGGCCAAAATCTGCTAGGACACTAGCCATTTTTTTCTGAAAGAAATGAAAACCAAAAAAAAAAAATGAGTTCTTACCTACTGTTAACATGACAATTTGTCAGAGAAGATGAATATTGATATTCCAGACATGCTGGTGAAAGAAAAAAATGAAAATATTTTAACTTTATGAGAATTTGATGATCCCTAGTCTACCCCCTACCTGCTGAGCCTTCCACTTTTCCCATTTATCCTGCGGTTTCCCACAAATGATCACCAAAACATTGAGAAAATCTCAGTGAGGAAGTTGGCCTAAAAGAGGATATTCTTCTGTCCAGGAGGAAAATAAAAGGAAGGTCTTGCATTAAACTCCCAACTTAACAAGTGAGGATTTTTTTTTTTTTTTGGTTGAATTTTCATCAGTGTCACAGAAGAATTAGAAGGTTCCTCAGACATGTTACTTATTCAGCAATTGGCATTTACTGGGTAGTTGACACATTAATAAACGATGACACATCATCTGGTGTCAGAAATCGACTCTGGATATTTAACTACATTAGTTTAGTGAAAAGCTTGCACTCATTTAACTCAAGCCTCTGTTGTGGTTAGTTCTGCAGACAGCTTTCACGAGTCTTCCCTCACTCTGGTTTCCCTTCATCCTTTTCCCTCCGTTCGCGGGATGGCGGGGCCAGACGTGCCTGCACCGCCCCTCCCCGTTGATTGGCAGTTCGCTGGGGCGGGCCGGCGCGTGCGCACTGGCCTGGCCAGGGCCAGTGAACCATGGAGACCCCGAGGCGCTTCGCCCGAGAGTGGTGTGCCCAAACGCTTCCTCTGGCGCAGACGGTTGTTTGGGAGGTGTGGCTTTGTGAGTTCTGGCTACTACTGCTGGGTTCCGGTTTGAACGCGCATTTTTTGCCACACGAAGAGAACGTAACGTTTATCAATGAGTACGTGAACCTCCACAATGAGCTCCGGGGCAACGTCATCCCCCGAGGGGCTAACTTGCGCTTCATGGTGAGGCCCTAAGGCGGTTGCCCAAACCTCCAACAGCCCCTGTCAGCACCTCCCCCTCGGCCGCGGAGAGTCTGGGTCTCTGAGCCTTAAGGATCGCGGACAACCGCGCTTAGAGTTTGGGTTTTTAAATACACGTAAAGTTTATATGTTCAAGAAATAAAAACCTCTGTCACTCGAACCCATAGTTATTACCAAGGGTTTGCACAGGGCTTGGACTAGGGTGAGTAGAGGTACTCACCAGAGGTGCAAAATTTAAGGGAGCTTTAATTCGAGAAAATGATAGTTTAATGTAATTTTTTTAATTTAAAAATCAATGCAAAAGTATTATTGATGAAACAGAATCACTTTAAACAAAGACAGGATCTTTGAGCTTGAATTTGGGAGAGGCAAGTGAGGCACTCTCAGGATAATGCAAATGAAAGGTCAGATTCTGTTCTTATTTAAAATTTTGAATTTTTATCATGGATGTTTTCACACTGATTTTGCCTTTTTAAAATATTTTTCATCTTGATTATTGAGTTTTTTGGTATCCAGCCTAAATTTTGCTCCCAGGAGAATGTTTCATTCACCTCGTCCTAGACCCGGCCCTGATTTTGCGTTCCCTTACAAAATAGTTCTTGCTTCTTTCCCATTTTTTTCCCCGTATTTCTTTGCAATGATTCGTTAGCTGTTCCCCTGGTGCTACAGAGTCTTCATGATTGTCATTAAAAATGAATGCAAAATGTATTGAGTAAATATCGGGCAATTAGGACCTTCCAATTTATGTTGTAAATATTGCAAGGACTGTCTCCCTAGATATGTCTTTTCTTCCTTCTGGATTAGTTCCTTAGGAAAAATTCCAGAAACGTGACAAATAAAGTATGTGATTATTTTATTTGTACGATACGTAGCAATTGCTATACTGAAGGACTGTGCCAAATAAAGCAAATATCAGCAGTGTAGAAGTACAGTAAGTCCCCTACATACGAACGAGTTCAGTTCCCAGAGTGCGTTCTTAAGTCCAATTTGTTCTGAAGTCCAACAAAGTTAGCTCTAGGTACCCAACTAACACAAGCGGCTATATAGTACTGTACTGTAATAGGTTTATAATACTTTTCACACAAATAATACATAAAACACAAAAAATAAAACTTTTTTTTTTAAGATGTTGGGGGTAGTTTATTAATTAATTAATTTATTTTTGCTGTGTTGGGTCTTCGTTTCTGCACAAGGGCTTTCTCTAGTTGTGGCAAGCAGGGGCCACTCTTCATCGCGGTGCGCAGGCCTCTCATTATCGCGGCGTCTCTTGTTGCAGAGCACAGGCTCCAGACGCGCAGGCTCAGTAGTTATGGCTCACAGACCTAGTTGCTCCATGGCATGTGGGATCATCCCAGACCAGAGCTCGAACCCGTGTCCCCTGCATTAGCAAGCAGATTCTCAACTACTGCGCCACCAGGGAAGCCCCCAGATAAAACATGTTTAACCTTAGTGTATAGTACCTTGAAAAGCACAGTAGTACAGTACAATAGCTGGCATACAGGGGCTGCCATCTAGTGAACAGGCAAGAAGAGTTACTGACTGGAGGAGGGAGAGGAGGTGGGAGATGACAGAGCTGAAGGATTGTCAGCAATAGGAGATAGAGGGCAAGCTGCAATTTCACTAACACCTGTAGTTGATGGCACAGGTTCTGGTTCCTTGCTGGATTCAATTCTATCTACCCTCTTGAAAAAGCAATCCAGTGATGTCTGGGTAGTAGCTGTTTTTTTCTTGTCATAGATGACATGGTAGCAATGGATTGCATTCTGAATGGCTGCTGCAACCTTTGTGTACCATACTACGTTCAGGTCCTGTGCCTTAGAAACTAACAGCGCAACTGTGACAAAGCGAGAGAGAGGCATGGACATATATACACTGCCAAACGTAGGGTAGATAGCTAGTGGGAAGCAGCCGCATAGCACAGGGAGATCAGCTCGGTGCTTTGTGACCGCCTGGAGGGGTGGGATAGGGAGGGAGATGCAAGCGGGAAGAGATATGGGAACATATGTATATATATAACTGATTCATTTTGTTGTGAAGCTGAAACTAACATACCATTGTAAAGCAATTATACTCCAATAACGATGTTAAAAAGAAAAAAAAAAAAAAAAGAAACTAACAGTGCCTTCTCAAACAAAGAAAATCCCCTTGCCATTTCCTGCGTCTTGAATCTCTTCTGTTCTTTAGTTACTTCTTCTTCCTCTAGTCTCTCTTTGTCCATTCTCTGGGCCTCAATTCCATCAGGTCTTCATTAGTAAGCTACACAAAGTAAGTACACAAAGCACAACCACTTGTAGAGGATGCACGCACATGACAATGTATGCCAGACACGTGAACTAATTTACTGGACTGCACATGTGACATACCATACACACATGTGACTGGACATACCACATCTGACTGCCTTGGCATTTTCAGTCACTTGCTAAACTATAAATAAATTATAAAAGGGAACTTTGCTTTAATGTTGATTTTAAAATATTATTTTGATTGGACGTATTTTGTACGTATTTTATTCATTTTCTTTACCTTTTGAATTCTCAGTTAGTTTCCTCTTCTGTTTATATATTTTCTTATAGAAATATATCAATACTAGCATTGTATTTGCTGAAGATAGTTTTATCCAAGCCAATTTTAATCTTTTGAATTTAATTAGAATTTGAGGATATTTGAGAGTTATATCTATGTATTTCCCACCCTTTGTGATTAATTCTATTTCTTCCAAGTTTGAAGATTAGCGTTCCTCCTGATAATGAATAGACACAAAATATTTTTAATTCAACTTTTTATAGGCTCTGTATTCCTAATGTCTAAAATTTTTATTTCAAACATAAAGCGTAGAGAATAATATAAAGCATAATATTGTGTCCCCTCAATATGTATCTTAATACGTGAACATTTTTGAAGGAATAATGTTTTGGGTACAGTTTAAAGCTGCACTCTAAATTTTATCCTTCTTTCTAAAAATTTGTATATATTTTTCCCATGGATTTTACTAAGATGTAAATGATAACTGTAAATAGTATAGTCTATCATAATAGTATGGTCTACTTAGAACTTTTCCTTGACAGGTTGGGAAATCATACATTTTATCTTTATTATTTACTGGTTATGCTTAACATTTTAATGTATATACTTTACAAAGTCCAAAGTTAATCAACATCTATAACCTTCTAAATATTAAAAAGATATTACAACACATAAATTGTCTTCTGCGCATGTCCATGCTGTTGTTGTCGTCACCTAGTATTTTTGTTCTACCTTGTTTTTAAACTCAAAACAATTTTTAAACTCAAAAATTTATTGGGTTTTTTAATTGTAAAATATACATAACATAAAATTTACCATTTTAACCATCTTTAAGTGTACAGTTCTATGACATTAAATACATTCACATTGTTGTGCAATCATCACCACCATTCATCTCCAGAACATTTTCATCCTACGCAATAGAAACTCTGTACCCATTAAACACTAACTCCCCATTCCCTTCTTTCTGCTGGCTACTACCATTCTACTTTCTGTCTCATAAATTTGACTACTCCAGGTACATCATATAAGAATCATAAGTGTTCCTCTTTGTGACTGGATTGTTTCACTTAGCATGATGTCTTCAAGGTTCCATTCTGGGACTTCCTTGGTGGTGCAGTGGTTAAGAATCCACCTGCCAACACAGGGAATATGTGTTCGAGCCCTGGTCTGGGAAGATCCCACATGCCACGGAGCAACTAAGCCCGTGTGCCACAACTACTGAGCCTGCACGCCTAGAGCCTGTGCTCCGCAACAAGAGAAGCCACTGTGATGAGAAGCCTGTGCACTGCGTGAAGAGTAGCCCCTGCTCTCCACAACTAGAGAAAGCCCACACAGCAAAAAAGACCCAATACAGCCAAAAAATAAATTAATTTTTAAAAATTTTTTTAAAAAGAATTGCCATCCTCTTGAAGGCTGAATAATATTCTACTTTATGTATATACCACATTTTGTTTATCCATTTATCTCTCCATGGACAGTTGAGTTTCTTCCACATTTTGGTTATCGTGAATAATGCTGCTGTGGACATAGGTATGTGAATAAATATCTGTTCGATTCCCTGCTTTCACCTTTACTAGGTATATACCCAGAAATGGAATTGCAAAAACATGTACAAATTCTATGCTTAATTTTTTGAAGAACTGACATTCTGTTTCCCATAGTGGCTGCACATTTCGCATTCCTACCAGCAATGCACAGGGTTTCAATTTCTCCACATCCTTGCCAACACTTGTTTTAATGGGTGTGAAGTGGTATGTCATTATGGTTTTGATTTTCATTTCCCTAATGATTACTTATGTTGAGCATATTTTCAGGTGTTTATTGGCCATTTTATATGTCTTCTTTGTAGAAATGTTTGCACAAGTTCTTTGGTCATTTTTTGGTCAGGTTGTTAGGGTCTTTTGGTTAGCTGAATTGAAGGAATTCTTTATATATTCTGGATAAAATCCCTTGTCAAATATATGATCTTCAGATGTTTTCTCCCCTCCATAGGTTGCCTTTCATTCTGTTAATAGTGTCCTTTGATACACAAAAGTTTTTTTTTTTTTTTTCACAAAAGTTTTTAATTGTAATTAGGTCTAATTATCTATTTTTTTATCTTGCTGCCTGTGCTTTTGGTGACATATCTAAGAAATTATCGCCAAATCCAATGTCATGAAGCTTTTCCCCTTTGTTTCTTGTAAGAATTTTATAGCTTTAGCCAACAGGTACATAAAAAGGTGCTCAACATGACTAATCATCTGGGAAATGCAAATTAAAACCACAATAAGATATCATTTCACACCCATTAAAATGTCTATCACCAAAAAAGACAGGAGAAAACAAACATTGGTGAGGATATAGAGAAAAGGGAAGATTTGTGCATTGTTGTTGGGAATGTATATTCGTACAACCACTATGGAAATTAGTGTGGAGGATTCCTTAAAAAATTTAAAAAAGAACTACCATATGATCCAGCAATTCCACTCTTAGGTATAAAAGCAAAGGAAATGACAACAGGATATCACAGAGATGTCTGCACTCCTGTGTTCACTGCAGCATTATTCACAATAGCCAAGATATGGAAGCAACCTAAGTGCCCATCGATGGACGAATGGACAAAGAGGAAGTGGTGTGTATATATACAATGGAATATTGTTCAGCCATGAGAAAAGAAGGAAATCCTGCTATTTGCAACAACTGGGATGGAACTTGAAGGCATTATGCTAAGTGAAATAATCCAGACAAAGACAAATATTGCATGGTATCACTTATATGTGGAATATGAAAAAAAAAGTCAAACTCATAGAAACAAGGGAGTAGACATTCCAGTGGCAGCAATTCCACTTCTGGGTATTTTTCCGAAAGAAAAAAAACAAAAAAAACACTAATTCAAAAAGGTATCTGCACTCCTGTGTTCATTGCAGCATTATTCACAATAGCCGAGATATGGAAGCAACCTAAGTGCCCATCGATAAATGAATGGATAGAGAAGATGTTGTGTGTATATATATATATATATATATATATATATATATATATATATATATATACATACATACACAATGGGATATTACTCAGCCATAAAAAAGAATGAAATCTTGCTATTGGCAACAGCATGGATGGACCTAGAAGGTATTATGCTAAGTGAAATAAGTCAGACAGAGAAAGACAAATACCATATGATTTCACTTATATATGGAGTCCAGAAAACAACAAACATAATCAAACAGAAACAGAGTCATAGATAAAGAGAACAAACAGGTGATTGCCAGAGGGGAGTGGGCGGGGGGGATGAGTGAAATAGGTGAGGGAAATTAAGAGGTACAAACTTCCAGTTACAAAATAAGTGAGCCAGGGAAATGAAATTTGGGAAGTACAGTCAAAAATAATGTAATATCTTTGTATGGAGACAAATGGTAACTAGACTTGTGCTGATTATTTTGTAATGTATGGAAATATTGAATCACTATGTTGTTCATCAGGAACTAATATAGTAGTGTTGTAGGTCAATTATACTTCAAAAAACAACAAAAACAAAAATACTCATAGAAAAAGAGATCAGATTTGTGGTTATGGGGGTGGGGGCAGGGGGGGATTGGATGAAGGTGGTTAAAAGGTACAAACTTCCAGTTATAAGATAAATACTAGGGATGATGTCCAAATGATTAATATAACACTACTGCTGTGTGTTATATCTGAAATTGTTAAGAGAGTAAATCTTGAGTTCTCATCACAAGGGAAAAATTTTGTTTTTATATCTATATGAGATAATGGATGTTCACTAAACTAATTGTGTTAATCATTTCATGATGTATTATGCTGTACACCTGAAACTTACACAGTGCTGTGTGTCAATTATATCTCAATAAAAATGGAAGGAAAAAAACCCACTTAGAATAGTGACATGGTGCATTGTAAGCTTGTGATGTGTAAACAATATGCAAAATTAGGCAGTAGAAAGATGGTCCATGGAGCATTGTTTGCAAATGGCAAAGAATCTGAAGGGCCATTAATAGTTGAACAGTAACCTTTATTACATGCTGCTAACCATACTATGGAATACTATAAAAAGTTTGCAAAAAATTATGTAGATCTAGTTGTGCTAATATGGAAAATCTCTCTAAGTGAAAACTGCAAGTTACGGGCCAATAATATTGTGTATGGTATGATTAAAACCGTGCAAAGACAAAAATCACAAAATACTCATCTAAAACACCCTAACATATCTTATATATGAATGTGTGTATATGGAGCTAGAGAAATTTCTACATAAACAATTTTTTAAAAAATGATTACCTCTGGGGAGGGAAATAGTGTGGGGAGGGAGGGGATATGCTAAAGTTTTCTATAATATATTTTCTGTATTGTACTTCTGTATAATCTATGAAACTAACCAAGAAAACTCTAGGGAAATCTTAGTATTGTTTTTCAGAAATGTTTATTTTCAGATTTACTGTAACATATATATATTTAGCATGTTGGTTTTACAAATATTTTGTTGATTTTTCTATTTGTGTTGTTTTTGTTCTTGTCCTTAACTAAACAATGAATTTAATGAGGCTCTAAATATGTCAAAAGTACACATTTCTGGATATTTCCATAAATGGAGGGGAGCAGCATCTTGTGATATTTTCTTACATTTCTGGGAACATCCTAAAAACTTTACATGTGCCTCTTTTATAACATTTACCAACTACCCCTATGTGTTAAAAAATATATATATAAATATATATATATATGTATTTGTATATATATGTATATGTATGTATATATTATCCCAGGTTTTTCTCCTAACAACAGTAAGCAACTAGAGGACAAAATTTATGTTGACTTCATATTTTATTCCTCATAGTACAATAATTTGCGTATAATCAGTGCTCAATAAATAGTTCTTAAATATTTTAAATTATTGTATTATTACATATAAAAGGCATGAGATTAAAAATACACATTTTCTGAATAGACTACATGTAAGAGTATTATAACCATTTGCATCATCTAACAATCTGATTTTTTACTTACAAATATATGCATAAGCCTTCATCTCAGGAAATAGTTGTTTCATTTATAATTGTCTCAAAACACTTTTTCTCCTACATAAATTCCATAAACCAGACTCATAAGCACAAAATAAGAATTGTTTTCCTTACATATAATTATGAGAACTCAAGGAAAATAATTTAGAGCACAAAAAAAAAATAACTCATTGTTGTTATTTTTTCTTCTTTACTTTTTGCATTTTTTTTTTCAGACTTGGGATGTAGCTTTGTCACGGACTGCTAGAGCATGGGGGAAAAAATGTGTGTTTGAACGTAATATTCATTTAGAAAAACGAAAAATGGCCCATCCTAGATTTAATGGTATTGGTGAAAATATGTGGGTCGGCCCTGAAAATGAATTTACTGCAAGTATTGCTATCAGAAGTTGGTTCGCACAGAGGAAAAAGTACAATTTTGAAAAGAACAGTTGCTCTGATAACTGTTCTAATTATCTACAGGTATCTAATTTTATATTATTAATTCAATAGACTCCTTAATTGCTTTACTACTACGTTGTTATTGTGTTTCAATTTTATAAATAAACTCAAATGGTAAAATTATTACCTCTAATAGAATCAAAGTTCTAATCAGTCCTAGATCTTCTGAATGTTCATAATTTCTTCTATTATTTGAACCATGCAATTAAAACATTCCTTTAAATATAGTAAGTCTAATCTCCATGGCCAAAGATGAAAAGTACCTTTCTAAAATAATGTACACTGGAAAAGAAAGAAACTAGCAAATAAAAATTAGTTTTAGTTTATTGACTATAAACATAAGTAAAAGATGATTTTTTTGCACAGATCAGCACACATACTACTATATAACTGATTAAAATATTTTAAATGCAAATACATATAATTATTTCCCTACCTCATGTCTAACAATTCACTCTTACACTTTGTACTCCAAGAACACTGAACCACTTTTTATTTCCTGTACAAACATTTATTTTTTCACATATTACATTGTTTTATAATCATCTGTTTATATATCTAATACTACACTAAGGGCAGGGACCTTGTCTTCTTATCCATGTATTCTCAGCACAGCAACATGACATTATTTAGGTCTTCAATAAATATTTGTATCAGGTATCAAGAAACTATTGAATTAACTGCCAAGCTCATTTAAAAGATTATTTTTCAGTCAATAGACTCTAATGTAGAACTTAAAATCTTGGAATTTTTTCATGTTGAACTCATGTCTTCCTGTTCCATCAAATAATTTATGTTTCAAAATTTTTTTAATCAATTTTTTTCTCCTAGAAAGTTAGAGTGGTTCTCTACTGTCTTAACTCATGTCAAAGCTAGACTCCTTAATATGACTTCAGTACTCTGAGTAAAAGTCTACTCCCTGACCTACTCCTCTGTATTTTTTCCTCCTTAAGTCTAGTTTCCTAGACATTTTCATTTCCTGCATTTGACCTGCTTAACTTCAACTGTTACAGACATTCTATTCTCTATTCTTTTAAAGAAACTCTATTTCTTTTGGAATCACTAAGACTTCAGCTATAGAGAAAAGGAAAACAAATTGTTTCTCCCTCTCCCACAGAGGTTAACAAAACAATTTTTTGTTGTCATTCACTTGTAAGTATTAGGAATATTAAAGCCATTCAGGAATTTCTGGAATATCTTTAATTATTCTCATATTTTCACTCCAAGACCTATTTTGCAAGAAGTTATTTTATAGGAACCAGCTCTTTTACTCATTTTTTTAATGAAAGGCCCAGACTTCATTTTATTTTGTAATGGAATTTCCTCAATAAAAGAAAAGAAAAATGCTGATAACATTCAATTACTTTCTACTCTTGTATTTCTTTTCCTTCCCTTCTATAATCTTACTGTCCCCTCTTTTTTTCCTTTTTATTCACAACTTCCATTCTTCCAAAACTTTGTGTCTTCTCATTTCCCTCTTCCTCTTTGCCAATAACCTAGAACTCTCAGAGTCAACAAGAGGTCGAAAATTGATTCAGCAGGTGTCTTCCTTTGGCTCTAAAACATTATTCTGGATCAGTTTTTCTCAGACTCTTTATCCTAAGAATACAGTATTGGTAGAACCTATTAAAGTGTTTCTCTAAATACAGTTTTGGAAATGCTTCCCTAAATCCATGATAATTCTCTACCTGCATCCAAATGAAGAATTGTTCATATTCCTTGAATTGCTTTGTTAAAGGTCCTATGTGTATTGAATATACTATTGTTTATATTATGGCAGAGTAAATGTTTAGAATTAAATCTTATGTTTTCTTTGAAAATTTTATTTTAGCTTGTTTGGGACAAGTCTTACAAAGTTGGTTGTGCTGTTACTCCATGTTCAAGAATTGGACATATTAAACATGCAGCACTTTTCATATGCAACTATGCACCAGGGTAAGTTCCTTTAAATTTTTTAAATAATATAAAAATAAATTGGGGATTTTTCAAGGTTAAGTTTTCCTAACTTTCAACATATTCTTCGAAATGTCTTTGCAAGCTATAAAAGAATTAAGTATGAGATAGCAATTAAAGACTTTATATTGAAATTTTTTTAATTTAATAATAAAATAAGTCATATTTAGGCATACTGATTTTATGTATAGACTAGCCAAATATTACTTCCTGAGAGAATTTTAACTTTAGTATTATTTCACAGTACCTAGCCTAATTAACATAGGATTTAAATTATTTTCCAAAATTGTTTATCTCCATATTTATTTTTAAAAAGCCAAAAGAAAATAAGGTTAAGTGTGTTGAAATGTATGTTGTAAGAATTGTTTCAAGAGTACATCAGTTTTATAACATGAAGGACACTTTTAGTTGACTATCCTCTGGAGAGTGTATTATTAATTGGGGCTACTCTCATACATATAAGGAATTGTAATAACTCAGAGGTGCAAAAGTACTTCACAAGTCTTCTAGTTAAGCTATGCATATGAAACTTGAATTCTTAACACTTACTTACCATGTGGTTACTTACCTGTACCTAAAAACTTTCCAATGATGGGAAAAAACTACCTTCCAAAATAGCCTCCCTCTCTGGAGAGCTTTGTTGGAAAGTCTCGAGTTTTCTTACAGGTCGATATGATACTATAAGTAATACTGTTAAAACGTCTAACTGAAGTGAGAAAATATCCTAATCAACATGCCAAGAAAAATTGACTACATGCTAGGATCGAGAAGGAATTTCTCAAAAATAAAATGCTTCTGGGGCTAAACCAAAAAGAGAAAGAAAAAAAAACATTGATTACTAATTAATGATTGTATTCCCCTAGATAGAGGAAACAACAGAACTATGATGTAAGTTGAATTAGATTCAGAAACCCCTTCTTAAATGGAAGCTTTGCTGACTTTGAACATAAGCATGCAAAACAAGTTTGGAATGTAGAGTAACTGCAAAAGTTTTTTGGCCTCTTTCAGTCCTACAGACTGGAAGTACTGGGGTGATATCTATTACATGGAGAAACTTTTGAAAGTTAATTACTGATTGGTATTGAAAATTCAAACAGACCACTGGGCATGGGTGGTGGGGAAGGAAGAGGTTCCTCTGGGGTACTAGTCTTCATTTTACATGCTCAGCAATTACATACAAGGCTCTGATCTGTCTACTGACAAACCAATAAAGACTGACCATACTTAGTTTGTAGTCTTGGAAGAGAGACAAACAATAAATAAGTGAACATAGAAATAAATGATATTTAATTAAATAATAAAATATGCCATAGAAACAAAGCACAGTAAGCAAATAGGGAATAACTAGTATAGAATATGAATAAGATAGCTGCAAAAGGAGGTGGCATTTAAACTGAAAGCCAAAAGATGAGGAGACGGCTAAAGAATATTTCAGGTAGAAGTGAGAGCACATGTAAAATCTCTGAGCTTGGAATAAGTTTAGCGTGTTTGAAAAATGAATAACTGTGGTTAGAGGTAGGAGACGAGGTAGAGAGTTAGGTGACAACTAAATCAAATAGAATACCATAGGCCAGGTTAAGGATTTGGGGGTTTATTCTACATAATGGCAAAGTCATTTGAAAGTTTTAAGCAAGTAAGTGGCATGATCTCATCTATGTTTTTTTTTCTCCCTGTTCTTTTTTTTAAAAGTTTTTTGTTTTTTTTTTAATTTATCTTTGGCTGCATTGAGTCTTCATTGCTGCACACGGGCTTTCTCTAGTTGCGGCGAGCAGTGGCTACTCTTCGTTGTGGTGCACAAGCTTCTCATTGCAGTGGCTTCTCTTGTTGTGGAGCATGAGCTCTAGGCACGTGGGCTTCAGTAGTTGTGGCACTCGGGCTCAGTAGTTGTGGCTCACGGGTTCCAGAGCGCAGGCTCAGTAGTTGTGGCGCACGGGCTTAGTTGCTCCACGGCATGTGGGATCTTCCCGGACAAGGGATCGAACCCACGTCCCCTGCACTGGCAGGAGGATTATTAACCACTGCGCCACCAGGGAAGTCCCTCATCTATGTTTTGAAAAGAAAACTTAGCAATAAAAGATTGCTCTTGCTGTTGTGTCGATAATGGAGTATAGGAAAACAACGGTACAAAGAGAAACAAGCACAATTAGGAGATTGTTTCTGTAGTGCAGGCTATAGACTGGTATCTTGGATTAGGATTTTAGCATGTGAATTGGTTTTCTATTGCTGCATAATAAACCACAAACTTAGTGACTTAAAACAGCAGCCATTTATTATTAAACAGTTCTGTAAGTTATAAGTCCAGGCACAGTATAGCTGGATTCTCTGCTCAGGGTCTCAAAGGCCAAAGTCAAGGTGTTGACTGAGTTCTTATCTGGAGGCTCTGGGGAAGAATCTGCTTTTAAGCTCCTTCAGGTTGTTAGCAGAATTCAGTGCCTTGTGGTTATAGGACTTAGGTCCCCATTTTCTTGCTGGTTCTAAGCCAGTGGTTGCTCTCATCTTCTAGAGGCTGCCCACATTCCTTGATGCGTGGCTCCCACCATATTTACGTCCACAAAGGCGCATCAGGTCCTTCCCACGATCCAAATCTCTGACTTCTTTTCTGTGACCAGCCAGACAAAACTCTCTGCTTTTAGGGTGCCCAAGTGATTGGGTCAGGATATTTTCCTGGATAATTTCCCTATTTGAAGGTCAGCTGTGCCAAATGACATAATTTAATCATGGAAGTAAAGTCCATTACATTCACTTTCCTCAGAATTATGCAAGGCATGTATAGCAGGGGTAGGGGAGCTTGTGCTCCATTTTAGAATTCTGTTTGCTATACCATGGAAATTGTGAAAAAAGGTCAGTTTCTGGATATATTATGAAGGTAGAGCTAAAAATACCAGTTGATGGATTTGACTTTAGGGAGAAGAGGTATAGAATAAACTATGGTGATACCCATGCTTTTACTCTGAACAACTGGATAAATGATGATACCATTAACTAAGATAAGGAAGAACATCAGAAGATGTGTTTTATGTTTGGACACATTAGGTAGAAATATAAATGTGGAAAATGTAAATGAATCATGAGAAGGAACTAGCTGTATGAGGGTCTGGGATAGGTTTTGAAGTAGAGGAAACTGCTACTATAAAGGCCCTGACGTAGAAATGAGTCACAGTCCTGAACAAGACCCCCTTATGAAAGAGTGAGTATGGAGACTTAATTTAAGGATTAAGTCCTAGAGCAGTGTACAGTATTTCAACTTCAGGCAAAAGAGATAACAAAGGAGAGTGAAGAGGCTAACAAGATAAGAAGGAAACCCAAACAGTGCTGGTAAGGGTACTTGGAAATCAAGTGAAGAACGTGAGTCATGATGCCCAAAGTGGTTAACTGTATGAGATGCTCCTGAAAGAATGAAAAAAAAAAAATGAGGAAGGAAAGATGACATTTCCATTTGAAAAGATGAAGGTATTTGGTGACCTTAATAGCAGTAGTGACTGCAGGGATATCCCATGACTATAGTGATAAGATGAACCTACTAGTCATTAGGATTACTCTTCTTTCCACTCACCTGTCCCATAGGCTTCTTTGTCTTGAAATTTCTATCAACCATTTTTTCCTTGATACAAACTTTGAAAAGTCCACTTGTGAAGGATCTAGGTTGGCACATATATCATGTGAGTCAACTCAATTATGAGTTGACTGAGTCAACTCAGTCCAAGTTTTATTTGATATGTACTCAAAATAGGCAGTCATAGGTATCTTTCTTAAGAATCATTGATAGAAAAATCAATTCATCACAGTCTTATAAAATACTTCATAGAAATGAAAGTAAGAAAGCCAGATTGGGGACTTCCCTGGTGGTGCAGTGATTAAGAATCCACCTGCCAATGCAGGGGACATGGGTTGGAGCCCTGGTTTGGGTAGATCCCACACGCCACAGAGCAACTAAGCCCATGCGCCACAACTACTGAAGCCTGCGTGCTCCAGGGCCCACAGGCTGCAACTACTGAAGCCTGCGTGCCTAGAGCCCATGCTCTGTAACGAGAAGCCACTGCAATGAGAAGCTCACGCACCACAACAAAGAGTAGCCCCCGCTCGCCACAGCAACTAGAGAAAGCCCGCGCGCAGCAACAAAGACCCAACACAGCAAAAAAAAAAAAAGAAAACCAAATTGAAAATTAGAATGTGTAATGGACTGAATGGTGGCCCCCACCAAAGGATGTATCTAGTTCCTAATTCACAGAACCTGTGAATATTAAGTTACATGTCAAGAGTAAATATTGCCTTATATGGCAAAACACATGTTTAAGATAAGGATCTTCAGAGGAAGCGCTTATCTTAGATTATTCAGGTGGGACCTAAATGTAATTACTTGTGTCCTCATAAGAGAGAGGGAGGAGATTTCAGCACTAGACACACAGAAGAGAAGGAGGCAATGTGACTGTGGAGGGAGAGTTTGGAGTGATATATTCACAAACCAAGGAACTTCTGGAGCCACCAGAAGCTGGAAGAGTCAAGGAATTCCCTCTCTGAGCCTTTGGAGGGAGCATAGCCCTGCCAACACCTTGATTTTGGACTTCAGGCCTCCAGAACTGAGAAAATAAATTTCTATTTTTTTAAACCACCAAGTTTGTGGCATTGTTAAAGTAGCCACAGCAAGCTAGTACAGAATGGAAGAATAAAACAGATTTGGCAATAGGGAAAATATGAGTCAACCACAATCTTGAAAAATTTCAGAACACGAAGATGTAGAACAGAAGTAAAAATATATATGGAAAAAGAAAGGAACCCTGTAGGGTGATAAATCTATAAATTATTGCTCCTAAAGAACAGAATAAACGGAACAGAAATAGTAATCAAAGAAAAGAAAATAATAAGCAAAAGAAAAGAATCTGTATAGATACCTATATAAAGATTAAGATAGCTTATAATGTATCAGAAAAAGCGAACTGCAACAATATTTACGTATGTCATTTTCTAGTGGTTATTTTTCAATTTCAAAGATAAAAACTTTTACATTTCTGGGAATTCCCTTGCAGTCTAGTGGTTGGACTCCGTGCCTTCACTGCCGAGGGCATGGGTTCAATCTGGTCGAGGAACTAAGATCCCACAAGCTACGTGGTACAGTCAAAAAAATAATAATAAAATAAAATAAAAAACATACATTTCTAAGAAAAATAAAACAAAATAAAACAGTATTTATTAGATTAGCCTTGAATTTCAGTATTGAAGGGGGTACAATCAAAGATGAGCATTAGAATTTAAGCTTAAGTGATCAGTAATTTTATTAACTGAGTTAGGAAAAGATGTAGGGTGGAAGAAAAAAGGATTTGTTTATTTTTAGACATGTTGCATCTGCAGGTTCCTGCAGGATCTTTTACTTATTTAAATATGTTTATAGTAGGTACATTTAAACAATAACTAAGCAATAGAATTCCACATTTTTTACATGGTATTCATCCTGAAAACACTTATAGACTGTTGGGAAAGAAATTAAAAAAAAACACAACGTTAACCAAATACATACAACATCTGTATTTTAAATAGAAAAGATCTGTTGTAAAAGCAGGTATGAAATCATAGAAGCAGTTAGCCAGGATACAGATTCAGAAGTAGTTAAGTTTGATGCATAAAGGTGTATTAGAAGGGAAATGAGGCCAGTGGGGGAGGTAAGAGTTCTGAGATTGAAGAAAATGACTTGAATCTAAAGCTGGACCTTTAAAAGAAGTAAATTATAGTGTCCAAAGGTATTTAGTAAAGAAAATTTTCTTTATTTAAAAATTAAGGAAATGCAATCTGGCAGGTGGTGCCATTTTCTTTACGTTATGAACAGACAGCTAGAATATGTTTCCCAGCCTCCCTAGAAGTTTGGTTGGGCCATGTGACTAAGCTTTGGCCAGTAGAATTTAGGCCACTTCCAGGCCTGGCCTTTGAAAACTTCCTACATGATCCTTCACACTCTTGGTCTTCCCTCATCTACTGGTTGGATACAGAGGATCTGGTGGAGGATTAAGATGTCCTAGAGAGTGGCAGAGCCACAAGATGAAATGAGCCAGTGCCCCAGAATCACTGCATGGAGGAAAGCTCCTCTACACTACCAAAACCCATACTGTACCATGACATGGATTCTGCCTACAGAACATGGAAATAGTGAGGAAAGGTCAGATTCGGGATATAATTTGAAGATGGAGCTAACGACACCTGCTGACAGATTTAACTTTAGGGGTGACTGGAATAGAATAATCAAGGATGACACCTATGCCTTTAGTCTCAGCAACTGGATGAACGTTGGTGCCATTAGACAGATAGGGAAGACTTGTGGAGGAGCAGAGCTTGAGAGAAGATCAAGTGTTTTGGTTCACATACATTTGGTGGAGTAATAAATGTGAGAAATGTGAATGAATCAAATGAGGGAGCTAGTCAGATGAAGGTCTAGGATGGGTTTTTAAGTAGTGGGAACTGCAGATATAAAGGCCCTGAGGCAGAAATGAGTCACAGTCCTGAAAGAAATCACCTTGTGAGAAAATAGGTATGGAAAATGGGACAGAAGAGGCCAAGGACTAAACCCTACATCACTACAATATTTCAACTTCAGGCAAAGGAGCTAGCAAAGGAGTATAGAAAGAGGCTAGTAAGGTAAGAGGGAAACTAGAACTGTGCTGGTAGATGTTTAAAATAACATTTAGACTTATTTTCTCATCAGTCTGTGTTATATATGAGGTGGCTCTCTTTCCATGCTTTTCTGCATGCATAATAATTTATGATTCAATGATATATTATTGTGATCATTTTAGACATTTTGAATAGCAATTTAAATACGTAAAATGCAAAGAATGCATATAACCCATTTCAAGTATGACAGTATGAAAAGCTATGACAAGTTCACAATGTGCAGTGACAACCATATCATGTTCACTGCCTGGTCAACTGTGATTTTAAGATGCCATCAATGTTAAGATGCATCTCAATTTCAGAGGTGCTAAAATAAGAAAAGATGTACATCTTAGAATTATGAGGCACAGTACATAACTGAAAGAAAAGATTTACAGAACAATGTGTATCCTTACTCTGAATGATAACATAAGAACATGTTATCAATATATGAAATAGTATATTATTCACAGTTAAGTACAGCTTTCTAGTCTGTCTCATATTTTAAAATATTGGTTGTGAACTGTGAAGAAGCACTAAATTTGATTTCATGACCTATTAATAGCTCATAACTTGCAGTTTGAAAAATAGTAATGCCAATTTAGAATATTCTATATAGATATTTGGCAACGAAGAAAAGGAAGGTGTGTAGGTGTGTAGAGTTGAGTGAAAGTTTCTGTTTTATGGCTTTGGTTTCGAATGTATTTTTATAAGCTAAAGAAAGCCATCATAAATAGAGAGTGATAGAATATATTAGAACATATAAGAGATGGGGGAAGAATTGAAAAAGAAAGTTCTATCTGGAAAAAAAACAGGAGGAGAGAAGTATAAGAAGAGAAAATTAGAGAAATTCTTAATAGTAAATATTTTTCTTTCTTGCTCATGAGGGTTTAATCTATTTTATTGATCTTTCGAAAGAAAAGATTTAAGGGGTTATTTATCCTTTCTCATTCCTTTGTTTTGAGATATTTAATCTTCCAAGTACTTTTTAGGGAGAGGGGCTGTTATATGTTGCTGTTTTTATCAAAATATACTACATTCGTTTATCTTTAATCCTACTTAATAGTGAAGATATTTACAGTTATATATTTTCCTTTGATTACAATTTTTACTAGACCTTAGGATCTCGTATGACATAGTCTCTTTCTCATTGCTTTCTATGTATTGTAATTTTAGGTCATTTAATAAATCATGTTTAGTACTTGATACATATTCATGATGGAAAAATCTATCCAAGGAGAAAATAATGTTCCCATCCTTGTCTTTCAGTTACTCTCTCCAAAATTTTATCCTAAAAGATATATTCTGTGCATACAGAAAAATATGTCTATCTTTGTGTATGTGTGTCTGGGTGCACAAATGTGTGCATTTCCATAATTCAAACAGGAGCGCACTACATTTCTTGTGATGTTCTTTAATTTTTTTACTTGATATGAACTGGAAGTCTTTCCATTTGAGTACATGAAGAGTTTCCAGATTCTTTTTAAGAATTTCACAGTTTGGTTTTTTTTTTTAGTGGATGTACAAAAATTAATTTGAATAATCCTCTCCTTCTGATGGACGTTTAGACTATTTTATTAATTTTATTTCAAGCAGTAATTATCCAGTTAGACATGTAATTCTGACATGAGTTAGTAGCTATAATATAAACGTATAGTCATGGAAACCCTAGGCCAAAGAGAATGTGTACTTTTAATTTGCATAGATATTACTAAATATCTATTCATCATAGTCACGCCATTTTTTCTATTACAACTTTTTTTTACATCAGCATATAAAACGGTGTATATTTAAACTTCCTTGCTAAGATAATATATTTTCAAATATTTTTCTATTTACTACTATGAGTTATGTATATATTTAATTTTCATCTTCTATTTTTCATGAGTTTAAGTATATTTTTTTATATTTTAGAATATGTGGATTTCATTTACTGGGACCTGAGGGCTCCTATACATTTACTGTTTTTCTCTTAAGTTGTTGGACTTTTTTTGTTTTTTAACTTGTAGGAGTGTCTTATGTACAAGAAAATTAGCTCTTTTATGTAATATAATTTACAAATTTTTCTAGTTTTATGTTTAACTTTTGACTTTATTTATAATGCAATTTATTTTTGCCAATAGAATGATTTTGTTTCATTGTAGAAAAAAATGTATCAATACTTTTTTCATGGGTTTTGAGGTTTGTATCATACTTAGACAAGCCTTCCCCAAATATTATTATCTCACATTTTCTTCTAACGATTCTTTTTTTTTTTTTAACTTCTAAATTAATTTGATCCACTTTGATTCTGGACATTATGTAAGCTGGTATAAGAATTAGCCTCCTGCTTAAAGTAACTATAAAGACTGGATAAAACATATAAAATAACTGTTTTTAGGCATTAGAAAACAACCAGTACAGTGCTATGATGCTTGCAAATAGAAAAGAACACAGTGGGAACCCTATATGTGCCTTGGTTTTCTCTCTGTGAGCATCCTATTGTACAAACCATAGCCAAAGCAAGCAAAGATTGTGTATTTTCTGGGCAAAGGAGATATCAGTGTTGATTGATGTTAAGTAGTCTAGGATTTAGGACAGGATCCCAAAGAGGAGGGGGCTGCAGAGAAGGACCCCCAAAAGTCTGTGTACAAGTTCTCTGCAAGTCCTTGGGCAGCTCCTAAGCTGTACTCCTCAAAGAGATTCTGGAAGGATTAGATAGGAACAGTTACTTGCAGGCTGAAGACCTGCACAGAGATTTCAGAAGCTGCACAGTGCTGAGAAGACAAAGCTGCAGTTTGGGCCTAGCCAAAATGGAGAGGTATTGACGAAAAGCCTGACCAAGCAGAACATTAAAATCCGAAAAATATGTATCTGATTTTATAAAAATTTCAAACTAATTAATGACTAAAGAAATACTATAGATCATAGCCAAAGAAAAATTGATATACTGGAAAATGTATGTGTGGAATATATGGCAGAGACAGTCCCCTTAATTTACAAAGAATTCATACAAATCAAAAAGAAAAAGAGAAACAACCCAAGAGAATAATGTGCAGAAGATATGAAGAGGTCATTTATTAAAAAGAAAAGAAAATGGCCATGAATCATATCAAAATGTATTCAGTCTCACTCATAATTGAAGTAATTCAGGTGAAAACAAAAATAAATGTTCACTTTCCACTCATCCCTTTGAGAATATAGAAAAGCTTAATTGATACTCTGCGTTTGCAATAGGGCAATAAATTGATACAGTCTTTCTGGGTGTGGCAGTGTAACAAAATTTAAAATTATACTTACCATTTGATCTTGTAATCTCCTTATCAGGATTTTATCTTAGTAATATCTTCATGAAAGATGGCCAAGATATACATACAAGGATGCACATTGGAGCATGTTTTAATAGCATGAAACTGAAATTTAAAAAACCAACGACTCCAGTAATAGGGGACTAAGCAATTAATTTACTGCACGCTATTGTGTAACCATTGAAAAAACTGGTGTACTTTTCTGTGTACCAGTTTGGAAAGGTCTCACTCGTCAGGTGAAAAAGTAAGATAAAAAACAATAAGTAAGAACAGGTCTTTTTGTTATAACAGTTACTATTACCAAAAAATGTAGTGATTCAAGATAAAAGTGGGAAATTTCAGTTTGGTGGGTACTGTGCTCCATTAGTCATTCAAAGACCCAGGTTGCTCCTATTTTGTTTCTTCACCATCCCCTGGGGGCAGTGTCTTTGTCCACATGATCAAATCCAGGCCACAGACATAAGCTAGCTCAAGCTCATAGTAAGGGAAAAGAAACATGTTGGCAGCATGAGTACCAGGTGGGGAGTGGTGCACATCACTGCTACTGCCATTCCGTTGGATATAAAATTAATCTCATGGCCACATCTAAGTTGCAGGAGAGGTTGGGAAATGTACTAAGACTAGCCATTAATGTGCCACGCTAAAATACTGTTATTTCAGTATTTCAAGAGATATTTAGATTGACAGCTAGCAGTCTCTATCACAAGCATGTAAGTACTGAGAATCTTTATGAAAAACTTTCTTCTGGAAGGAATCATAAGAAGTTGTTAACAGATGTTATCTCTGGAGAGACAGATGGAAAGTGGAGGATGGAGACATTTTTTCCCCTTTAAAGGTGCCCTTTTCTGCTTCCTCCTTTCTATCATATACTTATAAATAATATATATGTATTACTTTTGTTTATCTTTTACATCAACAAGGGATGTCTGGATTGAGATTGGAGACATATTTAAGACATTTCCAGAAGGTATAAATAACAAGATTTGCAGGTCATTGTATTAAGTAATCAGAGAGAGGAAGTAGTCAAGAAAGATTTTCAAATTTATGATCAGGCATGAATGGTATTTGCATTAACTGCAAAGGGGAACACTGAACATTTTGGGAGGGAAGATAATGAGTTCCACTTTGTACATAATGAATTTGAGTTGTCTGTGAAATACTCACTTTGAGATGTTTAGTAAGCAGGTGGTTATTTAGGTCAGAAGCTCATGAGTGAGGAATGGCATAGAGGAAATATTTGGAGTGCCAGGAAACATAGGGTAATTTAAATCATGGGAATAGATGAGCTTGCTTAGCAAGAGAGTATGGAATGAGAAGAGACTAGGACCTGTGGAATGTCATGCTAACATTTAAGGGCAGTTAGTGGAAGATAAGTGGGAGACCTAAGAAGAGTGGCCAGACAGGTAGAAGAAAAAGTGGAAGAGTATGGTATCAGGGAAGGTGTGGGAAAAGAATATTTTTAAAAGGAAAAACTCGTCCAAACTTTCAAATTCCAAGGTGTCAAGCAAAGTCAGGACTTAAAAACATCAGATCTAAAGAGAAGTTCATTAATAAACATAGGAAAACTGCTTCTATGGAGTAGAGGAAACTGATGCCAGGTTGGAATGAATTGAGAACTGTTTTGTTGTTGTTTTTATTTTGTTTTGTTTTTAAAATGGGGAAGATGTGAGCATATTTAAATATTGACATGAAGAATCTAATACAAAATAAAAGTAATTCTTTATTAGAGTATAAAGGCAGGGTATATGTAAAGATACAAGTCCCTGAGAAAACAGAAGGCTTTAAAAGAGAAAAAGGAAGGGTTTAAAAGAGATTAGGGCTAAAAAAAACTATACTTAAAAAAAAAAAGCAGACAGAACCATAGGACAAATGGTAAAAGCAAAGCTATACAGACAAAATCACACAAAGAAGCATACACATACACACTCACAAAAAGAGAAAAAGGAAAAAAATATATATATATCATTGCTCCCAAAGTCCACCTCCTTAATTTGGGATAATTCGTTTTCTATTCATGTATTCCACAGATGCAGGGTACATCAAGTTGATTGTGGAGATTTAATCCGCTGCTCCTGAGGCTACTGGGAGAGATTTCCCTTTGTCTTTGTTCGCACAGCTCCTGGGGCTCAGCTTTGGATTTGGCCCCGCCTCTGCGTGTAGGTCGCCTGAGGGCGCCTGTTCTTCGCTCAGACAGGACGGGGTTAAAGGAGCAGCTAATTCGGGGGCTCTGGCTCACTCAGGCCCGGGGGAGGGAGGGGCACGGAGTGCGGGGCGGGCCTGCGGCGGCAGAGGCCGGCATGACTTTGCACCAGCCTGAGGCGCGCCGTGCGTTCTTCTGGGGAAGTGGTCCCTGAATCACGGGGACCTGGCAGTGGCGGGCTGCACAGGCTCCCAGGAGGGGAGGTGTGGAGAGTGAGCTGTGCTTGCACACAGGCTTCTTGGTGGCGGCAGCAGCAGCCTTAGCGTCTCATGCCCGTCTCTGGGGTCCGCGCTGATAACCGCGCCTCGCGCCCGTCTCTGAAGCTCGTTTAGGCGGTGCTCTTAATCCCCTCTCCTCGCGCACCAGGAAACAATGGTCTCTTGCCTCTTAGGCAGGTGCAGACTTTTTCCCGGACTCCCTCCCGGCTAGCTGTGGCGCACTAGCCCCCCTCAGGCTGTGTTCACAAAGCCAACCCCAGTCCTCTCCCTGGGATCCGACCTCCGAAGTCCGAGCCTCAGCTCCCAGCCCGCCCGCCCCGGCGGGTGAACAGACAAGCCGCTCAGGCTGGTGAGTGCTGGTCGGCACCGATCCTCTGTGCGGGAATCTCACCGCTTTGCCCTCTGCACCTCTGTTGCTGCGCTCTTCTCCGTGGCTCCGAAGCTCCCCCACTGCCTACCCCCCCCCCCCACCCCGTCTCCTCCAGTGAAGGGTCTTCCTAGTGTGTGGAAACCTTTCCTCCTTCTCAGCTCCCTCCCAGTGGTGCAGGGCCCATCCCTATTTTGTCTGTTTTTTCTTTTTTTCTTTTGCCCTACCTAGGTACGTGGGGAGTTTCTTGCCTTTTGGGAGGTATGAGGTCTTCTTCCAGCATTCAGCAGGTGTTCTGTAGGAGTTGTTCCGCGTGTAGATGTATTTCTGATGTATTTGTGGGGAGGAAGGGGAGCTCTATGGCTTACTCCTCCGCCATCTTGAAGGTCCCCCCAGTGGAACAGGATAGAGAGCCCAGAGATAAACCCATGCACATATGGTCACCTTTCTTTGATAAAGGAGGCAAAAATATACAATGGAGAAAAGACAGCCTCTTCTGTAAGTGGTGCTGGGAAAACTGGACAGCTGCATGTAAATGAATGAAACTAGAACATTCCCTAACACCATACACAAAAATAAACTCAAAATGGATTAAAGACCTAAAGGCCAGACACTATAAAACTCTTGGAGGAAAACATAGGCAGAACACTCTATGACATAAATCACAGCAAGATCCTTTTTGACCCACCTCCTAGAGAAATGGAAACAAAAGCAAAAATAAACAAATGGAACCTAATCAAATTTAAAATCTTTTGAACAGAAAAGGAAACCATAAACAAGATGAAAAGACAACCCTCAGAATGGGAGAAAATATTTGCAAGCGAAGCAACTGACAAAGGATTAATCTCCAAAATATACAAGCAGCTCATGCAGCTCAATATCAAAAAAACAACCCAATCCAAAAATGGGCAGAAGACCTAAATAGACATTTCTCCAAAGAAGATATACAGATTGCCAACAAATACATGAAAGAATGCTCAACATCACTAATCATTAGAGAAATGCAAATCCAAACTACAACGAGGTTATCACCTCACACCAGTCAGAATGGCCATCATCAAAAAATCTACAAACAATAAATGCTGGAGAGGGTGTGGAGAAAAGGGAACCCTCTTGCACTGTTGGTGGGAATGTAAATTGATACAGCCACTATGGAGACCAGTATGGAGGTTCCTTAAAAAACTAAAAATAGAACTACCATACGACCCAGCAATCCCACTACTGGGCATATACCATGAGAAAACCATAACTCAAAAAGACTCCTGTACCACAATATTCGTTGCAGCTCTATTTACAATAGCCAGGACATGGAAGCAACCTAAGTGCCCATTGACATATGAATAGATAAAGAAGATGTGGCACATATATACAATAGAATATTACTCAGCCATAAAAAGAAATGAAATTGAGTTATTTGTAGTGAGGTGGATGGACCTAGAGTCTGTCATACAGAGTGGAGTAAGTCAGAAAGGGAAAAAAAATACCATATGCTAACACATATATATGGAATCCAAAAAAAAAGAAAAAATGGTTCTCAAGAACCTAGGAGCAGGACAGGAATAAAGACTCAGATGGAGAGAATGGACTTGAGGACGCGGGGAGTAGGAAGGGTAAGCTGGGACGAAGTGAGGGTGGCATGGACATATATACACTACCAAATGTAAAATAGATAGCTAGTGGGAAGCAGCCGCATAGCACAGGGAGATCAGCTCAGTGCTTTGTGACCACCTAGAGTGGTGGGATAGGGAGGGTGGGAGGGAGACATAAGAGGGAGGAGATATGGGGATATATGTATACGTAGAGCTGATTCACTTTGTTATACGGCAGAAACTAATACAACATTGTAAAGCCATTATACTCCAATAAAGATGCTAAAAGAAAATGTAGGACCAACAACAACAAAAAAAAGTGCAAACAATTAATTATATGACTTTTGAACTTAAAAAAAAAAAGAGAGATTAGCCTTAGAAAGAATGAGGAGCAGTTCTTCAGTTGTATTAGAAAGGAAAGGGTAGGTATATTTGTCATATTTAGTGACAGAAAATTTCTCGAGTTCCAGTCTAATAGCTGTTATGATTCTCTGTGAAGTAGAATAGATCATGTCCTGAGAATAAAGGGAGAGACAGTGAAGCTGGAAGTTTGAGGACTGGGAAGATATGAAATAGTTATTATGGAACATGAGAGTGGAAGCTGAATAGAGAGAATGATACAGCTATTCTCTACCTAGTTTAATGATTTTCCTCCAGCAGCACCCAGCAGCCCTGAAGCAGGCATGGGACATACAGACAGTAAGATTCCTTCACTTTTTCCAACACAGCGGTTTTGTCAGGTGGATGTAAAGGAAAATAGTGCAAGCGAGTTTCAAGGTTTTATGTAGAGAACATGCAAAGTGATGGACCTAAGCTAGATGGAGAAAAGACAACACGATGGATAGGGAGAAAAATAGGAGAGAAAGTACACTGTGGAAACAGTGAAATTAATGGACAAGTGTGATGGGAGTGAATGAGTTAGCAACCTGGAAGGACGGGAGGTTGCAGTCAATGAGTGGAATGTGTGATTTGTGAGTTCAGAAGTAGAGCAGATTTAGGAGATAATAAGATGCAGAATGTGGCTACACAAGTGACAGTTATGTAGCATTAGGAAGTTTTATGATGGTGAAGACATCCAATAACATAGAGACCAAGTTACTGGATGAATTATCCATTAGCATATTGTAATCCTCTAGGTCCCAAATTTGTAGACAATCACACAATTTTGACTAAAAAGCACAATGGTGAGCCAGATACCAAAGTGAATAAGGAGGCATGATCAGAAGGTAGATGGTATCTTGGGGAGGATTAGAGGATGGTACAACTACATAATATCAGCCTCAAGGAGCTTTATAGGTGTTTAACTGTGTTCCCTGGTCCTTTAGGTGCAAGATGTGGAAGTGAAGGGAGGAGATGTGACCAACTGATTTTCACAGAAAGTGATATAAAGTGAGGTAGCTTTGCATATACAGGGATAATTTGAGGCAGAAAACAACAGGATCCATACCTTCCTTGACCTTGAATAGGTCCAAGAAGTAGTCATGGAGTTTTGGGCAAAGACAAATATATTAGATGAATCAGAAGAGCCAGATAGAATCTCTAAAAGATAATCTTTCCTGCTTATTGCATTGTATTTTTCTCTAGCTTATTGGGATAGATTCTTTAAGTCTACTTGGGAAATCTATAGATGTTTGAATATGAACCAGAAGCCAGCACTGTGATATTTCTCAGTGCCATATGGATGTAGTAAAAGTGAAAAGAGTTACTGTAGGTGGCCTAGTTTTTCTGGTTGTATAATATGGAAAAATCAATATCTATTTGATGTACTCTGGCCATTGTTCCATGGACAATATACAGACTATATGAGTCTACACATGGAGAACTTTGAAGAGAAGAATCTATCTACAAATTGTAATTCCTAGATTGTCAATCCATGGAGCTGGATTATCTCCTTCATGAACAAAGTGGCAGGCAATAAAAGTTTCCATCACCACCAGAATTGTGTTCTCATTCTGGAACAATGTAGATCTATTATAAAATTTGAATAATGGTTTTCTAATGGACTTTGGGTTGGGCATGGGAATAGTTTACCCATTGGGCTACCCAGGTGACATGTCCTTATCTAGGGCCTGGACACATATCCTATAGGTGGCAATATAATGAAGATATGGCCAGATGCAAGTCTAAGAAAAGTTCCCGAGGACTATGTTCAGAGTCAGGACTTGGTCTCAGCGAACCCTTGGGCTGCTTCTCGGAAAAGGCAAATGCCTAAAGACAGAGAATATCATCTATTTCTTCAGGCACCACCAGGGCAGCTATGAAATTTCAATGGACTTTGCTAGTTGTAGATACTTATCTGTTGTTTTCTCCTAATCCAGCCCAATAATTTCCAATTGCAGTTGTGGACTTGTACTGTAGATTCAGACTCAAGTTGCTTTAGGTTAAACTTTTTAGAAACTCAGAACAACAGGAAGATTAACATGAGAGAGTATTAGCTTGCCATTTCTGCCTACCTAATATAAACAGTTTTATAATGTTCATATCTTTGAAAAGGAGGGCCCGTTGTATTCTAGCACAATGTGAATTTATTTATTTTGATTAATTCATGTATTTATTTATATATTTATTTGCCTTTCCAGAGTTATTCCAGGCCATGGTTACCAGACATTATGGTCATGGGATGATTGGTCTATGCTCCAGGTTTTTGAGGTTTTTTTTTTTCACATCTTTATTGGAGTATAAATGCTTTACAATGTTGTGTTAGTTTCTGCTGTACAGCAAAGTGAATCAGCTATATGTATACATGTATCTTCATATCCCCTCCCTCTTGAGCCTCGCTCCCACCCTCCCTATCCCATCCCTCTAGGTTGTCACAAAGTACCACGCCGATCTCCCCATGCTATGCAGCAGCTTCCCAGTAGCCATCCATTTTACATTTGGTAGTGTATATACGTCAGTGCTACTCTCTCACTTCATCCCAGCTTCCCCTTCACCCCTGTGCCCTCAGGTCTGTTCTCTACGTCTGCGCCTTTATTCCTGCCCTGCCACTAGGTTCATCAGTACTGCATTTTAAAATTCCATATATATGTGTTAACATATGGTATTTGTTTTTCTCTTTCTGACTTACTTCATTCTGTATGACAGATTCTAGGTCCATCCACCTCACTACAGATAACTCAATTTCGTTCCTTTCTATGGCTGAGTGATATTGTATCACCATTGTATATATGTGCCACATCTTCTTTATACAATCATCTGTTGATGGACATTTAGGTTGCTTGCTCCAGGTTTTAAAGGCAGTCTGTATAGTGAGTAGCTTTCTGCATAGGTACAAGAACAAAGGTCCCCCACCCCAGGGATTTTAGAACAGTATAAGCTCTGCTTTTGAGTTGGAGGCATCTGTTTCAGTGATAAAGAATTAAGGCAGTAAAAGTAGACTATGGTATTAGGTAAAGATGACTGGTTCAATTCTTGGATTTCTTGACAGCTAGTATTCTGGCTGGGATCCAAACAAAATTCATTTCCTTCTTGAAATGGTTTGATTGTGGAACAGTGAAATTAGAGAATGATATATGATCTGCAAATAACAATAGGTATCTGTATATCCTTGATGTACTTGAAAGCTTGACATTTGAGGGTATCAGATACCTTATTGGGTATCATCAAAAACTTCTGTTAAGATACGACTCAGAAATTTGATATTCACATTTTTGAATATGTATTTCTAAGGTTTGGCCATTCTTCTAGATGGCCCAGAGTGGCCTAACCAGGAACCTAAATGCCTAATGTTTGTTTTTATAGCTTGCAACTATACACTGAGTAAATACGCAATCATGTTTAAATAACCACAATTAATGACCCTCTTCTCACTCAAAAATATATTTTCCCTATCTATCTTCTCTATCTTTCTTATTCAGATATTTTAAAATATGCTTCCCAATTCATATCTATTTTTGGGCCTCTTTTCCTAACTTACCTCTGGGAAATTGATGTAATAATTTTTAACTTCTCCCCTGTGCTCTGTACAATAGATTAAAACAACTTTGTAAAATCCCATTTACATTTATTTGCTTGTTTATATACTTATGTGTTTTTCATGTAGACCTCAAAATAATCCATGCAGCTGGGTATTTGTGCCAATAGGCATTTCAGGATTTTGCAAATGTTTCAGAAAACTAATATATCATTTATACATAGCTTTTTATATGTATGTGCCAATCAGGAAGCAATTAGTTATAAAACATTCTATAACATCCATTTTTAAAGGAAATTTTTGATACAAAATAGAATGAAAGAAGCTTTAAAACTCCCTCATATTTAAATTACAATACTTTAAAATTAATGGGAATTAGTTTCAGAAGAGAGTATTTCTGGGGGGAAAAAAGAAGGGGAAGATTACATCTCCAATTTAAGTACTTTTAAGTACTCCCTTAAGTCCATTTTTTAAATTAAATCGCCTTTATAAATTAACTAAAAATTGGTTAACCATATTATTTAAATAACATAAAATTTGAGACTTTTTCTAACAAAATGTTTTCTGCTTTTTTGTAGAGGATCTCTGTCAAGAAGTCCTTATCAACGAGGATTAATGTGTTCTCGATGTAGCAGCTATGACAGATGCACAGATTTTCTATGCAGTAAGATAAAGAAAATAACTGAAACATGAAAAAAAATCCATAATGCATTGGATGACAAGAAAAAGAAGTGGTGAACACTAGTCTTTCATTGTCATGTTAATATTGTTCCTTTGTTCAGAATGGTATTGTTATATTATCAAAGGTGGTATCAAACAGTATCATCTTTAGATTTTTTTAAACTACACAACCTCTTCTGCCCTCTCTTACTATTATTCCTGCCCCTTAGTACATACTAGAATCTGAAAGAAGGAAAGAGAACTAACAGTTATGCCCTGAAAAAGCTTCTCAGTTAATTCCTGAAATAGCGGCCTGTTTGAGAGTGGCTGCTCGAAAGGATAGGATATTCCAAAACATTCAGAAAGAGGAAAGAAGTAAAGTAGCAAATATTTAATATTTTATTTTCATTTTTCCCCTAAACATTAAAAAGATAAAAGTAGAAAATATGTTTTATTAAATTTTTCTTTTAGTTTTTCTAAACATGAGAGCGTATAATCCAAAAGTATAACTATAGCTGGAATATATGATGCTTAGAGGAATGTGGTAGGGGATAAAGTCAGACAGTGAGTAAGGGGCATATTAGGCTTTTATGTTAAAGAAACTAGTGAACAATTTCATTATAATGCCACTGCTGGAGTGACTCCACCGTAACATTTCTTCCCTTGCTTCATTTGAATCAAGATGCAAAACCTTGCTCTTCCTCTTCGCCTTTTCTTTCTCTTCCTGAAAATATCCAGACCTAAAGCCATTGGGTAGGTCAGAAAGAAGTAGGCATCCACACAGAGGGCATCCAGATGTGACATGTTAGAACCTAAGCAAGAAGACGAGGGATTCATACATGATGTGGTAGGCATGGGGAAAGAGCCTAAGTAGGGTGAGAACGGTGGCCACATGGTATGGCCTTGTATGGGAAGTTAGAGCTCTCATGGAATGAGGTGAGTGTACCCGCATGAGGTCAGGCTTGGGGTATAAGATCAGGGTAAAGGGATGTCCATGCAGAAGTGGCTCACTATGTGGTGTCAGAGTCCAAGCAAAGTGAGGATAGAATCCACATGGGGTGGGAAGGAGAAGCCTGACATAGCGTATCATTTAAAATAATGTCAAAGATCCACCAGAAGTTCAGTTCATCTCCACGGTGCCTGAGGAGTGATTTCTAAATTTTCCTCTAAGTGTACCATCATTGCAAGACAAAGCCCTGGTTGACATTGGGCTCTCTATGGGTGAGACTGCATTTATTCTCCCACTCTCCTTTCTAGTGGAATCTGGGAATGATTGTTTGACCTTCTCTGCCCAGGTGAGCAGAGGAAGGGAAATTTATTTCCTGAAAAGTATTATGATAGCATTGGGCTAGATAGCAAAAACAAGGAATACCAGGCTCTGTAGTTAACCTTGCCATCTAGGAAATGAAGAGCAACTGAAAGCTTCTGAAAATAAGAATTAAATGAATAAAGTGAGTAGATTCAGAAAATTAATTTTGAATGATCTTGGGGGGCAGTGGGGAGAAGAGAGATAAAAATAAGAGATGTTCTAACAGGACATTGCAAATTAACTATACTTCAATTTTTTAAAAAGAAAGATGTAGAATTCTAGAATGTCGAAGATGGAACAATCTTTGAAAGGCAGGAGTGGAGTGGCTTATATAAGTTGTCAGGATTTAGAGACAGAATTAGTACTAGAATCCACACCTCTTCCTCCTGTACTTCTGTGCTCTCTCTGGTAGACCAGGAGGACTTTTACTAAAAGAAAATATGTTGTACTTTACAATTGGCTACTTGTTGAAGGGGAGACATCAAAGATGAGAGCATGGTGCCTGAAAACTAGGAGAATGATATTATTATTGTTGAGAAACATATATTCTAGAAAAAGAAGAAATTCTATGTAACTATGAACTTTCTTTTTCTTTCTAGGTAATGCAGGTCGTGACCAAGCCATATGTATGTATTTTTGTCCTTTATTTCTTGAACGATTTTACTACTTTATGTGAAATCCAGCTTTCAATTACTTCTTTATTTACAGATTACCGATTTTGGTATCCAAGGTGGGAAGTACCCCGGCCAATTGTGTGTGATCCACTGTGCATGCTTATTTTATTTCTCAGAATGCTGTGTTTTTCACTAAGTGCCGCAATTGTTTTGATAATACAGTCTCATTTTCCAAATATATTATTGGAAAAAGAGATAGTTTTTACCCCTGAGGTAACTGGGCCAGCAAAGGAGGAGGAAAAGGTAGAGAAAGAGGAGGAGGAGGAGGAGGAGGAGGAGGAGGAGGAGGAGGAGGAGGAGGAGGAGGAGGAGGAGGAGGAAGAGGGGGAAGGGGAGGAGGAGGAGGAGGAGGAGGAGGGGGAGGAGGAGGAGGAGGAGGGGGAGGAGGAGGAAGGGGAAGAGGAGGAGGAGGAGAAGGGGGAGGGAGAGGAGGACGAGGGGGAGGAGGAGGAGGAGGACAGGAAAAAAGAGGAAGAGGAAGAGGAAGAGGTGGAAGAGGAGGTGAAGGGGTGAGATTTACCACTATCATAGGACAAAAATGTAATACAAAAAAGGCAAAAAAAATAAAATAATAAACACTGAAAAAAAACCCACTGAGCTTTAACAAAAAAGAATATGCACAAACCACAACTGCAACACCTTTTATTTCCTTCTCTTCCCCATATTTATTCAACAAATTTAAATTTGAAAAACAAAGAAACAAACAAACAAAAAACATGTATTTTATAGTAAGTACTGTAAGGCAAGTTCTTGAACACTAAGAACAAATAAAGATGCGATGACAGAAATACTAAAAAAAGATTTGACCAGTCTAATTAATCTTAAGATTTCACTATGTTATTCTGATAAAGAATGAAATTTCCACTTTCTAAACATGTTTCTATCTCTATGTTTTAAGTATTTTTAAATGGGTTTAAAAAATTCTTGAGTATTAAATAAGATTATACATGTAAGGTGCTTAGGACCATTCCAAGTTCAGGACAACCATTTGACAACTTTTGATTTTTTATCATTCCTATCACAGTTGTTATTGGTGGTGATGATGGTGGTGATATTTTCCATGTGTTATCAAGGCTTCTAATACCATTATTTATCTTTGTAGTATATGTGTTTTGGAATGGCTTAAGTGGTATTTGTACATGCTGTTAGGAGACAAATTTATTATTTCTACTTCATGTTCAATATTTCATTAAAGCCTTGCTGTAATTCTTTACTAGGCTATACAATTTGTTGATACCAAGGGCTAATAAATGTCAAAAGTTTAATTATTTGTGATTGAGCAATATGGCTGCTTCCAAATTTATGTTATAAAATAAAATAAAAATTTTTAAATAGTTATTTACTTATAGTTATTCAATATCTATAGTAAAAGTTCATAAATTAGTAATATAAATTAACTACTTACCACTTGTAGTACTAATAAATGAACTGAGTAAAAATGAGTAACATAAGCAAAATACATCAAATGGTATAAACTTGATGTTTATTAACTGTATTATATCAAAAGCCTGTTCTTAAATGGGACAACATGAGAATTATATAAAAAAGCAATGAACTATCCTCTTGTATTTGATAGTTTCTGGTTTTTTGTTTGTTTGTTTTCACTTGCTTTGTTTTGTTTTTCAAGAGCTCTGAGATAGATAGATATAGATATATAAAATTTCCATGAAGTCAGCCTCTTTTCTACCCAGCCTCCTGAGAAAAAGCCTGAGGTAGAGAAAAGGGCTGGTTCTCTACAGTGATTTTATTTATTATTATTATCTTATATTTGTGTGTCATTTCATAGCTTCTGAAGTGCTTTCACATAATTATTTAATACTCAAAGCCACTCTGTGGAGTTGGTATTGCTTCCACTTTTAAACTGAGAAAACTGATTTTGCATTTGCAAAGTGGTTCAATCTAGGACTGAGAACAAATTACTTTCTGAACATTCTGATGCATTTATAAGCATAAATTCCTCACCATACCATGTTCTATTCCCACTGCGACAAACCTTGCTCTGTATCTATAATCTGATTCCTACTCCTCTACGTCTACTCTTCGCCATGTTCTCTGGTGATTTCATGGAATATGATTGCTACAGGCCAGTGGTTCTTAACTGGGGGCAATTTTGCCACCTCTCCACCAATGACATATGGCAGTGTTTGGGAACATTTTTGATTGCCACAACCAGGAAGGTGCTGCTGTTGTCTAGTGGGTAGAGGTCAGAAATGCTGCTAAACATCCTGAAGTACACAGGACAAGCCCTCACAACAAAGAATAATCTGGTCCAAAACGCCAATAGTGTCACTTTGTTTTTGTGATTCTGTCTCCCTAGTTTGGGTGATGGTCCACTGACCGCAGCTGGGCCCAGTCATGGTGTTTGGTTTGGGGATCCAGACAGACATTCGAGGCATGTCCTCCTTGGTGGCTAAAATTTTAATATGTGAAGCTCTGAGGCTATGTAGCATACCACATGGAAAGAAAGAATGAAGTCCAAACACAGAGAGAAGCAGTGAAAGACTGTTTGTTGTCTCTGATACCTAGTTTCATCCCAACGTTTCACATGAACTGTTTTGTTTTGTTTTTTCAGAATATATCCTAATTCTATCCAGTAAGTTTACCTCTTTTCTTATGTTATTTTGAATTCAATTCCTCTGATTCAACTGAAGGACATTCATACTGCAAATTTATTTTAATTAAAATTTTCATTATTCTGAAACAGCATGAACAAAAACTCAATTTATAGATGTTCTTCATATCATCATGTGGTCAAAGGAACAGTTTCTTCTTAAGTTTTATTTCCCAAATCTTTGTCTTTGGTATCATCTCTAGCTCTCCTAGAACCACACACCCTATGTGCTTAGAATACTTGTTTTTATCCTTATTACACGAGTCACAGGTGGACTCCTTCAGCTAGATCAAGGGATTATTTGTATGAATCCCAGAGGTGTCTGGGAAAGTTTTTCCATGGCTCTGAGTTCAGGAATATACTTTAACCAGGATATGCTAGCATAGATAGGCTGGGGTGATAGATGAGCATTTGCTTAATTCCTTAAAGTACTGTGTATTCTATTCTGCATTGTATAACTGAGAATATAGAAATGCTCCTAGCCCTGGTAAGGTAATCTCCAGAAAGTGTCTATACTACATTATGTGCAGGTTCGCCCCAGTATATGACTAGGCCAGAAGAAGACAGTTGTGCTTCTAGGCCTTCAGTCATTTACATTTTAACCTCTGCAACCATACATCTGCTGATGAGGTGTAGTACTAGGAAGTTTGCACTCTTTGGTGCTGGAGAATGTTGCTACTGTCTGCCGTATATCCTGACATCCTTTTGTGTCCTTTACATGAGTAAAAACTGTTTGATGTTCTCAAGTGTTTGTGCCTTGTTTATCCATCAATACATTTACATTGTTATTGTAGCGGTTGTGCAGAATGGAAATGACACAAAGACTCCATATCCAATATGGATAAATCTCTGTAGGGAAAACTTTCGGATAATAAAGGGGACAGAGATGATACCATGTGGTACCATGTTGGTTTTCTATTTGCCTTTGATTTAGCTAAGGGCTGGAAAAAATAGTGTGAAAGAATCAGTATACTTTGTCAATAAATACAAAATGTTAGTGATCCAATGCTATCTTGAGTCCTCCATTTAAATGGTCAAAGATCATGTTTGTTATTCCTTAAAACCAGATAAAAGTGAAGATAGTTGGTTTTGCTATAGGTTCCTCAGTTTCCCTTAGCAATGGACTACAGTGCTGTGTGGTAATAGACACTACACAAAGGGAGTCTGGGGAAGAGGAGAACGTTTACAAGGAACAACACAGCAATGGGGGGAGGAACTACAGTCACAGGGCTTGATGACTCTAGAGGTGGTAGGACCTGCAATTATTTATTATAACCATGAACTCTCTTCTAGATCATTCAACACAATGTTGCCGGGAAACCAGGTTAGTCAGCTGCAGGGGACTGAGATGGAGTGAGGGGGCACTGGACAGTACCTTTTTTTGCCTTCCTTAGCAGAAATTCAACAGTTTTGTCTTGAAAGAGGAAATTGCCAAAAGCACATGCCCACTTAAATTCAAAGTACCACCTGAGTGAAGGAAATATGATTATGGGCACCTAAAAATATCTAAAATCTAGGACTTCCCTATGCGTTCAATCCCTGGTCAGGGAACTAAGATCCCGCATGCCGCACAACACAGCCAAAATGATAATAATAAAATAAAAATATTTAAAATCTGAGGAGTACTAATGATATTCCCCTCATTAAACAGACTTTATAGACCTTATCATTAGAGAAAACTATAATCAGTAACCTTCTGACTCACTCAAGTTGGGACAGTGTAGTGTGGTGACAAACCTGTACAATGAAAATAAACAAAAAAAACTAGCCAGCTATAACTTACAGTTTAAAGGAGCCCAAAGCCTGAAGAGCACAAAGTCACCCAATGGGTCCTTGGGAGTGAGGGTAATAGGGCCGCTCTAGCTTCCACCCCCTGATTCCTGGTCCCACGTAGTCTTCCTATTGGCAGCATATCTTTGCAGAATATTGCCTCTAACCTGGCATGTTAGCTGCACCTTCAAAAGACCATCCCAATGCTTTATCAGGCCAGAAGTTTTTGCATGGAATGATATGTCAAATAATCAGTGGATTCCATAGTCAGTGTCCCCCTCCTGAAAATCCTCCATTGTGAAGTGATACCTCTGATGGGATGCTAGCTTGTGTGGTATTCTCTTCCTGTGGATCAGGCACTCTGGAAGTCCACACATGGTGGTACTGGCTAAGACTCTGAGAGCAGGAAAGTCAAACCCATACCCAGAAAAAAATGTCAGAATGGGTGTCTGTTCCAATGAGAATGAACCACTGGCTTTTCCAGAATGGAAGGAATCCAATGTAGTCAACTTGCCACCAAGTGCCAATTGGTCTCCTCAAACAATAGTGCCATGATGCGGACACAACATTCATCTCCACTGTTGGTAGATCGTACGTAGAGAGATACCTAGGTCAGCATTGATAAGTGAAAGTCCATGCATTTGAACCAATGTGTGGCATACATGCCTTTTATTTGTCCATCGTGCTAATTCTGGGTGCACAATAAACAAAGCCTGGCTAATGTCAACTGATTGAGCCAATTTGTCTACTTGGTTATTCAATGCCTCTGGTGGGCATTAACCTGTAAAAAGTCTCACACACCATTCCCACTCCACTCCCATATCTCCATTCACATTCCTTTGCCCCAGACCCTCTTATTTCTGATCTTTCAATCCTTTTTCTTCTAAACCCCTAACCTCTGGTCAGGCATTTTCTACTGTCCATGTATCCATATTAATTCCCATCTCAGGCCACTCATGTTTCCATACAAAGTGGTGACCAGGTAAGCCACTCAGAACTCCACCTTCAAGATCTTCCCTTACCAGTGTCTTTCAAGGCCACCCCTGAGTATGGCTGTAACGTAGCCATTGTACATTTTCAGCTTGCACTCACGTGCCAAGTCAACCAACTGATAAGCTAAGATTTGGCTTTTTTCCTTACCTTTACCTAGAGATACAAGACCCCCCACTCAATATAGTCAAAGGTGTGAGTTGAGAGAGGGGTTTTGGTGTAGCTGCGGTGAGTGAAATGGACGTCTAAGTTGCCCGCTCATGTAGCTTATTCATGTCCTCTGGTCCTGCTTGGATCAGTAACAGAGCTTTCATGGATTTCTGGATACAGTACTTGTCTCAGTGTACCATATAACACAGATCCTAGGGCAAGGACCATACATCAATAGTGAGGAGAGAGAAGGATGCAGTGGTGAAAGAGTAAAAGGTGTTAGACTAACAAATCAGTAACAAATTCTATTATGAGGAATACCAGAGTCTATGGATGGTATGAGTGAGTAGGTAACTCTACTGCTGCATTAGGAGAGAGTAAGGAAGGGTTCATTGAATGGAAACCTTGGAGTAGTCAAAGCTGAAAGACACAGGAAAGTTTTAACAATACAGACTTCCTTGGGGCACAATAGGAAATTGTACTTCTGGTTGAAAGCAGGGAAAGTGCTACAGGAAAGAACATTGGGCTTTGAGACCAAACCATCCTTGATCCAGCTACTCACCGTTTTCCCTTTGAAGTACAATCATAGACATTCTACAGAGCACACTCAAGACTACAGTTGACCCGTGTATAACACAGGTTTGAACTGCCCTGGTCCACGTATCTGTGGATATTTCTCAGTAATAAATAATACAGTACTACATGGTCCATGTTTGGTTGAATCCACTGATGCAGAGCCATGGATACACATGGCTGACTATAAATTATACATGGATTAACCCCCATGTTGTCATGTAAGCTACTAATGAGGGACTCCAATAATTTTAAGATCAAAGATTCCAAGAAGAACCTGGGCATTGTCAGAAAAGCATTTAAATAACAACAAAAAAAAACACAAGCAGCTCATCAAAGCGAATTGATTAAATGGAAATGATATATTCAGAAACCTGTCTACAAATAAGAGGAAGTCACTTTCCAGGGACCAAGACTGTCCTTGTGAGAGGATTTACTTCTGACATTGAAGGCTTATACTACACCGTGTGAGTTTCTGTATTCAGAAAAAAAAAAAAAAGTGAGGGAGCTTAGTTTATGGATGGCAATGCTTGGTTAATGGAGAGGATTTGTGTCTGAAAGAATACCAGCTAACTGAAAATTTCTAGTAAAAGAAAAAAAGATGGGGTATATCAGCAAAATGGACAGAGATATATGCAGTGTGGCTAGCATAAACCCCTTCTGAGATAGCTAGATGAGATGGATAGATAGATAGATAGATAGTGATAGACAGACATATTTATGTATACGTATAATGACTCAGTCAATGACCAGTGGTCTAACCACTTGTTTTGGCAAGTGGGATACAGGGAAACAGACTTTAAAATAACCTCATTTGGATGCTGGACTTAAAAAGAAAAAGCCATGAGCTTTATCTAAAACTACAGATTAGTCATGTTGATGCCCATCAGTCACATTCAGAGGAGAAGTCTGCTCGTGATTGAGATAAGATATATATGTTCGTGTAAGCTTTGGCAGTGTTAGTTTCCTGAGATGGGTGTGCTCAGGGCTGTAAGCTATGTTTCAATGGACGCATCTCCAGAAATTGCTCTTCTTCCTTGGGATTGTCCAGCTTCTAAACAGCCAAAGACATGTTTATATTTCAGTCAGTAAACAGGTTTATCACCCATGGGAGCAACAAGTTATAAATAGGTTTTCTCTGGTATTGACAGTATTGACAATATTTTTGGTTTTGACTTTGTGACTGAGGCCTTGACAAAGACAAAAGAGGCTAAAAGGCAAGACTATCCACAAATACAGACCCAAACTTAGATATCATCAGATCAGGAAGTAGCATTTTATAGCACAAACAGTATAAGAAAGGAAGGACAGGGAGTTTCCTGGTGGCCTAGTGGCTAGGATTTGGCACTTTCACTGCAGAGGCCCAGGTTTGATCCCTGGTCAGAAAACTGTCCCACATGCTGCATGACATGGCCAAAAATGTAAAAAGAAAAAAAAAAAAAAAGAGGAAGGAAGGACAAGGAAATACAATGGTGAAGTAATCCTCTCAACAATTCATATCAAACACAAAGCGGAGGAATAAGTAAAAATTTAAATGGGCACTTTAAGCAATTACTAGCCAAAATAGGAGGAGTGATAGAGCATTAAGTAATGTTCCAGATTAAAAGAATGTGTTTCAATTCACGTTGAAGGATGATAAAGGTAGATCACCAGTTGAATTGTTTCTAAGAGTTGGAGTTGACAATGAGGGGATAGAGATGAAAGATGTAACTCATAATTACCCAGGTAAGTTTTTAGGCAATTGTTATTACAGTCATTATATTAAGAGCAGAGATTCAGTTACATGTCTCCAAGATGGAAACATTAGAATTCCAGTAATCTGTGACTTGTTATACAAATGTGACTACTAGGATTTCATTAATAAGAGTAATAGGCTGGGGAGGGGGAAGGGTGAGTTTTGACAGGGCGAGAGAGAGTCATGGACATATACACACTAACAAACGTGGTGGGGTGGATAGCTGGGGGGAAGCAGCCGCAAGGCACAGGGATATTAGCTCGGGGCTTTGGGACAGCCTGGAGGGGTGGGAGGGGGAGAGTGGGAGGGAGGGAGATGCAGGAGGGAAGACACATGGGAGCACATGTATATGTATAGCTGATTCACTTTGTTATAAATCAGAAACTAACACACCATTGTAAAGCAATTATACCCCAATAAAGATGTTAAAAAAAAAAAAAAATAAAATAAAAAAAAAAAAAAAAAAAAAAAAAAAAAAAAATAAAAGGAGGCAAGATAAATCCTAGTGTCTACCCTACACCTAAAGAAACATTAAATAAAGCATCATCTGTATAAAGCAATTAAGAAATCTAGAAAATAAAAACAATTTGAGGAATGTTTCTGCAAAAAAAAAAAAAAAAAAGAGTAATAGGCTGGATCAGCCCTGTCTCTCATAACTAAGGCAGATACCATGCTCACAGAGTCTCCCTACCTAGGGGAAGGGAAACTCCATGGAGTTTGGAACGTAGGTTGGAATGAAGAGAGGAGAGAGTTTGGTCATACCATATTTGCTGTTCACCATTTGGAGTATTTCTCAAATATATCTCCTCCAATAGGGCAAAGGAAAGATGCAGATAGAGAATCAGGCAACAGTAAATTGGCATTTTAAAGAAGTAGAGAAGAAAAGAATGTGCCCTAAGCATTCTTACTCTGTATGTCCGCAACCCTTAAGGAAGGATCTTGAGAGAAGACTCCAGCACTGATTCAATAACTCTGAGCCCTGCCACAAACACACATATCTGAGCACTTGTCCAATTATTTCCTTGGGATAAATTAACTGGGATATCGAGACATACAAATGCTGAAGATATTTGATTTGTTTTACCACAGTAACGGTTCACAAAATGTTAACAACTTATACTCCTATAATTAGTGGCTGAGATTACCTGTTTTCCACCTCTCGTCCAATGTAGAATGCTATCATTGTTTTTACTGTCTGTAAATCTGATTGATTACAAATGCTATCTTCATATTTTAATTTATTTTTTTAATACTACTGAGGTAGTATTTCTTTTTCCCTTAGGCTTATTGACCATTTCAGTTTTTCTATTGTTTGTCTGGATTTCTTACCCAGTCCTCAGTTGGAGCTTTTATCGTTTTCTTATTGATAAATAAGACTATATTTAAGGATGATAACCATGCTATATCATGTGGGTAGCAATATCTGTCTACAGTTTGTTACTTGTCTTTATATTTGTCTATGGTGCTGTTTTAAATCTCACTGTCAATAACCCCAGGCCTGTATTCTTATATCTCACAAAGAAAGAGGGGCAATCTGCCTTACCAGCTCCAGCCCAAAACTCAAGAAGTACTGATTGGCTTAGCTTGGACCATGTTCTCATTCCTGAACCAATCACCATACCCAGAGAATGCAGAGAGAGACCAAGCAAGACTCTGATTGGCCCAATCTAGGCTCTGTGCATATTCCAGTACATGGAGATGGAGGAACAGGGCATCATGATAGACAGCCAAACCCTGGCTACACAGAGGTAATAGATGGGAGGGTTCTGTATGCAGAAACCAGAAACACCATAGTTACTACAGTTAATTGCAGCAATGTGCCACTGCAGTTTTTGCCAAATTGATTGTTGCTTTGAAATCACTTCTTGAATAGTCAGTTAATCCCCAGATACGTTAGGCACATACCGAGACCAAAACAAATTTGCACTGCAATTCTGGCCAAATACAATTTTGAATTCGAAATTTCTGCAGTTGAAAATGCTGAATTTAAAAAGTTAAACAGACTTCTTTACTAGATACCACAAGAATTCTCAGAGACTTTGATAGGCTAAATGTGAATTAGGAATCTCTAAAGTGTGTGTAGAAGTAGAAAATAACACAACATTGTAAAGCAACTATACTCCAATAAAAATTTTTTAAAAATAACACCTATCATAAAAAAATAAATAAAGTGTGTTTAGAATATGAAGAGCTTTTCACCCTTCTTATCATTAAGTACTTTCTCACATATCTGGTCTGTGTTCAAGAGAATATAGTTTGATAAAATGCTACCATATATTAAATTCTTATAAACACTTGCATTTATTTTTGAATTTTTAAATTTTATTCCACTGATATGTCTAGTTAGGTTGATGGTAAGAAATGGATTATACTGAGGTGATGGTTAATTGTATGTGTCAAGTTGACTGGGCTAAGGGATGCCCAGATAGCAGGTGAAACATTATTTCTGTGTATGTCTTTGAGGGTATATCCAGAAGATATGAGCATTTGAATCAGTAGACTGAGTAAAAAAGATCCCGTCACCAATGTGGGTGAGCATTATCCAATTTGCTGAGGGCTCCAATAGAACAAAATGTTAGAGGAAAGGTAAATTAGCTTTCTGCTTGAGCGGGGTCTTCCATCCTCTCCCGCCCTCAGACATCAACACTCCAGGTGCTTAGGCCTTCAGACTCAGATTCGGACTTAACACCATTGGGTCCACTAGTTCTCAGGCCTTCAGGTTTGAACTAAGACTGTACTGCCAGCTTTCCTGGGTCTCCAGCTTGCAGATGGCAAATCATGAGACTTCTCAACCTCTGTAATCATATGAGCCTATCCCTCATAATGGATCCCTTTCTACATATCTATATATGTCCTGTTGGTTGTGTTTCTCTGGAGGAGCATAATACAACTGAGATGCTGTTAACCAAGAGACCTAGTAGTATCATGGCTATCTCACTTCCCTCCATTCCTCAACACACACTCTCTAGCTGAGTGAGAATTATGCAAGGCAATATAACTCTTAACTGTTAGCAAAGATTTTGTCCCCAAGCTCCCACTGAAGAACCATAGTGAGCTTGATTAAGCTATGTCCAACTATGGCCTGTGCACTCTCTCTCCCCAATACCTATCCCTGGATCTCAGGATTTAGCATTGAGTAGAACTGAAAGCCATACCAGAGGAAACAGAGCAAATGAATTAAGCACATGTGTATCCCAGGCATATCTTAAGTGAGTAAAGACAGAAGTACTACAGACTCCAGAAGGAGATGTGCCCAAGCATGGAAGAAAAATAGTGAAGAGATCACACCCATATTTATTATTACTTTTTTTTCCTTTGAATGCTCCATTCCAAATAACATGGCCCAGCCAGTGCAATGACACATGACTAATGAAGTTTATTTTTTTCTAATTTTTATCGGAGTATAGTTGCTTTACAATGTTGTATTAATTTCTACTGTACAGCAAAGTGAATCAGCTATACATATACATATATCCCCTCTTTTTTGGATTTCCTTCCCATTTAGATCACCACAGAGCACTGAGTAGAGTTCCCTGTGCTATATAGTAGGTTCTCATTGGTTATCTATTTTATACATGGTATCAATAGTGTATATATGTGAATCCCAATCTCCCAAATTACCCCATCCCCCTTTCCCCCTTGGTATTCATATGTTTGTTCTCTATGTCAGTGTCTCTATTTCTGCTTTGTAAATGAGATCATCTATACCAATTTTTTCAGATTCCACATATATACATTAATATACAATATTTGTTTTCCTCTTTCCTACTTACTCCAGTATGACAATATTACTCAGTATGACAATCTCTAGGTCCATCCATGTCTCTACAACTGACCTACTTTCGTTCCTTTTTATGGCCGAGTAATATTCCATTGTATATATGTACCACATCTTCTTTATCCATTCATCTGTCAATGGACACTTAGGTTGCTTCCATGTCCTGGCCATTGTAAATAGAGCTGCAATGAACATTGTGGTACATGACTCTTTTTGAATTATGGTTTCTCAGGGTATATGCCCAGTAGTGGGATTGCTGGGTCATATGGTATTTCTATTTTTAGTTTTTTAAGGAACCTCCATACTGTTCTCCATAGTGGCTGTATCAATTTACATCCCCACCAACAGTGCAAGAGGGTTGCGTTTTCTTCTCACCCTCTCCAGCATTTATTGTTTGTAGATTTTTTGATGATGGCCATTCTGACCAGTGTGAGGTGATAGCTCATTGTAGTTTTGATTTGCATTTCTCTAATGATTAGTGATGTTGAGCATTCTTTCATGTGTTTGTTGGCCATCTGTATGTCTTCTTTGGAGAAATGTCTATTTAGGTCTTCTGCCCATTTTTTTATTGGGTTGTTTGTTTTTTTGATATTGAGCTGCATGAGCTGTTTGTATATTTTGGAAATTAGTCCTTTGTCAGTTGCTTCATTTGCAAACAGTTGGAGAGATATACCATGTTCTTGGATTGGAAGAATCAATATTGTGAAAATGACTATACTACCCAAAGCAATCTACAGATTCAATGCAATCCCTATCAAATTACGAATGGTATTTCTCACAGAACTAGAACAAAAACTTTTACAATTTGTATGGAAACACAAAAGACCCCAAATGGCAAAAGCAATCTTGAGAAAAAAAAAAAAAACAGAGCTGGAGGAATCAGGCTTCATGACTTCAGACTATACTACAAAGGTACAGTAGTCAAGATAGTATGGTACTGGCACAAAAACAGAAATATAACCAATGGTACAGGATAGAAAACCCAGAGATAAACCCACACACCTATGGTCACCTAATCTATGACAAAGGAGGCCAGAATATATGATAGAGCAAAGACAGCCTCTTCAATAAGTGGTGCTGGGAAAACTGGACAGCTACATGTAAAAGAATGAAATTAGAACATTCCCTAAAACCATACACAAAAATAAACTCAAAAGGATTAAAAACCTAAATGTAAGGCCAGACACTATAAAACTCTTAGAGGAAAACTTAGGCAGAACACTGTTTGACATAAATAGCAGCAAGATCTTTTTTGACCCACCTCCTAGAGTAATGAGAATAAAAATGAAAATAAACAAATGAGACCTAATGAAACTTAAAAGCTATTGCACAGTAAAGGAAACCATAAACAAGATGAAAAGACAGCCCTCAGAATGGGAGAAAATATTTGCAAATGATTAATGAAGTTTAATAGTCCTACTTGGGGTGGAGTAAAAGGACTAGAATGAATTTGAGAAGTTTGAGGCCAATTTGTTCATTCTTACACTGGTAAGATTCTTCTTATTATTATTATAGTAATCTAGTATATTTTCTCATCTTTCTCAGAGGAATCTCTCCTTATCCTTTCCTTTTTCAAAATTTTTTTGCTATTCCCAATCTTCTGAATTGGGATTATTTTGTCAAATCATTAGTATCTTTCATTGGGATTATTATAATTGTGATTGTATTCAATTTATATTATACATTTGTGAAACTGACACTTCTCAATGTAGTTTTCCAATTCAAGATATTAGTTCCATATTCATTTAATGTATTTCTGTACTGTCACTCATTTCTTAGTTACTTTCCTCTAAGGGACACTATTTTTGTTCCGTCTCTTGGCTCCTCTTCTTCCACTCTTTTTTCTATTTCTTCCCTGAGGCCTTCTTTCCCTCATTCCTTGCTTTTTCCTCAACTCCTGCTGTCATGATACATTACTGTATTATAACCAGGTAATATGTGTATGTATATATTTGAGTCCAGCTTAATAGTTTTATAATTTATGCATAATTATTAGGACTTAAATAAAGGTTAATGGTCTCATTTAATAGTTCATTTAATGTCAAAAGGACTTTTGCATAAACATTCTGTACCTATTTTACTGCTAAATTTATTATTTATATTCTAATACAAATTATGAACATTAATTTTATTAAACATGTATTAAATATTTACCTCTCCTTAAAAAATAGATTATAATTGCAGCTTTAGAATGAGGTGTTCTATTGAACTATTTATATAACTTAAAAGCAAGACAAAAATAGTATTTTTATAAATATAATAACTTAAAAACTTTGTCCTATTCTAAAACCTCAGTACTCTGTGTTTATTTATTTCTTTACTATTTCTACTTCTGATTCCCTTAGAGGGGTATAATCATGTTTATGTTGCTACCCTCCCAGGATGACACCCAAGAAAACTTTCATCTAAGCAGGTTCTATCTTATTATTGTCCTCTCAAGTTCTGGAACTCAAGAATTAACATCCGGTCTTCCCTGGTGGCGCAGTATTTAAGAATCTGCCTGCCAATGCAGGGGACACAGGTTTGAGCCCTGGTCCGCGAAGATCCCACATACCACGGAGCAACTAAGCCCGTGCACCACAACTACTGAGCCTGCACTCTAGAGCCTGTGAGCCACAACTACTGAGCCTGTGTGCCACAACTACTGAAGCCCACGTGCCTAGAACCCATGCTCCACAACAAGAGAAGCCACCGCAATGAGAAGCCCGCGCACCACAAAGAAGAGTAACCCCTGCTCGCCGCAACTAGAGAAAAGCCTGAGCGCGGCGACGAAGGCCCAATGCAGCCAAAAATAAAGAAATAAATTTTTTAAAAAATAAAAAAGAATTAACATCCCTCAAATCTGGGTTGAATGCTATGTTAGTTTCCTAGGGCTAGGGTAACAACCTACCACAAATTGGATGGCTTAAAACAAGAGAAATTTATTCTCTCACATTTTTGGAGGTCAGAAGTTCAAAATTAAGGTGTAGGTTGGGCTGTCCTCCCATTGAAGCCTCAAAGGGATTAAGCTTCCTTCCCTCTCCCAGCTGCTAGTAGCCCAAGGCATTCCTTACCTTGTGACAGCATGATTCCAGTCTCTGCCTCCGTCTTCACATGGTCTTCTCTCTCTTTGCCTCTGTGTCTTCACATGGAATTCTCTTCTCTGTATCTCTTCTCCACTTCTTATAAGGACATTAGTTGTATTGGATTACAGTCCATCCTAACAACCTCAACTTAACTTGATTACATCTGTAAGGACCCCATTTCTAAATGTCATTCTGAGGTTCATGGGGTTAGGGTTTCCACATATCTTCTGAAGGGGCTCAATGCAATCCATAATGGGTGCCTTGACTGGGGATGCTGATATCTCTCTGAATAACTTCTGTTAAAGTAGTTTTATCTTTCAGCCTCCTACACAAAGCAGAAACTAGCTATCTCCATCGTATCCCCAGTCTGATATAGGCACCATCCCTTCCTTTCTTTTTCTTCTTCATACTTAGAATGTGGATGTGAAGCTGTAGAAGGAGCACCTGTCTTGTGACCATGAGATAAGAAGCATGAGTGGAAAAGCCACATGCTAAAGATGATTAAGCAGAAAAATAGGAAGAGATAGAAACATCGACATCATGTTGCCACTGCACCAGCCCTGGACTCCCCACCTTTGGACTTAACTATTATTTTAGAAAAAGTATAGCCCATTGTAGTTAAGCCACGGTAGATGAGTTTTTGTGCAACCCTCCCCCACTTCAAAAACAACCTCAAAACAAAACCGCTGTGTTAATGGTCTGCTTCCCCTGGCCTAATTGCTCATGCAAGCTTAATGAAGTCAATCATGTTTATCAGTGATTTAGTACTGGCACATCTTAGCAGCTCAACACAAGCAGCTGGCATCTTACTTTAAATAACAAATAGCATATGTTTTAGTTCTGGTTTTTGTTTTCTTTCTGTTTTAAATCAAAGTGTGACTTTCTCCATTTCCACACCTATTTGCAAAGTTGTCAGTTACAGTCTCATGGTGACAGGTGTGTGCCTCACAAAAGGACTATCATCAAATGACCTCAGACCCTGCCCACTGACAAATTTCCTGTCTTGGTTTCTGATTTGACCGGCTAAATTTTGCAATCCTTTCTTTCGGCCTGGTTCAGCTTTCCTAGCAGTGACTTTGGCAGAAGCTTTTAACTCTCCTTACAACTGTCAGGCTCATGGCATCCTGGCTGAGCCTACCTGCAATGAGAAAGGCTGACTGAGGAAAAAAAAAGAGACAGAAAACAAAAATCACCAGTATCAGGAATAAACAAGGGACACTACTAGAGGTCTAGAGAAATTAAAAGAATGATAAGTGAACATAATGAGTAACTTTTCGTCAATAGATTCAACAATTTAGATGGAATGAGCAAATTCTTGAATGAGTCCACTTCCAAAACCAACGTAAGAATAAAGAAAAATATTTGAAATGGCTTCCTGTCAAAAACTGTGAAAGGTCTGAGACTGTATCCTGCCAGCAAGTTAACAAGTTAGTCAAGGATACTTAGAGAAAATGCAAGACTTCTGGGTCAGAGACAAAGGACAGTATTTTACTCACAACAATGATAATAAAGCTTTTAAAAACATTTTTGTTTCTTAAATTTTATTTATATTAAAGATATACATATGCATACTTTAAGAAATCAAATAATCCTATAAGGCTTGTAATAAAAACAGAGCGTAGTCGCCCAGAACCACACCTGACAAAACATGCTTTAGAAGATTTTAGTAATGAAACTGAAAAAAATAAAAGTTCAAAGGAAACAGCTAAATTGCTGTTGAAACCACCATTTCCTTAGGGTAGAGCAAGTTCAAAATAATTTCCTTCTCAGAAGTGAGAAGTTAACTAGACTAAAATGTGTAGCTAGTTGAATAGTGTTAACATTGGATAAGTCTCAATGCTACAAGATTATATTGGCTACATTACCTCTTTGACCATTTATATCTTGTATTCCTACCTGTAAACACTCAGTTTATATTTAGAATGCCTAACAAGTTTAATTCAGGAATGACTAAATCTAGCAGTGTTATTCAGTATAATGTAAGCACTTCATAAACACAAGCATTGATCTATTAATATTTATCCATTTCTGGATATTTATTGATTTGGAAAGTACATTTATATCGTGTTTGAATTTATAATGATTTTGAAAACGTGGCCATCATAATTATCTTATGATAACTGGTACTGTATCAGAAAAAGACTGTTTAAAGAAAACATACATTAAATGAGGATCAAAAATTCTAAATAAAATGTGAGAGAAAATTATTTAAATGGAGTTTTCTTTTAAAAAATGAAAGTGCAAAGATTAGATGTTAGTGATAAGGGAATAGGAATGTTTGAATTGGAAGTAATTGTATATAAGTTTATTAACAAATTTGTGTGTCTTTTTTTTTAACATCTTTATTGGAGTATAATTGCTTTACAATGGTGTGTTAGTTTCTGCTTTATAACAAAGTGAATCAGTTATACATATACATGTGTTCCCATATCTCTTCCCTCTTGCGTCTCCCTCCCACCCTCCCTACCCCACCCCTCTAGGTGGTGACAAAGCACCGAGCTGATTTGCCTGTGCTATTCAGCTGCTTCCCACTAGCTATCTATTTTACGTTTGGTAGTGTATATATGTCCATGCCACTCTAGACCTGTGCCACCTTGTAACTGTGGTGACTTGAATATGAATACTTGGATAATGACGCTGCTATATTTTAATTGTTATGCAAGAATATTTAGGACAGAATCTATAAAACCTTCTGATAATGAGGTGGACTAGGCTTGTCACTAAATTCTTTCTAATTTTAATCTCATATTGATAAGAAACTAGAATTTACTATATAGTTTGGAGAATTATAAAAAATGAAATATTCTTATAAGTACAGTTTTATACACAAAGTTCCTAGTTCCTGATATTCCTTAACTGTATCAGTCCATACGTTTGTGTTAGTCAGTATATTCATACTGATCGTCATGGGTTATTTACTTAAAACATCACTGTCTAAAGAAATATAATGCAAGCCACACGTGTTATTTTAAATTTTCTTGTAGCTACTTAAAAAAGTAAAAAGAAGCAGGTGAAATTAATTTTAATACTAGATCTTATCTAGTCCAACAAATTCAAAATATTATCATTTCAGCACATAATCAATATTAAAAGTATTAAGGTGATGTTTTATACCCTTTGTTTCATACAAATTCTTTCAAATCCGATGTATATTTTACATTTCAAATACCTCTCAATTTAGACTAGCCACATTTCAAGTGCTCATCAGCCCATGTGGCTAGTGGTTATAACACTAGACAGCACAGATTTAAAGACTGAGCTCTCGAAAGTGCTTTACCTCTAGAGCACATCTTATCCAATATCCAAGTAAGCTTCTGTTTACTTTCTATGATTTGAGGTGGGGATTCCAAATTAGAGGGTGTATTGACTGAATGTTTGTGTCCCCTCCAAATTCATATGTTGAAGCCCTAACCCCCAGTGTGATGGTATTAGGAGGTGGGGCTTTTGGGAAGATGAGGTCGTGAAAGTGGAGCGCCCATGATGGGATCAGTGTCTTTTCTCTCTCTCTCCCCCTCTTCCTCTCCCGCTCCCTCTTCACCATGTGAGGACAGAGTGAGAAGGTGACCTTCCGCAAGCCAGGAAGAGGGCCTCACCAAGAGCCGAACCAGCTGGCACACAGATGGTGGGACGTCTCAGTCTCCAGAAATGTGAGAAATAAAATTCTGTTGATTAAAACATTGGGAAGAGCTGATTAAAAGCAGTGATGGGTTGTTACAGTGTGGACATTCTAATGCACACCAGGTGTGTGAGTCATTGGTATAAAGAAGAGAGATAACCTTAAGTTTAATTCACTTCTTTCATTTACTAACTGTGTGAACGTGAGCAACTTACTTAATGTTGGCCCCCAGATGTAGCTGTATAATACATACTTTCCAGGACCATAATGAAGTAAATATTAACTGAGAACAGGCTGGGTGATGCTATGCCATGTCATGGATCTCTGTCTTGTGAATGGACCATAGCGAACTGGCAGAAGATACCTGCCTCTTGGAGTAGGTGGAGTAGTCCAGCATGCGATTAGTAGGCTTCCCCAGTCTTGGGCAGGGCAGAAGCTAAAGGCAGAAAGTGAAGGCGCAGTGCTAAGATAACTGCACGCCAGCCCCCTCAGCCTCTCCACGTGGCAGCTGATTTTCTTGCACACAATTTGCAGTTTGTACAGAGATCTTAGCTCAGTTGCTGAGGCCAGTAGTATAAACACTGAAGCATATGAGTCATTCTCTGAGGTCACCCCAGCAGAGAGGCCCCGAAGGAACTTGACGGAGTACACGGTAAAAACTTCTCTCTTGCCTTACGAAATCAGAACAGCGTTACTCCATAGTGAAACAGAAAAGGAAGCACCAGGCAGACTTTTATGCTGAAATTGAGTTAACTCAAATTTGGACTCTTATGAAATTAAGAAATGCAACAAGAGGAGGTGAACCCTCAGTAAATACTTTCCTCTGAAACATATCTATGCTAAAGAAAGTGTTTAGAAATATTTATAGAAAGACAAGTGCAGCTATGTTTAAGAGTTTAGAAATCTTACGTTACTCAATTCTCATGTTAACATTATCTTTGAATTCATACTTTAAAAGTGACTGCTCTGTTTAAGTATGAGCAGAATTGATCTCAGTGCTTATAACGTTGTTTGGGTGCTGTTTCTTTTGCCATATCGTACAACAGATCAAAGGCAAAATTTAGAAATTCCACTGTGGCCTCCTCTTTGGACAAAATATGCCTCAAAGTCAGCTAAAGTTAGGAGATGATAAACCAAAATCCGGCATAGAAAGGGAGAGACAACGGGAAGCACTCAAATACGCATATAGACAAGACACTCTCCCTGACCAAACTCTTTAGTCAGACCTCTCTAAGCCCTGTTCCTGACTAGGCTTTGACTTTGCATTCTTATCCCTATCCTTGCCAAATGTGCATAGCCCAGTTTTAGCAAGAATCCTGCCAAATCAGTTTAGAGAAAATCTCCCCCACTCTTCAGATCTGATCACTCTAAATAGCTCATCAAATATCTCCTCCCCCACCCTTGCCACCTGATTACTCTGGCCTGCTACTAGTAATTTTCCATCCACCAAATCTTTCCTCCCCAACTCTGTTCCTTGGCTATCAATCTTGGCTGCCTTGTATTCTTAATGGAGCTCAGTTCTAAACTGAAGTCTCTTCAGGGAAGCAACCTAAATGTCCATCAACAGATGCACGGATAAAGAAGATGTGGTACATATATACAACGGAATATCACTCAGCCATTAAAAAGAATGAAATAATGCCATTTGCAGCAACATGGATGGATCTAGAGATTGTCATAGAGTGAAATGTCAGGTAGAGAAAGACAAATACTGTATGATATCACTTATATGGAGAATCTTAAAATGATGCAAATGAACTTATTTACAAAACAGAAACAGACTCACAGGCTTAGAGAATGAACTTACGGTTAGTGGGGGGAAGGGTGGGGGGAAGGGACAGTTAGGGAGTTTGGGATTGACAAGTACACACTGCTATATTTAAAATGGATAAACAACAAGGACCTACAGTATAGCACAGGGAACTCTGCTCAGTGTTATGTAACAACCTAAATGGGGAAAGATTTTGAAAAAGAAAAGATACAAGTATATGTTAAAAAAAAAAAATTGTTCCACCTCCAATAATAAAGGGTAAATTAAAACAAAAGGAAAAAAAGAATTTCCCCGATTGCAATAGTTTCTGAATTAAATCTATCTTTACTGCTTTAACTAGTGTCTGGCTCTGGTTCTCTTTGACAATATGCACAAACAGGTACATATATACACATAGTTCTAATGTTAAACATAATATATGGTCTCAATGTCCATATGACGATGATGGAAGTATAAATTAGTACAAGTTCTGTGAGGGTAATTGGACATTCTGTATCTGAAATCTTTATAACACTCATACCTTGTTACTCAGTAATTCTATTTCTAGGAATCAATCCTATGATATATGCCTTATATATAAAGATATCCACAGCAGCATTATTTATAATAAAGAAAAATTGGAAAGAATCTGAATATCCAACAATAATTTGCTATGTAAGTTATGAGGCACTCATAGAGGTTTGAGGAAACATTGTGCAGCCCTCAAAATGTTTGTGAAAAGTCATAATAACAAAAAACATACTTATGAAATGGTGGTAAGTAGAGAAAAAAGCAAGACACTAAATTGCATAAAATTATGCCCTCATTTAACAAATTTCTGCATGTGTATTATATAGATATTGAAAACATACATATGTATGTGAATGTATATATATGAACGTAAAACACTGAAAGAAGTACACCAAAATGTTAAAAGGTGGGGAGGGTCTCCTGAGGTGGACTGATAGATTTGTTTTTTCCTCCTCAAAAAGTCAGGATTCTTGGGACTTCCCTGGTGGTCCAGTGGTTAGGACTGCACTTTCACTGCCAAGGGCCCAGGTTCAATCCCTGGTTGGGGAACTAAGATCCCGCAAGACACTGGGTGTGACAAAAAAAAAAAAAGAAGTCAGGATTTTTAGCTGCAAACAAAAGAAGCCACTCTGGCAAAATTAAGCAGAAAAATCATTTATTAAAACAAATAAGGTAGCTGACAGAATGATTGAGGGGGCTGGAGAAACAATACCCAGACTCAGCTTCCTAAAGCAATGCCCAGGTCTGGTTGATAAGAAAACCATCATCACCAATGATGCTATGTAAGAAATGCCAGCAACAGGACGTTTCTACAACTGCTGGCTGTCAGCAATTCTAGAAAGCTACTCTTAAACTGCAAACCCCAGAAGCTGTACATGTCTGATGCCACCCATCCAGCAAAAATGGAAAAAACGCTGAGGCTATTTCCTCATGTTGCCCATCTCCAAGTGATCGGAGGACTGACATAACTGACTTATACTGTAAAAGGATAATTCTGACTGCTGGGAGGAGAATATAATGTAGGGGACAGGGGAGGAAGCGAGAAGACTGCTTAGGAGGTCATTGTGATAATCCAGGTGAGAGGTGAAGATAGATTGGTAAAAGGGGCATGGTGAGGAGTGGTTGAATTCTGGACATATTTCAAGGGTGACTCCGAGTGACTCCGAGATGTTGGCCTGAGAATTTGGAAGACTGGGCTGTAATGTACTGAGATGGGAAAGATCATAGGTGGAGATTGTAACCAAGCAATGGGCTGGTGTGCCCGCAGCGCAGAAAGCCAAACTCTGACAGCAGGTGTTTGGAGCAAAGTGAGGGTTTATTGCAGGGCAATTTTGCAAAGCTTTGTGGTCTTATTTTAGGCAGTTGTGAGCAAGAGACAGTGAGGTGTGTGTTACTAATCTAATTTGATATGGTTGGCTCTGCTTGAGAAGAAAACTCCATTGTCTCAAGAGGAAGCAGTCTACACTGATATCAGCTACTTCTCCTCCTAATCAATGTGATCTGAAGGTCTCCAGCATTTGTACCAGAGCAGATGTCAGGTATAGACTTCTTTAGCTGTGACGTGTGTACCCAAGGCTCAAGCCACCAGGCAAGCCCTCCTCTTAATCACAGATCCTAATCAGTATATGCCTAGATACTTGTCCCAGACCCCAGCTACTGATTGTTCTAAAGATTAGGGATAGCTTATCAAAGGGACAGACAGGACTTCCCTGGTGGCGCAGTGGTTGAGAGTCCACCTGCCGATGCAGGGGACACGGGTTCGTTCCCCGGTCCGGGAAAATCCCACATGCCGCGGAGCGGCTGGGCCTGTGCGCCATGGCCGCTGAGCCTGTGCGTCCAGAGCCTGTGCTCCGCAACGGGAGAGGCCACAACAGTGAGAGGCCCGCGTACCGCAAAAAAACCCAAAACAACACAAAGGGACAGACAGTTAAGGGCACACTCCTCTGCTGTTTTCCCTGGTAACCAAAGAGCTAACCTGAGGTCAATTCCCTCTATAACTGGTAACTTCTCCCCTTTGCCCCAGTGCCCCCGCCCCTTACCCACCTCCCCGTAGCAAGGACTACTGCCATGTCCTGCCTGCTGTCTGCCACACACAGTGGGGTGTTGCTCCAGGACCTTGCTTCAGACACGGAAGAATCCCCCCCTACCCACTAAACCATTGACGTCTCTGTCTCCGTAAGAGGGAAAAAACTTTGTATTCTGTTTCAAGTTAATCACTAAAAGGATGTTGCCTGTAAGCTTAAATTATACATAAGGGTCCATCTCCCGGGGAACTCTGCCTCCCAGGTAATGAGCATTAAGCTAAAATACCTTTGTTTAGCTCACCGAAAACATCCTGACCAGGCCCACCTGTGAATGACAGCCGGAGGGAAGAAATTAACACAACCCCCCCAGAGGCTGATGGGAACCAGGAAATACGGGACTTACTTCCTCCCCTTTTAGTATAAAAGAAGCTTGAATTCTAACTCAGGCAAGATGGTTGTTTGAGGAGGGGGTCGTCATCTGCTTGGTCAGCCAACTTCCCAGATAAAGTCGGCATTCCTTGCCCTAACAATTCCTCTCTTGATTTATTGGCCTGTCACGTGGCGAGCAGTACAAGCTTGGACTACGAAACAAATTGTGGCACAGCCAGCCAGGATCCTTGCTTCTCTTGGCTAGCCGGCCTGATTGGGGAATTTTCGGGTAAGGCCCTAGCAGCTGCGGGATCACTTGTCCTGAGGATCTTTCCTTCAAAATTTCTCAAAGCCAGAAACTAACACAACATTGTAAAGCAATTATACTCCAATAAAGATATTTAAAAAAAAAATTCCCCAAAGCAGCACCGGCTGCCCCAGTGCTTGGCATTTGGAACAAGGAATCAACACTTGGGAGCAGCTGACAGGCTCCATGCAGCAGGGTAAGTCCGTCCAGTGTGTATAGCTGGAAACTTTATTTCCTCTCTATCTGGGGCTTTTTCTCCGGAATAAGCGAATCTGTTTTGTATTTGAGTAGGGTACTTGTTGGAGAGAGAGTTTTTGGACTTTTACCGGATTTGTGAACTGGTTCATTTATTTGGATACTAGCATTTGTGTGTGCAGTTTGTGTTTTGTCTTGAATTGCTGTTTTTAAAAATGGGGAATGGGGCTTCCCTGGTGGCACAGTGGTTGAGAGTCCGCCTGCCGATGCAGGGGACACGGGTTCGTGCTCCGGTCCGGGAAGATCCCACATGCCGCAGAGCGGCTGGGCCCGTGAGCCATGGCAGCTGAGCCTGCGCGTCCGCAGCCTGTGTTCCGCAACGGGAGAGGCCACAACAGTGAGAGGCCCACGTACCGCAAAAAAAAAAAAAAAAAAAAAATGGGGAATGTTTCAACTATCCCTAAAGAAAGTCCTCTGTGGCGCATTTTGGATAAGTGATCTGATTATAGCTGTGAACTCACGGGTGAGAGGAAGATGCTATTTTATTGTAACACTGTGTGACCACAGTACCTGTTAGGATCTCCACAAAGGGGTGTAGGCAGGGTTATCTTGGGACCCTGTGCACCATGTACTGCTACTGTTGCTGTGTTAATTATGTTGTTTATGGTCTCCTGTGTCATTGGTATGTGTAAAACCCCACGACCAAACTTGAGGGTTTATTTAGGATTTTCTGTTTGCCCTTTGGGTTTTTCACTTTGTTTAGTACTGTTTCTCCATTTACACCTGATCTTGGGTGGCCTCGGCCTGCAGCGGCTTGAAGCAGGGTTTCGGTTCCCGGCCAGTGATTGAGGTCGGGACACAGCAATGAGAGTACCAAATCCTAGCCACTAGACCAGGGGTCAGTGACAAGGCCCTGGCCCTATCGCTTTAAAGAAAAAGAATTCCCACAAAGACGGAAAGTAGTGAAACAAATAAAGTATTTATTAGGAGAAAAAAGAAGTACAGTACATGTGGATAGACACACGGGTGGGCTCAGAATCGCACCCTCCCTCATGGCAATTTGAATCACTTATGGGGTATTTCTTCCAGGTTTCCTTTGGCCAATCATTTTGATTTGCCTGGTTCAAAGTCTGTATTTGGTATAGCTCAGGATTTTCCCATGTGTGCACGCGCAGCTCTTAGCCAAGATGGATTCTACCGAAGAGGCCTAAGGGTAGGTTTGGCAACTTGGCATCACTCCCCTTTTGACCTCCAGGGAGCCTTTCTGCACTTGTGTAGTCGGGGAGGTCTCCTGACTTTGAAAATGAAGAATATGTGGTCTCTTATCTTCTATCTGGGCAGGGCCCAGCTTCTGCTCTCAATTGTCCTGTTATTCTGGTCTGGGAGTATCGAAATCTATTTGCCCTGAGGGCCCATCTGTCTCCTGCCTCACACCCAAATCAGCTTTGTGATATTTAAAACTTCTACTGATGTCAAATGGAGGAAAAGAACAGGAAAAAAAAAACCACCTTTCCTTGTTGAAGAGTGGGACATTCCAGGAAGAAAATGTTTCCACTTGGTTCCTAAAATCAGCAAAAGCTACAAATAGAAATAGACTTGTCTTTTCCATAAATATTAGTAAAAAGGGCTTAGCCATCTAAACAGGTGAGCTTGATTTCTCATCTGCCAGAAACCCAATTTGAATCCAATCTATTTTGTAACTGAGTTTTACGTTGTTGTATCTGATTCATGGCTGAAATTTTGGAATGGGAGCTATGAGGTCTGTGTTTGTAGGTGTGTTATAGATGTGTGGCATTACCGATATTAATTTGTAAAAGAGCTCTGCTTGATTGACTTAAAGGAAATTAAGTGCTTATATAAATGCTCAAAATATAAAACTGGCCAGAATAACTTTTGGGTTCATGTGATCTAGGAAATATTCGGTATTGAATTAATATCTAGTATTAAAGTTAGCTTGAGCTTGTTGGTTTGATTAATACAGACCTATCTTTAGGGTTATCAACATTAAGTATAATACTTTTATTGTACCCAGGTTTACTAGAAATCAAATAAGACCTTATTCCTGTTACAAAGTTTGTCAGCAAGAAAAATAACAATACGACAAAGCTTTTAAGTAAATAGAGGTAAATGAGGTAAAAGTTTTAGGTGAACTCTAGGAATAATTATGTTTTGGGAATGTCTATGTATAATAGTCTCTCCAGATTTTTGTAACTTTAAGTTAAAAGAGAATTCATTGACTATCTGGGTCATTTCAAATAGGACAAAATATTAGAACATAAGTTTATCAATCAGGAAATGCTGGTATGACAGTTTACAATTACTTGCATCTTGGTTTTCACTAGAGATTAAGGTTTTAAGGTTAAGAATTATAAGGGAAACATTTCAGTATGAAAAAATGTAGGATGTTTGTCTTCAGCAAAGAAGGAATGAGGAATTGAAGCAGGAGGGAAGAGGACAGAGCACAACCTTTGGAAGAATGACATAGCCCGAGAACATGACCATAAACTGATTAGAAACAAATGGGTCCAAGATGGCGGACAAGTTGACTTCCACGAGACCTTGAGCCTCAGTTTGGCTCATTGTAACACATCAGCGAGCTAAATGATACACCCACAGGCACCATGACAGTTCTAAGCCTGACCCTAAAGGTCAAAAAGTGAGTGGTAGCCCAATTTCTGGAAATCCCCACCCCTTCCCCAAAATAGCTGGAATATTCCTCCCGCACATTAGCCTATGAAATTACCCACCCCTATAAAAACTGACAACTCCATACCCTGGTGCCTTTCTCCCCTTCTGTGGTGGCCCACACTCTGTCTGTGTTTCTCTCTAAATAAATCCACTTCTTACCTATCACTTTGTTTCTCACTGAATTCTTTTTGCAATGAGACATCAAGAACCTGATGTTTCATTAAGTCCTGAAACCAGGTGTGTGATCTCAGTTGGAAGACTGTGGGTTTTGGCTGGATTCGAGTCCTGGCCGCTTGGGTTCAAGTTCCAGTCTGGGTTCAAGTTCCAGTCTGACGTGTATGGTTTCAGCCTGACAATACATTTTGTTAAAGGGAAAAAGGCGGTTCTGTCCTAGAGCTGGTTGTTTCTAAATGGAAAAGAAAGGAACAGATGAATAAGGATACAGAAAGTTGTGGAACGCTTGTGGAGGAGGAACGCTGAAAGAGTTTTGTGCATTGTCAGGATTGGCTAAGGTAATACTGAACTTAAGAAATAGAATTTTAAAGGTAAAGTGGTACAAAACCTGAATTTGGTTCTCTAAGAGGACAAAGGTTTCTTGAAATATTGAACTTAACGGTAACTGAGTTTCTTTAAGTGATCTGTATTTGCCATTGAGATCTTTTATTATCACTGGTTAAAATTTTTGATATTTTTGACAAGCTTCCCAAAGATCAAATTCTAAATGAAGCTCACTTGACCTCTAGTTAACTTTTGAGATTTTCCAAAGGGTCCCTGGAACACCGCAAATTATTTGGATTCTTTCAATCTCAGAGAGAGGAATATTAAACTAACTAGGCTTACTTGGTATGTTAAATTACGTGGGAAGCACTGTCAAATAAATGGTGATAAAACGTCTTAGATTATATCATGGGTAAACACTTAATATACGCATTCTGGAAATTATATGGAACTTCTAAAGTCCTGGAATATCCTGGTAAATGATATCACTAATACTTTTAGTAATTATCTTAAACTGTGTGTCACAGCAGTAACCAATTTTCTTTTCAATTGCATTGTAATCCTGGCTGGTTGATGCCAAAGCAAAAAGGCATCCCTTTAATGGTTAGAGATGATCAACTGCTATTTATAGTTTTACAGTGGCTTTTGAATGACTATAGCAATTTTGTACAGAAGCGGGGAAGAATGATGAAATCCTTTATGTTCAAGTATTTGTGCTATTACATCAGGGAAAATAAAAGGAAGGGAATGAGAGTGAGAATATGTTGCTTCAAACCTAACTCCACTGACTGAGCTCATGACTTCCCCCCTTCTAAGGATCAATTAGAGAACTGACTTGTAGTTGCCAAGGGAGGGGGTGTGGAGGAGGGATAGATTTGGAGTTTGAGATTAGCAGATGCAAACTATCATATATAGAAAGGATAAACAGGGTCCTACTGTATAGCAAAGGGAACAACTGTCAATATCCTGCAATTAACCATAATGGAAAAGAATATGAAAAAAAGTTATACATAACTGAATCACTTAGATGTACAGCAGAAATTAACACAAAATTGTAAATCAACAATACTTCAGTAAACTTAAAAAAAGAAAAAAATCCCGTGTTTAGTTTCTGGGGCACAGGGACATGGCCAGGTATCGCCATCTAAGACCCAACAGGGCACCCAGTTTGAGCCAGGAGCCACTCCCAGGGCAAGGCACTTTCCATTCTGTTATCTTACATGAGGGCTAAATGCAAATGACCAGCCAGCTGGGTTTCTCAGACTTGTTTAACTGGAAAGATTGCAACACTCATTTATAGGGAGGGTCCTCTACACCTGAAGGCCAACTGACAGCACCCACAGCTGAGCCAACTTGGAGCCCCAATGAGGGAAGAATGCCCTTATTAGAGCACTACTTATTAGTGCATCTTGGCAGGGCTTTGAAAGAGGGAACCAAAGCAAAAGAGTTTGAACAAAATTCAAGAAACTCAGCAAAAACACAAATGAAGACCTCTGAGTTTTTGGAAAGGATTTATCAGGCCTACTGACATCATCTTAATGCAGATTGTGAGGCCCCTGAAAATAAAAGAATGGTAAACTTGCCCCTTTTTGGGGGGCGCGGGGAGGGCAAAGTGCTTCAGATACCAGGAGAAATTGCAAGAATTAGATGGTGCATTTGGAATAAATCCTTCTCAATTGGTGGATGTTGCTTTTAAAGTGTTCAGCAGGGTGAACAGAAGAAAGAAGATGCAAACAAAACGCCACTTTTTTGGCAGCAGTATTGGATTCCCAGAAGGCTAGTTTCTTGAAGAGAGGTAAGCCACTATTCCAGAAGAAACATGTGCTTCCTGTAAGCAGAAAGAACATTGGAAAACAGATTGCCCTAGGCCAAAACATAAGAAAAACAGTAAAAGACTTTCTCATAGTAGAAAGAGAGGAACATGATGAACAAAGAAGCCCAGGGGCTCCCTTGGACTTGAGGCGTCTAATTCCCCACAGGAGCCCCATTTAAAAATTGACAGTGGGGAATGAGCTGATTAACTTTCTGATGGACCTCACCCTGAAGCTTTCCACCAGAACAGCTTGACATCACAGTCTAAAAATAATAAAAAGACTGCCGTCAGACCTCCCTAGATGGGGACTCAAAACAGGAACCTGCCACACCGAGGATGGGAAAATAGACTTTACTCAAATACCCTTAACTGCAGGAAATTCCTGATAACCTGCTAGTGTTTATGGATACTTTTTCAGGATGGATGGAAGCATATCCCACCTGGACAGAAGTCTCTGAAGTGGTTAAAGCACTCCTAAGGGAAATTATCCCCGGATTTGGGTTGAGGCATTAAAATTACTTTCATCCTGCAGACCACAGTCAACAGGAAAAACCAAGAAAGTGAATCATACTTTTAAAAAGGAACATCTCTAAAATATGTCGAGACTAATTTAACTTGGGATAAGGCCTTGCCAGTCGCCCTGATACAGATCGGTGGCACCCAGAAGCAGGTTTAAATTAAGCCCCTTTGAAATATTGTATGGTAGGCCATTTCCAGGTGTCTGCCCAGGCGAGAGAATCTATAAATGCTTTAAGAGACCCAGCAGTTGCCAATTACATTAAAACTTTGGGCAGTATACTAATCTCTTCATGAGTTTGCCCCCAACAGGTCTGCCTATCCAGCTGAAGTAGATGGTAGTTTCATTGTAGCTGGAGAAGAGTCAACCTACCTATTTATGTCCAAATAAATAGCGCGGGAATTTATTATATGTATTGGGAACTGGAACAAAACCTCCAAGTTCAATTACAAATTAGACAACAAAGTGCTAAGGGGTTTCATCAGGTTCAAATAGTTGCAGATGCAAGAGGCCTGACTAGGGCTTCCCTGGTGGCGCAGAGGTTGAGTCCACCTGCCGATGCAGGGGACACGGGTTCGTGCCCCGGTCTGGGAGGATCCCACATGCGGTGAAGCGGCTGGGCCCGTGAGCCATGGCCTCTGGGCCTGCGTGTCCGGAGCCTGTGCTCCTCAATGGGAGAGGCCAGCGTATTGCAAAAAAAAAAAAAAAAGAGGCCTGACTAAAGATTCTAAGGAATATTCATCACCTCCATTCAGCAGAAAGCCAGGGAAGTCTTCATCCCTTTCCCCACAAGACTGTGGAAGGGATATTGACAGGGTACTGTAATAGGGAAGAACCTATTGTATTTCAAGTTAATCGCTAAAGGGATGTTGCCCGTCAGCGTAAGTTATACATAAGGGTCCATCTCCCGGGGAACTCTGCCTCCCAGGTAATGAGCATTAAGCTAAAATACCTTTGTTTAGCTCACAGAAAACATCCTGACCAGGCCCACCTGTGAATGACAGCCAGAGGGAAGAAATTAACACAACCCCCCCAGAGGCTGATGGGAACCAGGAAATGCTGGTCTTCACTCCCTCCACTTTTAGTATAAAAGAAGCCTGAATTTTAACTCAGGCAAGATGGTTCTTTGGGACACGAGCCCAACATCTTAGTCTGGTGGCTTTCCAAATAAAGCCACTATTGCTTGTCCCAACAACTTGTCTTTTTTTTTTTTTTTTTTTTTTTTTTGCAGTACGCGTGCCTCTCACTGTTGTGGCCTCTCCTGTAGCGGAGCACAGGCTCCGGACGCGCAGGCTCGGCCATGGCTCATGGGCCCAGCCGCTCCGCGGCATCTTCCCAGGCCGGGGCACGAACCCGTGTCCCTTGCATCAGCAGGTGAACTCTCAACCACTGCGCCACCAGTGAAGCCCAACAACTTCTCTTTTTTTTTTTTTAAACATCTTTATTGGGGTATAATTGCTTTACAATAATGTGTTAGTTTCTGCTTTATAACAAAGTGAATTAGTTATACATATACATATGTTCCGATATCTCTTCCCTCTTGCGTCTCCCTCCCTCCCTCCCTCCCACCCTCCCTATCCCACCCCTCTAGGTGGTCACAAAGCACCGAGCTGATCTCCCTGTGCTATGCGGCTGCTTCCCACTAGCTATCTGCCTTATGTTTGGTAGTGTATGTATGTCCATGCCTCTCTCTTCGCTTTGTCACAGCTCACCCTTCCCCCTCCCCATATCCTCAAGTCCATTCTCTAGTAGGTCTGTGTCTTTATTCCTGTCTTACCCCTAGGTTCTTCATGACATTTTCTTAAATTCCATATATATGTGTTAGCATACGGAATTTGTCTGTCTCTTTCTGACTGACTTCACTGTATGACAGACTCTAAGTCTATCCACCTCATTACAAACAGCTCAATTTCGTTTCTTTTTATGGCTGAGTAATATTCCATTGTATATATGTGCCACATCTTCTTTATCCGTTCATCCGGTGATGGGCACTTAGACAACTTGTCTCTTGATTTATTAGCTGGCCAGAGGGTGAGCAGTACAAGCTTGGACTGGGTAACATCTCTGAGCTCTTTCTTTGATCTTGAGGCTGGGCAAGTACAGGACTTGCAGACCTGAGGGATGCAGCCCAATAGATGATAACTGGCATTAGGACTGATAATATTATATCAGGACATATCAGATTTTCAGGAATTTCACATAATTTCCAAAATACTTATATACCTATATAAACACAATGTAATCCTAGATCACGTTAGCTTAGTTTCTGTTAATTTATATAAGTGCTTTTTAAGCCAATTAGAGCTCTTCTATAAATTAATCTTAGCAATACCATCCAGTGTTAGATATATATCTCACATCTATCTATATAAACACACATGAACATACAGACAGATGCAGAGACCTTATAGACTTGTTCTGAAATTTCAGCCATGAGATAGGTACAATCATGTAAAGCTCATTAGTTATAAAAGTTGAATCTAAGTTTTTCTGGTAGATGGAGTAAGTTAAGTTTACCTGGTTAAAGCCTTTCAATATATATCTGTGGAGAAGCAATTAAAAGATTTTTCTCTTTGCCCACGTTTCAAATTACCTTTTCCCCTTTTGTTTTCCTTCTAACAAGAATTACTTCCTTTAAGTTTATAGAATATTTATATCTCAAAGCACAGGGAAGGAATGGAATGCAAGTTCCTCCAAGAAGGACTTTGGTTTCCCAAGGCTAATATTTACAGACCTCTGAGGGATGGGGGGGTGGTTGGGATTGGTAAAGGAATAAGTGAACTTTGAACTGTCTCCAAAACTGCATTTCTAGTTTTACAAGGAGTTTAGAGATAAGGAATTAAGAGCAACTGTCTTTAAGCAATTGGGTTGTAACTTAAATGACACCACAGGTTGATCCACCCAAAATCCTTTTATGAGGGTTTTAAATAGGTCTTCTTTCTCTCTGGGGACGTGGTTTCACTTTAGCTTACAGGAGGAGGCTTAAAAAAAAATCCCTTTAGGCTCTGAATATCAGTTTCCAATTTGGCCAAATTTCTGATCATAAAGTTATTAAATCCCTTCAGAGAAAAACAAATACCGTATGCTAACACATATATATGGAATCTAAAAAAAAAAAAGGTTCTGATGAACTTAGGGGCAGGAGAGGAATAAAGGCAAACTCCTAGAGAATGGACTTGAGGACACGGGGAGGGGGAAGGGTAAGCTGGGACGAAGTGAGAGTAACATTGACATATATACTCTATCAAATGTAAGATAGATAGCCAGTGGGAAGAAACTGCATAGCACAGGGAGATCAGCTCGGTGCTTTTCCACCACGGAGAGGAGTGGGATAAGGAGGGTGGGAGGGAGGCGCAAGAGGGAGGGGATATGGGGATATACATTTGCATACAGCTGATTCACTTTGTTATATAACAGAAACTAGCACAACATTGTAAAACAATTATACTCCAATGAAGATGTTAAATAAAAATAAAGTTATTAAATGTTTTCAAATATCTTGCCAGGTTTCAGTTGGAACAGACAATAAATATTTCTGGCAGGTATTAAATAACTCCACGGACCCAAAAGGCATCTTAGTGTGCAAGTTACCCCCTTCCCAAGATCTAGAGGCACTCCCATAGATAGCTAGAGAACCCATAGCCTGCTTGTCCCAGGCAGGCAGAACGCCAAGCCAGGCTCTTAGGACACAAAACTAGACAAGAAAGAATGCAACAGTTGTCCCTGGGAGAGGAAGCATCAATAACCAATAGGTCTGGATTTGGAAAGAAAGGGACAACGTGAAATTTTACTTTTCTCTCTCAGCTGAGCATGACAGAGATTCAGGAGATTGTGGTAAGAATTCTCACCCTTCAACTGGCTTCTGCCAGTTTTTCCAGGAATCCCCTCTGCAGACTGGTTTCTTATTCATTTAAATTTTAACTTCCCTTGGCTATTGAAGAAAATAGCATAGCACTTTCCCAGGGAATCCTTTGGAGTCTTGGAGTCCCATCAGTTCTGGAAGGGGCCTATAAGGGGGCATACCTTTAGGGGTGGATTATGAAGGCATTTGAATTGATGTTGACAAATCATCATAGGCCCTTGAAGGGCAACCTCTTTTCTAGTGTCCCAGTTGATTACAACTAAAACAACAGTCCCTAGGCCAGTGTTTTAATGACAGGGCTCCTAGGAATGTGCCCTGTGGGGGGACCAGGTATTTTAGGTGCTTGGCCCTGAAGCTGTTGTACCTGTAAAGCTAATGGTTTGGTGAGCTTTTACTTAAGATCTCCTGTCTTTAAATCTTCATTTGTCTTCTGCAACAATCTTTTTTTTTCCCCCTATGAAGCTATTTTGGAATTTTGAAGCCTTTTGGATTCCTCTGTGTACTAATTAAAATAGGTATCCCATTCTGCTTGCTTAATTTGGGAACCCTTACTTTTAAGTGCACTTTTTTTTTTTTTTTTTTTTTTTGCGGTACGCGGGCCTCTCACTGTTGCGGCCTCTCCCGCTGCGGAGCACAGGCTCCGGACGCGCAGGCTCAGCGGCCATGGCTCACGGGCCTAGCCGCTCCGCGGCATGTGGGATCCTCCTGGACCAGGGCACGAACCCGTGTCCCCTGCATCGGCAGGCGGACTCTCAACTACTGCGCCACCAGGGAAGCCCTTAAGTGCACTTTTTAAATGATCTTGTCTAATCTGAATGGTCTGTCGTGGCCGTTGTAACTCCCCAAGAGCTGGCAGCAATTTGGTAGGACCTGGGCTGAAAATGGAGATTAACCCACATCTCTGTCCAGCCGCCAAACTTTGACCCCCAACCTCATGGTTACCAAGCCAAATTCTTGGAGCTTCCACGACAAATAGTTCTTACCTATAAAATAGGTAGGTGTGCCGTAAGGTAGTGCACTTAACTCTTTGGATTTTAAGGAACACATTTTTGATTTACTTAGTTAAACTTTTGGGTCTCTCAGCATCAAACTAACATCTAAAAAGTGTGCTGCTGAGTTGGAAATTGTGTGATGTTTCACAGTGTACCTTCTCTCACAGACATTTTTTAGAGGTTGGCGGGTGACCTAGTGTCAATCTAACCCATTCTGTGACCAACTTACCCTAACACGGGAGTTTTCAGGTTAAGTGGTGAGTGCTGTAACAGTTCTTAAATGCTCAATGCATGCCAAGCATTTTTGCAGCTTTTTGTGACTCTCAAGTTTCTCCCATTATCAACTAGACTTTGCTGGACTTAGTCCAGTTCAAGTGGGACCCAGTCCAACCTCAGACTCAGTTTGGTTTTTAAGTTGGACCCAGTCACCTCTGGCCAGTAACCACCATGGAATCTGGGGATTGGGAGACAAAACCAAGGTCAGAGTTTCCAACCAAATAGGGAATTGCAGAAAGCCAGTTAGATGGGGAGCTCCATACAAAGAGAGTGGAGCTTAAAACCAAAAGGAACTTACCAGTGGCCCTCGAAAATAACAGGAAAGACAGTGAACTCAAAGGTTGTATGGGGTACCACACCTGTGTTTCTCTTTGTCCCTAAATGCCATCAGAAGATAACTTTGGATCCCACTGTCACTGCCACCAAATCTGTTAAGTAACAAAAATTCAACTGAATAAATGTGAAGGTCTAACTGGCTTAATCCAAGAATTCATGAATTGGGCAGCAACCCATCTAACAGAAGCTCAGAGGAGCTGTACAAAATGGAAAGCTCATCTTCTTTTGGCTGATGGAAAAGGGGCTATGTGGCAGATGACCTCATTGGCACTGACTGGAAAATTCCAGACTGAGCAATTAAGAGTACATTTCTGGGGGAGGTTCTAACTGCAGTTAGGTTAGGTATTAAGTCTTCGTGAGCTCAACATAAGTGACTCCATTTTGGGCCTGTGGTTTCTTTTTTTAACAATTACACAGATCCCATGGTTCTCTGAAATAAAAATTTCAGCTTATTTTCTAATTATAAAAGATAGTATATGCTTATTGTTAAAAAACAAAAAATGTAAACAACACAGAAAGGAATAGAAAAGTGCCACTATTCAGAGAGAAACCCTGAAAACAAATCTTTCTTAACACACGCATACTTTTCAAGGAGATCATGGTGAAGACCCAAGATAAGAAAAGGAAAGACTTGGCAAAGTAGTGAGCCTGTTGAAACAGCAAAAGTTCCTGTTCTGAGCAAATGACTTCTTTGGGCTTTTGTTGTGGGAATGTAGTATGAATTAAGAAGTTTGAGGGTTGTACCTTTGAGGAGCTAAATGCTCTGCATTATCATGTAAAAAATGGTCTCAGTAATAGCAGGCTCCATTTTGCTTATTTTTGGAAATTAGAGAAAAGTAATTAGTTTGTTTCATCACCAACATAATATTGCTCATTCTTGGGAGTTGTACATGTACAATGTGGTTTGCTCAAGCAACCACAAAACATCACTGAATTTCCTTGCTTGCAAGTTCTCACCTCTCTTGTTCTTGTGTTCAAAACCCAGGCAATCTAGTTCAGAGACCCAGAACAAGATGGAAAGCAGGCTTCAGGCCTGGTTACCAACTCAAGCTGGAGGAAGGTCTAACTGTTGATTGTCACTCCCTTGATCAAAAGGTTGCCTCTGAACCCCACACAAGGAGATGCTTACCCTAGGTCAATATAATGGAAAGGAATGCTGGTATAAATTAGGCAGCCTGGACATATTGAAATTATAATATATGAGTACCTTGTGAGGTGATTTTTTGTGCATGTGTATGGCAACAATAATTCCACCTTAGGTTTCCGTAATGTTTCTTTATTTTTTAAGAGTTGCCATTAGATATTAATACCTCCCCTACCCCATCCCATTCTCCGTATCTCTTGATTTTCTAAAACACTGGTGTTTTCTAAAACCAGATTACACCCCACCTATAGCCCTATAGCTAAAAATCTCTCCTGTAACTTCCCAGCAGCTTTGTGATAAAATCCAAATCACTGGCAGAATCCAGAAGTCCTCCTTAATCTGAGTCTTACCGCTCTTCCTGATGGGCATAAAAGCACCATTTTGATTCTAAATTCCATGAGGCCAGGTACCATGTTTCCTACCAGACATAAGCAATACTTGAAGCCATCTTCATAGAGAGTGAACTGGCTCTTCTCTATTCTTGCCATGACATCATGTTTCCAACTTCACAACTAGAAATCCAGTTCCTATCCCCCCAATTTCCTTCATCTCTCCATCCCTTTTTCATTTGATCAACACCAACCCAGCTCAGTGAAGACCTCACTGCTATATGTAGGAAGCCATCTCTGCTTTTCCCAGAATGGGTTAAGCATCCTCACCTGTGAGTCCTTAGCCCTTGTTCTCCTCTTCCCTGGTCTTCAACTCTCCCCGTCTTTGTCACCACCAGCTCACAGCTCTTACCACTGTGGGCTTGTTGAAGGCAGTGACTATGTTTTTATCTTATATTACTAACTTGAATACACAGAGCAGGACTTTAGTTGTGTTGAATTAATATGTTAGCTAGTTCATTTGATCCTCCCAAACCCTCTCTGATTAAGAAGGTGTAACAGAAAAGGTCCTCTTAGTCTCATTCAGTGAACAGGCTGCTGAGGGTTAGAGAGTTGGATAATTCATCCGAGGTTTTACAGCTAGTTAGCAACAGAGCTTAAACTGAAATCTGAAATTGAGACCAGTATTCTTTGTACTCTTCTCTCTCTGCCCCCCTCTTTCTCATGGGCACACTCTGTCACCCCCTTCCACACACAAATATTACACACATGCATCTGTGGGGAGGGGAAAGTTACCCCCTTCCCCTCTTGATTCTTTTTGGCTGGTCATATAACTAAAATGGCAAAAAGCAGATTAAGAGGAGAAAATCAAGTTTAACATGTACATATGGGGAATTCACATAAGCATGAGAAATTACAAAGGTAGTAAGGCAAGATGAGGTATATATGTCCTTCTGGACCAAGGAGAAAGGAGGTGGAGGTTTGGGACTTCTAGCGGAAGTAAGATAATCCACAAGAAGATGAAAAGAGTTAATGCTTGGTAGACAAGTGTTTGCTGGGACATCTAGAGATAGTGGGACTCAAAGAAGACTTTGACCCACCAGGCCTTTCCGGGTTCTTTCCTGTCTACCACACATAGTTTATATTATACTATAGTTATCTATGGTGATAGCCCCTTCTTGGAGTGGGCCTTCTATCTTACCTTAGTGGCAACAATAATTCCACCTTAGGTTTCTGTAATGTTTCTTTACTTTTTTTTTTTTTACATCTTTATTGGAGTATAATTGCTTTACAGTGGTGTGTTAGTTTCTGCTTTATAACAAAGTGAATCAGTTATACATATACATATGTCCCCATATCACTTCCCTCTTGCGTCTCCCTATCCCACCCCTCCAGGTGGTCACAAAGCACCAAGCTGATCTCCCTGTGCTATGCGGCTGCTTCCCACTACCTATTTTACATTTGGTAGTGTATATATGTCCATGCCACTCTCTCACTTTATCACAGCTTATCCTTCTCCCTCCCCATATCCTCAAGTCCATTCTCTAGTAGGTCTGTGTCTTTATTTCTGTCTTACCCCTAGGTTCTTCATGACATTTTTTTTCTTAAATTCCATATATATGTGTTAGCATACGGTATTTGTCTTTCTCTCTTTACTTTTTAAGAGTTGCCATTAGATATTAATACCTCCCCCTTTTTTAAAATTTCATTTCCCGTCTTCAAGCAGTTTGGTTTTTGTGTGTGTGTGTGTGTGTGTGTTTTATCTATCTATTTTTGGCTGTGTTGGGTCTTCGTTTCTGTGCGAGGGCTTTCTCTAGTTGCGGCGAGCGGGGTCCACTCTTCATCGCCGTGCGCGGGCCTCTCACTGTCGCGGCCTCTCTTACTGCGGAGCACAGGCTCCAGAAGCGCAGGCTCAGTAGCTGTGGCTCACGGGCCCAGCCGCTCCACGGCATGCGGGATACTCCCAGACCAGGGCCCGAACCCGTGTCCCCTGCATCGGCAGGCGGACTCTCAACCACTGTGCCACCAGGGAAGCCCTAAGCTATTAACTTCTGATTGGAGTATTTTCAGGGTTTGCATAGCAATATTGAACTCTTCTTCCATTACTACAGAGAGATTCCTTTTTCCAATTCATAATCTTTAAAGCTTGGCAATAAGACCCTCAGTGCTGAAAAGACATTGGGACTGGGATACGCAGCAGATTGCCTGTGATTTCTCGGCAAGCATGTTTATGTGGCACAACTTTATGAACAAAGGAACTCATGTTTGTAATTTGGCTGGCATTTAGGGTGGAGTATTTGGTGACAGAAGGAGATTGGTATCCAAATCCACATGGTCCTGACCATTTAGTCAGTGAACCCTTTATACATTTGGTTGTCACATAAAATAAAAAGACTAGAGTGGTTTACAGACAAGGTTAGAATGGAAGCTGTAATTCCCAGGGGTATTCCATGACTTTTGCCAGTGGTGCTGTAGTGTCCAAATGCCTCCATTCTCCATGCGCTCCTGTCGACATGTGAGAGTGAAACAGATTGCAAAATAGCTGATATAGGAGGTCTGTTGTCTGGTTTTGGCAGCTGTAAAGCTTATTTCTGTCACCTAACCAAAGTAAGTCCAGATTTTTGATCCACCCATGTATAGTTTGTGGTTTGGGGCAGCTTGATCACGGGGGCAGCTGCAATATCCTGAATTGTACAAGGGTGACTTCTGAGACATCCGGGACACGTGGTGATTTGGCAGACATTTGTTCCCAAGATGGTGGTGCTAGAGTCATTTGCAATTTCCTTGAGAGGTTTAAAGATGTCACCTATGGAATCAAACCACAGAATTTGATTTGCAATATTGTCCTGGTATGTCACCCAAGAAAGGTCCAGTGTCATGTTTGCTTTTAATGCAAAGGGAAAATTTTTCACCTATTTATTTGGGTAAGGGACAGTCTGTGGGCTTATACAGATTTTTTTCTGGGGCCCAAATGACTCACTAAAAGAAGATGCAGAGGGCTTCCCTGGTGGCGCAGTGGTTGAGAGTCTGCCTGCCGATGCAGGGGACACGGGTTCGTGCCCCAGTCCGGGAAGATCCCTCATGCCGCGGAGCGGCTGGGCCCGTGAGCTGTGGCTGCTGAGCCTGTGCATCCGGAGCCTATGCTCCACAACGGGAGAGGCCACAACAGTGAGAGCCCCGCGTATCACAAAAAAAAGATGCAGAGTGATGATTTTCTTGTCATGGATATCATGCCCTGCCGCTCATCCATCTTACGTACTTAGCCCACCACGTCCACATCAGCAGGAACCCAGACTCGTTCAGGCTCTTTTGCACTATCCAGATGTTGACATAATCAACACTCAGGCTGAGTTAGCGTGGCCAGGGTTTGGTAAATTAGCATAAGGGGGTAAGGGAGGGTTAGTAAGAACAAAACACAGGTTGAAAACGAGCCCAGAGTGGAGACTTAGAGGAGAAATAAGATAGAGACAAGTGCTCTCCAGCTAGCCTTCTAATAAATGATTAATAAATGCAGAGAAAGGATTTGTTAATAAGAAAAAGTGTTTTGTTTTGGTTTTTAATGTGTGTGTATAGGGAGTCTTAAAAGTGGGGAAAGGGAGATAGGTGAAAGTGAGGCTTCTTGATCTGTGATCTTGGGAAAAGCTGTCTACTTCATGATGCTGGCTGCTTCTGGGGCCTGGGAATTGGCCCTGGAAATCTTTAAAAGTCACCTGGGGGATCTGTCTCCCACTTGTCTTGAGAGGGATGTTCTGGGCCTATGTTGGCATGGCTTGCATGGATCCAGGAGGATTTTCCTTTTGACGACAGTGTAGGTGGTTGGCAGTACCTCATTAGGCCCTTCCCAGGGAGGTGACAGCACGTTTTCTTCTAAAGACCTTGATGTACACTTGGTCTCCTGGTCGAAAGGATGGCGAGGCTTATCAGTTGATGGAAGCCAAGCCCCTTTTACCTTCTTCATGTACATTTGTTGTTGTATCTAGCTAGTCATATCATCAGGTTGTTCACCTAAATTCCCATAATCTTCACTTAACCCAGGAATGGAAGGTTTAGAAATACCAATGGACATTGGGTATCCAAAGACCATTTTGAAAGGGGTCAGTCCGTGTCTCCTATTTGGAGTATTCTGGATCTTTATAAGGGCCAAGGGCAAAGCTTCTGGCCATTTAAGTCCAGTTTCTTGACAGATCTTTCCTAAAGTTTTTTTATGTCTAGATTTTTTACGTTCCACTTTCCCTGAGGGTTAAGGATGATACGGGGTCTGAAATTGTAATGAGTACCCCGGAATTTTTGCAAGCAAGTGCTTTATGTTGTAAAATGAGTTCCTTGATCTGATTCAATCCATAAAGGAATGCCAAAGTGAGGAATAACCTCAGTTATTAATGTCTTTACCACTGTTGTGGTTGAGGCATGTGTAGTCCAATAGGATTCAGTCCATCCACGAAACATGTAGACAACAGCCAAACAGTTAGAATAGCCTAAAGCGGGAGGAAATCTATAAAATTCATTTGGAGTGCCACAAAGGGGAATGTGGGCCTTGGAGGATTTCTTGGGGTATCCCAGGTATTTCCCAGAAATTTGGGGAGATTTACAAGTAGTACACAGGGAAATACTTTGGTCAGAAATTCTATGGATGCCAGGGCAAAACCAATTGTCTTGTATTTCCTTAATTCTCCCCCATCTGCACATATATCCCACTTGATGGGATATAAGCCAAGAGGTTAAAGGAAAGGGTGCTATAGGAAGTTCATTTGGCCTGATGTATCCATCTGGTAATTGTTTAGCACCCTTTTGCACCCATTTGCCTCTTTCAGACTGCGGGGCATTTGCTTAACAGTTGATAAAATCAGTCAAGAATAAAAGTAAGTTTAAAAATTCGGTAGAGAAGGAACAAGGGTGTCCATTTTGAGCTGGATTTTAGCAACTCTTGTCAGCCTGATCATTTCCTAAAGATACAGCATTTCCTTGGTATGCGCTGAACAATGAACAACAGCAGTTTTGGAAGGGAGGTGACTATCTTGTAATAAGGCAGCTGCTATATGGTCATTAGCAATAAGATTACCTGCAGAAGTTAAGAGGCCACGGGATCTGCAAATTGTGCCAACAGCAAGGCAGACTCCAACAGCACATCTGGAATCTGTGTAAATAGCGGCAGTTTTCCCTTCTGCTAAGGTGCAAGCTCTAGTAAGAGCTATGAGCTCAGCAGCCAGGGCTGATTTTCCTGTGGCATCCGAATGAGCAGCAGGCGTCCCACGAGGGGAAACTGCAGCGTAAGCAGTTATGTTTCCCAAGAAACTTCATTGACGGGAGCCATCACAAAATAGAAGTCAGGCTGGGTTACCTAAAGGGGTGTCTGAGAGAACCTCTCGTGCCTTTGAGACCATTTCTACGGCTGCAAGGCAATCACGTGTGATACAGCGGGGCTCTCCGTCAGGGAGGGGTAGTAAAGTGGCTGGATTCAAACGGTTACAACGATGTAAGATGATGAGAAAGTCAGCTCATAAGTGGCCTGTCACCGTGTAGAGAGTTGCTGTATCCTTTGAACTTGTAGAATAGCTGACACCGCCTGGGGAACATAGAGATGAATAGGGGAGCCTAACATGCACACTGGCTTTGTCAATCAAGGCGGCAGCTGCAGCCACTGCACAGAAGCATGGGGCACACCTAATGCCGCAGGAGCTAACTGGCATGAGAAACACGCTACAGGGATGTATCTTGAGAAGCAGAAGATTGTCCTAGAGTGCCTGCCGCAGTCCCATTATTTTCATGGCAGTACAGATGAACAGGTCTGTCAAAATTAGGTAAGCCAAGAATTTGGAATGTGGACAAAGCTAATATTAAAGCTTCAAAGGAGATTGATTAATGCCTCTGAAGGGCCAGGAAATAGGCTCTGTGTTGTGATCTAGGAGAAGAGCAGACAGGTTTAGAAAGGCTGCAAAATTAGGAATCCATTGGCAGCAGTAGCCAGCTGCCTCCAAAAGTCCACATAACTGTTTTTTTCATTTGGGGGAGGGGAATGGACAAAATCGACGTAACCCCATCCCATTCACCATTGTGAATGAATTCTAGGTCGAGCGATGATGTTAACCAGATATTCTAACCACGGTGTGCTGATGTGACTCCAAAAAAAATGTTTTTAAAAAGTATTTGGCAAGACCTTTATTGAAATAAGATGTTTTTGTTTAACCGCCAGAACCTCAGTAAAAATTGGGACTATTATTTCTGGAGATTCCAGAACTTCCTTTGGAAACATCCCCCAACTCAAAAGAAAGTCTGATGTAGCCTCGTAAAAATCCATGTTGCAATAGGTGCTGTGTCACTGAGAACCACCGAAAAGACAGGGTTAAGGGCACAAAACGAGCTGCAAACCATATATGGAGAAACCCTTATTCTTCACACTTGTGATGAACTCATGTTCTGCTTTCTGTTTTCTCAAAGCTGAAGTCGACTGTGCTTTGTAAAACCGGCTCACCGACCCTCGGGACCTGCAGTGCCTCTGGATTCCAGCCTCCGGGTCTCCACGCCAGACAGTCTGAGCATGCGAGTCACACTTGCTGTGACAGCCTGGATGCTCTCTGTGGTCTCCAGTTCTTCCTCTCCAGCAAATACTTTGCCAGATATCGAAAATGAAGATTTCATCAAAGACTGTGTTCGAATGCACAACAAGTTCCGATCAGAAGTGACTCCAAAAGCCAGTGATATGCTATACATGGTAAGAAAAACATGAGTGCTTGTGGTAGAAGTCAGTCAAAAACAACTAATGTGGATTGATTTTGGTGGTGAATCCTTAGTAATCCTGACCAGGGCTCTCGCGGTGATGAAGGTGTGCTTTAAATTCACCACCTGCGATCAAAACGAACCCAGTTTCTCTCTGCCTACTCAATTCTTGTTATAAAGCAAGTATGTTTTACTTCTCTTTTTGGACACGTCCTTTGCACACGTCCTCAGGTGCAATTTATGTCTCTTTTTTGCCTGTTAATTTTTGTGAGGTTTTTTTGGTTTCGTTTTTTGTCTCTAAGTTGACTTTTGGTTGTTGCCGGCAGAGTGCTGACTGTCTCAGGGAGGCCGCAGGGCGTCTGGGGGAAAGGCTAGGATTTTGATTCAGTCAGGCTTGGGTTTGAATCCTAGGTCTGTGGCTTTGGCCTGGTTTTTAACCTTTCTGAGCTTCTTACGATAGGGGCTATTGTAGGTATGAAATTACAGAAAATATGTGAAACCAGCATGTTATTTTGCAACATAATAGACCTTCAGTGAAATGTTGTTCTGTGTCACTCACTTTGATTCTAAATTCCTCGAAACTAGATTATCATGTCTCCCACTAACGCTAGTCAAAACTTGAAGACCACAATATGGTCCTCCATGTATGGAGGACCTACATGTTCGTGGTCCTTCTCCATCCTGGACATCGTGCTTCACCTCCCATGCAAATTCCCACTTTGCTCACTGCGGTTACAGCGTTGGGTAACAGGCTCCATTCTTGACCCTCCTAGTGTTTCATATTTATTTCTGCAGACTTGGGACCCAGTACTAGCCCAAATTGCAAAAGCATGGGCAAGGAACTGTCAGTTTGCACACAACATACAGCTGAAGCTACCCCACAAGCTGCACCCAAATTTCACTTCACTGGGAGAAAACCTCTGGACTGGGTCTCTGTACCTCTTTTCTGTGTCTTCAGCCGTCACAGACTGGTACAACGAAATTCAATACTATGACTTCAAGACTCAGAAATGTGACAAGGTCTGTGGCCATTATACTCAGGTAAGTATCTGCCTTATATTCTCTGGAAGCTGTCATTTCAAGGGTGAGGAGAAAGCTGGAATCTGGTGTTAAGAAAAATATAGAGTAATATAGTGTCCCTGTAAATATGAGAGAGTAGGGGTTACAGGCTTACTTTAAAAATAAATAAATGGAGGGCTTCCCTGGTGGCGCAGTGGTTGCGAGTCCGCCTGCCGATGCAGGGGACACGGGTTCGTGCCCCAGTCCGGGAAGATTCCACATGCCGCGGAGTGGCTGCGCCCGTGAGCCATGGCCGCTGAGCCTGCGCGTCCGGAGCCTGTGCTCCGCAACGGGAGAGGCCACAGCAGTGAGAGGCCCGCGTACCGCAAAAAAAAAATAAATAAAAATAATAATAAATAAATGGAACAGACTCCAATACCAGAGGAGATAGTGCTTGAAGAGTGTAGTTACATGGACATAGGTAAAATGTGAGGCCCACCAATCTGCACAGCGTTTGAATAATTTTGATCACACCTGTCTTCCCGTGGTATTTTGTGCCATTTGTGAGCAATCAAAGGACCTTATGAGTAAATGGATTTATTCCAGGTACGAGTTCTCTAGGAAATTTGAGTCAATTGTTCTGGGATTATAAAACTGGGAGAAATAAGCCTCTCAGACAGAAGCATCAATAAGAATTGAAGGGGACTTCCCTCCCCTGAAGGGAGGTATGGAGACACAGGACTTGTTCATACAGCAAGAGACATGTAAGTTGGTTCTTAAACTGAGTGAGAGTTTGTCAAATGAAAAGGAATGTAAAAAGAACTCCAGGCAAAATTAACAAGGTGTAGAAGATGTACAATGTGTACCTGGTGGTCCCGTAGTAAAGACTGTGCTTCCGCTGCAGGGGGGCGTGGGTTCGATCCCTGGTCGGGGAAGATCTGCATGCTGCGCGGTGTGGCCCAAAGAAAAAACAATTGTGGTAATAATAGTTGATGCTTCCATATCCTCTTAGTCTTTCAAACATGGACTAAGAATCTATGATGTGCCACATGAAGAGGAAAAAAAAGTCCCAGACCCGGTGGAGAGGCCAACATATAAATTTGTACAAATAATCCTGTAGCTACCTTGTACCCACATCTACAGTATTAGTGTCAGTAGCCACATTCAGAGCTTCTCGATGAGATTTTTTCTTTCTTTCTTTTTTCTTTTTAAATTCAAGCTGTTTTTGGCTTCCTAACTGTAACTCACATTTGCAACATGGTGGAAACAAATCCCTAGGAAAAGTCTTCTATGATCTTCTTAATATACTGCCTCCCTATACTGGCCACATTTTATTTATTTTATTTCCTGGCGGTCCTTGTCAAACCAATAACTAAAGGTAGTGAACCTATGTTTGACTGGTTTTAATGTGGAAAAAAATTGTTGAAATGACGTCTGAGGGCAAAAGCATTTCTAACAAGCCAGTTAACTTGGAATATTAGGTGTTTTTAAAGAGCAAAATGTTGGTAGAAAAACTCAATATAGTTCAGCCTTATAAAGATACTGACCTCACTGGTGGTGTTACAGATGAAACACGTTTGGCACAGTTATAGGAAATTGTTATAATGAGAGGGAAAGGGTTGATTTCAGTGAAATTTTCATCTTAAGGTTATTGTAATCAAGGAGGAGCTATGAAATCATCAGTAGCCTTGGTCCCTTTCTTGGAAATATAAGGTCTCCCCTAGACTTGCCCAATAAGCCATCAATTTTGGTGTATATTAACAAACCAGAAAGTAAATTTCATTGGATTCCCACAAATCCTAAAGGGCAAGGAAGCTAAATCCAGAGTGCCTACAAGTGGTATCTGGTACCATTATGCACTATGGTATTAATCTCCAGAAGTAATTGTCAGTCTGAAGGTGCTGACTCTCAGTGTTTGAGCTTCTCCCCTATTCTAGGCACTTTGTGAGGTACAGGTCATGTGTTTTAGTCCAGACTCCTGAAAAAACAGAGCCTGAGATAATAGCTTACATGCTAAGATTTTACTTGGGAGTACGATCGCAGAGAAGTGAGAGGGAGGAGAAATGGCTTGTGGGGCAGGGAATGAGGGACACAGCTGGGAATGGCCCCTGACCCTTAGGAGGTGACTTTTATTTGGAAGAGACGTGTGTAAGTGGGTGTATTATAGCATATAGCTATGCAGCTCGGAGAAACTGACAAGGTGCCATGGGAGCAATGGGGACAGAGCAACTGACCTGGCCAAAGGGAGGTATGGAGACACAGGACTTGTTCATACAGCAAGAGACATGTAAGTTGGTTCTTAAACTGAGTGAGAGTTTGTCAAATGAAAAGGAATGTAAAAAGAACTCCAGGCAAAATTAACAAGGTGTAGAAGATGTACAATGTGTACAAATGAACTTGGCATTTCAGAAGAATGGCAAGCAGCTTAACCCACCAAATACACAGTGACCCAAAGACTGTTAAATTGACAACAGTCTCCTAAACCCTGCAAGTTAAAAGACACTTCATGTCCATCATTCCAGGAAGTCAAAACAAGAGGAGGAAACTTTATTATATGTCATAGAGGCCTGAGATCTCAGAGATGGCCCTCCCCAAATTAACAGAGCTTACTTGTAAATCTTCCTCTTGCATCTAGGGGGGAAAAAAGAGGGCTAATATTTGGGACATAAGAAAACATTTCCTAAAATCCAGTCCCTTTCAGACAGGTAGCAGAGCCAAAGTGAGTGATCCTAACCTGTTCTCTTTAAGAGACCACTACAGTCTACCCCCCAACTCAAATGAGGGAGAGGATGTCCAGGGACCTCTGGGTCTGGGAAGAGACAGCACCAGCAACTACTTTTTAAGTGAATGTGGTACTTCGTTCTCTACATTTAAGATCTCATTCAGCTCTCACCACACACCTCTAAGAGATGCTATTATCCATAGATGAATAAACAGGCCCAGAGGGGTCAAGAAGTTGTTATCCCAGTGTCATTTCGCTAGTAAGAGGAAGAGTTGGGATTCAGATATAAGATATGTTGCTTATCTAGTAAAGTTAGTAGTACTTAGTAGTCATTGAACAAAGTTTAGATTTCTTCCATGAGCTGTTTTTCCATCAATTGGAAGAAGGCTCTGACAGCTTGAAGACTTCTTGTTTTTATCCTTGCAAGAAATCTTGCTAGGAGGTCCAGGCTTACTCAGTTGCCATTTTAAATTCATGCTGGAAATTACCTCAAGTGGGTATTTATAACTTCCCACTTACCCTCATCTTAATTGTTAATAAGAAGCAAGCTATTTTCAGATTTTGGCCAATGAGCAGTGGTTTTACAGAGTCAAGACAGTAGATTCAGATGCATTATTTTCTTTTTGGCTGCATTGGGTCTTCGTTGCTGTGCGTGGGCTTTCTTTAGTTGTGGCGAGCGGGGGCTACTCTTCACTGCGGTGCACAGGCTTCTCATATCAGTGGCTTCTCTTGTTGCAGAGCACGGCCTCCAGGTGTGTGAGCTTCAGTAGTTGCAGCACCCGGGCTCTGTAGTTGCGGCACGCGGGCCCTAGAGCGCACGGGCTTCAGTAGTCGGGGTGCGTGGGCTCAGTAGTTGGGGCGCACAGGCTTCAATAGTTGTGGCGTGCAGGCTCTAGCTGTGGTGCGCAGGCTATAGCTGTGGCGCACGGGCTGAGTTGCTCCGCGGCATGTGGGATCTTCCCAGGCCAGAAATCGAACCCATGTCCCCTGCATTGGCAGATGTATTCTTAACCACTGCACCACCAGGGAAGCCCCCAGATGCATTATTACTTCATTAAAGTGTGATATTTCCTGACATGTTAACTCAACGCTTTAGTTCTGTCTTCACTAGAGATCTAAATTGTGGAAGAATTCTGGTGTATTAATATGGAAGATTATTTAGCTTAGATATTTTGTTGCCGACGGTTCATCTTCGTAAAGTTTGGGAATAGTTTGACTTAAAAAGCTGGGCGGTGGACTCCTCTGGTGGTCCAGTGGCTAAGACTCCACGCTCCCAATGCAGGGGACCATTTTAAATTCATGCTGGAAATTAGCCTGCTCAGGGAACTAGATCCCACGTGCCGTGACTAAAAGATCCCGCATGCCACAACTAAGACCCAGTGCAGCCAAATAACTAAATAAATATTTTAAAAAAATAGCTGGGTGGGCAGCAGCTCAGGTTTGATAGTGCTAAGAATGCCCACTAGATGGCACTATTGATCTCATTTCTTTTTATCCCCATCCGTTGAAATTTTTATTTTTACATCCTCCCAGAATGAACGGAAGTGTGCGATGTTTCAGTTTGTCTAGCTGATTTTGTACATGTTGCATATTACTGATAATGAGTCAGATGGACTCAAACTGAGAATTGAAAGGGGAAGATGGTGTATAGGGGTTGTTAGCTAGAAGGAAGAGACATGCCTGCCCCCACTGGGTTGGGTTCCCCAGATGCAATGTTTTTGTTAGGTATAGTTTCCTGATTCTGCTAAAAAGGAGAGCACTCTGGAAGCATCTTGCTTAGGGCATGGACTGTCCTCATAGCACTTTGTGGTCAAGTTAGCATTAAGTTCCACCCCTCATCTAGGAAAAATTGGGGCAGTATGTATTTATTGATTTGTTATGAGGTTAAACATACTGCATGTAACATGCTGAACATACCGGGCCACTAGGAAAATTCTCAGTGAGTAGCTCTTAATTTTTTAAAATTATTTTTGTTTACCATATGAAAAAATGAAAACATGCAACAGGAATCTGCCTGATTTAAAAAAAAAGTTTCAAAATTTTTAAAGCAGAAGAAAATTAAGTCATAAGAGAATAAAACATGAACATCTGCTGAGAGCTTGCTATGTTCCATAAGCTGTTCTAATCACTTTTTTAGCCCATTTAGAATGTCAAAATAAGCCTGTGGAGTAGGTGGTGTTACCCTCATTTAATAGACGAGGAAGCTGAGGCCAAGGTCACACAGTGGGTGGCTGAGCTGAAATATAAACTTGGTCTTTGTAACCCCAGAGCCCACAGAGTTGAACCCAGAACCTGAATGCCCATGAAGCTATTAAAAAGAGGCCAACTTGAATGGATAAACTGATATATCCATGCAATAAATATTACTCGGCAATGAAAAGGAGAGTTAGGACTAGTAATGAATTCAACAACAGGAGTGAATCTCAAATGCTTATGCTTAGTGAAAGAAGCCAGGTTGAAAAAGCTACATTTAAACGGATTCCATTTATATAACATTCTGGAAAAGGCGAAACCACAAGGACAGAAAATAGATTTAGTGATTGCCAGGGGCTGGGGGTGGGAGCTGACCACAAAGGGGCACAAGGGAGCTTTTGGGGAAATGTTCTAGATATGGAATATGGTGGCCGCTGCGCAACTACATGCTTTTGCCAAAATTCATAACCTGAAACGGACGTGGCCTCTATGTTAATTACAACCTGATTTAAACGGATGTGGCCTCTATGTTAATTACAACCTGATTTAAAGAGAGCCCAAGTAAAACACAAGATGAATGGTAGCTAACGTTTGCACTGTCTTGGAAAAAAAGAGATCAGAAATGTAAAAGAAAGTAGAATAAAAGAAATAGCATAAAGCAATTAAGTGTGTGTGGGAGGAACCCAAAGATTAAGAGTACTTAAGACTTGAGATACAACACTGGAGGAAAGTGCTCAAAGACCGACCAGAGGATCGTAATAGAAAATGATTGACTCAGGTGATCGTACTCCCAACGTGGCCCGTTAGCATGCATAAGAATCACCTGAGGAACTTGTTAAACTAGAGAAACTTTCGCTGAATAATGTTCCAATATGTGTGTGTGTGTGCCTGTGTGTATGTGTGTGTATATAAATATACTACATTTTCCTTAAGGAAACCCTGTCATTAGCGTGGATAGATCTACAGGTATTATGTTAAGTGAAGTAAGTCAGACACAGAGAGAGAAATACCGTACGATCTCGTGTATGTGTGGAATCTTAAAAAAATAAAACGAACTCTTAGAAAACAGATTGGTGGTTGCCAGAGGTGGGGGATGAGTGCAATGGGTGAACGTGGTCAAAAGGTACAAACTTCCAGTTATAAGATAAATAAGTCCTGGGGATGTAATGTACAGCATGGTGACTAGAGTTAACAATACTGTATTATGTATTTGAAAATTGCTAAGAGTATATCTTAAAGTTCTCATCACAAGAAAAAACTTGTAACCATGTGTAGTGATAGGTGTTAACTAGCTATTGTGGTGGCCATTTTGCAATATATACAAATACTGAATCACTGATTCAGTATTGTACACCTGCAACTAATGTAATTTTGTATGTCACTTATCTCAATTTTTAAAAAATACAGATTTCAAGGACAATTCCAGTGACTCTCATGCAGTAGGACTGAGATGGGCCCAGAAATCTGCATTTTAAACAAAGCACCCCAGAGGAAGTCACTTTGAGATGCAGTGAATAGAAATGAAGAAATTTTAAAATAAATACAAAAATGATTGGGAAATTAAAGTACAAGCATCAAACCTGAGAATGAATGGCCATAAAACTAGGTGCTCTCGGGGAGATAGAGGCCTGATTTACTTGGTTACCTGGAGTTCCCTGCAGGGGATTCCAGGGTGTGAGATGGGAAGGGAGACACCCCCACCTCAACCAGGGAGGGCCGTCTTTCACCAAAGGAGAGCACTGATCCTCTGTGGGAGACCGGTACCTGCCTCCCCAGCTCCTCCCCTGTTGTCACACAAGGAGGAGGACAGAATGCAAAGTGTCCCAGCACCCCCCACCCCGACACTGCCCAGCCCTCCCTAGCTCCTCCCCCACCTCCTACTCCATCCACGAGCCTTGGAGGAGCTGCCTCCATCCTAACCCTCTTCCCCTACTCTACACTCTCTCCCCAGAGAGCTGTTCTTAATTGATTTTTTTTTTTTTTTTTGAGTAAATTTAACCTTTTTCAGCAGACACACCGGCCTTGTCTCAGTCCTGTGAGTCTTTTCCCACCTCGGGGTTGGTTCACACAGGTGTGCCCTCTGCTGGGAATCTTCTCTGGCGTCCCAGACCAGCTCACTTTCAGCTTCGGCCTCACTAACTCAGAGCAGGATCCCTGCTGTAAACTCCCTGAGCTCCCTCTGCTTCCCCTTCACAGAGCTCAAAACCGTAGCCTAATGGTTTCTTGACTGCTTTTCTCTACATTTTGTGAAGGCACCCACTGGCTCCAGCTCATTCATCTCCCTGTATTTGGTACAACTAGTCACAAAGTTGCTAAATATATATATGTAAAAATAATTTAAAATTCTATTTCGTATCACTGTAAAAAGCAGTGCATTTAATTGCTGGCTTAAATCCACACTAGTTTTTTTTGTTTTTTTTGCGGTACACAGGACTCTCACTGTTGTGGCCTCTCCCGTTGCGGAGCACAGGCTCCGGACACACAGGCTCAGCGGCCATGGCTCATGGGCCCAGCCGCTCCGTGGCATGTGGGATCCTCCCGGACTGGGGCACGAACCTGTGTCCCCTGCATCGGCGGGCGGACTCCCAACAACTGCAGTGAGAGGCCCATGTGGAAGCCCCCACATACTAGATTTTTAAAATACTTTAAATACTTTTTTCTTCAGCCTTCTATTACAGCAAACAGTTTCAGTTAGAATGAGCTGTGCAATTTGTGTGGCCTAATGCAGAATGAAAACGTGGATCCCATTGTTCAAAAATCATGGGAAAAGTGCCACTGAAAGTGCTAAAATGCGTGACAGCACTGAATTAAACCAGGTATGGGGCCCTTCTGATCACGGGGTCAAGTGGGACAGCACATCCCTCTCCTGGAAGCTGGCCCTGTTCTTGCTTTCCCTCCTATGCCACTAGCCACTCCCTTTCAATGTTTTGCTGGCTGTTTTTCTTTTTTTCTTTATCCCATGCTCTCATTTAGTTGTTTATTATCTTTGCTTACAAGATCTAATCCATTCCCACGTCTTCCAGGTTTGTGTCTTGAGCCATGCTCTGCCCTCTGACCGGCAGATGGTCGTCTGACGGGCATCTCAAGAGTAGCAGGAACTGAACAGAACCCCTTGTCTGTGTTCCCACCCACTTCCTCCTTCCCTCATTTTCCCCGTCTCAGCAAATGTTGTTCAGACCCAAACATTAACTTGATCTTTCTCTCTCCCTCTTACCCCACCCTTAAACCCAAAGCAAATTCTTTCACCTTTACCCCTAAGCTGAACCATGCACCTGGTCAATTCTAGGGAACCCCACTACCATCACCGAAGTGAGAGTCACCATCTGCTCTTTCCAGTACCAGTGAAGCAGTCTCCCGAATTCCCTCGCTCTTTTCACCCTTGTTCTTCTCAGTCCATCTAGTTTAACAGCCAAAGTGACCTTCCTAAGACCTGAAAAAGGGACTCTCCCTCCCTCCACTACAAGATTCCCCATGAGCTGCTCCTCTATCTCTTGACCTCATTGCCTCTCCCACTCCTGGATCCCAGCTCCGCTTGCCTTTATTTATTTAGTTTTGGCTGTGTTGGGTCTTCGTTGCTGCACGCGGGCTTTCTCTAGTTGTGGCGAGCAGGGGCTACTCTTCGTTGGGGTGCGCGGGCTTCTCCTTGTGGTGGCTTCTCTTGTTGCGGAGCACGGGCTCTAGGCGTGCGGGCTTCAGTAGTTGTGGCTCACAGGCTCTAGGCGTGCGGGCTTCAGTAGTTGTGGCACGTGGGCTCAGTAGTTGTGGCTCACAGGCTCTAGGTGCACGGGCTTCAGTAGTTGTGGCACACGGGCTCCGTAGTTGTGGCTCGCGGGCTCTAGCATGCAGGTTCAGTAGTTGTGGTGCACCGGCTTAGTTGCTCCACGGCATGTGGGATCTTCCCGGACCAGGGCTCGAACCCGGGTCCTCTACATTGGCAGGCGGATCCTTAACCACCAGGGAAGGCCCTCTGCTTGCCTTCTTTCTGCCACTCTTGCACGCAAGCAGACTCCACGCCAGGGCCTTTGCCCCAAGGGCTCCCTCTGCACGGATGCTCTTCCTCCATCAGTTGGTCTCCTGCACGTTTTGAGCGCTGCCTCTTCATCATTCAGGCCTCACCTCAAATGCCGCCTCCACACTTGAGACGCCTTCCCTGCACACCCAAGTGAAAGCAGCCCTCTTTCTCCCCAGCAGTCACTCTCTATCCTGTTAGCCTGTTTTATTTCTTCATTGCACTAGCTGTCAAAATTAGCTTAGTTATTATTTACGTTTATTATACACAATTTCCAACCAAATTCTGACTACCTAAAACTTCCCTGGTGGTAACTGCTTTACCTAAGTAGAGTTAATATGCCTGTGTTTACGAAGGCCTAATCATACTCGTGTTCATTTTAGTATCTCTCTCTTCTTAACAATCCGTATTTTCTTTCAGATTGTTTGGGCAGATAGTTACAAAGTTGGCTGTGCAGTACAGTTCTGTTCTCGAGTTGCTGGCTTTGAAAGTCTTCGCAATGGAGCACATTTTATATGCAACTATGGACCAGGGTAAGTGCCCAAATTAACCTCTTTCTGGGAAAAGGAAAAAAAAACTATTTTAAAAGTATTTATCTTCATTATAGAAAATAAATCTGGGTAATAAAAAAAAAGTGTAAAAGAGAAAATTAACGTTACCCTTAATTCCTCTGCCCAGAGATTTACTCCATTTACACTGATACCTTTTTCTTTGTACGTGCGTTTGTTTGTGTGTGTCTGTGTGTACACCTTTATAAACACCACATAAACACACACGAACACATTTTTAAGAGTAGGAAAACTAAAATGTTTTCAGGGACATAGATTAATTGGATATTGTAATAACACCACAAGATGGGAAGATTAATATTCCATTTAATATTTATTAACTTATTAAAAACTTTTCAAAGCAGAACAAAAAGCCACTCTGAATTGAATTTCTCAATTTATATAACTTATTTCATTTACTTTTGACAGTTTTGTTTTTGAGACAGACATCATTTTTCTCCCTTGGAAAATGGGAAGACACATGACATTCTCCTCCAACTTCCTCTAAACTTATATATGTGTGCTTATGCATCGTACACATACTTAGAAAACTGAGATGATGGAAATACACGTTTTCTTTTTTTTTTTTCGGTACATGGGCCTCTCACTGTTGTGGCCTCTCCCATTGCGGAGCACAGGCTCCAGACACGCAGGCTCAGCGGCCATGGCTCACGGGTCCAGCTGCTCCGCGGCATGTGGGATCTTCCCGGACTGGGGCACGAACCCGTGTTCCCTGCATCGGCAGGCAGACTCTCAACCACTGCGCCACCAGGGAAGCCCCACGTTTTCTATTTTTTACTTAAAATTACATATGAGCATTTTCCATAGCACTGAAGTTTTAAACAGATTACAATAATTAAAAACAATGCCATAACATTTGTATAAAGCTTACTATGTACTAAGCACAGTTCTAAGTGCTTCGCATATATTAAACTTATTTAATCTTCATAAAAAAGTCTAAGTTCTATTACCCCTGTTTTGCAGATAAGACAACTGAGGCCCTGCCAGGCAACCAAGGAAACTAAAACTTCCTACTTCTTTATTGGGCAGAATACTTTAGGTCCCTTTGTCTTTCTGTGTTTTTATTTTATTGAAGTATAGTTGATTTACAGTGTTGTATTAGTTTCTGGTGTACAGCAAAGTGATTCAGCTATACACTTATGTAATAGTTTGCATCTGCTAATCCCAAACTCCCACTCCATCCCTCCCTGACATCCCCACCGGCTCTTGGCAACCACAAGTCTGTTCTCTTTGAGTCTGTTTCTGTTTTGTAGGTAAGTTTGTGTCATATTTTAGATTCCAAATACAAGTGATAGTATATGGTATTTGTCTTTCTCTTTCTGACTTACTTGACTTACTTTGATAATCTCTAGGTCCCTCCATGTTGCTGCAAATGGCATTATTTCATTCTTCTTTTATGGCTGAGAAGTATTCCAAATATATACATACACACCACATCTTCCATCTTCTTTATCCATTTATCATAGATGGACATTTAGGTTGTTTCCATGTCCTGGCTATTGTATATAGTGCTGCAGTGAACATTGGGGTGCATGTATCTTTTCGAATTATAGTTCTGTCCAGATATATGCCCAGGAGTGGGATTGCTGGATAATATAGCAACTCTATTTTTAGTTTTTTGAGTACCCTCCATACTGTTTTCCATAGTGGCTGCACCAATTTACATTCCCAGTGAGGGAATGTAAACCCTCACTGTTGGAGGGTTCCCCTTCCTCCACACCCTGTCCAGCATTTATTACTTGTAGACTTTTTAATGATGGCCATTCTGACTGGTGTGAGGTGGTACCTTACTGCAGTTCTGGTTTGCATTTCTCTAATCATTAGTGATCTTGAGCATCTTTTCATGTGCCTATTGGCCATCTCCATGTGTTCTTTGGAGAAATGTCAATTTAGATCTTCTGCCCATTTTTGGGGTTTTTTTTGTTGTTGCTGTTATTGAGTTGTATGAACTTCCCTTCGTCGGTTGCATCATTTGCAAATATTTTCTCCCAGTCCATAGTTTGTTTTTTCGTTTGTCTATGATCTCCTTTGCTGCGCAAAAGCTTGTAAGTTTGATTAGGTCTCATTTACTTTTGCTTTATTTCTATTACCTTGGGAGACTGCAGATATCTTTGTCCTAATCATTCCCATCTAGACAAGTCAGGCCTTTCCAGTAGCATGTTTCTCCCAAGATGAATTCTATTTCCCTAGAAGTCACAACTGCCTTGTTTTTAAAGTAGCAATTTTCCCCTCTTCTTTAAAGTATGGAATGCACAAAGTATGAAGCAGCATAAATGACTGCATCAAAAACATTCTAGAATTTAACGACTCAATGAGTACTGTGCTTTTTAACAATGAAAGATACTCCAATGATTAATGTCCATTTTGGATATCTTTTATAATTATCAGAATCTCTACTATATTCCTTTGACTATTTTCCACAGGGTAACATAAGCATAAGGGTAAATTTGAGACAACCTAAATTAATTTGGAGCCAAATGATATTTGAACATATCTTTTTAGTTGGAAATGAGGTTTTAATAAAAAGTAATGTCTCAACTCTGAAGATTAATGCATAGTATTAAGGGAGAGGAGTCCATGAACTTGGATTAGAAAAGTTACATCTTTTTCAGTAACTTCTATTGAAAGTAACATTTCTTTATGAAGATAACACTCCATTATCAGCAATAGCTATGACCGTACTGCACTACCTGTATCTGTATCACAGATATGTTCATATCACTTACTAGTTGCTGCATCTCTCTCAAAATGGTTTTTATCACTACCTTGAAATTACTGTAATTATTAGACTCCCTGCTAGCTCTTACCTAATAGAGAAGTACATATTAGTATATCACAAATATTTTTAACATGTTAATAACTATTTCAACTTAATTTGTTTCCTTTATAATCCTATGAACCATATTTTAGGTATTTTTAAACTATTTTGAGAAAGAGCCCATACGCTCCACCAGGCTGCCAGAGGGTACATGACATGAAAAAGTTAAGAACTCCTTTCCAAAAAAGATTAGAGCAATGGCAGGTTCATTGAAATAAATGTACAGCCTTTCGTCATTACTACTCCAGAGATATTCATGGCGATATAAAATGTTTGGTTATTATTTCATTTTCTAATCTGTGATCTTGGTCAATTACTTACACTCTGTGCCTCAGCCTCTAGCTATGGGGATTAAAAAAAATTATAGTATCGGGGCTTCCCTGGTGGAGCAGTGGTTGGGAGTCCGCCTGCCGATGCAGGGGACGCGAGTTCGTGCCCCGGTCCGGGAAGATCCCACATGCCGCGGAGCGGCTGGGTCCGTGAGCCATGGCCGCTGAGCCTGCGCGTCCGGAGCCTGTGCTCCGCAACGGGAGAGGCCACAACAGTGAGAGGCCCGCGTACCACAAAAAAAAAAAAAAAATTATAGTATCTTCCTCATAGGGTTATTGTGAAGATTGATTCATTCGAGGATGCTTAGAACAGTGCCTAGTACACGAAGAGTATTCAGTAATATCTATTATTCATATCACATCTTTTATGTGAAAACAAATTGCATTTTAGAAACTCCCCCATATTGTTATATTCTTTTTTTTTTTTTTTTTTTTTGTGGTACACGGGCTTCTCACTGTTGTGGCCTCTCCCGCTGTGGAGCACAGGCTCCGGATGCACAGGCTCAGCGGCCGTGGCTCACGGGCCCAGCCGCTCCACGGCATGTTGGATCTTCCCGGACCAGGGCACGAACCCGTGTCTCCTGCATCGGCAGGCAGACTCTCAACCACTGCGCCACCAGGGAAGCCCTCTTGTTATATTCTTTTGGAAAGCCCTTTCCCCAGCCAAATGGCTCCCATCCAATAAAAACTATGGAGGTTTGCTAGACTGAGAACAAAAATGTGGGTCATGATGGCTTTTCTAAGATGGACAGTTTTTTGGATGGCAGTGATCACATAGGCAAGTAGAGGGAGTACTGCTCTGAAATCAGACAAATCTAGGTTTCGTTCTAACTCTGACATCTGTACCTTGTGATTTTGGGCAAGTTACTTTATTTTTTAGAGGTTTAGTTTCCTTATCTGTAAAATAGAAATAAAAATAACTTTTCCCCGAGTTGTCTTAAGAATTAACTGAGATGATTAAGACATAGGTTCCTAAACACAGGCACCTAGTATGAACTCTGCAAATATTAGCAGGCTTCCATTTCTGCTTCCCCCTCTCCTCTTCTCTTACCAACCCTCTGAATCTGCAGACTTCCATCCTAGGATTTAGCCAAGGACCATAATAAATTGCAATTGGGAAAAAAAAAAAAAAAAGAAACCAAAAACTCTCCTAATGGACAGTTTTCCTCTGCTTCACAGAGGCAATTACCCAACCTGGCCATATAAAAAAGGATCCACATGCAGTGCCTGCCCCAGTAACGACAACTGTCTGGACAATCTCTGTGGTGAGTAAAAGGAGCAATCTACCAATAATACAATGTGTTCAAAACTCTTGTAACTTTCTACAGAGCTAAGAATGCAAACATTTGTTTTATCCTAACAGCTATTTTCAGGGAAAGTGGCATCAGGGTAGCAATCAAACCAGTGGCTTACTGTCCTGGGAATGAATATATGGTTCAAGAGAAATTTAAAGAAGCAAATAATATTCTTTAGTTAGCGCTAATCAGAAAAACAACAAACGACTCTGATGCTGGGAAACTGTAGACCCAAGATTTGCTAATTTCAGCAAGATCAAAAATTTGTATAACAAAGTTAACCAAAAGAATTCTGAATTGTGTGATACTACCTGTCCAAGCACTCAAGACTTGCATTTTCATCTTTAGAATCAGATAAATGAAATAAAGCTGCAACGTGGCACTTTTTACTAGTTAGACAGCATTTAATGAGGAACAGTGTAGGCCAATGAAGCTACGTTTCCAAGGATGTTTTACATAACTTTGAAATATTAATACACAATTGGCCAAGAGTCTATTTATGGTTCCTGTCCCAGACACATTCCTTTCCATCTCAGTATGTTTTTTCTTTACTTTTTGCCATGGTGTGAAGGAAAACTTCAATCAAGCTACTGCAGTTGTGCAAATCCTCTAGGACTTTTGTGTCCAGATCTGTAACCAACTGAACCCCTCAGGGCTGCAGGGCTGGGGCGGGGTGCTAGGAGCAGAAGGAGGGTAGAGTAGACTGAGTTTAACTGCATAAATTTTTGTTTGGCCAAAGTGTTGCATTGCTTACACGTATCCTAAGGTCCTTTCTGGGTTTAAAATTCTTTTCAACTGCTTTTCCCTTCCTCCTGATTTGTAAACACTGAGTTCTCATTTTTACTCCAGCTACAGAGACGCTTTTTCTACCAGCTTTCTGGGCCAGTCATTTCTCTCCAGTTCAACCATTCTTTCCCTCATAATTAGTTTTGTTTAGAGAACTCACTAACTTGTAGCCATAGTGCAACAAATCCCTTCTCAGAGCACCAATGTTAACTGAATTTTTCATGTTACTCCAATACTACGAAAGCATGTCTTTTTTTTTTCCAAGTTAGGCAGTATGACATAAGAGTTAAAACCACAGATTTTAGAGTTCAATTTCCAGTTCCACCATTGTGACGCTGGTCAAGTGTCTGGACCTGTTTCCTCATTAATGAAATGTAGATGCTGGCACCTCTTCACAGGTTTCGTGAAACGAATGAAAAAAAATTATATCTAGACCAAGTGCCTGGCATACAGTATCACTCAGTAAATATTATCTATTATCCCCAAATTCATCCTTCCTGTAATCTCAGATCTTGAGTTTACTCTTGGTATTTTGGTGTCTTCTTTGTGCCCAAGTTTTAGATGATATGTTTTTATGCTCATGAACAAGACTCACTCATGCTTCTTTAGAATCTGTGATGAAAACTGAGACAATAATTTTAAATTATGTAAAAAGTAATTTAACTGTTGCCACTGGTTAGCTGTCTTTCCCACTAGACTCTGAATTCCAAACAGGCAGGAATTATGCCTATCTCATTCAACTTTGTAACCAAAGTGCCTAGTCTAGAAGGCAAATAATTGCTAATTTGCATATTTCCTTAAAAAAATCATTCTCTATAAAAATCTAGACAGTAACACCACCACCAGCACAATGATAACAGGAAGAAAACTGCTGGAGTTTTAGCTTTTAAACTTAGAGATCTAGCCTGAAATGGTCTCTAACCTTGTGGGATAAAATCCAGAAAATTAAGGCTGTAGTCCAATAATGAAAAGCCCCTGGGCTCTTGAGAGAGACAAAGGAAAACGCACGCTAATTTGCAGGGGAGTAAGAGTTAGAGGATAAAAGCTTTTATTTATCAGATTTCGTCTCTGACAAATTGTGGCAAACACTGGAGGAAAAAAATCCCTTTGTGGTCTTCTAGATACTGGTAGGTTCAATAAATACCAATGGAGGCCAAATCAGGATGGTTTGCAAAATGTGCTGGGCACACCAGTGGTACACAAGCTGATTTTAGCTAGTGCATGGATGACATTTGTTTCAATGTTCAAAAGTTGAATGTTTAACATTTTAAAAATATATATGTAAGAAAAAATATAACTAGCAAGCATATCATACCTTGATTTCATGGATATAACTGCCAGGAAAAGTTAAAGAAGCGGAAGCTTCGTCACAATTCACCACAGCAAAGCCCAGTCAGGTCACAGGTATGATGACCAGGGATACTCAGAGGAGTACCAGAGGGTCAGCTCCTTGATGGATTCCACCATAGGAATGCAACAGCAGCTGGCACAGAACCAGTGTAAAAGAGGTGTCTGACCATTTAAAAAGTATAAGAAGGCTATGGCAGATGTGGAATTCTCTTCCCAGTGCTCTGAGTGTCAAAATCTTAATAAAGCTCAGTGGAAGGAGAGGAGTAAATATGACTTTGATATCCAAATACCCTACTTATATACTAATGACAGACTGGAATGTATGAGAGAGGCCACTGTCTCTTCATTACTGACCATAGATAGTATCATTCTTCTCAGGAGAAACTTTCAGGAAAATATTTTAATAAATTGCTCACACTGATTATTACTAATATTATTTTTAATTGTTTTATTTTAATTGCATTTATTTTATCTGCCAGTTACATTATGTAAAATGATTTTCCATTTATAGTAGTGGTATATAAAAAGTTTATATATAAAGGTTATATAAACAAGTTGATTGCAACAGTCAATGGTTATAATTAAGAGACTTGGCTTTTAAAAAGAAAACAAAAGCCTCACCAGTATCTATTCTTTTCTTTTCTTTCTTATTTTATAGCTAACCCACAACGAGACAAAGTGACACGTATGTATATAAACCTTAAATTGTATAAGATCTATCTGAGCTATGTTACTGCATTATGAGGAATAACATTTAAGAGGATATTTTGTGTTTGTTTCACAGGTTACTACTCTGTTGTGTTTCCAGACTGGCCAATATTTCCACGTAACAGATACACATCTCTTTTCCTCATTGTTACTCCACCAATCCTAATACTGAGTGTTATAATTATCAGTTTGGTCAAGCACAAATACCCTCATTTAGTTCTTCTGAACTAATACAATCCAGGGGGGAAAAAGCCTCATTTGTACATGGCTTTAAAAAATAAAATTGGGTGTTATTTCTAATTTGCAGCAAACCCTTACTCAAAAGAAGAAATGGTTCAATTTCCTAACATTAGAAGGTAAACTCATCTTTACTTTCCACTTTTTATGAAGAAGCATTGTTTTCATGCTGCCACAGCCGTGACTTTCAGTGAGTAACCTACCCCCTGTGTGCCTTAGCTTCTAAATATGTAAAATCAGTGAGCTAGATTTAGGCGAGTCCTGGCCCTCATCAGTAAAAGCATTTCTATGTAACCTGTTGCCTGCTGCTTCAACTCCAAATATCTAGTTTTCCCTGTTCTCTTGCAAATTTGATGTCTTTCTGGTTTACTACTTCCTCAGACTCATATTGGAATGGTAATTAAGGGAATTAATTTAAAAGGCCTTGCACTTTTGGATTATGGGTTACTCTTGGAACAAAATGTAAAATAAGATTATAAAAAGGGATAAACCTAAATGTTTACTTGTTGCCATTAGAGCACTGAAAAATCTATTTTCCTCAAAACCAAATGCTGGGACATGATTATATTTAAAGACTAACCGATGGCCTCAGACATTGGATTTGATGGATAATTACAGTAGCTACACTGCAAAAATCTTTACATAAACAACCTTAAGAATTACCCCTAAAACCATGCCTAGATAAAACGTGCCTGGAATAGATTAGGTGCAATGCATATAAACACATATATACCACCTTCTAGTATAAAAATTTTCAAAAAACATGGAGAATACAATAATTTATAAAGAATTGCTGTTTATGTAAAGAACAAAACAAACTCAGAAAAAAGTGATCAGGGTATTACTTCTCAGGGATAAGGCAACTAATGCCCTAGTATCTCAAAATCCTTTACAAAAGGAGATAGCTTAATAAATTCTAGCTCAGGGATTTTTGTTTGTGTTTTATGTATGTTACTTTTTTTTCTTCTTTTTCTTTTCATCTGCTTCCATTTTAAGCTTAACTTCTTCAGCTGTAAGGGCTCCCAGTTTCTTACTCTTTGCTTTCTTAACCTTTTCCTTGATGGCAGCCACATCAATTTTAGTTTCAGTAGAAGCTAAATAAAAACAATACATGTAATTCTTTAGATTAAACAAAGAATACATATATAAGACAATAATTTCAGAGTACTGTTACAATTGAAAGATCATGTTATAAGATAAAACACTTGCTTAAAGGAAAGTTAAAGGAAAGTTAGAAATCTAACTAGGAGAAAACAAAGTACTTTAAAAATACATTAGTGAAAATATACACGAAAATGGCATTATACTTTAACTTAACTATTTGAACCAATTACTGGATTCAACTATTAAAATTACATTTTTCCCCTTAAATCGTTTAAGATTCTTTTTTCCATATTTTGGAACTTGAGTATTCCTTAAAAAACTTAGTTTTCCGAATATTCAATTAATGACTAATAGTATTTCATTTAACAAGATTTTGGAGGTCCTCCTAACAGAACCCAACCCCATGTATTGAACACAAAAAGTTGTGAACAAAACAGAAAAGCAGTGAAAAAAAACACAACTTTTTCTTATTATTTAAAGAACAGCACTCAGGACATAAAGAACCAAAAGATAAAATGTCATCAAACAACCCAGCAACTTGAGAGCAGACTTAAAGCCTCCACTAAAGTGGAATAGCTACACTTTAATCAGTAATAAACTGAGATTAAACTAGCTATTGAATACCTTCAGAGTACATAACTGACAGATTGTACAAACTAGAAAGTATAATGCTTATGATATTTTTAACTTTTATATAAGCAAGGATCTGAATAGTAGACTACAATACTTTTAAAGCTGTTAACACTGATATAAATTAACAAACTAGTACTGTTACATCTGGCTTTGACCAACAGGTCATGTGCAGTGCTGCTGGGTGACCTCCCTCCCCTCACTGTGCCACTGACCACTTTGGAGAGTTACCTTACAGAGGAGTACACGTGTTACTAGTGGAAAAGAAAATGCGAAAGAGGAGAAGACGGATCAAAATGAGGCTAGGAATGAGAAGAAAAGGCATCAGCGTGTTTTCTGAGTGTCTTTAAAAGCCCCTGAGTAAGAAAGATCGTCCTGCTATTTTGTTGGTGTCTTTTAGCCCAAGTGATGAGAAATCCACGTTAACCGTACAGGAATCAAATTTTAAGCCACAGATCACACAAGTAAAGAAAGTACAACTTTTGATAAGCTTTTTTTAAAGGGCATGACAGCAGAGCTCAGGGATCTTACTGTTTTATTTTTACAGAAGATTCACTGCTCTGGTTTATATCTTTCACAACAGAGTCCTTCCTCTGCACAGAGGTCAGGAAGGGACTGTCAATCTGGGATACTCTTAAATAAGCATTAGCTGCTACTAAATTATAAATTATCTCAGTCACCACCGCTTTTCCCTAGGATTTGTGATTAATGAAATGCTAAGAGAATTGATGAAACGCATGGTTATTTCTTAACACTCAAAGAGCTTCAGACAAATCCACTATGGGTTTACCTTTCCTCTAACAGACTTACAGCATACCAAGAGTTGGAAAACAAGCATTACCTTCCTTAGGTTTCACAACTGGTTTTTCTTTAGGTGGAATAAACGCTTTGTTTCTTTCCTCTTGTCTCCTACTAAGAGCTTCTGCTTGTTTAGCCTACACAATAAAAAAAACTACATTAAAAAACGCTTGTGTAGTTAAATAAGAATTCAAGTATCTATAAACTTTGCAATTAGTGTTGTAAGCTAGACATGGTCTTACCTTTATTGCTTCCATTTTCTGTCTCTTCTTTTGACTTGCCTTCAGAAAGTATTCACCAGTAGCCAATTCTTTATCAATCTGTTGAAATCAGCATTTACAATACATCATAAATAATGTAGATGAGAAGTCAATTCCTAAGAAATTCACAATGACCTTGAGGTAAAGACGGTGGGGTCAAAACTATGATTACTCTATAAAGATAGCAACATAAAAAGAAGGAAATGTCCTCTAAGCTGAGGGGAATATATATGCACAAAAGCATGTAGGTAGGAAAGTAGGTGATGTGTTTATGGAATACACAACAGACTGCTTGAGGTGGGGTTAAAGATCAATGATTCAGAAAAGTGTGAGAGGAAACTGGAAAGACAGTTTTGGGGAAGCATGAAGAAACATGAATGACAGGTAAGGGAAGTGGAGTGTGATTTAGAAATGACTGAAGGTTCCTGAGAAGAGTGAAGAGAGCAAAGTAGCACTTTATGAAAGGTACAGAAGAAAAAGCCTGTTTTTAAAAAAAGGTTGCAGCATACAAAATGAAAAGCAAGAATTGTCAGGATGTGGAGACTAATTAAGTACTAATTTGCAGTAGCAAATTCATTAAGTAGATAGTCAACATATAATTAATTGGTCTACCTAAGGCAATGTTCTCCTAAACTCTAATACTAAGCTCTCTACAATTACTAACTCACTTAATCCTCACTAACAATTCTTTGAGACAGGAATGATCATTATCCCTATTTTCTGTACAAAGAAACTGAGGCATGGATGGGTTAAATAAATTATGCCCATAATTACATAGCAAGTAAGTGACAGAATAAGTCAAGTGAGACATCGCTGATTCAAGCAGCTTACAGTCATTAAAAAAAAAGATAAAACGACAACTACTTACAGTACAGGGCTATACAAAATATATCAGGTGTTACAGAAGCATGGCTTAGTAACTGGATCACTCGCTTTCCCCCAACTAACACTTTCCTTCTGGCTTCACTTTGTTTTCCAAAATAGACCTCAAGATCCAACACTTCCATTTTTACTATGATCATCATTCCTTTTTTACCTTTGACCTTTCATCAACCCTTCCTGGAAAACTACAAACACAGGGCTATGGGGAAAACAAGATATAGTACACAGAAAGAGATGGGTTTACATGCTAAGCACAAAGAACTCGTAAAAGGGAAGACTTTACATACAGCCAAGGAAGGGAATAATGAAGCAAGACACCTCAGAAGACAGGTGACGACAGAATTCAAAGAACAGAAAAAGAAAGGATTGATGCAGATGGGGAAAAAAAAAATTGTGAGATAAGAGGAAGTTGAAAGAGTTCTTGCCTCGTAGTCTCAAATACTTCTAGCAGATGACATTGCATTTTATTTTACTGGAGTACGAGGGTGGCTAAAGAATTAAGAGGACACAGCTGCCAGAGAATACTGAAGACCTATCTGAGATTGGAAAAGTGAATTTTTAAGGGATGTAATCCAAAGATATGACTTTCTTCAGCTATGTTCAGTAGCCATGTTATGGGAAACAAGTCAAGTTTTAGGACTGATCCAAGTTTTAGTTTTGTTGGGCAGGTGTGATTGATAGAAGAAAAGGGAGTATGAAAGAAAACAGTGATGGGCAAGAGAGAAAAGGAAATTTTAGAAAGGGAATGATGCCAGAGGACAGCTGACAAAATTAGAGGCATTCCTGTCTTAAAAAAAGGATAGATATTAGACTTAAGATTTCAAATCCAGAGCAATCCTATAGTACATGGTCACATGAATGATGCTAAAGCAGAGTAGAAAGCATTGTGGACTAAATCGTTGACTTTTTTTTAACCACGGAACATTTATAGTGGCTACAGATAAACAACTGACACCACCTACCTTGACGGAGTTTACACTCACAGTATGAAGCTTCCACTCCCCACCCCCATACAATTAGTTCAAAATAAGCCTATTCACACTTACCTTCAGTTTCTTATATCTCTACACACCCAAACGTACATACACAGAAATTCCACCCTCAAAGTTTCTGACAAAAATAGATTAAAATGGTTTCCCCCTCATGTAAAGAAATTCAACATTTAATACTGACCTGACTTTCTGGCTGTGGTGGTGGGAATGGTGTATACTCCTTCTTAACAGTTTTCTTCTTTGGTTCCTTGCGTTTATTCACATTTTTGTGCTTGAACTGTGGCAAAAATCTTTCCCAACTCTGTGATCTTAACTCAGAATCTTTCGCCAACTCTCGTTTAATCATTAAGGTCTTCAACCATGGCAATATATGAACAAAGTAAACTTTTAATTAAAAAAAAATTTTTTTTTGATGTGGACCATTTTTAAAGTCTTTATTGAATTTGTTACAATATTGCTTCTGTTTTATGCTTTTTGGTTTTTTGGCCGCGAGGGATGTGAGATCCTAGCTCCCTGACCAGGGATCGAACCTGCACCCCCTGCATTGGAAGGCAAAGTCTTAACCACTGGACTGCCAGGGAAGTCCCAAACATTTTTAATTTTAGCAGTCATATGTTTCACAACCTAAGACATTATCAACATTGTTCCTATAAATAATAAAATTAAAAGGAACAATTCTTAGTCTCTTCAGTAGGATTAAACCAATTCTGGAAACAAAAAATATATAATCTCAAACATGCATAATTAACCAAGCATCAGAAAACCGTTAGAAATTTAGACAGAATTATTAAAATAAACTGAGATGAAAATAAGACTAACTCAGTTTTCCAACCATTATTTCATTAAAACCTTTAAAATTCAACCTAACAATAGCAGGGAGAGTTCTTAATTAGTGATGTTTCCTACAAGCAGGAAGCTTTCAGTAGCACCCTGAAATATGATGGAAAGAAAAAAAGTTTCTCATGATCAACAAAACGAAATGTTTTCACACTTCCCCTACTCCATCTGAATTTTATAGACACTGAAACATCAGAGGATGCAAACTAGGCATCAGATGCAAGAGGAGCTCTCTTTATCTTTAATGTCCCAATGTAACTCAAAATCGTTTTTTCACCCCAATCTAAGAGTGACTTTTCAACTTAACTTCATTAAATTCAAGGATTGTTTAACAAATATCCCTCATAAAACAACTCATTATACCATGGTTACATTTCCAAGAACAATCAAGAACTTTATGCATACAGGGATATAACAGACCTCTCTCGAAGAGCCTATAATTTGAGTGTCAAATTCCAAAATAGGTTTTAATGCAATCTCAAATATTCCAGACTTTACTTATAGAAAGAGGCAGAATTCAGGACTTCCCCAGTGGTCCAGTGGTAAAGAATCCACCTTCCAATGCAGGGGACACGGGTTCGATCCCTGGTCAGGGAAGATCCCATATGCCACTGGGCATCCCATATGCCACCGGGTGCCTCAACTAGAGAGCCCATGCGCCCTGGAGCTGGCAGCCACTAGATAGAAAACCCGCACGCCACAACCACAGAGAAGCCCGTGCGCTGCAACAAAGGATCCTGCATGCTACAATGAAAGATCCTGTGTGCCGCAACGAAGACCCAACACAGCCAAACAAAAATCTTTTTAAATAAATTAATTAAAAAAAGAAAAAGGCAGAATTGTAAAAGATCACATCTTTAAATATAGTATGTGAGCTCAAACCCTAGGAAAACTGGATTGGTACCATCTACTACAAATCCTATGAAGCTTATTTTATTTGTATTGGAAGTGAATCACTACATTACACTGTCCCCTTCAATAGCTTTCAAACTGTACTCCAAAGAGACCTAAACTTCCAAAGAAGTAACTATAGGACTGGGGTAGAGTTGAGTGGGCTGAACTCTACCCCAATTTACCCAAAATAGCTCTGCTTTATCTGTTTTGTATATTAGGCTTTCATAAAAGATTTACTTTCAAGAAACGTTTCTGTAGCTAAAAACAACTTTGTAGTAGTATACAGGGAACACTCACTTTAATGTTATAAATTGGATGAATATTCTTCATAGTGTCTAGGACTACTTTTCGAACCTGAAATTTGCAAAGAAAAATGAATCAGTCATGTATAAAGATTTTAGTGAACTACGTAGACGAGGATTAATATATCACAAAATAGCCTATGAACCAGGCAATGGCTACCAAATTGGATACTGTAGTCCCTTCAACTGTTCTGAGTGGCTTCTAGGTCTTTCATAATAGTCAACCTCCCTTGGATACAATGAAGTCTCTCAACTTTACTGATAAAAAGCTATACACAGAATTAACACAACACTCTGGAGCTGTAAAATTTAGGGGGAAGAGGGCTGGATTTAGAGTTAGAATATATGCACTCAAATAGTGGGACTGCCACTTCATACGACAAAGGCACTTAATTTTCCTATTCCAGCTTTTTCATTTGTAATATGGAAATAAAACTACCTTAAGGATCTGTCATAAGAAGTAAATAATATACTTAGACTCTACAAAACTGTGAAATATTCAAAATATTTAAGTTATTATTGCCCCATGAGAAAAAAGCAGATAACTTATGAGAAAGGTCCAATAGAATTAAGGTTAAAGGCCCTGGAAAGCAAGTAAGACCTCACTGCCAGATACAGATAACAAAAGCCTCAAAAGGAGTTAATAGAAACAGTATCTGCTCCACAGATTTTCTCATAACATCTGACAAACTAAAGAAGAGGTTCATAAAAATATTAACATTCAAAGAAAATATATCTTAAAGGAAGTTTTCTGAGCCTGACCTCTACTGGCTGAATACATTACTGCAAAGAACAAGATCTTCAATTCTCCAGTCATTAAAATGCATGTAGGGGCTTCCCTGGTGGCGCAGTGGTTGAGAGTCTGCCTGCCGATGCAGGGGCCACAGGTTTGTGCCCCGGTCCGGGAGGATCCCGCGTGCCGCGGAGCGGCTGGGCCCGTGAGCCATGGCCACTGAGCCTGTGCGTCCAGAGCCTGTGCTCCGCAACGAGAGAGGCCACAACAGTGAGAGACCCGTGTACCGCAAAAAAAAAAAAAAAATGCATGTAATTACTTCGTGTTTCTTATGTTTGCTACAGACTGAGACCTTAAATGCCCACTTAAAATTCGAGTGGAGGGAGTAATGATGTGCAGACCTCCTAATTCAGAAACGGATCTATCTTCAGTTACCAAAGGCTGGCCATAATATGTTAGGGTCCAGGAAATTACATGAATTCCCTCAAATTACATGAAGAATTTACTAATGGAAAATCAAACAAAGCATATTCTAAAAATATATATATAAAACAATATATTATGCAATGAACTATTATATTATTTCATTTATTCTCTGTGGAAAATTAACTGAAGAGAATAAATAGTTCTCACCTCTTTTAAGCCACTAAAAGGTCCAATGGCTGAAACCGTGTTTCCCTGTACCATAATGTAACAGTTTGTTAAGAGTTCCAACGCCTACATCAAAAGAGCAATAAGTTGAAGTTCAGTACACTTAAAAACTAAGAAAAGAGGAAGACATACTTTTTCACTAATAAAAAGTACCTTCAACGTAGATCCTTTGGGACCAATAAGCCGTTGTCTTCTTTTTACAAATCTTTCTTTATTTCTTACTAAAGAACCTATTTTAATGATGTCACATGCAACATCATCCTGAAGAATTCGTACTGCCTTTTGGGAAAATAAAAAAGAAAACTCCATCAATATTCTTGACAAGTACATATCTTCTGCAAGCCAAGAAATTTAAGCACAAAATGACAGTTAAGCACAAAAATGAAAACTTTATGGTGCAGGAGGAGACACAGTGTTATATGTTGTCTCTAATGTTGAGGCAAATAAAGCAAAGTCTCTGTAATTCTTAATTTACCTGTTCAAATGAAACACTCCTTGCTAACAGTTTTATTAGGTCTCTGGCCCTAATGATGATATATGGATCAAATGTCTTCTTTGTTGTACAGACAGTCATGCTGCCCTCGATCAGGTCCAGGGTTGCATTAACATGCTACAATACAAAAAGAGCAAACAAGCAGTTGTCTGAAAATGAATTCAATTTTAGATAATTACAGAGCCGATCCTAACCAAATTAATAATTTGTCTGCCATTAAGCTATCTCAAAATTCATTAACTCTCTCCTTGAAGAAGCTAGAAAGTTAATGTAAATAATTGATTACTTTTAGACTTCAAAGAATATAAAAAACTCAAGCAACTGAAAACATTTATAATTGGCTTTAGAATAATTTATACTTATTGGAATAAAGATTATCTCTAGTTTAAAAAATATATATCAATCAAAATGAGGCTACGTTTTAAAATTAAGGTAAAAATGTAAATCTATATAATTTCCCTACCTTGGCTGGATCCAGCTCTAATCTCTAATCTGCTCCCTAGAGTGAGAATGGACTTTCCCTTTCAAACTTTTTTCTACCTGGTTTGTATTAGCTAAATACAAAGTAAAAACAAATTATCATAGGTTTAAAAATAAAAGCAGTGATTATGATTACTACAGTGATTAAAACTATGCATTAACTTTCAAATGGAAGAATCAGATTTCAACAAAGCAAATAAAAATGCTGTTTTCTAACTTGTGAGCATAATCTGAAGAATATTTCAATATAGTGAATGACGAACAATTAAACCTAAGGTTAGGTGTCTATAAGTTTACCAAAAAACCCCCCAAATTGAGTCTAATCTCCGATGTAGACAGCTGTAAAACACGCCTGCAGTTTGCTAAACCACCCTCATACCTAATGCACACAAATGACTCTAGAGCAGTGCCACAGCTGAGAAATACATTTTCTATCAATCTAGTGTACATACACACACAGGTGAACCAAAAGCTTCATTAAATGATACTTATCCTTACCACATGTGATACATAGATGTATTTTTTTCTAAAGGCTCATTATATCCACTAAATTGACTTCTTGATTCACTAAGGGGTCTCAATCCAGTTTGAAAAATAAAATCAAATACACTGCTCTAGGGGCACGGCAGAGGAAAGTTAAACAATGCCAGGAGTATGCCTCGGCTCAAACTGTACAGGTTCGTGGCAACCATTATAGTAGCAGACATTCTGAAATTTGGAGTTCACAAGTGAGTTTCAGACCATCTGTGAATCCCCTAAATATTTAAAGGCATGTGAATTTTTCCAAGTAATCTATTCACAAAACTAAAAACAAATGAACTGTAAGGATAATTATCTAGTCTGTTTAAAATATCAAAGGAATCAAATTAACCAGCTATATGGTAGCACCTTTAAAAAAAATCCATCAGCACACATTCAGTTACTTAAAAGATATAAGCAAAAACAAAATCTCAAAGAAATACATAAGATATGCATACATGTTCACTCAAGGCTTTCTGTACCAACGGCCAGCACTCTTTCAAGTAAGCCTCTCTATATTTTGGAAACAAAGTTGCAAAACTGCTCTCCTCCAAGAGTCCTCTGGGATTGTCCTCTTTGGAAAAAGCTGGCTCCTTCCAACCATCAGGAACAGTGAGGAGTTCTGATTCATCTACAAAGGGGGAAAAATCTATACATCAGATTTAACTTCTTTTGGACACTTTTTGAACACTTGTATGCATACATTCACAAGCTTCCCAATACTCTCCTCGCATTTCCTTTTCCCCTGCTTTTTATATTATTCAACAGTCAAAGAACATGCCTCTGTCATTATCACCAAAATACTGTATTAAAATTGTATATATTTCAGTCACCTCAGGAGACAGTTCCTTAAGGGCAGGGACTCTTCTTCGATCCACACTTATTGGCATACACCTGGTACATAGTCAACACTTACAAACTTCTACTGCACCACACTATCTTAGAGTTGAAGATCCAAACACCATTTTGTTTACATTACTATTTTAAATATAAGTAACCTTTCAGACTCAATGAAGTGTAGCCTATGTGTATATATATATACGTGCATGTGTGTATATATGTGTGTATATATGTGTGTGCATCAAAAGCTTGATCCCAGTGTACGCTTTCAGTTAATATTCACTAGTACAGGGTTTTAGGTTTTCCAAAGAGCTTTCACGTGCGTTATTTCTGTATACTCTCACGACTACAAAAGGTAGGAAGAACTGGTATTATTATTCCCATTTTATAAGATATTCAGTTCAAAAACTTTAAGTGACTTGTGTAAGGGAATATGAAGCTCAGTCTAGGTCTCCTCTCACTAGAACAAAATACCTCCTAAGGGCTATAAATTATTTCCCATATCATTTATCAAAACTCCTGGTCCTGAATTTTAAGAACCTCTTAAATCCAACAGCTGTACTTTAATTCAGTACTACTCAAAGATATGATCCATAGGCCTGAAGCACCAGCATAAACTGAGAGCTTGTTAGAAATGCAGTTCTTGGGCTCCATCCAGACCTACTAAATGTGAATCTCTGGGATGAAGCCCAGGAATCTTTCTTAACAGTCTCATGAGGAGATTCCTATGCATACTAAAGTTTAAGAAGCAGGTCTTATAGTTCATGTTATCCACTCCAGTCAGGTAAACTTGCTTTCTGTTTCTTATACTCACATCCACTTTGTTACTTCTGGTTCAAATCACAGAGAATTAGCTAGTCTTTATTTATCGTTCACTTCTCAATACCCCCCCCAAAACCCTCAAATTCTACAATAGTGATTACTTAAAATGCATATCTGACCAAGATCCTACCCAATTTAAACACTTAAATGGGTATGAATTTAAAAAAACAAAGAAAAAAACCCCACTGGCTAAGGAAATCAACAGGAGTTTCACAATGGAGGAAGTACAAATAGCCCCAAAACATGTAAAGATGTGTAACCTCATTAGTAATCAGGAAAGTCTGATTTAAAAACACAATCAGATATGATTTCACACTTAACAAAATGACAGAAATGAAAAATTCAGGTAACAGCAAGTGTTAGTGCTCATCTACTGATATCGGGAGTGTAAAGCAGCACAACTCCTTTGGGAAGACTTAGCATTATTTGCACATGCCCTACCCTACAATTCAAGGATTCCAATCCAATGTAAGGTACATAACCAGAGAAACTCTAACATGTCAACAAGGAGGTATGTACACAGATATTTATACCATATTGTTTATAATAACAATGGGAGCAATAAAATGTCCAGCAACAATAAAATGAAAATATAGAGATTGCCTCATCCACCAGAGGGCAGACAGCAGAAGCAAGAAGAACTACAATCCTGCAGCCTGTGGAACAAAAACCACATTCACAGAAAGACAAGATGAAAAGGCAGAGGGCTATGTACCAGATGAAGGAACAAGATAAAACCCCAGAAAAAAAAACTAAATAAATTGGACATAGGCAACCTTCCAGGAAAAAAATTCAGAATAATGATAGTGAAGATGATCCAGGACCTCGGAAAAAGAATGGAGGCAAAGATCGAGAAGATGCAAGAAATGTTTAACATTTCTTGAAGAACAAACAGAGATGAACAAAACAATAACTGAAATGAAAACTACACTAGAAGGAATCAATAGCAGAATAACTGAGGCCGTAGAACAGATAAGTGACCTGGAAGACAGAATGGTGGAATTCACTGCTGCGGAACAGAACACAGAAAAAAGAATGAAAAGAAATGAAGACAGCCTAAGAGACCTCTGGGACAACATTAAATGCAACAACATTCGCATTACAAGGGTCCCAGAAGGAGAAGAGAGAGAGAAAGGACCAAGAAAATATCTGAAGAGATTATGGTTGAAAACTTCCCTAACATGGGAAAGGAAATAGCCACACAAGTCCAGGAAGTGCAGCGAGTCCCATACAGGATAAACCCAAGGAGAAACATGGCAAGACACATAGTAATCCAATTGGCAAAAATTAAAGACAAAGAAAAACTATTGAAAGCAGCAAGGGAAAAACGACAAATAACATACAAGGGAACTCCCATAAGGTTAACAGCTGATTTCTCAGCAGAAACTCTACAAGCCAGAAGGGAGTGGCATGATATACTTAAAGTGATGAAAGGGAAGAACCTACAACCAAGATTACTCTACCCGGCAAGGATCTCATTCAGATTCAACAGAGAAATCAAAAGCTTTACAGAAAAGGAAAAGCTAAGAGAATTCAGCACCACCAAACCAGCTCTACAATAAATGCTAAAGGAACTTCTCCAAGTGGGAAACACAAGACAAGAAAAGGACCTATAAAAATGAACCCAAAACAGTTTAAAAAATGGTCATAGGAACATACATATCGATAATTACCTCAAACATGAATGGATTAAATGCTCCAACCAAAAGACAAAGGCTTGCTAAATGGATACAAAAACAAGACCCATATATATGCTGTCTACAAGAGACCCACTTCAGACCTAGGGACACATACAGACTTAAAGTGAGGGGATGGAAAAAGATATTCCATGCAAATAGAAATCAAAACAAAGCTGGATTAGCAATACTCATATCAGATAAAATAGACTTTAAAATAAAGAATGTTACAAGAGGCAAGGAAGGACACTACATAACGACTGGAGGATCAATCCAAGAAGAAGATATAACAATTATAAATATATATACACCCAACACAGGAGCACCTCAATACATAAGGAACCTGCTAACAACTCTAAAAGAGGAAATCGACAGTAACACAATACTAGTGGGGGACTTTAACACCTCACTTACACCAATAGACAGATCATCCAAAATGAAAATAAATAAGGAAAGAGAAGCTTTAAATAACACAGTAGACCAGATAAATTTAATTGATATTTATAGGACATTCCATCCAAAAACAGCAGATTACACTTTCTTCTCAAGTGAGCACGGAACATTCTCCAGGATAGATCACATCTTGGGTCACAAATCAAGCCTCAGTAAATTTAAGAAACTGAAATCATATCAAGCATCTTTTCTGACCACAACGCTATGAGATTAGAAATGAATTACAGGGAAAAAAAACGTAAAAAAACACGAACACATGGAGGCTAAACAATACATTACTAAATAACCAAGAGATCACTGAAGAAATCAAAGAGGAAATCAAAAAATATCTACAGAAAAATGACAATGAAAACATGACGATCCAAAACCTACGGGATGTAGCAAAAGCAGTTCTAAGAGGGAAGTTTATAGCTATACAAGCTTACCTCAAGAAACAAGAAAAATCTCAAATAATCTAATGTTACACCTAAAGGAACTAGAGAAAGAAGAACAAACAAAACCCATAGTTAGCAGAAGGAAAAAAATCATAAAGATCAGAGCAGAAATAAATGAAATAGAAACAAAGAAAACAATAGCAAAGATCAATAAAACTAAAAACTGGTTCTTTGAGAAGATAAACAAAATTGATAAACCATTAGCCAGACTCATCAAGAAAAAGAGGGAGAGGACTCAAATCAATAAAATTAGAAAGGAAAAACGAGAAGTTACAACAGACACCGCAGAAATGCAAGGCATCCTAAGAGACTACTACAAGCAACTCTATGCCAATAAAATGGACAACCTGGAAGAAATGGACAAATTCTTAGAAAGGTATAACCTTCCAAGACTGAACCACGAAGAAATAGAAAATATAAACAGACCAATCACAAGTAATGAAATTGAAACTGTGATTAAAAATCTTCCAACAAACAAAAGTCCAGGACCAAATGGCTTCATCACAGGTGAATTCTATCACACATTTAGAGAAGAGCTAACACTTATCCTTCTCAAACTCTTCCAAAAAACTGCAGAGGAAGGAACACTCCCACACTCATTCTATGAGGCCACCATCACCCTGATACCAAAACCAGACAACGATACTACAAAAAAAAAAAGAAAATTACAGACCAATATCAGTCATGAATATAGATGCAAAAATCCTCAACAAAATACTAGCAAACAGAATCCAACAACACATTAAAAGGATCATACACCATGATCAAGTGGGATTTACCCCAGGGATGCAAGGATTCTTCAATATATGCAACTCAATCAATGTGATGCACCATATGAAGAAACTGAAGAATTAAAAACCATATGATCATCTCAATAGATGCAGAAAAAGCTTTTGACAAAATTCAAAACCCATTTATGATAAAAACTCTCCAGAAAATGGGCATAGAGGGAACCTACCTCAACATAATAAAGGCCATATACAACAAACCCACAGCAAACATCATTCTCAATGGTGAAAAACTGAAAGCATTTCCTCTAAGAGCAGGAACAAGACAAGGATGTCCACTCTCACCACTATTATTCAACATAGTTTTGGAAGTCCCAGCCACAGCAATCAGAGAAGAAAAAGAAATAAAAGGAATACAAATTGGAAAAGAAGAAGTAAAACTGTCACTGTTTGCAGATGACATGATACTATACATAGAGAATCCTAAAAATGCCACCAGAAAACTACTAGAGCTAATCAATGAATTTGGTAAATTTGCAGGATACAAAATTTTTTTTCCTTGTTTTATTTTTTATTTTGACCCCATTTACTTTTTAAATTAAATTTTCATTTAAGATCATTGTAGATTCACATGAAGTTAAGAAATACAGAGGAGTCCTGTATTGTTCACCCTGTTCTCCCCAATGGTAAAATCTCACATAACTATAGTACAGGATATTGACATTGACACAATCCTTTGATATTATTCAGATATCACTAGTTTCATGCATGTAATCACCACCACAGTTATGACAAAAAGCAGTTTCACTGCCTTTTCACTGCAAGTACAAGCCATTGGTACTTGAAACAACTTGGATGTATCTTCAGAAAATACATCCAAGTTGTTGCAAGTACCAATGGCTTGTTCTGAAGATACATCCAAGTTATTGCAAGTACATCTGAAGATACATCCAAGTTGTTGCAAGTACCAATGGCTTGTTCCTTTTTATTGCTGAGTAATATTCCATGGTATGGATGAACCAGTTTGTTTAACAATTTACCCACTGAAGAACATTTGGGTTGTTTCTAGTTCTAGGCTATTACAAGTAAAGCTTCTGTGAACATTCACATACAGGTTGCTGTGTGAATATAAGTTTCATCTGTCTGGGATAAATGTCCAAGAATGCAATTGCTGGGTCATATGGTAATTGCACATTTATTTTTATAGGAATTTGCCAAACGCTTTCCCAGAATGGTTGTATCATTTTTAAGGTCCTATTAGCAATGTATGAATGGTCCAGTTTCTCCACATATTCTCCAGCATTTGCTGTTATCATTTTTTTTTAATTTTAGTCATTGCAATAGGTATGCAGTGATATCTCTTTGAAGCTTACATGTGCATTTCCCTAATAGCTAATGATGTCAAACATCTATTCATGTGTTTATTTGCCACCTGTACATATTTTTTTTTCCACACACACACTCTGTATTTTATTTTTACAAGAGAAAAATAAACTGACACCAAGCATTGTAAGTGGATGACCACAACAAAAGCAACAATGATTGCAATTACCAAACATGAAACACACTCATACTATGTCATAATATTGACATTCAGTCCAGTAATCCTCCACTGTAACAGGTCCTTTATTTGCAGTGAAAATTGATTTGTGTATTTTTTGCCTCTGAGTTCTTGTGGGATTTTTTTTATTCAAACAGAAAATTAATGCACAGAAATCTCTTGCATTCTTATATACTAATGATGGAAAATCTGAAAGAGAAATTAAAGAAACCCTCCCATTTATCACTGCAACAAAATGAATAAAATACCTAGGAATAAACGTACCTAGGGAGACAAAAGACCTCTATGCAGAAAACTATAATGATGAAAGAAATTAAAGATGATACCAACAGATGAAGAGATATACCATGTTCTTGGATTGGAAAAATCAATATTGTGAAAATGACTATACTACCCAAAGCAATCTACAGATTCAATGCAATCCCTGTCAAATTACCAATGGCATTTTTTATGGAACTAGAACAAAAAATCTTAAAATTTGTATGGAGACACAAAAGACCCTGAATAGCCAAAGCAGTCTTGAGGGAAAAAAACAGAGCTGGAGGAATCAGACTCCCTGACTTCAGACTATACTACAAAGCTACAGTAATCAAGACAATATGGTACTGGCACAAATACAGAAACATAGATCAATGGAACAAGATAGAAAGCTCAGAATTAAACCCACACACCTATGGTCAACTAATCTATGACAAAGGAGGCAAGGATATACAATGGAAAAAAGACAGTCTCTTTAATAAATGGTGCTGGGAAAACTGGACAGCTACATGTAAAAGAAATTGGAACACTCCCTAACACCATACACAAAAGTAAACTCAAAATGGATTAGAGACCTAAATGTAAGACCGGACACTACAAAACTCTTAGAGGAAAACAAAGAAAGAACACTCCTTGACATAAATCACAGCAAGATCTTTTTTGATCCACCTCCTAGAGTAATGGAAATAAAAACAAAAATAAATGGGACCTAATGAAACTTAAAAGCTTTTGCACAGCAAAGGAAACCATAAACAAGATGAAAAGACAACCCCCAGAATGGGAGAAAATATTTACAAATGAATCAACGGACAAAGGATTAATCTCCAAAATATATAAAGAGCTCATGCAGCTCAATATTAAAGAAAGAAACAACCCAATTCAAAAATGGGCAGAAGACCTAAATAGACCTTTCTCCAAAGAAGACATACAGATGGCCAAGAAGCACATGAAAAGCTGCTCAACATCACTAATTACTAGAGAAATGCAAATCAAAACTACAATGAGGTATCACCTCACACCAGTTAGAATGGGCATCATCAGAAAATCTACAAACAACAAATGCTGGAGAGGATGTGGAGAAAAGAGAACCCTCTTGCACAGTTGGTGGGAATGTAAATTGATAGAGTCACTATGGAGAACAGTATGGAGGTTCCTTAAAAAACTAAAATTAGAATTACCATATGATCCAGCAATTCCACTACTGGGCATATACCCAGAGAAAACCATAATTCAAAAAGACGCACGCACCCCAGTGTTCACTGCAGCACTATTTACAATAGCCAGGTCATGGAAGCAACCAAAATGCCCATCGACAGACAAATGGATAAATAAGTTGTGGTACATATATTCAGTGGGATATTACTCAGCCATAAAAAGGAACAAAATTGGGTCATTTGTTGAGACGTGGATGGATCTAGAGACTATCATACAGAGTAAGTCAGAAAGAGAAAAACAAATATCGTATATTAACGCATGTATGTGGAACCTAGAAAAATGGTACAGATGAACTGGTTTGCAGGGCAGAAGTTGAGACACAGATGTAGAGAACAAATGTATGGACACCAAGGGGGGAAGCCGTGGGGGGTGGGGATGGTGGTGTGATGAACTGGGCAATTGGGATTGACATGTATACACTGATGTGTATAAAGCTGATTACTAATAAGAACCTGCTGTATAAAAAAATAAAATTAAATTTTAAAAAACCGAATACTAAACTTACTTTGGGTTATTTGTATGGAAATGTGTTAATATAAATGTTTCAGACATTACATGAAATTCCTAAAATCTTATATGTTCTGGTATAATGTTACAGGTCATAATTCTAGTTATTATTTTAAAATGTATACCTCAGAAATAACTAAATTTCCCTGTCAATTGCATTATTATGAACTTTCATCAAATCTTTAACCGTGGTCATTTTTTTAAGTCTTTTGTCATTTACAGACAGTTCTGGGTGTACTCTGATGCTTTTGCAAAAATGTTCCTATAAAAGGGTTTCATCTTTTCGGAATTCATGGAAAAGACTCTGAGAAGTACAGGTTTCTGGTAACTGACTATACTGCTGAACTGAAGGAATAAGTATTTTCAGAACTCTAATAGAAAACTGATGAATTCATAAAAGTGCTAACAAAGATCAAGATGAAAAAAAATTAATTACATGGGACCGAGTGAACTGATGAGGATGATTATAAATTTTGTGACTTTCTGTTTGAAGAAGAAAAAAGAGACTGTAAAACGTTGTTGTTTAAATTATATTGCTTTTGTGGATTTAAAGTGGGTTTATAATTGTATATTATATTTAGTATAAAAATAGAATGTTAAAAAAAAAAAAACATGCACCCCAATGTTCATTGCAGCACTATTTACAATAGCCAGGTCATGGAAGCAACCGAAATGCCCATCGACAGATGAATGGATAAAGATGTGGTACATATATACAATGGAATATTACTCAGCCATAAAAAGGAATGAAATTGGGTCATTTGTTGAGACGTGGATGGATCTAGAGACTGTCATACAGAGTGAAGTAAGTCAGAAAGAGAAAAACAAATATCGTATATTAACGCATATATGTGGAATCCAGAAAAATGGTATAGATGATCTTATTTGCAAAGCAAAAATAGAGACACAGATGTAGAGGACAAGCGTATGGACACCAATGGGGGAAAGTGGCGAGGGGTGGGGGTGGGTGTGTGATAGAAAAAGAAAATGAAAACATAAATTAGCCTGTATTCATACAAGGGAACATCATACAGTAGGGAAAAGAGTAAATCACAGCTACAAGTATTGCCCTGATTGAATAATAACAATGAAGTTTAGCCTAAGAAGCAAGACACAGAAGAATATCTACAATCCTTTCTCATTCATATAAAATTCAAATACTGACGAAATTAAAACATTTTGTGCATAGGTGGTCAAGATTATGAAGAAAGGAAACAGAATAATCAACACGATTCAGAATGGTTACTTTAGGGCATGTAGGGGGCTTTGGGGGAATGGTAACGCTCTATTCTACTTAATGGTCTGAGTGTGCTCCTTTTCACCTGTTGGTTTTATTCTTTAAGCTGCATATATACTGTCCTTTCTGCCATACACTTAATTAAAACAACAACGAATCACGTTTAATATCTCCCTTATGCCCATAGAATGAGAGTTCAAGGTTTTTAACACTTCCAGTAAGTCTGGTTGAGCAGGCCCCGGGCTATTTCTCTGGCCTCTCTTTCTGTCAATCATACAGAAGTTAATGGATAAAACAAGATTGCAAAGCAAGAGAGCAATTAACGCAGTTGAAAGAACAGGAATTGTGTTGGCAATACTTCAGCAACCCGATAAACAAGAACAATAATAAACGTTCCAAAATTTCTTCACTGGCTGACAAACTAGCACTAAAAACACGCCTGGTATCTCCTTCTATCACTATGTCTGTCTCAGTCCTTCATTATCAATCACTCGTTCACTCATATGCATAACGACCTCCTACTCCCACCTCATCCCACCCCTCACTCTGCCAACGATTTCCAGACACCGCCGCGAGTTTAAGGTCCCGAAGCGCCTTCCTCATTCTTTTACAGAAGACGCATCCAGCAAGACCCCTACTTTGGGGGCTTCCAGCAAAAGCAATTAGTTAGGAACACGCGCCGGCGCCATACAGGTCAGTCGTTCCTGCGAGTCCGGCCAACAACCCCAGCCTTCAGCAATTACAGGTACTTAACTTCAAGGCGGCGTTACACGTTCCAAGGCGGCGTTACACGTTCCCAGCCAGCGAAAGGAAAAAATCCCAACTCAAAACCCCCAAACCCCAGTCTTTGGTTTTCAAACAACCTCACCTCGGCTCTCCGGCTTCGGCTTCTGGCTACGAAATTCACTTTTCCTAGACGCTGTAGCTTGCCCGTCCTGCTTGGAGGACGCCATCTTCAAACTGCTTCCGGTGCTACCGGAAGTGAACCCTTTCTTAAATCCTACCGGCTAAAATCCGCGGGCTCAAAGTGAGTTCCGCAGAGCTCAGACGAGATCTGCGCAGTCTCCGTGTGTGCTTAAGCTAGAGCCCGCGTATTTGCATACACTACTACGCTTCTCCCGCGGAGCCAATGGCGAGCCGGAGACTTCTCTTCCCGGACGCTGCAACTACGGAGTTTCACAGCATGCTGGGACTTGTAGTTTAGCACTGGGGGTGAGTCGGAGACGGGTTTATCTATCATTTTCTCTTGGCCTCAGGGTCTAACGCGGAACGCATTTAGCCGGAGTGCAACCTGAATCGTACTGATATCACTCGTTCACTCATTCGATAAATATTTATATGATCGACCAATATGTGCTAGGCGTTGGGAAGTGGTACAGATATGAGAATATACGGTCCATGATGGCAAGAAGCGACAGTAATAACTACCATTTATTGTGAGACTACTTTGTGCCGGGCACTTTATTTGCATTATTTCTAATCCTTAAAACAAAAACAAAGTTAAAACCTCTCTAAGGTTGATTTTGTTTTGGAAAGTAAGCTTTCAAAGTCATTGCTTCTGATGGTTACTTTCTTGGATCGTGGCATTTCTCTAGGCCAGAGGTGTAGTAACTAAGCGACCCTTCTGAAGTTTTTCACCTAGCCTAACATTTCCCCAAATGACTAACTCCTGTGTATCCCAACACTGCATATATAGCTGACGTCAAGATGTGAGGTTCATCTCTACTACAAATCTTTATACTTCTCAGAACCTAAAAGTTCTTACACACGATAAAGGTAAGACTTCTTTTGATGAATGGTCTTATTGCTTGCCGTTTTAAAATTTTTCTGCAGCACAAATAGGGAAAGTGTTTGATAGGTTGAATTTCTTGCATTAGTGAAAGGGGGAACGTTTATCTGAAAATCACCCTTTTGTGTCTTCTATAAAAGATTTTCTTTTATAAGATACATGAATAAAATAAACAATTACTTAGGGACAGAAAATCACAAGACACATAATTATGTAAAGGTTTTTGCTTTTATCCTGTGTGTCTTCTAAATGACAGGCAGTGATTTCATCCCTATATTCTTAGCAATTTGCTAAAATTAAAAAAAAATTTTTTTTAAAAAGGACAGATCCCTAAAACCTAAAATAGAACAAATAACAGCAGGTGAAAGTTATAAAGTGAGAAGCAACAGCTTCAGTGTTCCCAGAAGCCCTATGAGGCAGGTTTTTGGTATCCTTATTTTAAGGAACTCAGTCACCAGTAAGTGGAGAGCTAGACTTCAGGTCCAAGCAGTTTGACCTTTAATAGCTCCAGAAAGGCTACTATACCAAAAGGATTAGTTGTTGCAAATATGTTAGCAGGAGGGCTCGGTTTTCTGCCTCATAGCTTTTGGACTTGAGCTGCAGTATCGACTCCCCTGGGTCTCCAGCCTGCTGGCCCACCCTGCCAAGAGCCCACATTTTGGACTGTCCATGCCTCCATAATCACCTAAGTAATTCTATATTCTGTGTCTCTGGAGAACCCTGACAAATATAGAAGTTTATAGTAGAGCAAATCCAAACGGCTGATGAACATGACACTCTACCTCACTGTCAGAAAAGCACAGAGACATAACAATAAAATATCACTTCTCACCCACTACTTTGGTAAAAAATACATACCTATATAAATAAAATATTTTTTAAATGATAATCTGCTGAAGGAAAGAGGACTCTCATACACTGTTGGTAGAAAGGTAAACTGTTACTGCCTTTTTGCAAAGCAACTATCAATATAAAGTATACAGGTAATGTTCCACAGTAATTCCACTCCTGGGAAACTGTCAACTAGAAATAAAGCACCATTCCATTAGGATGTATGTACAATGGTGTTGATTACTGCCTTGTATAGAACTAGTTCTGTGAAAGGTACTTTGGAGCCATACTGACTAGTTTGCCATCTACTAGCTATACAGCCTTGGGAAAGTTTCTTATCCACTCCTGTTCAGTTTCCTGCAATGGAGAGAATAACCTTAATTCAGTGACTTTATACACGTAAAGTGATTACAAAAAAATGCTTTGCATGCGGTACACACTCAGTAGGTGTTAGCTATTATTTCTTTACTGTGGCAAAAAAGTAAAATCATCTTGACTATCAATTAGGGATATAGTTAAATAAATTGGTGTTGCCTTCATAACTGTGAGATATTATGTAGCCATTCATAAGAATTAATTAAATCTATATGGAGAGATTACCTAGAGGCATTGAGGGATAAAAGCCAGATACAGAAAGATGGGATAATTATATATATAGAGAGAGAATAATTATAATAATTATATATACATGTATATAATTATCCCACTTTTATGAAGCAAACCATTCATTCATTTAACAAATATTTATTGAGCATCTATAATGCTGCAGACACTGTTTTAAATACTTGGTTCTGTTCTATGTTCTGGACATAATAATAATTATGTGTGTATGTGATTATACAATGAACAAAGATTTGGAAGGATACACATTAAGCTTTCAAGGCTACCTTAAGGATGAAGGTGATTAGAAAAGAAAAAGGAACTAGGCAAAAAGACTAAAAAAACTAGACGTCCATGATAAAACAGGAGGCATATGAATCTATTTATGTAAAACTGTCCATATGTGTGTGTGCTCCTGTGTGCTCATAAGGAAGTCTATGAAAAAACGGTCACCAAAATGTTGACTATGTTACCTCTCCATATAGAGACATTTCAAAGGATGGCAATTTAAATAGCAGTACAATGTAAATCAGTCACAATTTACATCATTTTATTTTAACTTCCTTGGAAATCTGAATATAAATATGTACTCAGATCTGCAAGATTATTTCCAGAAATTGCACAAACAACACTAAAAGGGGAAAGCAAAATCGCTGCCTCTAGAGTTTCTTGGCACAAATCAGGCTAGGAAGGTCTCTCTGGCAGGCAGACCCATTTTGGTTTTGACTTCTCCTCTCCTTGGACTGTTAAGCAACCTAGACCCACATACAGCTATCTTCCTATAGATGATACCTTTCACCAGTTCTTACCCTGCTTATTCATTTTCCCATGAAAAGCAAATTGGCTTCACAACTCTCCTTTGGAATTAGAGACCTTAATTCCCACAAAATTAACCCAGAGGGTAATGGGCAGAGAAGTCAGGATGTGTGGCTTAATGTCAGGGGTGTGCATTTATTTCTTACTTTAAAAAGCAAAAAAAAGTAGGCAAATAAGTGTGATTTGTTTTCCATTTAACATTTCTATACTCACTTATCAGAGATAAAAATATTTTTTCACAGTAATCTATTGTGGGGTGGTTTTTTTTTTTTGCTAATTTTTAAAAATGCAAGAGAGGGTTTCTAAAATACAAAGCTTTGACACATTTTTATTTTCCAACATGGATAAGCTGCTCTCTATTCCAGTCAACCTCACAGACAGGTTTAAAATCTTCAATCAACATTTATCCATCAACATGAAAAACAATAGTTTAATAACTGTGGCTGTAAAATAAGGCCTCTTCTAACTCCAAGTGATTGCATATTAAAAAGGGACCTCATGATAACAGTTGAAAAGAAAAAACACAGTAAAGCAGCCCGGCTATAAACTAATCATGTTATTACCCTATCTTTTAGAAAGTAATGTCAATAAAAGTGAAGTATTCTGCATGAAAACCTAGGAAACCTGGGAATCCAGGAGAGAGACCAAATTAGAGAAACATATTCATCCAGTCTTGGAATGTTTTCTGCTGCGTAGCAGAATGTTTCATGTGTCAGGGTGCTGGGAAATATTTTCAGGATTTCCACCTCTTCCTGCAAGGCCATGCTTAGCAAACTCTCTGCATAAGGAGTTATGGTGTACGGCCTGGGCTGCTAACCAGCTGTTGCATCTTGAGTAGGCACTCACTCAACCTCTGTTTCTTCCGTTGTGAAATGAAGGAGTTGAGTTAGATTACTGTTTCTCAAACCTTAGCCAACATCAGAATCACATGGAGGGGTGACCCCACTCCAAGTTTATAGTTCACCAGGTCCAAGAATTTGCAGCCCTGACAACAGTTACACAACCCCCAAATGTCAATAAGGCTAAGGTTGAAACACTCGGGTCTACAGGTGTTCTTAATTTCTATGATCCTACCTCAAAGGGCCAGTTAGGGTTTTCCGCTCCTAATCAGGCACACAATGAAAACCAAGTTATTTTCCACTCTTTTTACCTACCTAGGGCAGAGCTTGCCTGGTGTCAAAAGCCAGAGTTTCCAGATGGCTGTTCATTATTATGCTGGGATCCTCCAAAGACAATCCTGCTCCATTTCTCTCAGCTCTGCCCCTGTCCTTCTGGGATTCTGTTGTCTTATTACCCAAATGAACAATGGGACTTGTACATACAGTAGATGCTTGGGGTCTAAACCACTCATTACTGCTTGAGTATTAGTCTCTCCAGGCCCCAGCCCCACAAAACATCAATATTTCACTGGGAATCCAATCTAGCCTCTCCAACTGTTTCCAGGGCAATCTTCCTTCTTTCTCTTCCAGATTGTTCTTGTTGATAAGCAACAGCTTTTGATTTAATGTTCAGTTATAATATTCTCCCTAAAGGAAAGCTGGAACACATTTCATGATATGAGGTTCCACCATAGCAACAGAAGGCTTTTTAATGCATGCATGAATATTCAGGATCTAATCAGTGGCATGTGAATGAATTGATACTGCTGAGAATTATTATTCTATGCAGATAGAACAAGCAAACTACAATCTTTTATTTGTTTACATGACACTGGGGGGATATTTGAACTTTTCTAGGATGCAATTTCTAGTCATTTGTTAAATCTATATGCCTCTTCCATCCTTCAGATAGTGGAAACTACAGATGGCCCACAATGAAATGAACTTTTAGATGAAGTATTTTAAACATTTAATGGGTTTTTATTTAAACAGGTAATTTCATGGTGTTAATAAGATGGTGACATTGCTTCTTCATTCTTTCAAATTCTCTAATTAAAAAGTCTAGCTACCTGACACACTTAGAGTCATGGAAACTCAGACTTTAACACTATATTTTGCCTTTGATCATCTATCAGAGATATAACCTCTTTTGGTTTACCAGTCCCTTTACTAATGTGATGAAATCTATAAACCCTTTCCCCAGAAAGCACATATATTTGGGTACACATAACATTTCACCACAATTTGATGGGATGTTCACACATTCTTCATAGAACCCCCAGAGGATCAGGTTATTGAGTTAAGGACCCCTGCCTTAAAGCAGCATGGGAGGAGTGTCTCAGAAGCCTGGATCAGATCTTATGCACTCTCCAGTTCCCTGCTCTTAGAGCTCCCCAGGAGAGGCAGGGGGTTGGAGGGGCTCCTTTACCTTAAATAGGCACATACCTTCTACAGTTAGAATTTTAGGATGCTTTAGTACTTGCATATAGGTATGTGCAAGTTTCCTTTGACTGCAGGTCATAGAAACTCAAAGTAACAAGTGAAAAAGAGGATTTATTGTCCTACGTACCTGCGAACTGGATCTAGGACTTCAACAATGTCATGGAGACATTCATGCTTTTTCTCAATCATGATCTTGAGACCTCTCTCTCCCTCCCTCCCTCCTTCCCTCCCTTATCTTTTGGCTCTGCTTCTTCTCTGTTGTCTTTATTCTGAAGCAAAAAATGTCTACCAGCAGCTCCAGGATTAAATTCTCAACCAAAGAGGAGTTTCTTTCTTTCTGAGAGTTCCATAAAAAGTCCCAGGAAGACTCTCAGTTACCAGTCCCAGATCACATGCTGCAGCCAGCGGTGGATCATAAACCATGTGGGCTGGGAACAGGAAGGAATGATCGCTAAGGGGAGATTGAGAGCTGCTGCTAAAGGAAGGGGAATGGATGCCGGCCAGAGGGGCAAACACACAATGTGTACTACCATACGGAGAGCAAGTTACCAAGGGATTAATAAAATGTCAGGCTTTATCCATCATCTTCCCTCATTCTCATGTCACCATTTCATTAAAATAAGCCACACACTTAAAGAATGACTTAGACTCAGTCACAATATAGGTGGAGGAATTATTTGCTAAAATTTTATTGGGGGAGGAGGATAATAATTCTCTAGATTTGCTGTGAGGTTTTAAAAATGCATTGATTGGTCTAATAAGTTGATTAATATTTCTCCAGGTACATGTGGTGATACTGAAAGGTTGATCTCCTGAAGTTGTGGTGACTTGGTGTAAACTTCTATGAAAGGATTATTCTCCCATGTAGCATATTTCCCTATGGTAAATGACTATATTTTTTTCTTTTAATTTTGAAAAAAAAGAATAAAAAAGGAAAATGCAAGGAACAATGCAGTTGTCATCCAAGACCCCTCTACCTATAATTAATAAATGTTAGTATTTTGTCATTTTTGCTCCAGATTTACATAAATGTTTATACAATAAAATCTTACATAAATGCAAAATGAAGTCACTCTCTCCACAGTCCTATTTCTCTATTTTCTAGAAGCAATAACTATATAATTTGATTTTTTAAGAAACTATTTCAGACGTAAAAAAAGCAGATAGGCTAATATAACAGATGCTTTGTAGTCATAATTAAACTTAAGACATAAAATATTGCCAGTTAAGGTCCCTGTGTATACACTTCCCTAATCTCATTCCTCCCCCTTTCCACCACAGGTGACCACTACGCTGAGTTTGGTGTTTATCACTTCCATGACTATTTTTGTTTCTATGGCTACTACTGCTACTACACATACACATACACACACACACACACACACACACACACACAATTTTTAATCAAGATAAAGTAGACTTTAAATATTTTATATATGACATTTATATATTATACATTAATAAATTTATATTTAATTATATAATCATATAAGTATTTTATATTAGTTATAGGTATATAAAGTATTTACTATACATATACAAAGTTCTACACATATAAATGCTGTATGTACTTGTACAACTTGCTGTTTTAGTGGAATAGTTTGTTCTGAGATTTACTTATGTTGAAGCTATGTAATTCTAGTACATTCACCCATGGTATGTTACATTTGAAATTAATCTGTAAAAGACATTGCAGCTTCTGGCTTTCTCTTTCTCTCCCTCTCTCTCTCTCTCTCTCTCTCTCTCTCTCTCTCTCTCTCTCTCTCTCTCTCTCGTGCTCTCCCTGGGGAAGCCAGCTGCTGTATCTTCAGCAGCCCCGTGGACAGACCCACATGGTAAGGAGCTGATGCCTCCAGCCATCAGCCTCCTGAAAGGCACTGGAAGCACATCTTGTAGTGTAGGCAAGCTCTCCAGTGACTGCAGCCTCCTGAGAGACCCTGAGCCAGAAGCACCCAGCTAAGCTGCTCACGAATTCCTGACCCTCAAAGAAACTGTATAAATATTGTTTCCAGCTGCTAATTTGGTGGGGGTGGGATTTTTACATGACATAACTAGAACGATATTGAAGCAAATCTAAGCATTCATCAAAACACCACATTTTGATGGAGTGCAGACGTGAAACATTTTCTCAGGAGGAATAATTTTCCTTGATTCTTACCACTAGAGGGCAAAAGAGTCACAAATGATGGCTTGAGGAAAGAATTGAAAGGCTTTTTCTCTTTCCATGGAACTACAGATGTCAGAGACACAGAAAAAAACCTTAGAGATCATCTGGTACAGTCTGTGAGGTCACAGATGAGGATTCTAATGCCCAGAGATATAAATTGACTGGTTCGACGTCACACAGACTTAGGTCTAAATGTACAAACTCGGTTGCATATAATAACATGTAGACCAGGTAACTGTTAATCAATTCTGTTGTTTTTTTTAAAATCGCTAGGTACAGAATAGAGAGAGAAGGCTTTTTAAAAATCCTCTGTATTTCAATTAACCTATTAATATCCCTAAGATCAAAAAATGTATAATTGGGTGCCTATTACGAGCCACTTACCAGACCTTATGTACTATACGTCGTCTCATTTAATCTGCACAACAAAGCTTTGAAACTTATACTTATCAATGCATGAGGGACAGTATTTTCCAAGGACATATAGCTAGAAAGAAGGAAAACAAATTTGAATCTGGTACAAGTTAAATCTCACTACAATAATTTTGGCAGGGGTGAGGGGACAACTCAATCTTTGATTATACCAGAAGTTTGTTGCTTCTGGAAATCTTTTAGTACGTTAAGATACTTAGGTGGTTGCCATATAGCATTAAAGAGGAAAGAAAAGAATAATTTTGATGACTCTCCTTCCTTTCTTCCCCGAGGACACATTCTTTCTCTCTCTCTCTCTCTCTCCCCCCTTGCCTCTTCCCTTCTTTCTATCTGAGCAGCTGTATGATCTTGGTTAACCTTCCTGGAGCTTCATTTTGTTGCACCCCCTTCATTTCCAAAATGAGAATACACCTACCTCCTTCAGACTTTCAACAGGGATGCTGTGATGATTAATGAGGAAGTCTTTACGAATCTCATTTGATTTTGCTGAAGACAGGTGTTTAATAAAGCTGATGAATCATTATAATGGTAATTAGTCATATTTTAGGACAGATGGGCAGATGTCTGGCAGCAGTGACTTGGCCGGAGCTGTCACCACACCAAAGCAATACAGCGCTGTCAATGTGTCAACTGCATCAAGTTAGGAACAAAAAGAGTGCAATATCTGCCCAACTCACACACTGCTTGATCACCATCCCTGCCTGGTACACACTGGTGCACCGTCACAACAGTCCCAAGGCAGGCAGGCATGCAGACAACCCTGGAAGAACCACCTTACTACTGTGATATATAGTCTCCAAGGAGAGCCACCATTGATGCCTTCTCTCCTTGTACATGCACACCATTCCTCGTATATGCATGTATATGCACGTCACACCAAGGGATTGAGCCTATTTCTCCTCCCCTTGAATCCGGACTGACTTAGACCAGTAGGTTGCTCTGGCTATGATTCTGCTTATTCCAGGTCAAGCCTTCAGGAGGATGGCAGCTTCTGCTTCCTCCCTCTTGGAAGAGAGCTGCAGTGCAAGGAGTCACTAGGAGGAAGCTCAAGCTAGCCAAGTGGAGAGACAGAGACAGAGACATGCCAACCAGCTCTCAGATGTTCTAGACATCACATCTGACGTTATGGACATGAGGAGTGAAGAAGCAATCTTAAACATTTCAGCTCCAGTAGACACCATGTGAAGCCAAAGAACTCTCCAGCCCAGACTGCAGAAACAGGAGAATTAATACATATTTGGGGACTTCCCTGGTGGCGCAGTGGTTAAGAATCTGCCTGCCAATGCAGGGAACATGGGTTCGATCCCTGGTCTGGGAAGATCCCACGTGCCGTGGAACAACGAAGCCTATGTGCCACAACTACTGAGCCTGCGCTCTAGAGCCCGTGAGCCACAGCTACTGAGCCTGTGTGCCACAACTACCGAAGCCCATGCACCTAGAGCCCGTGCTCTGCAACAAGAGAAGCCCGTGCACCGCAACAAAGAGTAGCCCCCCACTCGCTACAACTAGAGAAAGCCCACACTCAACAACAAGACCCAATGCAGCCAAATATAAATAAATAAAATAAATAAAATTTCAAAATAAATAAATAGAGACTTCCCTGGTGGCGCAGTGGTTAAGAATCCGCCTGCCAATGCAGGCGACACGGGATCGAGCCCTGGTTCGGGAAGATCCCACATGCCGCGAAGCAACTAAGCCAGTACGCCACAACTACTAAGCCCGCATGCCACAACTACTGCAGCCCGCGTGCCTAGAGCCTGTGCCCTACAACCAAGAGAAACCACCGCAATGAGAAGCCTGCACACCGCAACAAAGAGTAGTCCCCGCTCGCCGCAACTAGAGAAAGCCCGCGCACAGCAACAAAGACCCAATGCAGCCAAAAACTTAAATAAATAAATAAATAAATTTAAATAAATAAATAAAGCTGAGAGGGGCCTAACAACAACAAAAAAATACATATTTGGTACTGGGAAGCCATTTTGTTCTCAGGATGTTTGTTACCTGGCAATAGATATTTGAAACACCTATCACCATTTAAAATAGGGTTTTATACCTCTTGATACTCTCTTTGCTAAAGGAAATAGAATATTTTTTCAGAGAAATGAAATGAGAAAAGTTTCAGTTGGGTAAAATGGAGGGGAGTAATTCCTTTTTAGAGGATAGATTTTGGCCTCATAAAAGTTCTAATAGAGCATTTATTCCTTTCTGCATTCATTCACTCAATAAATATGTGTTGAATAAATTTATTGTCTGTTGTATATCTGGTACAGTTCTGGGCATGGAGTACATAGTGCTAAATGAGACACATATAGTGCTGACATCCTAATTGGAGAAGACAACAACTACAAAATAAGATTATTGCAGCCAATGGTAATGCATCTGAGAGGGGGTAATGTGATAGCATTATCATAATCTTTCCAAGGGTCACTTCCTCATGTATCTGCAATAAACAGAAATAAAGAAAGAGTTCCCCCTAAGCTTGCAATACAGTTTAATTATCTGCAACCTAATTAGCAGTTTCTTGGTGTGGGGACACACTCACAATTTAGGGCCTTCCCATTTTAGACTTCACGTCTGTAGCTTGGCTAACACTGAAATAGATCTGATAAGAAAGGGTTTTTTCTGCTACCTTATCACTTTGGGGGAGGTGAAGGTGGGATGTGCTAACATTGAAGGAACAGGTGCTGTGAAGCCCAGGCCGGGTCTATTAACACAATCTGAGCCATGGCCACTTCTGTGCTCAAAGAAAATAAGTTTGAATTAGGAAAGAAACAAGGAGCTAGATATTTGATAGTCCTAAATTTCTGGAAGGTTTAACTTACTGATTTTCTTCTAAAGGAAGGGTACTTTTCATGAGAGAATTCAAGTGGAAAAACCACTCTTCTTTCATATATAACATGGCTCTCTGTGCCATCCTGTGAGTCTGCTCTCAGGCACTTCCTTATTCTTTTAAAATTAGCAGTGACTCCTTCGAAAGCAGTGATTCTGACTTACTTTCTTTGCTTCTTCAGCCTTTCACGCAATATCCCTCCCAAAGCACATGCTTAATAAATATTTGTTGAACGAGCAGATATCGGATAAAGAGACCAGTATCTGCATTTGAATCCTAGCTCTGCAACGTACTAGCAGTGTGACCTTGGTCAAGTTACTTAAGTTTTCTATATTTCCATTTTCTCAATTGTAAAGTAGGAAACATAATATTTACATGGTTGCTTGTAATAAAAATTAACTACTCACATACATATAATACATACATAATGCAATTAATGCAGAGGTTACATGTGGTTGAAGCTAATTAAATGTAGTTCCTCCCCAAAGAGGGTATTTGCCTTTAGATAAAATGTGGGAAAAGTGAAGATCACTGCTATGATCTGACTGTTTCTGTTCCTCACCCCCCAAGTTTATACATTGAATACTAACCCCCAAGTTGATGGTATTAGAGGTGAGGCCTTTGGGACATGATTAGGTCTAACCAGGTGGATGGGATTAGTGCCCTTCTAAAAGAGGCCAGAGAAAGCTCCCCTGTCCCCTTCTGCCATGTGAGGACACAGCAAAAAGACATCTGTCTTTGAACCAAAAAAGCCGGCTCTCACCAGACACTGAATCTGCAAGCGCCTTGATCTTGAATCTCCCAACGTCCGCAACTGTGAGAAATCAATTACTGTTGTTATGAACCATTCGGTCTATGGTATATTGTTATGGCAGCCCAAATGGACTAGAAGGATCACTATTGCTAGAATTCAATTTGAGTTTTTTTTTTTTATTTAAATGGTGACTTTTCAAACTCTGCTTTCACCTAAGATAAATTTCTTATTTGGCCGCTATTACTTGCAATATATGAGTAACTATTATAATTTATCAAGTCACTATTTTGGAAACAATAATATTAAGCTTTAAATCGACCATGTAGTGATCAAAGTTTGCTAAGGCAAAAGGGTTGGAAGGACAGAAAAACAAAGCAGCAAACTTGACTCCTTTTACAAACTACAGTCTAACACCAGAAGAGCTAATCTTGAAATGTCTGTTCATAGGAAACTCACTGTAAAGTCCCATGATGTTAATGGGATAAGCAATACATCCTTGCCAAAAAGATACCCAGCTAGATATTTTGGAAAAATGTGTCTTCTATTAAAGGCTATTACCTAAAGAGAAAAAATGACACAAACAGTTTTTGTCACTTTTTTGTGTATCTCATATTTGTGGAATACGTGAAAATGGAATTATTGATACAAAATTTGAAAAATTCAAATGAGGTGATTATTATAATTTTTAAATTATAAGCTTTATTTGGCAAGGTGAGAACATACAAGAGCTGAGATTCACCAGTATTTTCAAATGAATGATAATGAGAAAAAATTATGACTAGGACAATCAGCTTAACATTAAAAGCCACTTGTTTTAGACTGTAACTTAACAGGAAACAAAATGATGATATTCAATTTATGGCATAATCTCTTTAAGTGGCAGAAGCTATAGCCTTTAAGAAGATTCAAACCTTTTCTTCTCTAACTACTAGGGAAAGACTTATCTGTTCTCAGGAATTACTGAAATAAGCATTCTGATCTTTCAAAACCTGTATGATTGCTAATTCCATAGTGCTTCATCCTGCATGAACATAAATGTTTGTAAATAGATTTAGAGATAAAAAAACTAAAAACAGAGCTACCATATGATTCAGCAATCCCACTCCTGGGCGTATATCCAGAGAAAAACATGGTTCAAAAGGATACATGCACCCCAATGTTCATAGCAGCACTATTTACAATAGCCAAGACATGGAAGCAACCTAAATGTCCAGCAACAGATGAATGGATAAAGAAGATGTGGTGTATATATATATATATATATATATATATATAAATAATGGAATATTACTCAGCCATTAAAAAAGAATGCTATAATGCCATTTGCAGCAACATGGATGGACCTGGAGATTATCATACTAAGTGAAGTAAGTCAGACAGAGAAAGACAAACATCCCATGATATTGCTTATATGTGGAATCTAAAAAGAAAATGATATAAATGAACTTATTTACAAAATAGAAATAGACTCACAGCCTTAGAGAATGAACTTACGGTTACCAGGGGGGAAGGGTGGGGGGCAGGGATAGATTGGGATTTGGGGATTGACATATACACACTGCTATATTTAAAACAGATAAACAGGGAATCCCCTGGCAGTCCAGTGGTTAGGACTCCATGCTTTCACTGCCCACTGCTGAGGGCGCAGGTTCAATCCCTGGTCAAGGAACTAAGATCCTGCAAGCCACATGGCGTGGCCAATAAATAAATAACCAACAAGGACCTACTGTACAGCAAAGGAACTCTGCCCAGTATTGTGTAATAATCTAAATGGGAAAAGAATTTGAAGAAGAATAGATACATGTATATGTATAACTGAATCACTATGCTGTACACCTGAAACTAACACACTGTTAATCAACTATACTCCAATATAAAATAAAAATTTTAAATAAATGTAAGCTAAAAAAAAGTGAGAGAGCAACAAGTGATTTGTCTTCCTATAACGCATTCTTACTTGGGTAACAAGTGACTGAAAGATTTCCAACGACTCGCGTGCCTTGCTGACTAGGCAATCTGCACTCTGAGTTTTCTCTGGCTCTTAGTACTCTAGATGGCATCTCTGTTTGGGATGAAATTAGAACGATTACCTCTGTGACCTTAAAAACACTTTGCCATCTTCCAAAAGCAAGCCGTTAAAAACATAAGATAAACAACAGACCCCAAGGATATGGCAAAAATAAAATGAGGTGTTTTTGTCACTGGGCTCCAGCTGGATACAGGGTATAAGCTAGAAGAGTTCGTGAACTGGTTATGCGTTCTGTACCACACCAGACAGATCAATGACGATCCCTTAGGATTTACCGTGACAGACATTATTATAATCTCTTTAACTCTGCACTTAAAAGTATATGTTTGGCTCAATTTCTACCCAGAATTCCTGGGTCTGTGTCATTGTCAGGTAACTAGTACCTTCTCAGAGAATGGAACATTTTACTGAAGATCTATTTCCCTTCACTCACAGATTCACAAACAGGAGGTACTTAAATGCTCCTCAGTCCTGGGAAAGTGGGTGATGAGGAAGGTCAGGAATGGAACAGGTAGAAAAATCCTCCCTAGTCTAACACTGTATCGGCTCTTTACCCAATTTCTGCTAATGATCTGAATCACAATGTCCTTGAAAATACTGGTGTTTGGGAAAAAAAGATTTCAACCTCTATCAGGTGTTGCTTAGCCCCTTCAGACCATCTAGTCTTCCATTTACTGACTCCATAAAAAATACATCAAGTATTTACTTTATCCCCAAAGTTGTACCAGCCCCTAGAAAAATACTGCATTTAATAAGATGGACATAGTCTGTGCCTGCACGAGAGTTTACAGTGTAGAGGTGAAGGGTGCTAAACAGATGTTTGCAGTTAAGTGTTGCATATACACTGTGGAAGTGTTGCCACTTCTTCCAACTGGTAGAGTAGAAAAGGACACCAAAGTTACCCTCGTCTGGGTATCCTGGTGCAAATAATTTCATGGGATTCAATCAATTTCCTCAGATGAAAGTAAGAGGGCTTGGACTAACTGAATTCTAAAGGTTCCTTCCAGTGAAAAGGTGCTAGAATTCTATTCAAACCTCTTCAATCCCAACGGCATACTCAAGGTCTTTCTCTTAAAGGATAATTTGAGAACTTCCTGGGGACTAAGGACAGACAATAGTTATGTCTTTGGTCATCCCTAGAGTGGCAGTTGTGAAGCTCCAATTCAGAATCCTGAGATGCTCAACAACCTCTTGTGGAAATGTTCCGGGAATAAGGTCCCTGTGGTACCCCATACGGTTTTACTTTCTGTTTCCCAAAGGACCCCTTTTCTGTATATGTACCAAGCTGGGTGGGGACACTACTCTCTTCTGGTTCATAGTGAGTTGTCACATGCCCCAAAGGTGCCACCTCAAAAGGTTGCACCCTATCATTTTCTCCCTGAAGTAACCAAATGGATTAGCAAGAACCCAAATTATCTTCTTAGACCTTTCATTTACCAAAATATGTGATGAGTCATACACACAAACAGAGACAAAGAAACATCCCTATGCTCTCCATCATTTCTGAGGTAAACAGGCAAATGACTTCTGTAGTCAACGCCATCGTATGGCTCTTCCAATACCTTTTCCAACCCTTCTCTCTTGTTTTCTCCATTGTTGAGGCTAGAAAACAAAAATGTTCAACTCTCAACCTTTCTCTCACCTAAGAGTAGCTATGTAGCTCAATTCTGGCTTATGAGATGTAGATGGAAGTCCCTGGGGACTGACGGCTTCTTGTTGCTTTACTTTCCCCTATTTTTCCTGCTCGAAACATGCCTGTGATGGCTGGAAGTATAGCAGCCATCATGAAACCATGAAGATGAAAGTCATCACTAAGGTTGATGGAGCAGAAAGAGAACAAAGTTAGTTCTTTGCTGACATTTAGAGATGCTGCCTCAGCCTTGGACAGTCTACACTAAACCTGATATTTTAAATGTCTTTTGGGTTCTGTTTCTTACATATTAATATCATCCTAACTTACCAACATCTACTAATAATGCCGATTATATACAGAAGGGTCATATATAGAAACTTCAGAGCGGCCTGGTGTACTTAGCAAGAGCCTGAAATTGATCAGAACATGCTTGCATGTGTTTGGGTGGTGTAAAATCATCTTGGTTCTTTCATAGCACTTTATCTTTTATGTATGAGATTTTAGTCAATAAAAATTGGAATATCTGAACTGAATGGAAACAAAGCTACCAGCACCAACCTATCTCAACAAGAAGATAAAAATACTTTTAATTTTGAGAAGCTCAGAGTTGTGACCACGCTGAATTCAATGGTGAGGTGTTGTGCCCCGTTTTGAGGAAGAGTCTGAGCTTGAAATATGTGTTTTTAAAAATGCAAGGCTGCCACAAGTTGCATATTATGGGACATATTAAATACAAGTTTCCACTCTGGAGAAGACATTTCTCAGGTCTTTAAACATTTGAGGAATATGAGCAGTTCCTTGTGTCTTATTAAACAAAATGTGTTTTGAAAATATTAATATCTCCACTCTAGGCTCTAGAGTCAGACTACCTGGCTCAAATCCTTGCTTAAATTTTTACTGGTGGTGTGATTTTGGACAAGTAATGGAACTTCAGCAATGCTCAGTTTCCTCATTTGTATAAAAGAGTAATAACAGCAATTACCTCCTAAGATTGTATACATTGTGCAGTGAACTGAATGTTTGTGTCCCTCCAAAATTCATATGTTGAAATCCCACTCTTAAATGTGATGGTATTAGGAGGTGGGTCTTTGGGAGGTAGTTAGTTCATTAGGGTGAAGCCCTCAGGAGTAGGATTAGTGCCCTCATAAAAGGGACCCCAGAGAGCTCTCTCAACCCTCTTTCCATCAAATGAGGATACAACAAGAAGACGGCCATCTGCAGCCTAGAAGAGGGTCCTCACCAGAACCTCACCCATGTTGACATCCTGTTCTTGATCTTCCAGCTTCCAGAACGTCAATAAATAAATTCCTGTTGTTTCTGAGCCACCCAGTCTATGGTAGTTTGTTATAGCAGGACAAACTGGCAAAGCCATATTGTATGCAGGTAAATTTCCAAGTATTATCTATTATTATAACTGTCAGGATAGAAGCTTTACTTTGAAGGTTTGTTTATATTTCATTTTAGTTGATATAAAATTTCTTTGTGTGTGTTTAATGTATATCAGTCCTTATGTGGTCATCAGTTATATTTTTTTTCTTTCTTTTTTTTTTTTTTTTTTTTTTTTTTTTTTTGCGGTATGTGGGCCTCTCACTGTTGTGGTCTCTCCCGTTGCGGAGCACAGGCTCCAGACGCGCAGGCTCAGCGGCCATGGCTCACGGGCCCAGCCGCTCCGCAGCACGTGGGATCCTCCTGGACCGGGGCACGAACCCGCGTCCCCTGCATCGGCGGGCGGACTCTCAACCACTGTGCCACCAAGGAAGCCCATCAGTTATATTTTTAATAGATGAAATATAAGCCCACTACACTTGTTGAAGTCATTGGAACTCCTTGGAGGCAAAAAATATTTTTGTCCAGTGTCAAACATAGTGTCTGGCACATAGTAGGCGTGTAACAAACATTTGTTAAATAATCAACTGAATGAATGCTAGGAAAGAAGGTAAGAGGAATTCCCATGGGCAACTTTTTATCACATTACATTTTTGAAGGGCCAAATACAAGAGCTATCATTAAAGCATCAAGCCCGCAATGTCTCTGTGTACTAATTTCTGAGTTCCCAGAACTTGTTTTCAGCTACAGTATTATTAGCATTATGAAAAGACCTCAAATTGCCTGGGTTCTCTTTGTTATTTATTTATTAGCATTGTTTGGTTTGTTCAAGTGGGATAGCAGTGGTGTGGGAATTAACTTTAAGCCACTGAATTATTCATTAAAATCTAATGTTCTCATTCAGGGAAGAACAGAAACACAAAACAAGAAACAAATTGCATCAACTCTCAGTAAGCTATTTTTGGGTTTCTGCTGATACCACACATAGAACCTAGGCACCTAATTAACAATAGATTAATACTTTAGATAAGAATAACCTGAACAGAAACTCTTGAAGGTAAAATTAAACAAAAATCATGAAAAATTATTTGGTTAGCCACAGGCCTTCTATGAAGTTTTTAGGTTATATTTGTTGGTATTCGTTGTTCATGAACACAATCTAAAATTGTAGATGAAAATATAAACTAAGAGGAGTGAGTTCAACTGTTGACCCTGATTACCCTAGTCATGCAGGGGTTAGCCAGAAACTCTTGCAAAGAGACAATAAAATGATGATTTCAGATTCTGTCGCTACAGAACAGGAAGAATAAAGAAATTCCTGAAGATACTGAATTACAATTTTCTGAACTTCAGGTTAGATAAAAAGTTGATGTCTGCCACTTTGTTGACATAGGACATATTCTTAGGTACTCTATATACATTCTTAATTGCATTAATTTTGTTTGGTTACAAGTTTAAATTAACCCCAAATAGTCACAGCTTAAACTAGATAGTTAATTTCTCTTTCATGTAAAGGGGTCCAGAGTGAAGCATTCCTCAATTGGAGTAGATATTCTTGATAAACATTTATCTCCAAGGCTAGGGAGAAACTTGTGTATTTTAAATAGAATTTTGGCAGATCAGGGTGATCCCATGTGATGGTTTTGCTATGTTTTGATTCCAATGAACTCTATGTGGCTCTTAGCTAATTCCAAAACTCACATTCACCCTGAAATAACAAAACTTTGTCACAATTTAGAATATTTTTAAAAAGTAATATAGAATACTATATCAATTTAGGGAAGATGTAACAGAGACATTAATATAAAAAGAAAGCAGGTTCAAAAATATGTTCAGACATACACACACACGCGCGCGTGTGTGTGTGTGTGTGTGTATATGTTCCTGGACCACAAATTGGAATAGACAAAGACATTTTTTTATATATGATCCTACAATTTCTTTTTTATTGTATCCATTCAACAGATATATTTGCCTTCAAACATCCTAGGTCTGCAATGAGCAAGTCACCTGCATTTTTTTTTTTTTTTTTTGCGCCACGCGGGCCTCTCACTGCTGCGGCCTCTCCCGTTGCGGAGCACAGGCTCCTGACGCGCAGGCCCAGCGGCCATGGCTCACGGGCCCAGCCTCCCCGCAGCACGTGGGATCCTCCCAGACCGGGGCACAAACCCGTGTCCCCTGCATCGGCAGGCGGACTCCCAACCACCGCGCCACCAGGGAAGCCCCACCTGCATATTTTTTAAGATGTAGTACTGGCCCTAAAGGAGCTCTAAATCATAAACATAGAATTCCAAAGACACATGCTATGTTCCAAGTGGCAAGGGCTTATCCCAGAAGTAAACACGGATTGGGGGGTGGTTGGTAGGGGAATCCAGAGGGGCTTGTGGCTTTCTTTGCCAGGTGATAGGAGAGAGACAAGGGCTGCAGAGAAGGGGATCTGGCAGAGCTTGAGAGTCTTGGGCCAAATGGCAGAGCACTTTGCAGCCATAATTTTTATTCAGCCAGATCACGGCTTTAATCAGCTTTGCCAGCAGCACCTTTGAGGCAGTTCAGCCACCCCCAAAGAAAGAATTCCTAAATCTGGCTTATGGGGAGTGAATAGGAAAAGCCCATCCGTGCTTATCAGCCAAACATCTCTTTAGCAAGCATGCAAGGCTGGAGCCTCACTGCCAAACGAGAGGCAGCAGGGTGTGACCAAGAGAGACAAAAATACTGAAATAGCCCTGTTCTCACGCCCTCATCTGCATCCTCATTTAAAAGAAGAAAGTAAACTGAAAACTCTCCAAAGATAAATTCAACTCAGCCATTCATAACTCTCTGCTTTACGCTGAATTTGCTAATATCAATAAGTTGTCTGTGTCCTTTGACATTTTCAGTAATTCAATTTATTAGGAGACTAGATATATCTACCTCCAATTTTCAATTCCATTCTGACCATTTTCCATACCCTCATCATCTTCAGAGACAGCATTACACAGGGACACAGACGTGCACCCAGGCTGAAAACATGGTTTGCTTATTCTTCTACCGATCAAAGTCCTTTACCAAATATAGCTTTAACTCTTGGGTAATGTATGTAATATGTCCAGAATAAGGCATAAGACTCTTTTATAAGAATAATTTTTTCCATTCTTTCTTTAAAAAATCCAATATAATGTTGAATAGAAGTATCACACAGTTTTTAAACATCCTCTGATTAATCAAATATATGCACACATGTGTATAAATATATTTCATTTAAAAGTCAATGTCTGTTTAGATTTTGTTTAATTCCGAAATGTTTTAGACACACAGAAAAGTACAGAAAAAAAAAATTGTCACCTACTAGCCACTACCTAGAATAACATTTTGTCATATTGGTTTTTGGAATTCCTAATCCTTCACGCTCAATGATTATCACTGTCCTAAGGCTGGCAAGTGTCTTCTCCATGCATGTCTTTACACTTTTATAACATATAAATACACCCATAATATCATACAGTATTGTTTACTGCAATTTTAATGAACGTAAGTATTGTACTGAACATATTTTACAGCACGCTTTTTTTCTCAATATGCATCCTCATCACCATTTTACCAATCAGACAGTCACAAAATAGTATTACATTGCATTGCAAACAACTTCTCCCGGTATACAGCTTTTCTTTTCACTTTTTTGTGGCATCCTTTGATGAACAGACATTTAAATTTTAATACAATCTAATTTGTAACACTCTTCCTTTATGATTTGCAATTTTTGTGTCTTGTTTAAAAATGTTCTCTCCATAAAATATGATTATAAAATATTCTCATTTTTTTTCTCCTATAGCTTTCAGGGTTTTATTTTTACATTTTGGTCTTAATTCACCTTGAATTGATTTTTCTGTGTGACGTAAAGTGGGAATCAAATTGTATTATTTCCAAATGGAAAACCATTTGTCCTAAGACTACTGATTCCACTATCCTTTCCTGTGGCTTTGCAATGCCTTCTCTGTCACAAATCAAATTTCCACATACGGGCTTTCAAGTCTGTTTCACTGGTTTACTTAGCTATCTCTGTACTAACACTATACTTTTAAAAAATATATAGATAACAATATGTAGTAGTGAGATTTTTCTGCATCTTAATCCTTAAAAAAAAATTTGCCTGGGCTATTCCTGCTAGCCACATTTTAATTCTAAAAACTAAATGTTTTAGAATCAGTTCTCTAGTTACAGAGACACACACACACACACATATTGGGATGTTATTGTGATTGAAGTGAATTTAAAAATAATGGAAGGGACTGACATCTTTATGTATTGAAATTTTTTATCCATAAGCATGGTATAATCTTCCCACTTAAGTCTTCTTTAAGGTCTTTGCATAATATTTCCTACACTTCTGCATATTTAAAGAGGTATTCCAAGGTATCTAGCAATTGTGTTATTTTATTTATTTATTTAAATTTATTTGTTTGTTAATTTTTAAATTTATTTATTTTTGGCTGCATTGGGTCTTTGTTGCGGTGCACGGGCTTCTCACTGTGGTGGCTTCTCTTGTTGCAGACCATGGGCTCTAGGAGTGCGGGCTCACCTAATAGTTGTGGCTCGTGGGCTCTAGAGTGCAGGCTCAGTAGTTGTGGCACACGGGCTTAGTTGCTCCACAGCATATGGGACCTTCCTGGACCAGGGCTCGAACCTGTGTCCCCTGCATCGGCAGGTGGATTCTTAACCACTGCACCACCAGGGAAGCCCTGTGTTATTTTAAATATCTTTTAAAGTTACATTTTCTGTATTGTAGATAGTTAGGAATGTAATTAATTTTAACATATTAATATTGTACGTAGCAAGCATTCAAGACACTCATAAATTTTATTTGTAGATTCTCATGGGATTTTTACATAATCAATAAGGTAATCTCTTTATAATGGTAGTTTTGTTTCTTTCTTTCCAATCCTTAACCTTCTATTTCTTTTTCTCACCATGCTGGAGTGGACATCCAATATAATGTTGAATAGAGGTATCACACATTGTTTTATAATATCCTCCAATTATCCAAATACACCACACACATACATACATATATGTTTATTTTAAAGTCATTACCCATTTAGATTTAATTACATGTTTACCATTTCTTTGCTCACTACTGCCACACTCACATTACAGGTTCAATTCCTTTCTCACTGAAGTATAGCTCTGAGTAATTCTTTCAGTGTGGGTGTGTGAGTGCTAAACCCCACCTCTTAGCCTTTTTAGATAGTGTCTTTATTTTATTCTCACCCTTGAGAAAACTCCCTTGGGTATAGCATTCTAGGTTTACATATTTCAGCATTTTATGGATATTTTTCAATTGCCTTTCTGCCTTTATTCTTTTTTAATTGGGATATAGTTGCTTTACAACGTTGTGTTAGTTTCTGCTGTACAGCTAAGTGAATCAGCTATATGTATACATATATCCCCTCTTTTTTGGATTTCCTTCCCATTTAGGTTACCACAGAGCATTGAGTAGAGTTCCCTGTGCTATAGAGCAGGTTCTCATTAAGTATCCATTTTATATATATGTCAATCCCAATCTCCCAATTCATCCCACCCCCCTTTCCTCCCTTGGTGTCCATACATTTGTTCTCTACATCTGGGTCTCTATTTCTGCTTTGCAAATAAGTTAATCTGTACCATTTTTCTAGATTCCACATATATGCGTTAATATACGATATTTGTTTTTCTCTTTCTGACTTAATTCACTCTGTATGACACTCTCTAGGTCCATCCACGTCTCTACAAATGACCCAATTTTATTCCTTTTAATGGTTGAGTAATATTCCACTGTATATATGTACCACATCTTCTTTATCCATTCATCTGTCAATGGACATTTAGGTTGCTTCTATGTCCTGCTTGTTGTAAATAGGATTAAAGACCTAAAGTAAGACCTGCCTTTATTGTTGCTGATAGCAATACGGCTCTCAGGCTAATAATTGTTCCTCTGTAGCTAATCTGTGCTCTTTCCTCTGGTTGCTTTAAAATTTTTCTCTTTATCATTAGAATTTTGTAATTTCACTACAGTGTATCTATATATGGATTATTTTTCTTTATTCAACTTAAGACCTGTGTGTTTTCAGTCTGTAAACTCATATTTTCATTAATACTGAACCTCTTCTTCTATTTTCTCCTTAAATACTATCTCTTCCCCACTGCTTCTTTTCTCTTTCTGGAATTCCCATTAGAGTTTTGTGGTTGTCATTATGTACTCCATTTCTCTTAACTACTTTTTCATATTTGGTATCTCTATGTGTCTCTATTCTTCATTCTAAACCAGTTCCTTAGAAATGTCTTCCAATTCACTATTTCCCTTTTTAGGTGTATCATTTTTATAAGTTTTATTTAGTTATTTTTTTCTCTCTCTTTTAAGTATCTCATGTTTTGCTTTTGGTCTCTAGTCCTTCTTTTATCTCTTAAATATATTAAATATTTATTTTACTGCCTTTTTAGATTGTTCTAGTGGTTCAAATTCTTGCAAGGTGTTAATCCTCTTAATGGTTGTTATCTACTAACTTTCCCTCATAACAAATGTTACTTGTATAGTTAGTAATTTTTTCCTATTGTGGACTCATTTTCAATTAAGGAATTTTTTTCTCCTCTGGGAGTCTTGAGCATTCTGTGTTTTTGAACTGTTGGTTCCAAGAAGATTTATATTTGTCTCTACTGGTTACCTCAAGGTGTTCATTGGTCCAGAATCACATCATTATTATTCTTCAACCTAAAGAATCCTACACAAAGCTAGTAATATATATTTGGCTTCCATGTCTGTGTCTGAAACAGGCTCTTAGTTTTTCCAATAGACCCTTTTTCCCACTCAGCTTTAGGCTAGTACAAACTTTCCTGTCACTCATCTAGCAGCCTTGTCAATGTTCCATATAAGTGTCAAGGCTTTTTCAGTTACAGTATCTCAGTTCACAACAAAAGATCAAATTTACTATATGTCATAATGTGGACACTAACAATCCTAACTGCCAGCTAGGATCCCCTGAGGTATCCGATCCCAAGGCTGTCACGCTAGATGTAAGTTTTCTCGCCTGATGACTTAGAATTTCCCTTTCAATTAAAAAAAAATCAGGTATTTATTAGTGTATGTGCACAGACTTGTCTGTAGGTTGTGTTATATTTTGTCTAGCATTTCCATCTATTTTTAACAACAGGGGTTCCATACTAGGTTGGTCTGCATTGCTGACAACTTTTTAAAGACAGGGAAACTTAGACTACATAGAACATTCCATTTGTGAAACTTTGTAGTTTTCCCACAGTGCTAAGATAACTTGTATACACAAGCAGAGTCTCAACCACGTCCTTACTAATAACTGTCCAGACCTATAGGTTCATCTCTAAATCCTGGTTCTCAGCTAAAAAAGGCTCAAAGTTTCTTCATAAATAAATGTGTTAGAAAGGCTATTTATATTATAATACTACAAGTATTGATAATATATTATAGTAGCTGTTCATCTTGTGAAGATATTTGAAACATAGGTCTTAGGTAACTGGAAGTAAAATAAGTAAACCAATAAGGATTGCTTCCAACACGTCGTTATTTCCGGGAGAATAAATGGTTTTGGTTGAATATCATTTGTAAATAAGAGACAGACAAGATCTTCTCCTGCTTTCACTGATAAAGTGTCTATCTCATTAAAAATAATAGGTTTTAAAAAAAATTCTAATTTCCACAATTGTCTATTTAATGTAAAGACTCCTAAAAATACTGATATAATTTTGTTATTTAAAACCCTTTCTTTTTATATCATAAAATATGTAACTATCCTTGTGCCACTCACTGCAGGAACATAAGAATAAATGACAGTTCTCTTGATCAAAGAATGGCCCAATCATAGCAACAAACATGTAAACAAATGATTATGTTTTGACAGATGTAACACTAGAGGTACATGATCAAGAGTCATGGGCTCTTAGAGGAAGAGGATGATTCTGTGGAAGACTTCATCAGAATATCATGCTTAAGCTATATTTTTGAAGGCTAATGAGTATGGGACTAGAAGAATTCAGTACCATTCAGCCTGGAGTATGAAGTGGGGAATGGTAGGAAAGACAGGCTGGGTCATGGAGAACAACCTTGAATTCCATGTGAAAAATTTCACATTTTATCCTAGAGATGGTGGAAAGCCATTGAAAAATTTTAGGCAGGGGAGTGATGTGGTCAGATTTCATTTTAGGTAGATGATAAATCTGAGGAGTCAAACCTAAGAATAAGGAAACCAGTTAAGAGGCTATTGTAACATTTTAGGCAAGAACGTTCCCAGTCTATATAAAGTACTGTAGCAATGAAGATAAAGGTGGAGGGAATAGAACTGATAAATATTTACGAAGCAAAATCATCAGAACTTGGAGACTGATATAATCAAGAATGTGAAGGGGGAAAAGACAAGTCTCAAGTAACCTCAGGGCATTTGGCTATAGTGATGTAGTGGGCAATGGTACCATTAACCGACATTAGAAAACAGAAGGAGAAGCAGATGTGGGGAAACTAATGACCATTAAGTGCTTAGCAGACTCAAGATATATATCCTTAGTGCATAATAGAGAAGGCAGGGCTAGACAATGAGATTTTTGCATCATTAATATATTGACCATGGCTAATACCACAAAGAAGTTGAGTATATCTGAGGGGAACATGCAGAGTAGAAATGACCAGGGAACTGGATCTTAGAAAGTATCATTATTTGAGAGCAAATGGATGATGAGATGAAAGGGAACTGTCAAGAGTGGGAGGAAAGTCTTATAAGCCAAAAAGGCAGAATTTCAGAAAATGAGTGTGTGTGCACGTACTTCTAATGCAGGCCCCATTTAGGTATTTCTAAGATATATCTATTCACTATCCTCACTCTTTCTAAGAACTCCTGATGGACAGCAGGGACTCTTTATCTGGAAATGCAAGTATTAAAAGCAAACAGCAAAAAAAAAAAGCAAATAGCTAAAACCTTGAAATTCTTGGGTGCAGAATTAGAAAAGAATGAGAGTTTCATTATGCAGCTCTTTTTCTTATCATCCAGCAAGATACTACCATTACTGTTCATAGATATTGTTAATAGAAGAGCTAAAAAGCCATTCTTGAAGGGAAAGACATTCCCTTTACTCCTATAGTAGCCAACTAAATATCCAAGCTATTACACAAATTGAAAACCAGGAGGCAAATTTTAATTAAAAACATTTATAGCAAGTGGAATACCAGCTGCTAGTTTCTCTCACCCCTCGTGAATGTGTTTTGCATCTGGCCATAATTCTCTTATTTCAATCAGCTTAACCAATAATAACAACTGTTCATTAGGCAAGGGACATTCTATTATCACCCATGTGATATGTAGTTACTGGTAAAGACATCTTTAATTGAATAAGTTTTTAAAAGAACTACACTTTGATTTAAGGAATCATTGTTTCCTTAAATAGGGAGAAAGTTCCTTTGACCTCAAAAGTATCTCCATCGTCGTAAGGCTCAAACATTTCTACAAATTTTCTAATCTATTCATTTAAAACTATAAGAACAACAGCAATCAGAGAAGAAAAAGAAATAAAAGGAATCCAAATTAGAAAAGAAGAAGTAAAGCTGTCACTGTTTGCAGATGACATGATACTATACATAGAGACTCTTAAAGATGCTACCAGAAAACTACTAGAGCTAATCAATGAATTTGGTAAAGTAGCAGGATACAAAATTAATGCACAGAAATCTCTAGCATTCCTATACACTAATGATGAAAAATCTGAAAGTGAAATTAAGAAAACACTCCCATTTACCACTGCAACAAAAAGAATAAAATATCTAGGAATAAACCTACCTAAGGAGACAATAGACCTGTATGCAGAAAATTATAAGACAATGATGAAAGAAATTAAAGATGATACAAATAGATGGAGAAATATACCATGTTCTTGGATTGGAAGAATCAACATTGTGAAAATGGCTCTACTGCCAAAAGCAATCTACAGATTCAATGCAATTGCTATCAAACTACCACTGGCATTTTTCACAGATCTAGAACAAAAAACTTCACAATTTGTGTGGAAACACAAAAGACCCCGAATAGCCAAAGCAATCTTGAGAAAGAAAAACAGAGCTAGAGGAATCAGGCTCCCTGACTTCAGACTATACTACAAAGCGACAGTAATCAAGACAGTATGGTACTGGCACAAAAAGAGAAATATAGATCAATGGAACAGGATTGAAAGCCCAGAGATAATCCCATACACCTATGGTCAACTAATCTATGACTAAGGAGGCAAGGATACACAATGGAGAAAAGACAGTTTTTTCAATAAGTGGTGCTGAGAAAACTGGACAGGTACATGTAAAAGTATGAAATTAGAACACTCCCTAACACCATACACAAACATAAACTCAAAATGGATTAAAGACCTAAATGTAAGGCCAGACACTATCAAACTCTTAGAGGAAAACATAGGCAGAACACTCTATGACATAAATCACAGAAAGACACTTTTTGACCCACCTCCTAGAGAAATAGAAATAAAAACAAAAATAAACAAATGGGACCTAATGAAACTTAAAAGCTTTTGCACAGCAAAGGAAACCATAAACAAGACCAAAAGACAACCCTCAGAATGGGAGAAAATATTTGCAAATGAAGCAACTGACAAAGGATTAATCTCCAAAATTTACAAGCAGCTCATGCAGCTCAATATCAAAAACACAAACAACCCAATCCAAAAATGGGCAGAAGACCTAAATAGACATGTCTCCAAAGAAGATATACAGATTGCCAACAAACACATGAAAGGATGCTCAACATCATTAATCATTAGAGAAATGCAAATCAAAACTACAAGCAGATATCATCTCGCACTGGTCAGAATGGCCATCATCACAAAATCTACAAACAATAAATGCTGGAGAGGGTGTGGAGAAAAGGGAACCCTCTTGCACTGTTGGTGGGAATGTAAATTGATACAGCCACTATGGAGAACAGTATGGAGGTTCCTTAAAAAACTAAAAATAGAACTACCATATGACCCAGCAATCCCACTACTGGGCATATACCCTGAGAAAACCAGAATTCAAAAAGAGCCATGCACCACAATGTTCATTGCAGCTCTATTTACAATAGCCAGGACATGGAAGCAACCTAAGTGTCCAAAAACAGATGAATGGATAAGGAAGATGTGGCACATATATACAATGGAATATTACTCAGCCATGAAAAGAAATGAAATTGAGTTATTTGTAGTGAGGTTGATGGACCTAGAGACTGTCATACAGAGTGAAGTAAGTCAGAAAGAGAAAAACAAATACCATATGCTAACACATATATATGGAATCTAAGAAAAAAAACATGGTCATGAAGAACCTAGGGGCAAGACGGGAATAAAGACACAGACCTACTAGAGAATGGACTTGAGGTTATGGGGAGGGGGAAGTGTAAGCGGTGACAAAGTGAGAGAGTGGCATGGACATATATACACTACCAAACGTAAAATAGATTGCTAGTGGGAAGCAGCCGCATAGCACAGGGAGATCAGCTCAGAGTTTTGTGACCACCTAGAGGGGTGGGATAGGGAGGGTAGGAGGGAGATGCAAGAGGGAAGAGATACGGGAACATATGTATATGTATAACTGATTCACTTTGTTATAAAGCCGAAACTAACACACCATTGTAAAGCAACTATAAGAACATCTTAGACCGCATTAAACAAAACTAAGAAAAACATAACAAGAAGGGGGGTTGGGAGGAGCTGAAGAGTGTATACAAGGATGAATCTGATGCAATATTTGTGGTGTTTCTTAAGACCATGTTACTACAGATATTAGCAACCTCATTCATGAATGCAAAACACCACTGAGTCAGGGTCTAATCACAGCTTTTTGTTTGTTTGCTTGTTTTGTTTTATTTACAGAGTTGCCAGTGTTTCTGTGCCTTGTAAGACATTCTATTCTAGTTAGTGAAAAACAGAAAAGTCAGACAAGAATTCAATGAAATGAACAGAAATTGCTTAAACCAATGACACACATTAGGAAAAGGAACTCAGCAAGTTGAAGACATGCATTAAGAGAGGAAACTGATGATTCACTTGAAGGGGACCCACAGTAGAGCCTGCTGCTCAGAGCTTTTTGGGTGAAGGCAACGTTGCCCTGTTATTTATACAGATCTGATTAGTATGATTTAATAACGGAAGGAAAAACTCTTTTCTTCAAGAAAAACATACAAAACAAGCAAGTATATATATATATATATATATATATATATATATATATATATATATATATATATATATAAAAAACAGATTCTAACAGAGTTCATGGTCCTGTTGTCAGGGGAGACAAGAAAAAGCTGGATTGAAACTTTATTCCCATAAACAGATCAAAAGTACCCATAAATGGGACACACTGATGATTTTCAATGTGTTGAGGGTTCCTTTGATATACTACTTTCTAAAAATGTTCCCAGCTTCCACTTATTAGAAACTATTATTTACGGAATTCAACTAGATACCAGAGGTCAACTTAATCCCTTGTTGTATTTTCCAAATGTCTTACAAATTAAACTTTTTTTCTTACTTGAAGCACCGAAGGGATTATAAAAAGAACACCACCCAAAATGAATAAAAAAATTTTTCTGACGTACATGTACCTTTTAGCCAAAACAGAAAACAATGAAGGATATTTTAAGGTAGCTTTCTTTTCCTTTGTATTTAAGTATGATGCTTCTTATGAAGGAGCAACCTTTTTTTTAAAATGAAAGGAAGTAGACCCGAATTGTAGAGGATGCAAGACAGAAAGCCAGAAGAAGGAGACTGGGAACTGAACCATCTGAGTCTGAAGCACAGACTTTACTTTGGGGGGGGGGGGGGGGCTCAAAGTATTTCTCTTTTTTTAAATTTTATTAAAAATTTTTTTTTGATTTCCACTCTCATTTTATTTATTTATTTATTTTTGAGTTAGTCATTGTCTAATTACTCTTTTTAAAATTAATTTTTATTGGAGTATACTTGCTTTACAATGTTGTGTTAGTTTCTACTGTACAGCAAAATGAATCAGCTATACATATACATATATCCCCTCCTTTTTGGATTTCCTTTCCATTTAGGTCACCACAGTGCATTAAGTAGAGTTCCCTGTAGATAAATAATGGCTACCTATTTTATACATAGTATCAATAGTGTATATATTTCAATTCCAATCTCCCAGTTCCTCCCACCGCCCCCCGCTTTCCCCTTTGGTATCCATATGCTTGTTCTCTACATCTGTGTCTCTACTTTTGCTTTGCAAATAAGATCATCTATACCATTTTTCTGGATTCCACATATATGCATTAATATACGATATTTGTTTTTCTCTTTCTGACTTACTTCACTCTGTATGACACTCTCTAGGTCCATCCACGTCTCTACAAATGACTCAATCTCGTTTCTTTTTATGGCTGAGTAATATTCCATTGTATATATGTGTCACATCTTCGTTATCCATTTGTCAGTCAATGGACATTTAGGTTGCTTCCATGTCCTGGCTACTGTAAATAGTACTGCTATGAACATGTGAGTGCATGTATCTTTTTGAATTATGGTTTTTCTCTGGGTATATGCCCGGTAGTGGGATTGCTGGGTCATATGGTAGTTGTTTTTAGTTTTTTAAGGAACCTCCATACTGTTCTCCATAGTGGCTGTATCAATTTACATTGCCACCAACAGTGCAAAAGGGTTTCCTTTTCTCTACACCCTCTCCAGCATTTATTGCTTGTAGATTTTTTCGATGATGGCCATTCTGACTGGTGTGAGATGATACCTCATTGTAGTTTTGATTTGCATTTCTCTAATAATTAGTGATGTTGAGCATCTTTTCATGTGTTTGTTGACCATCTGTATGCCTTCTTTGGAGAAATGTCTATTTAGGTCTTTGGCCCATTGTTGGATTGGGTTGTTTGTTATTTTGATATTGAGCTGCATGAGCTGCTTGTATATTTTGGAGATTAATCCTTTGTCAGTTACTTCGTTTGCAAATTTTTCTCCCATTCTAAGGGTTGTCTTTTCGTCTTGTTTGAAGCACAGACTTCTTATAGCTGCTCTTTCACCTTCACAAAGACCCCACTCAAGCTCTGAGGTGGTCAGTTGCAAAAATCTGATTAAATTTGTAGCCAAGAGTCTTTCTCTTTACCAGTCTTTATTTTAAGGGAGGGAAAGGGACTTGCTTCATTTTCTATTTCCAAGTAAAATGAATGACTCTAGATGACTTTAAAGGATTCTTCTTGCTCTGATTTTCTTCTAAAACACTGAGTGCCTCCACTTGACTGGCTGTACTAAATTTACATGGCAGGCACTGAAATAGTAAGTCAGTCAGTAAGCCAAATTTACTTCTAAATGGGCCAGAAACTTCATTTTAAAATAGACGAGAATTGGCAGGAAATAGGAGTGAAGTCAGTGCAATTTATAAAGAAGGGCATCTGATGTTTTTTTAAGATGAAAGTGGAAAAACAAAATTAAGGGGAATGAGACAGAGGAAGAACTTGTGACAATGGGATGCTTTTGTTATTTCATTTATATGCTTAGAATAACTAACTTGTTTGAAGCAATCTGACTTTATTTTTAGTGCAAAGAAAAAAATACAAATTTAGGGCTTTGAGATGGTAACTTAACAAGCAGAAATGATGACAAAAGAATTTTTCAGTTTTTCTATTACATTTGGCTTGACCTCCCCGTTGAGGGTATTTACTGGCTGCTGTGTAATCCTCATGTTGATAAAGGGACATGCTCATGATTTTCTGATCCGATCAGGACAGAATAATTAAAGTCTGCAAGTACAAGTGGTTATCTCTGCTCTAATTCCATAAACACCAGGGGGATTATCAATTAAAGATGTCCTCTCAATCTGCTATGAAAAAATGTACGTGTTGGAAGCCAGCTGAATTTTGATTATACCAAATTCCCTGTTTCCTACACTCTCTTCCACAAACTGTTTTTCAACCTTGGATGAACTTTTATAAATATGCCACCCATCTTGATTCATGAAATTGTAAGCAAACCATAATACATGGAGCAATGAGGGATATGATTGTATCATAAGGCTATACATCTCCTGTTATCAGATTAGTGTTATACGACATTAAAGATCTGTTTTTTTCCCTGTCTCTTTACATGTCTATTTTCTTTTAAACCAACTTGGACCCGCGTGACTTGTGTCTACTTTAGCTCTATCACATTTATCCTTTAACTGCATTGTTTCAGAAAATGCAAGCCATATTTTAAAAAGGGTACTCATAGAACCTCTGTAAGAATTTTCTTAATGGCTTAGCAGAGAGAAAGAGGAGGGAAAAAAGAAAAAAGAGGTCAGTTAGAAAAAAAATCAAATCATTCCTCTGTTTTCCTTTCTTACTTCTTTCTTTTCCTTCTGGCTTCAGAGACTGCGGCAGGTAAAGGGGCTCTTAGATTTGTTTTTCATATAACTCATTCTTTCTGAACCTTGTACAAGCAAAAAGTATATTTTTCTCACTCACTAGTAGGAAAAATATCTTTTTTAAAATTATTTATCTATTTTTGGCTGCGTTGGGTCTTCTTTGCTGTGCACAGGCTTTTCTTTAGTTGCGGCGAGCGGGGTCTAATCTTCATTGCAGTGAGCAGGCTTCTCATTTCGGGGTCTTCTCTTGTTGCAGAGCACGGGCTCTAGGCACACAAGCTTCAGTAGTTGTGGCTCGCAGGCTCTAGAGCGCAGGCTCAGTAGATGTGGTGCACGGGCTTTGTTGCTCCGCGGCATTTGGGATCTTCCCAGACCAGGGCTCGAACCCGTGTCCCCTGCATTGGCAGGCGGATTCTTAACACTGCGCCACGAGGGAAGTCCCAGGAAAAGTATCTTGATTCATGTTCTGTCATGAAGTATTTAGTGATCTTATGTTATTTTAATCTAGTTAATAACCAGAGGTTCATTGTTTTATATTAAATACAAACTAAATATTTCTGGAATGTTGGACTCACAGACTGCAATTTTCCTCTCAAATCTGCAAAAGGGTAAAGGAAAGAAAAAGATAGTTGGGGAGGAAAAAATAAATTGGACACCAGACACATACAGATGCCAACATTTACTAGTGTACACTGTTTGCCTGGCATAGTGCTAAGCACTGAGTGATGAGGGGAGAGTTACGGAAAATTGAAACTGTCAAGGAGTTGACCTTCGAGGTGATGAGATAGATATATTCATCTTGATTGGCTGAAACACCAATGCACCAATGAGAGGTGTTGTTAGTAAGGACTTTGGGAATTTAAAGTTTGGGGAAATCAAGAGTGAACCCTGGTGGTATAAGAAGAGCACCAAGAAGTATTGAATAAAGGAGGAATGATTGTGACTGAAAAGATTATCATTATTTTCCTATATGCAAAAGTGGAAAAGATGACATTTTGGGTGAAGAAAAGTGAAAATCAAGAGTATGGCTGAATCAAAGAGTTATAAAAACCAGGCTTGGCTGGAGTGAAGCATTTGGGCTGGATCAGCAGAGTAGATAAGAAAAAAAGAGAGTGAAGAGGGATTTTGGAGGACTTTGAAGGTCAGGTAAAGGGGTCCTGGGAGAATTGGGTCTGAAACTTGTCTTTGTGGGTGGTGGGCAGTTGCCAAGGGGAAAAAGTCACCTGGAGACGTCAGATTATTGAATTAGGAGATACACTGTGTTATTCAGACAAAATTAAGGAAGTGAATTACTCCAAAGAAATTTGGTCTTCTGAATTTCTTCCCTTGCATATACTGAGGCTCTTTAATAATCAGTTGATCTGAATTTATTTAATCAATAACTGTTAGTTGATATCACAGTAATTAACATGTGTTGAACAATCTACTGTATGCCAGAGTTCTTCATATAATCCTCACAACACCATGTGGGATGCTAGCACACACACCTACGTTATGCTGGCTGTACAGATGGTTAACCGATTGCTAGCCCAAGGTCTCAACACTTAAGGGATGAGCAGGGCTTGACCCCAAGTCTTCCAAATGAAAATTTCATTCTCTTTCCTCTGTTTCACTCCATTTATAATCTGTGCCAGGCACTGGGCTGGGTAATTTTTTATTTTAAAAACAAAGCAGCGTTGATGCACAGTTACATATTAATATTTTTACCTAGAAACATCTCCATATACTTGGAGACAAACAGTAGTAATTTTAGGATTTTTAGTAATTCCCCCAAATCAAGAATAAGGCAAACTTTCAGATACTTCAAAAATAACCAGTAAGAAATTGAAAGGTTTGATAAATGAATACCCATTTAAAAATTTATTAAGTGGCATGTTTTATAGAAATTATGTTTTCACTAAAAATGGAAATTCTGTTGTTTGGCACATATTTGTTTTTATTTCATAAAAGAATTATACTAGGGTATGTAATATGTCTGACTCATTCTTAAGAGTTGGATTCTACAAAGCATAAAAAGTTTATCAGAATTACTTTTATATATTCTCACATAAAATTAATCCAATTTTTTCCAAATGTAGAATTAACATAGATAAAGTTATGGTGAATGTTTAATAATTGACTCTTTGGGAAAATGTATTGAATTATAGTATTTGCCTATTTCTGTAGGGCAATGGCCTACAGAAGCCACTAGAGGGATGTCTGTTTTCAAGATACTTGGATTTTTCAAGCCACTAGAAGGATGTCATTGAACACAAGTTGGGAAGGGATGCACAGTGATAGCACACCATTATATGGCGTGTTTACCACACAGATAAAATAGATATAAATAACCTCAAGAGCACAGATAATAGTAAAATTCAGTGAAACAATTAGGAAGTAATGAGTTTTGAGTATTGACTCGGTTTAAATGTAATTTATTTAATCATATGTTCCTTTTCATCTATTTTTTGTTATTGGCAGTATTTAACAATCAGATCTCAAAATTCCTAAAACTTTAACAATTGGCTCTTGCAAGCCAGTATAAGCTGGCTTTAGCACACCACTGAGAGAGCAGGAAAAAGAAAACAGGCATCAAAACACACAGGAATATTTAGGTAAAGACAAAAACTCCATGACTCTATGTGAGTCATGTGCATGGTGGATCAATTAGATATTTATTAATATTTATTGGGAAATTACTAAATACTAGGCAGATCTTTATGTCAAATTTCTTCTTCATTCTTCACAACCATCTTATAAAGCTGTACCATTATTATTACTTTTTGAGACAGGAAACAGACTTGGAGAAGGAAAACAACTTTTCTGGTAGGAAAGCACAGATCAACTCTAGTTTTGACTCAAATGTCCCTGCTCTTAAAAAAGTATATACCACCCTGACGCTTCAGTGAAACACCCTTCAAAGGCTTACAACCCTCAAAGCCACTCGGAGCTCCAACTTAAAAGGGCAGCGGATTTGTTCCTCCATCAGGAAGGTCTTGATTAGCAAACAACATATGTAGTAAGTAGACTATGAAGATGGAAACAAACTCTTCCACCTAAATTCTAAGAGTGCACACACTGCTCAGATCACTACATTGTTTACTTTCTGGGATTTTCAATTTCCAAAGAAATAAATACAATCCAGTAAGGCTAGATGCTTCCCCCCCCCCCCATTCTTCTATATTTCCAATGATTGTTCTAGGAAGAGTGGGCTCAGTTCTTGTCTGCCTGTCAGAGTGATTAATTAGATTTAATTTCATGCTGTCTTCTCTCATCCTGTCCCTGCCCCTGGTGACTAATAACTCCTCTACAAAGTCCAAACAAATGGCCACAGTATCTAGTTTTTATTTTTGGAAGTTTTCCCCAGCCAAAACGCATAGAACCTCTTCACAGGCAGTGGTTTAGAAATTCCTGGCCAGGATTCCTGCTCTTAACAGCCGCACTTGATATGCCTAGATGGCCCGTTGACTGATACCCTGGGGTGGCATCACGCCAGCTCAAAAGTTGTCAGGCTATTTGAATCAAGAATCAGCACGGGGCAATGATATATATAGACGGGCAGCCTACAAAACAGCTCCACGAGGGGCCATATCTTCTTCAGGAAGTACCTTTGTGCCAGCACTAAAGCATTAACACCACATGGCTTTTTCTACACTTGACATCTGTGGACACTTAGAGTGTGTGACAAAAGGAGGAAGAGGATGAGAGTAGAAAGGAAGACAAGGGAGTTTATAGGTGAAGCTAGCAAATCAGAGAAGGATGAATGGCAGCTGGGGCTCAGGAGTCCATTGGGACCCCCCCCCCCCACCTCACTGGCTTTTTTAGCATGACGTGTGAGCACTGACTACAGGCAACTTGTTTCAAGGTAGAGCTTAGCACAATTGAAGTAAGAGGTCAGGAATGAGCAAGTCATATCTCTGTTTCTAGCCATACACCAGACAGCCCCCCCACAAAGGGTCCATGAGTCATATATGCCAAGTGGCCACCAGGTAAAACCTTAGGATAGGACACAGCCCCTTCCCAAAGAGTTAAATCTTATGAACCCAGATCTCTGCATCTCAAGGGGGCAAGGGAACACGGCTGTTCAGACAATTCCAGACATCCAGACAAGCTTGACATAGCTTTAATAAATTCATCAGGGAAATGAAGATGTCTAGGAGTCTAAATATGTGTGTGCGCATGGGAGAACTTCAGATTCGAGATTTGTGGGACTGAAACTCTGCCCTGTCGCTTATTTAAGGCTCAAGAAGGTTAACAACTGGCCCAGTATCGGTTTACAGATAATCCTCAATTTCCTCAACTGTAAACTTAGAATAAAATTAAAATATACTTCGCAGCGTTGCTATTAGGCTCAAATGAGATGATTTATGCAAAACACTTTTTGAATGGCAAAGCCCATGCGAATGTATCATTGGGGTTATTTTAGGGGCAGCTCACCCCTTTGTAAAAATGAGTTACAACACTAATCTCCATTATCAGTCATTTTTAGAAATCATATATAAAACTTACTTTATAAATTGTGACTCCATTATTAGCACTACAATTGTTTTTAAATTGGTAGTGTTTTAAAAGTCATCTTGGGGGGGTTCCCTGGTGGCGCAGTGGTTGAGAATCCACCTGCCGATGCAGGGGACACGGGTTTGTGCACCGGTCTGGGAAGATCCCACATGCCGCGGAGCCTGAGCGTCTGGAGCCTGTGCTCCACAACGCGGGGAGGCCACAGCAGTGAGAGGCCCGCGAACCGCAAAAAGAAGTCATCTTGGGATACTGTATCTTCAGACTAACAAGGAAGTCACTGTATTTCTAAAAAGTTACCTCGCTGAATTACCTTCAGAACCTATGTACAAAGTGAAGAAAAAGTCAGTCTCAAAAATCACTGCTCATTTATGACCCAAAATAGTATCTGCTCTATTTACCTGATATACTCTGAATGACTTTAGGCTCAGATATGAAATCAAGTTCATCCTTAAGGAAGATGTTTGTATCACGCTTCATAGCAAGAATCTCACATAACTTCAGCATTTGAACCTCCACGGTTCTGTAGGGTAGGCAGAGGCATGCTTACAGACCTTGTTTATAAAGAAACTGAGGGTCAGAGAGATGGAGTTCTGATGCAAATTCTGATTTCCTATCTCAAAAGGAATTTCTTATTCTAGGGAGAAATTTCCCCCTATTCTTTAGGTTTGTTCCCACTGAAGTCCTCAAATCATTAAGTCAGTTCTAAAGTTTAGTTGCAAGAAATATTTTGAACAACGCTAGCACCACTGGAATATAAGCACCATCCCTCAGAGTACCCATATTGAATTACTAACATTTCACAACTGTGTCCTGATATATTAATTTAAAAATCAGTCTGTTGGGGTTTTTTGTTTGTTTGTTTAACCTCAAAGCCATCTTATACATTATCTATTTCTAAATCTCTCATTTTTAGAAGAAACTGAGGCTCAGAATGTTTAAGGGTCTCAAAATATTCATTGGTGTTTAGATGAATTGCCAAGGTTACACAGCACCTCAGTATTAAATCATTAGGAAACATACAATAAACCCAGATTGGCTTTTTAGAAGACAAAAACGATGTGGTGGTTTTTAAAAGAAATGCTGCCATATGTAGACGGCATTCTGAGTGTGAGATTATTTTCAAATTTTGAACTTATTTTCCAATCTTGAAAATTCACTCTAGATTGACTCTATTTCTTCTTAACATGTCAAAATTAATTCCTAGCAACACAGTGTTACTTCTTCAGGGAAGCCCTCATTCTCTCCTCCAACCACTATAAATGGTTTCTTTCCGTGTGTTCCAGTAGCATTTATGGTTTATGACTAGTTGTTTTTTTGTGTCAAACTCCAGCTTACTGGGAGCTTCTTAAGGGCAGGGGCCCTGACTGGTTCCTCTCTCTCAGCACCTAGCACGATGCCTGGTACATAATAAAGTGTGTTCAACAAATTTTTGATGAATAAATTAATGAATGCAGAAATTTTAAACTGTAAGACAGTGTAAATAAACAAGAAAAAAGTTTACACCCTGTTAACACAGATCCGGCCTGATCAAACACTTATCTGTTTACTATTGTCTCCTTATCTCAGGAAAATACCAGGCTTTTTGATTCTGAGTATTCTGAGGAGCATACAGTCATAGCCACCTCTGAAGGACCTGGGTTGAGGACACTGCCGTGAGGATTATTGTTATTACTTGAATTATTTTTAGTACTTCTATTTAGTTGAATGCACTCCTTTGTGGGGAACTTAAAGTGCTTCATTCGCATGTCCTTTAACTGTCACACTCCTGTGAGCTGGGTAGGGACAGAATTATCACCTTATTTCATGAATGAGAAGGCTGGAGAAGCTTGACTCATTCAAGGCCACTCAGGTGGCTTTTAGGAGGGTGATTAGAAATACTTTTCTTATTCTTGGTGTTTCTATTGTCTGGAACTGCCACTAGCTTTAGCATTGGAGTAATCAAAGCTCAGCTGCTCCTGAGGGACTCATTCACTTAGATACTGACCTAGGCCTCAAGACAATTCAAAGCTGCTCCAATCAGGAATATCTATGTCAGATTTGTTTTCCCTGATGTGCGGGGCCTGGAGGTATTTCTGTTAGTTCCTTCTTCAGGACCAGCTACATAATTTGCAGGGTTCAGTACAAAGTAAAAACATGGGCTCCTTGTTCAGAAATTATTAAGGATTTCAAGGATTCTGCAGAGCTTTCAACCCTTCTGAGGCTGTACTCTCGTGAAAATCGCCGTATCTTTGCTCTTCTGTTTTCTTCCAAATTCTCATAAAGTTTTACCTTATGCTCCTAACACCTTCTATCTTCTCTACCTGCTTTCAGTAAGACCCGGTTCAGAGTATCCTCTATGCTTACACGGCAGTGAAATCTGTAAAATAAAACTCTGCTGAGGTCATCACCTTGATTAAAATCTTTCAGCAATGTCTCGTCATCTCCTGGATAAACTTAACTTCCTAGACTTCCCTTTCAGTTCTCTATCTCTGCATGATGAACCACCCCCAAACTCAGCGGTGTAGAAGTACAAACACACACCTTCTCATAATTCTGGGTCTCCCTGTGGTATTTGCAGGGCTCACTCATGTGTTTTGTGTTTGTCAGGTGGTAGATCAGCTAGGGACTGGCAGTCCCCAGATGACAGTCGCCTGGGGATGTTGGCCGGGGTGCCTCACTTCTCCTCCACGTGGACTCTCCTGCAGGCTGTCTGGGATCTTCTTGGAAGGCAGCTGGATGCCAAGAGAGTGAAAGTGAAAGCTGGAAATGCTTCCTGGGGGCTCAGCGCATCATACAGTCACCTCTCCCACATCCTATTGGTCAAAATAAGTCACAAGACCAGCCCAGATTTCAGAGGTTGGAGAAATAGATTTCCCCTCCTGGTAGAAAGGACAGGAGCATCACATAAGCAAAGGGGTATGACTAGAAGGGTGTGAGGAATTTGTGGATATATTTTGCAACTGACCATACTTTGCTGTGTGTCCTTTCTGACCTACACTTGCTAACCTCTCCTTTCTGTCTCCGTTACTCTCACAAGACAATGATCTAGCCTTGGGAACATGATGGTAATGATAACCAGTACCACAGATACAGTCACCGAGTTCCTTCTTTGTCTCAAACACTGTAGCTGATGCTGTGCATATATTATGGCACTTCATCCTCCAAATTCCCTATCATGGAGGTATTTTTATTCCCATTTCTGGGATGACAAAACTGAGACATTCAGGAGCTTAACAGGTCTCACAACGAAGAAACTGAGTTGGGATTCAACTCAGGTATGTTTGATTCCAATATCCATTAAGTTTTTACTATGCCACACAACCACACCAAAATATTTGCCTTATTTGATGTGTACCCATATGCCTTTTTGACTTTCACATGCCTTTCCTTTTGCCTGAAAACGCCTCCATCTCTCTCTCCTCTCCTCTTCCTTTTCCTTTCACCCCCCTCTCCACTCACCATGGAAAAGCACACACACAACTCTACATGACAACTCTCATTCCCCCAGGCAGAGTTAGATGACCCAATTTAGGATCCTATAAAACCCTTCTTCTTGACCATCTGCTCCTTGAGTGTAGGAATCTTATCTTATTATTATTACTTATTTTTGCATCTCCCTGGCCTAGTACAGTCATTGGCTTATAACCTTTGGTTGATAAGTGATTATTGAATGGAATTTTCAAAAGCATGCTAACTTTACACACTACTATATATAAAATAGATAAACTATAAGGACCTACTGTATAGCACAGGAAACTATATTTCTCAAATATATATATCATATATATTTGATATATAATATTATATATTATATATATCACAAAATCTTGTGATATCTTATAATGGAAAAGAATCTGAAAACGTATATCTATATCTACCTATCTCTCTACCTACTTATTTACCTGAATCACTTTGCTATACACCTGAAAGTAACACAACATTGTAATATCAACTATACTTCAATTTAAAAAAATGCACAGCAAATAGACTAGAAGGAAATGTAATAAAAAAATAGAGTTAATATACGAGGCGGAGGTTGAGGCATTAGGTCGTTTTATTTTCTATGCCTACTTTATTTTTCAAATTTTCTATGATGAACATGTATTGCTTTTATAGTGGCTAAAATAAATTTGATAAAGAGAAAAAAGCATGCTAACTTTGTCAATTAAAATTATATTCAGGCATATTAATAATTTTCACTGAAATAAACAATCAGAAGAGTCAAATGGTCAAAACAGTTGTCCATGTAGAGTTTCAGCAAATCTTTTGAACATGTCAGTTTCACCATGCCATTCATTCATTTGATTATTGATTTATTCAGGTTCTTATGTACAGGGCATTGTGTACTTTGACAAGACATTCATGCATTTAGTTACTCGTTAAGAAAATTACCTGATGCAAAAAATCAACCAGTTTTATGTTTAAATGTCACTGGATTCTCAGTTTTGTTTTGGTTTTGTAATCAATATTTCGTTCTACATTATAGGTTAGCTGACTTGACACTCATTCCCAATCCCATTCTTTCTTGATTGCCTTCACTATCAAGACTTTAAATACTATATACTTAATTTCTCAGCCTCTCTTGCTGATATGGGTAGTCATGTGACACAATTCTGGTCAATGACACATAATCTGAAGTATGCTAGTACAGTTTTTGTGAAAAGTTTGTTCTCCTCTTTAAAGAAAGCTTAGGCATAGCTGGCCTCACACCTGTCTCCCCTCCTCCCTGCTGTGAGCACAGACATGATGGCAGGAGCTACAGCAACCATCCTGAAGCTATGAGAAAGGAGCACCATGCTAAGCATGGCAGAACGTTAGAACAGAGAGAGTCTAAATCCCCATGATACGTTTGAGCTGCTGCATAAGCCACCAGACAATCTATATCGACTTCTTGCCAAGTACAAAAGAAAACCCTATTTGTTTAAACAGTTATTGGTCAATTTGTCTTACGGCCAAATGCGTCCCTATAAAGTACAAATACAGTTTGACAATACAATGTGGAAATGACCTAAAAGAGGAAGGAGTGCTTACTATAGTTAAACAACAATAACAGCAATACTGTAACATAAATTCTTAGAGGGCAGGGATATCTGTTTGTTTTTGTTGTATTCACTGTGGTACCTCCAGAACTTAGAATAGTGACTGGCGCATAGTGGGAATTCAATCAGTGTTTGCTGACTGCATGAACAGTGTTCCTGTATGGAGAGCTGCCCCCTTAACTGTGTGTCCTTTCTTCACTTCTGCAAGATGCATTTTCAGCTGCACTTCTGAATGGCTCTCTGAAACCTGACTCAACCACTAAAAGCGTCTTGAAGCAAAAGGTTCATGCAGCCTCGGAAGAAGTCAAAGAAGTGAATCACAACAGCCCTCTAAATTTGGTGAAATCCTATGCTCACTTGATAATATCACACTGGCCAAAGGATACTGGAAAAGGGACCTGGACTCTCAGCTTTAAATAAAGAGCCATGTCACATCCCTTACCTGGGCTCACCTGCTGCCTGATTCTGTGTGCCTGAATCACTCATTCCATCTTTCAGGTAAGATGTGATCTAATAAGAGGGCTGGCCTCAAGCACAAAATGTGGTCACAAAATTTGCAGTTTATTGCCTCCTTTCTACATGTTATCATCAGGGAGATGCTGGAGGTTTGTGAGGTAGAAAAGAATTAGGTGATGAGTTTTCAGCTTTTGTGTATGCACTCACAGGTATTTTTCTATCTTTCACATCCATTATATCCCAAAAGACCAAAAGGATCAAATGACATTTGGGTGAATTTCATTCTTAAATAATTAAACATGACTCATCATTCTTCCATCCATATTCAAGACATATTTTAAAGAGAAATTCTTCCTCCTGTTGATCCACTCTAACAAAAAAATCTTCACTTTCAGCACTCAATATATCTGTGAGAAAATACCTGTGACATGTATGACTAATTATAAGCTGTCAGTGTGAGGATAACAATGCTGATGTAATATACTGATTTAAAAATAACTAGGGGGCTTCCCTGGTGGCGCAGTGGTTGAGAGTCCGCCTGCCGATGCAGGGAACACGGGTTCGTGCCCCGGTCCGAGAAGATCCCACATGCCACGGAGCGGCTGGGCCCGTGAGCCATGGCCGCTGAGCCTGCGTGTCCAGAGCCTGTGCTCCACAACGGGAGAGGCCACAACAGTGAAAGGCCCGCATACCACAAAAAAAACCAACCAAACAAACAAACAAAAACACTAGGAATGGGACTTCCCTGGTGGTGCAGTGGTTAAGAATCCACCTGCCAATGCAGGGGACACAGGCTTGATCCCTGGTCTGGGAAGATCCCACATGCCGTGGAGCAACTAAACCTGTGCACCATAACTGCTAAGCCTGCGCTCTACAGCCCATGCGCCACAACTGCTGAGCCCGCGTGCCACAACTACTGAGCCCGTGCACCACAACTACTGAAGACTACGCTCCTTGAGCCCGTGCTCCACAACAAGAGAAGCCACTGCGATGAGAAGCCCATGCACGCAATGAAGACCCAATGCAGCCGAAAGTAAATAAATAAAAATAAAGAGGAAAAACCAGGGAGCTTCAAGATGGTGGAAGAGTAAGATGCGGAGATCACCTTCCTCCCCACAAATACATCAGAAATACATCTACATGTGGAACAACTCCTACAGAACACCTACTGAACGCTGGCAGACGACCTCAGACCTCCCAAAAGGCAAGAGACTCCCCACGTACCTGGGTAGGGCAAAAGAAAAAAGAAAAAACAGAGACAAAAGAATAGGGATGGGACCCGCACCAGTGGGAGGGAGCTGTGAAGGAGGAAAGGTTTCCACACACTAGGAAGGCCCTTCGTGGGTGGAGACTGCGGGTTGGCGGGGCGCGGTGGAGAGAAGCTTCAGAGCCTTGGAGGAGAGCGCAGCAACAGGGCTGCGGAGGGCAAAGCGGAGAGATTCCGCACAGAGGATCAGGGCCGACCGGCACTCACCAGCCCGAGAGGCTTGTCTGCTCACCCACCGGGGCAGGCGGGGCTGGGAGTTGAGGCTCGGGCTTCGGAGGTCGGATCCCACGGAGAGGGCTGGGGGTGGCTGCGGGAACACAGCCTGAAGGGGGCTAGTGTGCCACAGCTAGCCGGGAGGGAGTCCGGGAAAAGGTCTGGACCTGCCAAAGAGGCAAGAGACTTTTTCTTACCTCTTTCTTTCCTGGTGCTGAGGAGAGGGGATTAAGAACGCTGCTTAAAGGAGCTCCAGAGACGGGCGCGAGCCGCAGCTAAAAGCGTGGACCCCAGAGACAGGCATGAGACGCTAAGGCTGCTGCTGCCGCCACAAAGAAGCCTGTGTGCGAGCACAGGTCACTATCCCCACCTCCCCTCCCCGGAGCCTGTGCAGCCCGCCACTGCCAGGGCCCCGTGATCCAGGGACAACTTTCCCGGGAGAACGCACGGCGCGCCTCACGCTGGTGCAACGTCACGCCGGCCTCTGCCGCCGCAGGCTCGCCCTGCACTCCGTACCCCTCCCTCCCCCCGGCCTGAGTGAGCCAGAGCCCCCGCAGCAGCTGCTCCTTTAACCCCGTCCTGTCTGAGTGAAGAACAGACGCCCTCAGGCGACCTACATGCAGAGGCGGGGCCAAATCCAAAGCTGAACCCCGGGAGCTGTGCGAACAAAGAGAAAGGGAAATCTCTCCCAGCAGCCTCAGGAGCAGCGGATTAAATCTCCACAATCAACTTGATGTACCCTGCATCTGTGGAATCCCTGAATAGACAGCGAATCATCTCAACTTGAGGAGGTGGACTCTGGGAGCAACGATATATATATTTTTTTCCCTTTATCTCTTTTTGTGAGTGTGTATGTGTATGCTTCTGTGTGTGATTTTGCTTGTACAGATTTGCTTTTACCATTTGTCCTAGGGTTCTGTCTGTCCGTTTTTGGTTTTTTTATTACTTAAAAAATTTTTTTTCTTAATAATTATTTTAATAACTTCAGTTTATTTTATCTTTTTCTTTCTTTCTATTTTTTTCTCCCTTTTATTCTGAGCCGTGTGGATGAAAGGCTCTTGGTGCTCCAGCCAGCCGTCAGGGTTGTGCCTCTGAGGTGGGAGAGTCAAGTTCAGGACATTGGTCCACAGGAGACCTCCCAGCTCCACATAATATCAAACGGTGAAAATCTCCCAGAGATCTCCATCTCAACACCAAGACCCAGCTCCACTCAACGACCAGCAAGCTACAGTGCTAGACACCCTATGCCAAACAACTAGCAAGACAGGAACACAACCCCATCCATTAGCAGAGAGGCTGCCTAAAATCATAATAAGGCCACAGACACCCCAAAACACACCACAAGATGTGGACCTCCCCACCAGAAAGACAAGATCCAGCCTCATCTACCAGAACACAGGCACTAGTCCCCTCCACCGGGAAGCCTACACAACCCACTGAACCAACCTTAGCCACTGGGGACAGACACCAAAAACAACAGGAACTACGAACCTGCAGCCTGTGAAAAGGAGACCCCAAACACAGTAAGCTAAGCAAAATGAGAAGGAAGAAAAACACACAGCAGATGAAGGAGCAAGGCAAAAACCCATCAGACCTAACAAATGAAGAGGAAATAGTCAGTCTACCTGAAAAAGAATTCAGAGTAATGATAGTAAAGATGATCCACAATCTTGGAAATAGAATGGAGAAAATAAAAGAAACGTTTAACAAGGACCTAGAAGAACTAAAGAGCAAACAAACAGAGATGAAGAACACAATAAATGAAATTAAAAATTCTCTAGAAGGGATCAAAAGCATAATAACTGAGGCAGAAGAACAGATAAGTGACCTGGAAGATAAAATAGTGGAAATAACTACTGCAGAGCAGAATAAAGAAAAAAGAATGAAAAGAATTGAGGACAGTCTCAGAGACCTCTGGGACAACATTAAACACACTAACATTCAAATTATAGGGGTCCCAGAAGAGGAAGAGAAAAAGAAAGGGACTGAGAAAATATTAGAAGAGATTATAGTTGAAAACTTCCCTAATATGGGAAAATCAAGTCCAGGAAGCAGAAAGAGTCCCATACAGGATAAATCCAATGAGAAACACGCCAAGACACATATTAATCAAACTATCAAAAATTAAATACAAAGAAAAAATATAAAAAGCAGCAAGGGAAAAACAACAGATAACGCACAAGGGAATCCCAATAATGTTAACAGCTGATCTTTCAGCAGAAATTCTGCAAGCCAGAAGGGAGTGGCAGGACATATTTAAAGTGACGAAGGAGAAAAACCTACAACCAAGATTACTCTACCCAGCAAGGATCTCATTCGGATTTGATGGAGAAATTAAAACTTTTACAGACAAGCAAAAGCTAAGAAATTCAGCACCACCAAACCAGCTTTAAAACGAAGTGCTAAAGGAACTTCTCTAGGCAGAAAACACAAGAGAAGGAAAAGACCTACAAAAACAAACCCAAAACAATTAAGAAAATGGTCATAGGAACATACATATCGATAATTACCTTAAATGTAAATGGATTAAATGCTCCAACCAAAAGACATAGATGGATGAATGGATTCAAAATCAAGACCCATACATATGCTGTCTACACGAGACCCACTTCAGACCTAGGGACACATACAGACTGAAAGCGAGGGGATGGAAAAAGATATTCCATGCAAATGGAAATCAAAAGCTGCAGTAGCAATTTTCATATCAGACAAACTAGACTTTAAAATCAAGACTATTACAAGAGATAGGGCTTCCCTGGTGGCGCAGTGGTTGCGAGTCCGCCTGCCGATGCAGGGGACGCGGGTTCGTGCCCCGGTCCGGGAAGATCCCACATGCCACGGAGTGGCTGAGCCCGTGAGCCATGGCCGCTGAGCCTGCGCGTCCGGAGCCTGTGCTCCGCAATGGGAGAGGCCACAGCAGTGAGAGGCCCACGTACCACAAAAAAAAAAAAAAAAAAAAAAAGACTATTACAAGAGACAAAGAAGGACACTACATAATAATCAAGGGATTGATCCAAGAAGAAGATATAACAATTGTAAATATTTATGCACCCAGCATAAGAGCACCTCAATACATAAGGCAAATACTAACAGCCATAAAAGGGGAAATCAACAGTAACACATTCATAGTAGGGGACTTTAACACCCCACTTTCACCAATGGACAAATCATCCAAAATGAAAATAAATAAGGAAACACAAGCTTTAAATGATACATTAAACAAGATGGACTTAATTGATATTTATAGGACATTCCATCCAAAAACAACAGAATACACAATCTTCTCAAGTGCTCATGGAACATTCTCCAGGATAGATCATATCTTGGTAATCATATCACAAATTTGATTTGTGATTTGATGTGATGATTTGTGATGATATCACAAATCAAGCCTTGGTAGATTTAAGAATATTGAAATCGTATCAAGTATCTTTTCGGACCACAACACTATGAGACTAGGTATCAATTACAGGAAAAAATCTGTAAAAAATACAAACCCATGGAGGCTACTTAATAACAAACAGATCACTGAGGAAATCAAAAAGTACCTAGAAACAAATGACAATGAAAACACATTGACCCAAAACCTATGGGATGCAGCAAAAGCAGTTCTATGAGGGAAGTTTATAGCAATACAATCCTACCTTAAGAAGCAAGAAACATCTCAAATAAACAAACTCACCTTACACCTAAAGCAATTAGAGAAAGAAGAACAAAAAACCCCAAATTTAGCAGAAGGAAAGAAATCATAAAGATCAGATCAGAAATAAATGAAAAAGAAATGAAGGATACGATAGCAAAGGTCAATAAAACTAAAAGCTGGTTTTTTGGAAGATAAACAAAATTGATAAACCATTAGCCAGACTCATCAAGAAAAATAGGGAGAAGACTCAAATGAATAGAATTAGAAATGAAAAAGGAGAAGTAACAACTGACGCTTCAGAAATACAAAGGATCGTAAGAGACTACTACAAGCAAGTCTATGCCAATAAAATGGACAACCTGGAAGAAATGGACAAATTCTTAGAAATGCACAACCTTCCGAGACTGAACCAGGAAGAAACAGAAAATATGGACAGACCAATCACAAGCACTGAAATTGAAACTGTGATTAAAAATCTTCCAACAAACAAAAGCCCAGGACCAGATGGCTTCACAGGCAAATTCTATCAAACATTTACAGAAGAGCTAACACCTATCCTTCTCAAACTCTTCCAAAATGTAGCAGAGGGAGGATCATTCCCAAACTCATTCTATGAGGCCACCATCACCCTGATACCAAAACCAGACAAAAATGTCACAAGAAAGAAAACTACAGGCCAATATCACTGATGAACATAGATGCAAAAATCCTCAACCAAATACTAGCAAACAGAATCCAACAGCACATTAAAAGGATCATACACCATGATCAAGTGGGGTTTATTCCAGGAATGCAAGGATTCTTCAATATACGCAAATCAATCAATGTGATACACCATATTAACAAATTGAAGGAGAAAAACCATATGATCATCTCAATAGATGCAGAGTAAGCTTTCGACAAAATTCAACACCCATTTATGATAAAAACCCTCCAGAAAGTAAGCATAGAGGGAACTTTCCTCAATATAATAAAGGCCATATATGACAAACCCACAGCCAACATCGTCCTCAATGGTGAAAAACTGAAACCATTTCCACTAAGATCAGGAACAAGACAAGGTTGCCCACTCTCACCACTATTATTCAACATAGTTTTGGAATTTTTAGCCACAGGAATCAGAGAAGAAAAAGAAATAAAAGGAATCCAAATCGGAAAAGAAGAAGTAAAGCTGTCACTGTTTGCAGGACATGATACTATACATAGAGAATCCTAAAGATGCTACCAGAAAACTACTAGAGCTAATCAATGAATTTGGTAAAGTAGCAGGATACAAAATTAATGCACAGAAATCTCTAGCATTCCTAATGCTAATGATGAAAAATCTGAGAGTGAAATTAAGAAAACACTCCCATTTACCATTGCAACAAAAAGAATAAAATACCTAAGAATAAACCTGCCTAAGGAGACAAAAGACGTGTATGCAGAAAATTATAAGACAATGATGAAAGAAATTAAAGATGATACAAATAGATGGAGAGATATACCATGTTCTTGGATTGGAAGAATCAACATTGTGAAAATGACTCTACTAACCAAAGCAATCTACAGATTCAATGCAATCCCTATCAAACTACCACTGGCATTTTTCACAGAACTAGAGCAAAAAAATTCGCAATTTGTATGGAAACACAAAAGACCCCGAATAGCCAAAGCAATTTTGAGAAAGAAGAACGGAGTTGAAGGAATAAGGCTCCCCGACTTCAGACTATACTACAAAGCTGCAGTAATCAAGACAGTATGGTACTGGCACAAAACAGAAATATAGATCAATGGAACAGGATAGAAAGCCCAGAGATAAACCCACGCACATATGGTCACCTTATCTTTGATAAAGGAGGCAAGAATATACAGTGGAGAAAAGACAGCCTCTTCAATAAGTGGTGCTGAGAAAAGTGGACAGGTACATGTAAAAGTATGAAATTAGAACACTCCCTAACACCATACACAAACATAAACTCAAAATGGATTAAAGATCTAAATGTAAGGCCAGACACTATCAAACTCTTAGAGGAAAACATAGGCAGAACACTCTATGACATAAATCACAGCAAGATCCTTTTTGACCCTCCTCCTAGAGAAATAGAAATAAAAACAAAAATAAACAAATGGGACCTAATGAAACTTAAAAGCTTTTGCACAGCAAAGGAAACCATAAACAAGACCAAAAGACAACCCTCAGAATGGGAGAAAATATTTGCAAATGAAGCAACTGACAAAGGATTAATCTCCAAAATTTACAAGCAGCTCATGCAGCTCAATATCAAAAAAACAAACCACCCAATCCAAAAATGGGCAGAAGACCTAAATAGACATTTCTCCAAAGAAGATATACCGATTGCCAACAAATACATGAAAGGATGCTCAACATCACTAATCATTAGAGAAATGCAAATCAAAACTACAGTGAGGTATCACCTCACACCAGTCAGAATGGCCATCATCAAAAAATCTACAAACAATAAATGCTGGAGAGGGTGTGGAGAAAAGGGAACCCTCTTGCACTCTTGGTGGGAATGTAAACTGACACAGCCACTATGGAGGACAGTATGGAGGTTCCTTAAAAAACTAAAAATAGAACTACCATACGACCCAGCAATCCCACTACTGGGCATATACCCTGAGAAAACCAGAATTCAAAAAGAGTCATGTACCAAAATGTTCATTGCAGCTCTATTTACAATAGCCAGGACATGGAAGCAACCTAATTGTCCACCAACAGATGAATGGATAAGGAAGATGTGGCACATGTATACAATGGAATATTACTCAGCCATAATAAGAAACGAAATTGAGTTATTTGTAGTGAGGTGGATGGACCTAGAGTCTGTCATACAGAGTGAAGTAAGTCAGAAAGAGAAAAACAAATACTGTATGCTAACACATATATACGGAATCTAAGGAAAAAAAAAAAAAGGTCATGAAGAACCTAGGGGCAAGACGGGAATAAAGGCACAGACCTACTGGAGAATGGACTTGATATGGGGAGGGGGAAGTGTAAGCGGTGACAAAGTGAGAGAGTGGCATGGACATATATACACTACCAAATGTAAAATAGATAGCTAGTGGGAAGCAGCCACATAGCACAGGGAGATCACCTCCCTGCTCTGTGACCACTTAGAGAGGTGGGTTAGGGAGGTTGGGAGGGAGGGAGACACAAAAGGGAAGAGATATGTGAACATATGTATATGTATAACTGATTCACTTTGTTATAAAGCAGAAACTAACACACCATTGTAAAGCAATTCTACTCCAATATAGATGCTAAAAAAATAAATAAAATTAAAAAAAATCAATTTCTTTAAAAAAAAATAAATTAGATAAATAAATGTATTTTTTAAAATAAAATAGATTTTAAAATAAAAGAAATAAAAATTATTAGGAATGAAATTCACTCTCCTGTCAATAATTAAATTGTCAACCTCTGAAAAAATATCAGAGTCACTACTATTATTATTTTTCCTTTTTAGAGATTTCTAATGAAGGATTCATTTTGATCCTTTAAAACTATACTGTTACTCTTCATAACTGCTGTTACTGTACAGATAACAATACCAAATATGTGACTTAAAGTGGATTTTTGTGTCATACTAGTCCTTCCTGTGATATCCAAGCAGAGAAATTACTCTCTGGGGAATAGTCTAAACTAGTCCAACAATTTGCTTGAGGAAAGCCTGAAGTAATAGACTATTTTCACTTTGCTTTTAAAAATAGAAACACATGAGGCTGTTTGAGTTCAGTGTCCGTGAACGTGTCACATCTCAGCTGAAAGACATGAAGTCCTTAGTCTTTCACAAGAATTAGTTCAATCAGGCATACCTCACTTTATTGTCCTTTGCTTTATTGTGTTTCACATATTCCGCAGTTTCTATAAATTGAAGATTTGTGGCAACCCTGCATCAAGTAAGTCTATTAGTGCCATTTTTCCAAGGTTGTTTGCTCACTTTGTGTCTCTGTGTCACATTTTTAAAAACTTATTATTAAGACTATTTACTATCTAGTATTAAGAGCAATTTAGGGTTCACAGAAAAATTAGGGGGAAGGTACAATTTTTTCATCTATTCCCTGCTCTGTGTCACATTTTGATAATACTTGAAATATTTCAAATCCTCCACCAGTGGGATTTGCTGAAGGTTCAGATAATAGTTAGCTTTTTTTAGCAACAAAGTATTTTTAATTAAAGTATGTACATTTTTTAGACATAATGCTATTGCACCAAAATATTCATGTGACTTGCTTTATTGCAATATTTACTTTATTGCAATGTTCTGGAACCCAACTGGCAATATCTCCGAGGTATGCCTGTATTGGGAAGGCCTTTTAGTTCTCCATTTTTCTACTCTCTTTGGAGCTCTGAGTACAATAGTATGCTCTGACATTTCCCTAAATAGTGCCAGAATGTTCGTTTTGAGAAACAGATTTGGAAGTTGTTTGCCTCAGAGTCCTTTCTTTTGTTTTCCATTTGGGATTTTCCCCACCTTGTGCACAAGGCAGTATACCTGACTTTGGAGAATTCACACTGGGTTTGTTTCTGCAAAGAAGTAACTGGACTCCCCTGCTGATTTTTTTTTTAATATAAATTTATTTGTTTTTGGCTGCGTTGGGTCTTCATAGCTGCGTGCGGGCTTTCTCTAGTTGTGGCGAGAGGGAGCCACTCCTCGTTGTGGTGCACGGGCCTCGTTGCGGTGGCTTCTCTTGTTGCAGAGCACGGGCTCTGGGCGCGCGAGCTTCAGTAGTTTCGGCGCACAGGCTTAGTTGCTCCGTGGCGTGTGGGATCTTCCCGGACCAGGGCTCGAACCCGTGTCTCCTGCATTGGCGGGCGGATTCTTAAACACTGTACCGCCAGGGAAGCCCTCCTCTGTTGATTTTTGACCCCTGTTCTAACTTCAACCATCATCCCTTTTCCAGCGCAAGGGACATCTGAGCTTTGTTTATGAGGAAAAGACGAGGAAGAGTCAACTGACGGGTCAGGGTCAGGCGGTAATGAAACACTGGGATCGGGTGGTGGTGCCTTTAACATCTTTCACAGGACACCGAGCAAGAATGAAGACTCAAGGGCATCTCTCAGAGAAAAGCAGAGGCGAGGACTGTATCCAGGGCTTGGCTATGCGGAAGCCCCCATGAGTCGTTGTCTTGCAGAAAACCTTTCCAGCTGGGCAACTGGCCTAGTTTATGGAAGGATGAAACTGTTCATGGTAGAGATGTGCTGACAATTATTTTATACCCTGGAAGGGGATTAGACATAATCTGTGAGGCAATGAAAAGTATGACTATTTCACAGATTAGCTCCCAAGCTTAGCTCCCCAGGAGTACCCCTTTTACAAGTCTGTGGTTTATGCTTCTTTGGATGTGGAAGCTGGGATACTATTTTGGGAACTGACAGCGGGAACGTCAGCTTGGCTGCATTCATGCTCTTGAGTGTATATAAGCAGTCACAAAATTTGGCTTCTTGATGTGAAATGACACCTGATGTGGAACTGTTCCCCAAGGAGGTGGCAAACATAAAAATTCAATGGAGAGGAAGAAGCATGAGTCTGGCTGAGTATACACACTGCAAAGACTGGAACTGGCAAAGTGAACTCTGTTAACGACTTTTAAATATTCTCCCACGTGCTCTATTGGGAGACTGGTTTGGAGCTTTGTGAGGGGATAAAGAGCTCTCTAGAGGTCATGTCAAAAAAAAATTACAAAAGATATATAAAAGAATATCTAACGTTTATGTAGTATTTGCGAAGAGCCAGGCACTGTGTTAAATACATTTCAAGCATCATCTCATGGGTTCATGATTAAATCCTTTGAGGAAGGCACAGTTATGAACCTCATTCTACAGTTGAGGAAACTGAGGTTGTAAAAAGCCGACTAACCAATAAGTGGTCTGTGCTCTTTCCATTGTTCTGCATTTTACCAAGACGCTCAGAGGACCTATGCTGCACTACAAGCCCGTCTATTCAGTGGTTTCTGATAAGCTGGTACAGGTAAAGGTACACGTGCTGTCAGAACTTTTCTTCCTAAGAGTTACTTTAACTTACACGGGTAAGAGGGTCAATTTCTCTCAGGAAAAGTCCAGGGTGGTTTAGTGGAAGGCAGTTTGCAAAAACTAGTCCTAAAAGCATTGATATTTATTTTCCCCACTAGAGGGCAGTGCTTGAAAGAATTACAGTCCTTACCTCTGAGGTTAGGCAGTACCAAGGGCTGGAACAATCCCCCCCCATTGTTACTTCCCCTAACTCACGTGCAGAGCACATAAAGATTTTATTACTTTGGAGGAAAAAGGAGAAATAAACATGTTTGCTCTAACATGACGCAGACATCAATGATGATGCTGTCTTAACTTGCTGAGAATGGAGAAAGAAAAATGCCAATAAAATTTAATATTCAGAATCGCCAAAGAATAAATGAAAGAAGACATCCTTATAAATGTAGGTGAAATCCTTTCACAATAAACTCTTAAAGAGAGGATGTTTGTTGAAGCTGTGACCAAATGCTCAGAAAAATAATCTCTGTTGCCTTGGTTTGAGTACCATTAGAATATACTAGAGTGAACAACTTATTTCAATAAACATCTTTTTTCTTTCATCAGTATGGTCACACATGGTGTATGGTGCAAAATACAAGCTCAGAAAAATACACAATGTTATGTAATGGTTAAAATTTGCCCTTTGAAGAAGGGATGAGTGCTGAAAGGGGAGTAGTTATTTGAAGATGGTTTTAAAATCTGTAGAACTTTGCCAAGAACCCCCTTTGGGTTACCTGCTTGAATCTTCCAATGAGAGTGTCACTAATTAGATAGGCTGCCAAAGTGGAAGCATTGTTTCCTTAAACCATAATTAAAGCCCACAGTCCTTGGGTCTTGACCTCTGCTTTAGCAAGGATGACTGGGACCCTGTGAGGGATTAACTGAGAATTCATACTTTTCAAAACAGGCTAGTGGGGATGGGGGGAGGGGAGGAAATCAATCAGAGACTAAAGCAGGAGTTTATCAGTGGGTTCCAAATCCAAAACTTCTCATTTTTTTCTGGTCAGCCCAGGTGATCCACCAATCAGCAAGTAGTTATTGAGCGCCCACAGAGTAACAGAACAGGAAAATATTGGAGAGCCTGGAGCAGCACTGGGTACTATAGGGAATTATGAAAACTGTCTTTTCTCTGCCCTAAAGGATAAGTGAATATACTCAACATTACACATGGAAGATGAGGGATACGGTGAAAATGGAAAGAGGTCATATGTGAGGATGGAGGGTACTACTTCTATCTTAATTCACTTAATTCAATAAAGCAGGACCTCCTACCTCTAAGAGCTTACAGCCTAATGGAGAAGATACCCTGGCACCCAATTAACCATCTGCTTCCCTAGTTGGTGGGCAACTTTGTCTGAAGGGTGTTCATTCGGTGAACACTGGGTGTTCACTCTCATTCATTTTCTGCCCTTGACTTAAAGGGAACAGTCCTGAAGACACCCCAAGCAAGATTTGTAACAAAAGTCACCAGAGTCTGGAAGATGAAGATTTTTATTCACCTCTCCCTAGCTGTGTGACTCTGATGGCCCTGCCTAAGATAACTAACTCCTCTCTGCAACACCAACAGTTTTCCTCTTTATAGAATGAAATTAAAGAAATACCCATGTCACAGGACTCAGTGCGTGGATGGACAGGAAATGAGGGTAGAAGCCACTCTGATGAGCCTCACAGAGCTCTTTCTGTTCGGGACCCATCATGATCTCATAGACTTCACTAATGTCAAAGGGATAGGCTTTATTCAGCCTTCATTTTGGATGTACAAACATTTAGCTCCAGATAAATGGAGACCCAGTTATCCACATTTCAAAGGATTTTTAACTTTAAAAGCCTTAAAGCAGATTTCTTTTGAAATAGGCATTTTCTTCTTTTCAAATGAATTAACTGCAATTGTAGAATGCTGGATCTGGAAGAGATTTTAGAGCTCTTTTAAATACACACACACACACACACACACACACACACACACACACACACAATCAGGCTGTTTTCCGAGTCAAGAGCAAATTTTTGGAAGGGCTGGAACCATGTCTTCTGATTCTCAGCCCTGTGGGTTGGTCAGCTGAGAATAACAAACACAAGATCCAAATCAGGTATAAAGATAAAGTGACTTTAAGACCGTCACGTCATGTCATTCAATGAGACTTGCTTGTTCAGGAATTCTACGTTATATAATTCGCTATTCAGAAATATATCTATAAAAATATTGAAGTACCAATATCAAGAATAACAAAAAAAGAGTGTGCAAATACTAATTCTTATGTGCAGTCATCAGCCCATCAGCTTATTTCCAGTCTTATCAAAATCAACATGGCAATAAAATGTCTCCTTGTCCTTCTTCCAACTTCCTTATTAAAATGCATTAAATGTGTTTTTCTCACACATAGAAAGATAAGGTTGTTAATTACAGGAACTGCTTATCAGCAAAAATGTAAAATAGCAGGAGAGTCATTTGATGGTTCAGCCAAGAAGAAAAAGGAACGGAGGAAGGAAGACATTCAGAATAAAGAAAGCTTAGGGAATGAATATGAAATCGATATTCACAATGGATTAAATATTTGTAAACTGAAATATTTCCCAGAAAGTATTTGTGTATTTTAAAAGAAAGGAGCTAGTGCAAAATACAGAAGTATGCAGATATGTAAACTGCCAATTAAAATTAAAGGAATAAAGTGTTGTATAACTTTTGCTAGACCTGTTACAAATACAAAGGATCACCTCTCCTCCAGGATGGTCCTGGCAGGATTGTGGGTGACTCGGGTGGACACAGCGGTAAGAGGAAGAAGTGACCTCAGAGTCTACTCGAGATGCCTAACTTTGATTCCTATAAAACCCTGTCAATAACTGGAGTTAGGAGACATCTTATGTTGTGAAAACTTCATTTCACAGTGATTTAAAATAAAAAAGCTGCAATAGAAAGCAGAGGATTCTCTTCTCGCCAGAAAGAGAGAAATGAGTGTTGGATTATATCTACCTTCGGCTGCGTTTAGAGCACTGCTTGCTAAAGGCACAGCTGGCTCTTTGCTCTTGTGTTCTCTTGCCTGTCATTCAGAATGCTTGGGAAATAGATTTTCAGTGTTAGGGGTCAGTCAATAAGTTCAGTCTTGAAAAAGACCACATCAAGGCTGCGGCATTCAATTTCGAAGAATTTGCATGTCACAGTCACAGGTTTTTGCTTCCTCCATAAAATGAATTAGAGAAACTCACTTGTATGGATACAAAGGTTTTCAGATTAATTCATCTAAAATGTACACACAAATTTAATAAATTAATCACAACCCCAATTTAGAGGAACAGGTAAGACACTGGGTATTTGGGGGCCATTATTCTTTTATTATTAATTCTTTTGTTATTTTTTTAAGTAGGAAGGAATATTTTAAATATAATTGGGTGTTGGTGAAGGAGAAGGGTTTAAATTCACAAAGCCTTATGGCTGGAAGCAGCATTTGTTTTAACGTAGAACGACAATGTCCTATGTATACTGTAACTATCTATTTATTAAGAGAAATTTTCAAAAACTTTTTCAGCTGTAGGATCTTAAAAAAAAATCATATCTGAAAATGTAACATAAAAACAAAGATGCTCTGGCTGTGACTGGGGAGAAGCCCACATGGGGCGGGTTCTGTCACGTCTCACTGTTTGGGAAAGGGATGATGGCAGCTGAAAGAATGTCTGTGACCCCATGGTGGCTGCAGCAATCTCAAGAGGAAGTGCTTGCAAACCAGCCTGTGTAACAGTCACCAAATAGGTTGCTACAGCCTTTGCCAAACCAGAGATAACTAATAATTCATTATCATTAGTTAGTAAAATACACACTCCTCCTTTTTAATCTGTACTGACTGGAAGCAGTGTAACAAAATTAGTGAACACTCTAAATAATGAATCCTGTGTGTTAAACATCCCCCAAATCATAGCTCATGCATAAAAAATGACATCTTCTGAGTCTGTAATGAGTAGACTAATTCAGGAAAAATCCATTGTTAGCTATTTATAAAGAAAATATCTCGATTTATATGCTATACTGCAGAGGGAGGGGGTGGAATACTCTTTATTTGCTTGCATTTTTATTTCAGTATAAAGGACCCTATTTTGATGGCCGAATATTTGTATAGTTGGCCAAGTGATATTTAATCACGTATTTGAGCCAGTGTTGGTCAGGGACTGTGAGCTTTCAGAGGATGAGAATCACAGCTGCTAGACGTCAATTCTCAGCCAACTGCTGTGTGTATCAGGCACCTAGGGAAGGGATGGCCTTGGAGCCAGATCCCTTTCTATTGCTTCCTGTTCCTCCTCATTCTCCCTCTGGTCCCCATTCAGACTTTTCAATAAAAGCAAACCACTTCCCTCTGTAACAAGACCGCATCTGCAGAACTTTTCTCTTGAGCATCTGTCGTGCAGGAATGAAAACTCCATAAAATGCAGTTGATATTTGGTTTTAGCCAAAATAATTCTAAGAGACTTTGAAGGCATAGGGGCCCTGCTAGCTGTACTTCACTAACAAAGTGTTGCTTTTCTTTTCTTTTTTCTTTTTTTTTTTTTAAAATATTAAACACTAGAGTTAGCTCATCAGATCATTCAAGTAAGCCCAGCTGATCAGACTTCAGTCCCAATGACAGCATGTTGTAGTAAGTGTTGGAAACAGATGAGATAGTGGGCAGACAAGTTATGATTCTCTATGACAGTGGAACAGCCAGGTTGAGTGACTTTTTTTAAAAATAAATTTATTTATTTTATTTTTGGCTGCGTTGGGGCTTTGTTGCTGCTCTCAGGCTTTCCCTAGTTGCGGCAAGCGGGGGCTACTCCTCGTTGCGGTGCACCAGCCTCTCGTTGCGGTGGCTTCCCTTGTTGCAGAGCACGGGCTCCAGGCACGCGGGCTTCGGTAGTTGTGGCATGTGGGCTCAGTAGTTGTGGCGCATGGGTTTAGTTCCTCTGTGGCATGTGGGATCTTCCTGGACCAGGGCTGGAACCCATGTCCCCTGCATTGGCAGGCAGATTGTTTAACCACTGCGCCACCAGGGAAGCCCCTGAGTGTCTTTTTAAACATGGGCTCAACATTCCTCTGAAGCCTTTGCAGATTACATCCAATTCCTAGGTGCCTTGTAGATCAGGAAAATCAAAAATCTATTCTTTAATTGCTGCTTCAAGCTAGGGAGACTTTGTGCTTTCAAAAATTCCTTCAAATTCTCAAGGAAGAGGAAATTTCTTAAAATTTATATGTCTCTCAGTAAAAATTTGGATCGGTGCATTAGTCCCGGGCAATATAGTAATTTTCAGTCCTTGGGAATCAAATCAACCCTAAATTAATTAATCTTTTCATATATCTGTATTGGAAACAAAGGGGTAAAAGATGGGGAGGGGGTGTGGAGGCTACTGAAATTGAATATCACTTATCCTCAGATATATGGGTCCTTACAGCTTTGAATGAGCATTTGCTTGGAACAATTGGCAATCCATTCATTCATTCACCAATTCATTCCATAGATGTTTATTGGGCGTCTGAGATATACCAGGCATTGTGCCAGGTTTGAGGCACAACAAGGAACACCTCCTTTCCTTAAGGGTTTATAGGGTTAGTGCTACAGACACAGAAATAAACAATAAGGACTAATAACGTACTGACTGAAGATGCACAAGGTCCTAAGAGAGAACAGAGAAGGGAGACCAAGACCAAACCAAGCTTTGGCTATGAGGGTGGTATTGAGATGAGCTGGGTTAGAGAAGGTGGGTGTAAGAGAGTGGCAAGAGGTGAAGAGGGAGAGAAAATCAGGCACCAGATTTTGAAGGGCCTTGTGCACCAGATTAATTTATCTGAACTTCCTCTGCCTTTGTGCTTCTCAAGACTTTGATATCCTGGTATGGCCCATATCCTGAAACCACAGAATAAACAAGAAATATCTTCCTGGAGCATTGGTTCTGCTTAGTGGTGAGTAATTTAAAATATTTGTTACTAAAGGAGTAGAATGCAAAATCCGCATACATATGTAAGATAAATCATGAGATTCCTAGGATATTTTGTGCTTGGGACGGGTAACTTGAGGTTGTATCTCCAGCCCCACTCTCTCCTCTGCCATAAGAAGACCCTTGTAGAAAAGTTTGCAAAGCACATTTGTAATGGGAACTACTTAAGAACAGGAGGCAATTTGCAGTTTAGAAAGACCTCAGGCTGCAAGGTAGATAATGATTCAGAGAAGGGTGAGAGTGAAAACAAGGAAAGTAGCCTAGGAGGCTCTTGCAGTCCCCAGTCTGAAACATTATACTGACTCTAACTAGGGTAATAACAGCAGGGATAAAAAAAAAAAAAAAAGTGATTTGCAAGATATTTTAGAGATGGCAACAGTGGGATAATTACTGATTCATTCTTTTATTTAATAAACATTTACTTAGTGGCTATCATGTTCCGGGCATTTTTGCAGGCAGGGAATAACACAGCAAAGATCCCTGCTTTCTTGAGCTTATATTTTAGTGGAAGAGGGAGACAAAAACAAATAAATAAGAAATTAAATTAATTGTATAAATTAGTGATGAATTCTGTGAAGGAAATGTGATATTACCTTGGGGAGTGAATAAGGTGATGGAGAAGGGGACTGGGAGAGTGAACAGGGAATGAAGACAAACATAATGGTTGAATGACAATGTCCTACATTGAGACCAGGAACATAAGAAGAAAGGAAAGTTTAAGAGGAAATAATTGAGTGCAGTTTGGGAGATCCATGAGAATATGCCCAGAAGAGAACTAAGAAGATATGAATATCTATATATCTATCTATCGATACTATATATACATACATGCTCATAAGCATACATGCATATGACACACACACACACACACACACACACACACTCGTATACACACCCCACAGGGAATCACTCCACATAAAGATGGGGAAGTACTGAAAGTAAGCATCAAAAGAGCAGCAGTATGAAGTGAAAATGAGGTCCCAGAGACCTCTTGAGGGTTTGAATGAAAGATCAATTATTCTTCATTAACTAAGAAACATCATCATGTAGGCATGAACGGCATGCTCCCTCGTGTTCACCAGAGACAGTCAACTGTTTCATGGTTTGATTCGGTACACGCGCTAAGCTGCTTTTGTTCATGGAGACAGCTGTTAAGTGTGTGCCTGGGTTGCTCAGCAGAGCTCCTGTGCTCTCCTGGGGGGTGCGCTCTAGAAAGCACTTCCCACTGTCCACCTGAACTTCAAAAAGGCACCTGCGGGGCTTCCCTGGTGGTGCAGTGGTTGAGAGTCCGCCTGCCGATGCAGGGAACGCGGGTTCGTGCCCCAGTCCCGGAGGATCCCACATGCCGCGGAGCGGCTGGGCCCGTGAGCCATGGCCGCTGGGCCTGTGCGTCCGGAGCCTATGCTCCGCAACGGGGGAGTCCACAACAGTGAGAGGCCCGCGTACTGCAAAAAAAAAAAAAAAAAAAAAGGCACCTGCGGGGCCCTCGGGGAGACTGCAAGCTGTAATGAGGCCCATGCCTGGCAGCTCAGGAAGCCATGAAAATAATGAGGGAGTCTGGTGCTCTTCCTGGCAAGTTCCCTAGAGCCCCAATTACAGAAGTTAAAATTCCAAGGGTGTGTTGACATTGAAAAACCCCCGTTTTTTCCCTCCCCAGACAATGTGAGACAATAAAACCCCAGTCTGAAAAAGGAGGAAACCAAAGAAACTTTTTCTGGAAAGAAGTGGAGGAACAGTGCATAAACCACAGTTTTTTTCTCCTCCAACAGCCTTCCACTGCAGCTGAATGTCTTTCTTCAACAGTTATTGCTTCATAATGTGAACATTTACATTGACCTTTAAATCGGTCATTTGGCTGGACACAGTTTTCTACGAGGCAGTGTTGACTAGGAAAGCGCACACTGGTTTATGCTGAAATCCTTCATAATTATAAAAGCCACAGATCTCACTCCTTCCAACGTCAACATTAAAAGTCACCCCACCTTTAAGAAAAAAAAGTATGCCTGCGTGAAAGGACACTTTGAGTAAATGAAAGTTTCTGACTTGCAGCTTTAAATAAATCTTTTCACGGGTTATCCTATTACAGTCGAGGGAAATGAGTGATTCTTTCCCAGTCATGAGGTTATAGATTAAGAGTGGGGTGCTTAAAAACCAGGGGGTGCTGGCCAAAGCCTGGAAACAGATGTCTTAGGAGGCTGTTGATCATGGTGATCTAGTAGTTGGTTACTCAGGGAAGAGAACTAGAGAGGCAGGATCTTAAAAAAGAGACCAGGATATGAGATATCACATGCTTATCCAAAAGCCATATCCCAGCACTGAATGTGGGCATATGACTGTCCTTGTTTTTCTGCATTTTTTTCACAAGCTCGGAGTCTCAGGAGATTTCTGGCACATGACCATGATCTGAGGCTGTTTCTATCCTAGTCTAGGCTGCAGTGCCATAGACACCAAAAAGTCCCTAATTTTCTAAGTCTAGACATGAGGGGATATCCAATGGCCAAATATATTCAACATAAGCCCACTTGTAGTATTTTTCCAGGAAAAAAAAAAATCAGCTAGGTTCCATGAATGCACTTCTGTAATCATCTCTCCAAACCAAAGAACTGTATGTGCAATATTTGGCAACAATTTTTTTTAAAGAATAAGCTGAAACCCAGTCAGATGAATTATTGAGGGCTACTGTATGTCAGTGCCATCTTAGGCACTTTAAACTTTAAAAAGTTTTAATTTAATATTCAAAAAAACCCACAACATAACATTTCCAGTTTAAAGGTATGATGAAATTGAAATTAAGAAAAATTGTCATTTGCCTAATGTCACTTAACACTGGCAAGAAGAATATTCCAACTAGGGATTCTTTAAAGACTTTTGTTTCCTATTAGGTTCCCATCTCCTCGAAGAAACCTGAAAAAAAGATTAATAAATTTAAAGAAGACCTACAGCAAGAGAGAGGGGCTCTGTGTTGGGTGAGTGAGCTGGCCACTGTCAGGACCAGAAAGGTACCCATGGGTTGGCTTTTGCCTTCCTGAATTCAGCACTCCTAGCCTGGGTCTCAGTTCTGCAAGCTCAAAACTTGAATCTGGTCTTTATTCCAAAATTGATCGACCTAGAGTATATTTTTCTCCCTCTCTCAAGTTTAAAACCAAAGTGATCTTTAACTTTATAAAATGGGAAATATAACACCCAAGTGGAATGGACAGTCACATTTACCTGCCCAGCACATTCCCTTCCCAGAGACAAGCTTTATGAGATGCCAAATTATGGTCAAAATAAGCAAGCTTTTGTAGAGTATTCAAAAATATACCACATCAGACTCTGATATCCATCCACACAATTGGGAATTGATTACTAAGGCCAACGAATCAATTGGTCTTCATTGCTGGACCAAGATCTCAGTCAGCCTTGAATATTTAGATCTAACTTGCCAATGTCTGCCTCTGGTCCTCTCCTTTTCCCAAGGCCTCTATGGCTAACTAACTTCTTTTTAATTTATTACATTAGCACAATTAATTAGGGCATTGACAATCCTGGAGGCCAGGGACCCATTTTGATTTTTTTTAGGTTTCCTGAAATAGATTTGTATTTAGCCATTCAACCTACAAAGAGTAGCCATTAACTTTCTTCAAATCTAGCCCCCATCCCTACCTTGGGAGAAAAGAACCATTTGAGAGTTTCAGCTGTATCTAGGACAGTAGAAAATCCACTTTTCACTGGGTTGACACAAGATATCACAGAATAAACTGAAACTAAAACAGCAGTGATTCTACACACAAAAGGTGTAGTTTATTTGGTGGCACAGCTGTCCTTTAATCTGATGCCTCATTGAGAAAGATTCCAAGCAGCTCATTTGTAGCATAAAACAATCCTTCTGGAGAAAATTTTCTCATGAGTAATTATACAAAAATTAAACAAACTAGCCGCCACCAAGTAAATTTGTTAAATTGTACTCTTACTATATCAGGGACTCGATTTAATTGTCATCTGTCTGTAAATACGAGAGAAGAATTTGCCGTCACTTTCAGAAGATAATGACTGGCGGTTTTCTAGATGTAATTACTCAAAGATAGGACAGCATTGTGTAGACTGCAAACGCTGACGCAAAGGCTATGGTTCGTGCCTGAGGTAAAGTAAGGGCACGAAAGAGGAAATACTACTTTTACGTCCATTACAAATATCAGGAAAAGACTGGGAAGAGACAGTGCCATGGAGTTAATGAAGGTGACATTCCAGTACATGATTACAATCCCAGTTACAGAGGAAAGCATCCCTGTGTTGCAGACATCACAGAAATCCATCAGATTTCAATCAGGCTTATGCTATAAATATTGGAAAGATGGATGACAGATGGTTACTTAGAGCAGATCACTGCTTTTCTAGAGATGAAATAGGATGTTCATGGAACCAAATATGGCTGTTTTTCAGTTCAGATGACATGGAAGCAGGACAGATTTAGAGTGAGTGGAGTGGTGACTCAGACAGCTGGACTTACAGGTGGAGTAGGCACTGGGTTTTGCAATTCAAGAAGCAGGAAGGAGCAGCTCCCCCAGAACAACCCTGCCCCTTACTCCCTGCCAGGGAAATTCCCCCATGGAGTTTCTGCACACAGCGCTCTTCTATTCAGATCAAAATGCCACTGGGAATGACAGAACATTACACTGCTGCCAATTATTTACTTTTTAGTGGGAAATCATTTCACAACCTTTATTTCGCAAATGTTTATTTATATACCAGGCCCTGTAATAGACCCTTAGGGATACACTATGGAAAAAAAACAACCAATACAGATAGGATTCCTTGCCCCATGGATCTTAGATTCTAGCTGGGAGGATGGCCATTAATCAAATAGCCCCTAAAGGAGTGTTCAATTGCAGATGGAGATAAGGGCTCTGCAGAAAAGAAAGCTGGGCCTAAAAGTGCATATGACCTCATAAAGGCTGGAATTTTGGGGAAGTTCCCTGAGGAAGTGATCACTGGGCTGACTGCTGAAGGCCGGACAGGAGACAACCCAGGTGAAAAAAAGAGTGGAAAATCATTCTGGGCAAAATAACGGTATGTTCAATACCCATAAGATGCAATATTATTCAGCTATAAAGAGGAATGAAGTGCTGATACATGCCACAGTGTGGATGAACCTTGAAAACATTATGCTGAGTGAAAGCAGTCGGACACAAAGGCCATATATTGTATGATTCCATTTATGTGAAGTATTCCCAATAGGTAAATCCATAGAGATAGAAATCAGATTAGTGGTAGCCTGGGTCTGGGAGTAGGGAAGAATGAGGAATGACTGTTTAATAGGTATGGGGTTTCCTTTTGGGGTGATGAAAATGTTCTGGAACTTGATAGTGGTGATGATTACACAACATTGTGAATCCACTAAAATGTCACTGAGTTGTCTACTTTAAAATGATGAATTGTAGGTTATGTGTATTTTACCACAATAATAATAAAAAAAAAAGCAGTATGTTCAAAGGCTCTCCTCTGGGCAGGAGTGAGCATGATTCCTTCCTGGAACTGAAAGATGGCCAGTGTGAACGGATGGCAGAGCATGGATGGAATATGGATGGATGACAGGGACAACAGGGAGACTAAAGGGGCAGGGAGCTGGAGAGCTAGGCTGGTACCAAAGCATGCAAGGCCTGGAGAACATGTTAGAGTTTGGCCTTTATCTTAGGAGGAATGGTAGTCCACTTAAAGCTGGGGAAGGGTATTATCAGATATATATTTTTTAAAAAAGATAATCATATATCCAATTAAGAGTGAGTTTTCACAACTTGAAAGTAAGATGTGGTAGAAGATGGGATGGAGGAAGGGTACTCTACACAAGTCAAATGGTGGTGCCTCCTTGCCAACTTTTGTAGCACTATTCTGCTAGATAGACCTGTATAGAGGTTTTAGATGATCAGAACACATGAGGACATTTCAGAGCAAGGTAAAGCAGAAACGGACACTGAGAGTAATTACTGGGACTTTCAGTGTAGTGGTAAATTCACTTAATAAGGAAAAGCAGAAAAGTGGATTAGGAGATATTTCATGGGTTTTTTAAATGAGGGGCCTTGTTGTCTCAATATAGATAGAGGTTTATAGGCTTCAGGATGAGGCAGTGAAGAGGAGACCTCAGACAGGTTGGGATCATCAGTGACAGCAACAATATGATTTTGGTTTTCTATAGTTACTGAAGTCTCCTGAAGATGGACCAGAACTTCTGGGCTCCAGATCATTTGTGGAATGCTGTAGTCTGGCCGGATAGTTTGCATTGCATCTCTCAGCACCAACAGTGGTGCTACACTGAGGTGGGAACGAGGCTATGTCTCAGTTTAGGGAAGGTGCTCTAAGTGTCAATATGCTAACAGATTTTGAAATTGTAGGATTGCTAAACAGACAAATACAACATTGTGGACATATGTATTCATTCGTTTGTTCCTTCCTTTCTCATTCAGCAGGTTCTGTTTTGTTTTTGCTTTTTTTTTTTTTTTTTTTTGAGTATTGCCTATTATAGGGTGCTATGCTAGGCATAAATTTACAAGACTAATAGATAACTAAAATTAGGTCATCTTATATAAAAACGAAGACATTATAAATATAAGTTTACAGCTAAGATACATAAAAGAGACTTTCTATTTGGATCATAAGGCCAGACCGGAGGCCCTGTTGTTTGCTTTCTAACTATCTATGTTATAAGAATTATTTTTCAATGGTCATAATCTTCAAATGAATAAATTTTGAAAAAAAAGTAAAATAACTTTTTGCCCCGACGTCATATTTCCCTCAATTGCTAATTTTTGCCCCTCATCGTAATGTTTTTATAATACCAGGAAGTATGGAAATCTCATATAAAACTTTGAAAATGGGTAAAGAGATAAAGACTTCTTTTTGTTTTTATTTATGTACATGTAAACTTGTGTCAACACAGTCCACTATAAGATGTGAGATTTGCAGAACCATCTGACAATGAAAATGGAAATGTTCAGTGAAATCCCATGAAGCGATTTCTTTATGAAAACAACTCTCAGAAAGGAGAGTTATCCAAGTTCCCATAGCAATAAAGCAGCACTGCATAAAAAGCCCCAATATCTTGCTGTTATTATCTAGCTCTGTAACAGAGAGCATTTCCACTGTGCAGCGAGCAGATGAGCAGGGGCTGCTTCCTTTCTGTGGAGCTGAAGACTGGTCAAAAGATCAAGAGACAATCTAATGGAAATGCTTCCTATTGACTCAAAACTAAGATGCAAGGGTAGGCATGAAGGGGCACCCAGTATTCAAGAAGTTGAAAAATCCAAAATGAATAGCAGTATCTTCAACAATTCTATCACTTAAAAATATCTGAAACATTAGATGTCAAAGAAAAAAACATTCACTTATTTTATATAATTAATTATAACTAAAGTCAGTGGCATATATAATAAATCTGTAACAATATGTTCGTGTGCTTGAAAAATTGGAAAACTAAGCTTACATTTGAAAAAAAATTTTTTTCAAGAATTTGACTCCTTAGTATCTAAAAAAGACTAACAAGCTTATTAAAATTCTTGCTCTGGGGTAAAGAGAAAATTAGAAAGGTAACAAATATGATAGGTCCTTTCAGTAATTAAAACTTACTGACACTGATAAGCCTAAATCCGGATGGCAGTGTTTTCTTGAGTCATTGGTACCATTCCTCTTATAATGTACAAGTAGGGAAAAGATTTGTAATAACCCAGGGGTTTTATAGCCCCTAGGCTATCTAGCAATGGTCTTTCAGGGGTCTTTGAACACCTTCATCCCACCAAATTTTCTGATAACTAGAGTTCTGTATCATGTCAACTTGGCCACATTGGAACTATGGTTTCCAGAATTTCCTTTGCCCAGAGAGTGAGGCCTCGAGAGATATTTTGCATGAGACTAATAAAGTGGAAGAGCAGCAGTGGCCATCTTGTTTTTTTATGCTTGAAAGGTGGGTTCAGGGCACCAAGCACTGTGGGGACTCACGCATGTTGTTACTTATCCACAGGCTCACCTTGCTGGCCTGGGACAGCAGCTGGGCCCCTGCCAGATCTTTCTGCTGGATCAGCTTCCCTGACTCCTGGACTAGGTGCATATTTAGCTCCATGATGGAAGGCACCAGCTTCACCTTCATCCAGCCTGTCTTTGCTTGCCCTGCTTGCCATCCATCTTCTTTTCCCAACTGCCTGTGGGCTCAGGTGCCAGCGCCAGACACAGAAACAACGGTACATCCTTACTCAGACCTCATACCCAGCTCCCACAGTACAGTTATAATAATTAATAAACATGTATAAATAAATGTATATATGGTTTTGCTTAAACCCTAACTGACACACTGTATGCCAAAGCATAAGTTTTGAAAAGCTGCAAATGTAGCTCGATACAAATATACATAGTGAGCATGGGAAAGATTGATTTATGAAGAAACCAGCAAGGTGGCGTACATAGTTCAAAGAAAGATACAAAACATTGATGTGAGTAAAAGAAAGAATTCTGGAACATGATTGGCTGAGTTAGATTCAAAACTGGTTAATATACTGCATGACAATCAGAGCATAACCTTTGGGATTATCTTTTCTTTGGGAGAGAAATCATTTGCACCACAATCCTTTATACAACTTGGTACACATTTTTCGCTTAAACAGAAATTTTAAAGAAAAACCTCTAACACTACCAGAAAAAAATGGAAGTCAGTATCACTTGCTTCAAATAGAAGGAAGCCCTAAAAATTATATAATTATTAACATAAATATTACATATATACCACTTGAAATCTGCATTCCACTGGTAGCACATACTGTCCTATATTTGGGGAAATATTAGTCTAAAACATTTAAGAAGATTCTAGATTAGAGGTTACTTACTCCTAAACCCGGAAGGGATTGTAGAAACTAGCTCATTTTAGCAATGAATAAATGGAAGGAGAGAGAGGTTTAAGTGACTTGTTCCCAGCCACACAGGGATGACTAGGGGCCTCTACCTCCCTACAGTATATCTCCCCACGATTCGTGTATTTGCTTATCTGTAACCATATGTGCCATTTGCAATTAAGCAAATCCTCTCCAGCATTTATCTAACTCTGAGCTTTTGTTTATCTTGAATACTTCCTTTTGCTTTTCTGGCTGCATAGACCAGACTCACCTTGAGTGCCACCTTCTCCATGAATGCTTTATTTGTATTTCTCTTTTAGCATTTACTTATCCTTTTTCTGCATTATATTGCTCTCTTTTTGTACTTGTTTTATATTTCCTACTTTTCTTGAGCCTCAGTACAGAGCCTGAATATGTAAACAGCTTTATTTTTATACTTTCCTCTTAAATGGTACCCAGCATTATCCCTGTAAGAGTTTGTGCTCAATAAGATTTTTTGCAATGAACTATCTATTGAATCTCACTACTATCTGGGAACAAAGCTGTGGAAAATGTGATGCTGGTGGTCTTCTATATTATGGGTCCCATCTGTTTGCTATTACCTGTTTCCCACCTGCTGTCATGACTAGCATAAAACTCCATCTGCTACTTTCTCTTCTCTTCCAAGCCTGACTTGGCACTAAATCTGTCAGACTCTACTTCAGGTTTGCCTAGTCAGCATTACTTTTTCTTAATGGTTTTGCTAATTACTAAAGGTCTGTTTTACTTTATTTGCGTCTTGAGAGTATTTAACATGTGAACAAGGTAACCAATACTGAATTCAAGACAATCTGTCAAAACTATTTGTAAAAATAGTACCAAGCAAAGCAAAAAAAAAAGTACTAAGCAAGCATTCAGATTTGGAACTGAAGAATGGGTTACAGCTGGGAGAGTGTGACCTTGGGAAATCAATTAACCTTTCTGATTCTCAGTGTTCTCTCCTTTAAGATGAGAGAATTAGGTACAATGTCTCTAAGGTCTCTTCTGAATGCAACATCTTCCATAGCAAATATTCATCCTTTGGGAGAGACTTAATTCCATCTCAGTTCCATTTCCTTCGTGGACCTTTCCTGACCTCTATCCTGATAAACATGTGTCCCTTCTTTTCACATGGTACAGTGCTTAATTCTCAACTATGTTACAGTATACCTTATCCTGAACCGTGGTCAAGTTAGCTGTGTAATTTGTTTGCTTTACTCCATTACACTGACCCTCCCTTAAGTTGTGGGTTTTTGAATGCATTAATAGAGTCTTTGTAACTCACGCAAATGCCTAGCAAAGTGGATTATAGATAGTACATTGCAGTGTGCGCTGAATGATATTTATTGACTGAGTAAATGAATGAATGCATAACACCATGATAATTCTGTTCCGAAAGCAACAAAAACCAAAAATGCTACTAAACTAATTGAATAATGAAAGAAATTAATGCCAGGGTTATGAATTTTGGTCACCATGGAAAGCATCTCCAGAAAATAAATGTAATACCTCATTTAAACATAACAGCGGGCTTCCCTGGTGGCGCAGTGGTTGAGAGTCCGCCTGCCGATGCAGGGGACATGGGTTCGTGCCCCGGTCTGGGAAGATCCCACATGCCGCGGAGCGGCTGGGCCCGTGAGCCATGGCTGCTGAGCCTGCGCGTCCGGAGCCTCTGCTCCGCAACGGGAGAGGCCACAACAGTGAGAGGCCCACGTACCACCAAAAAAAAAAAAAAAAAAAAAAAAGAACATAAACATAATAGCAACATATAGTATGGTTAATATGTAAATACAGTAGCATGTGTAGAAGGAGAGGCCATGATACAGAGTGACTGGGAGCACAGATTCTAGAGACCGGTGCCAGGCTTTTGTTCTGGCTCTGATACTTTGTAGGACCTTGGGAAAGTTATGTAACTCTGTCTCAGCTTTATCATCTTTAACATGGGAGTATTTACTTCATAGAGTTACTGTGAGAATTTAATGAGTCCCTGGCACATATTAAGTGCTCAGTAAATGTTAGCCATTATTTTACAATTAAGTACTGACATATTTCAATATGTCTGTCCTTTAGTACATAAAATGGGAGTAATAATGAAAGCTTTCTCCTGAAAGCATTGTGAGGGTTTTTTTTTTTTTTAACTCTTATGGCCATTGAATATGTTCTACTTACATCAGAACAAAAATATCTTAACTTAAAAATAGCTTAAAAGTACTGAGGTATTTTTAAAGTGACCTGGATTCTCACTCATCCCAAGCCAGTTTATTTTTCCAGTTTGAGAATCCTGCAATATGTGCTTGTTACAAAACTGGCATGACATGAACTGCATACTGTACTTAATGTATACACATCAGGCATAAAATTAATGAGCATCAATATTTTCCCTTAATGCTTCAGAAAGAAAATTCTAGAATATTCTTGAAACCGAGCAGAACCCTGTGGGGCCCTCCCAGGTAAAAATCTTCTCTGCGTCCCCCGTTTCTTGCTTGCAGGAAAAAAGGCTTCGGCCTCCTAAGTCTTCCCTGAGTTCCAAAGAGCAGATTCAAACAGTTACTAATCAGGGAGGGGAGGGAATGCAGAAACAAAGGAGGACCAGTCAACAAAAAACAGTGCCCGGATAAAGCAAGGTCCTGGTTCCTCCTCAAGGGATGTATATATAACAATATTTTTGAGATTTTCTGCAGGAACGAAGGCCCCCATCCAGGTGGAGGATGGTAAATTCAGGCTGAGCACAAGACTCTTGGAACATGCCCCGTTACCTCACCACCAAGCAATCAGAAGAAAGTCACACACCCTGTAGCCCACACTCCAAATTTTGCCTATAAAAACGTTTCCCTGAAAACCATGGGGGATTCCGGGGTTTTTCAGCATGAGCCATCCAATCTCCTGGCATGGCCCTGACATAAACCTTCCTCTGCTCCAAACTCTGGCGTTTTGGTTTGTTTGGCCTCACTGTGCATCGGGCACACGAACTTGTGTTTGATAACATTCTTACTTCAAAAATATCTTCCTCTTGGAGACAACCAAATGATTTCCCCAAATCTTTCATTTAATGTTAATTCTGTGAGGATGAAATTTGTAATTAGGGCCCAGATCACAGTTACATTCTGGCCCTACCACTTCCTAGCCAAAGAAAACCAAACATGTTATTGCATCTTTCTAAACCTCAGCTTCTCCACCTGTGATACAAGAATAATAACAAGGGCTTCCCTGGTGGCGCAGTGGTTGAGAGTCCGCCTGCCGATGCAGGGGACACGGGTTCGTGCCCCGGTCCGGGAAGATCCCACATGCTGCGGAGCGGCTGGGCCCGTGAGCCATGGCCGCTGAGCCTGAGCGTCCGGAGCCTGTGCTCCGCAACGGGAGAGACCCGCATACCGCAAAAAAAAGAAAAAAAAAAAAGAAGAATAACAACATCTGTGCTCAAAAGGTTATTGTAAGGATTAAGTAAGATCACATAGAAGGCACTGAGCATAGTGTGTGGTAGACAGTAAATGATCAATCCATGGGATTGATATTATTTCTGATGAAATACACTTGCAGTTATATCAACAAAATGGTAAACTCTAAATCCATTTAGGCATACTGCATTTCATAAAGAGGTTCCAGGTTTCTTCAATACCAACTGATTGAACAATCAGAGGAATTTTTTTTTATGAAAGGCAAAATTTTTCTTGAGCTGTGAACAGTCTTTCTAACAAGGTTTTCCAGATCCTGGGGTAGAAGTTTTGCTATCATCTCTGTCATTGCTGAAAGCCTGACAGTCCACAGAACTGTTGCTCTAAGTATAGGCAGTTATATTTTCTGAGTAACAGGGAGAAGAGAGAGATTTTATAGCAAGGATAGGGGAGTGTTCTTGAAGCTGTAGGATCTGCAACATCTTGCCCAACAGAAGGCATATAAGCCCTCATAGCATCTCCACCTGACAGCATCCGGAGCTGAAGGGCTGCTTCAAGGTCAGCACATGCATTTACATCTGCCTTTCCTGCCCCCCTTTTCCTGACTTCTCACTTCAGTGACCACCCCAGGAGCAAGTCTAGGAAAGCATATGAAAAATGCAACAACAAAGCAGAATTCAGTGACACAGCAAGGTGACTTTCCAGGCAACTTAAACCATAAGAAATGTCTCTTGAAAAAAAGGGAATCAAAACCTAAGGAGTTTGACACAAAATATTCCTATAAGATATTTTTAGATAAGTTGATCATTTAAGATGATCAAGTGTCAAGGTAAAAAAACAATCCCAGATTTAGTAACGAGCAGAGAAATGCCTTCTAATTTTTGTGACCCTCTTGAGCTCTGCTCTAATTCCCAACATCCCCATTGACAGCTCGCTGAGCTATGTAGGTATATCTTTATATTTCCACACAGAAGTCATGCTCAGAAGCCCGCACGCTATTTAAAAAGGCCATGCTCCCAGCCGCTGTTCTCCTAAGACACAGCAGATCTATAATTTCTTCATATATTTTCATAAATGACTCCTATGCATGGGGAAGACTTTATGAGGCCAAGGTTATCATAAACTTCTACTATGAAACAACCCATTATCTATTATCAGCCTCTGTCACCAGTCTGTGCATAGAGAAGGCGAGCCCAGAGAAATGTCATTAAAGAAAAATGAAATAGGTTCAAAAAGACGAGGCGAAAGACATTTGCCTAGCTCTATAAATCAGAGGTAGTGGGATATAACTGTATCTCATTCATATTAGGTCATTAAACCAGGGGACAGGACGCAGAGGAGCACTGAGGACCTTGGTACTAAAATACCATAACCATTTAATTCTCTCTCTCTCTCTCCTTCTCTCTTTACCATTCCCTCTCTCCTCTCCCTCCCTCCCTCCATCTCTCTCAGTCTTCCTCTATCCCTCATTTGAAAACCCTATTATTCAGAAGACAAAAGCAAACCTGCTTGAGGAAAAATAATAGAACTTCTCTTTTCTTCCAATCCATTATTCTTCTATAACTGTGAAAGCTATTATGTCATCCTTGTACCACAGAATACCACTGACTAGTCTTAGCTCTCTAACAAATATTTCATCAAGTAGTCACTTCAATTATAAAAATTATCTAGATTGGATAATTAGATCTTCTTTACTGAGAAGCTGTTTCTAACCCTCATCGCACAAGAATGTATGAAAATAGGTAGATTTGAAACTGTTTATTCCAGGACTTTATAAATGTAGAGATCTCAGGGACAGCCTGGCAGAATCCTTCTATCAAAGGATAGAGGAATCTTGGAGGAAGAGCTCATTCTAGGAAGAGAGGCTGGGACAAGTAGGTGACTTCCAGGAAAATGGGCCAGAACATCAGGGTGAAGATGATCCTGGGAAAGATGGTGCTGGATATTCAGCTTATCATTTTCCCACCACCCATTGACTCTCTTCCTGAAAGCAGCTTTCTTGAGTCCACAGCAAAAACTGTGCTGCCCAGGGAGATCAGCTCGGTGCTCTGTGACCACCTGGAGGGGTGGGATAGGGAGGGCAGGAGGGAAACGCAAGAGGGAGGGGATATGGGGATATATGTATATGTATAGCTGATTCACTTTGTCATAAAGCAGAAACTCACACACCATTGGAAAGCAATTATACTCTAATAAAGATGTTAAAAAAAACCAAAAAACTTGGGCTTCCCTGGTGGCGCAGTGGTTGAGAGTCCGCCTGCCGATGCAGGGGACACGGGTTCGTGCCCCGGTCCGGGAAGATCCCACATGCCGCGGAGCGGCTGCGCCTGTGAGCCATGGCCGCTGAACCTGTGCGTCCGGAGCCTGTGCTCCACAACGGGAGAGGCCACAACAGTGAGAGGCCTGCGTACCGCAAAAAACAAACAAACAAACAAACAAAAACTGTGCTGCCTCTATCATTCTCCTGCACAGAATCTGTAGTCTTCTTCCTAATAAAATTACATATTTGTTGGTATCTTTACGAGCTTAATGTCTGTTTTTTTCTACTTGACTGGAGGCTCCATGAAGGCCAGGATCATGTCTGTTTTGTTTCCTGTCCCCCTATTACTCAGCCCATGTACTTACTGAATGAATTCACAGATGAATGTGAATTACTAGTACTAGGGGAAAGGGGGGATTTGATAAAAACAGAGAATAGAGAATAAAATACCAGATACGTTGAGAACAAAAATCAACATCTCCATTAGTTTCAATTACATTCACAGGCGCAGGACATGGCAAACTTAGTGCAGATAGCTATATCTGAGGTCTTTCTCCCAGACATTAGATGCCACCACTGGCAGCAAAGATGCTGTCTCTGGGAAGGGGGAGGGGAGGAGAACATAGTTATACATGTGCTCTTAACAGCACTAAGAAAAAGCAATGAAGGAGAAAAGAACTTGGTGCTTTAGAGAGAGAAAAATACCCAAGAAGATTATTTTTAGAGTCCACACAAGATACTCCAGGAAACTTTCTGAATTATTTGGGAAATTTTTGAGAAAAGCTCAAAACTTACGTTCATAAATTTGTTTCAAGATTTTCTAATCACACTTAAAAACATTAACTGATGTATTGCTAAGAGAAGAAAGCAGTTTGTAGGTGAGCATGTATAAATTCATGCTTCTGTGTGCATGTATGTGTTAGAAAGGACAGGAAATTTATTTACAATATATTCATAGGAGTTATTTTGAAAAGTGACATTGTAAGTGATTCTATTTATCTTTGCCTTTAAAAGAAAAAACCTTTGTCTTTTATTTTGTTAAGTGATAAATCATTGTGCAGTCTTAATGAGTCTTTAACATATTTACATTACTCTTTATGTTTATTGCAGTGTACAAGGAAAACAAAATCCCTAGCCAATATGGTACAGTGGGAGTTGCATACCACACAGAGACACACTGATCTGTGAGTAGAGATAGTGTTACATAATTAGCATTTATCTGTATCTCTGATTTTCCCCCTTGAACAAGGAATCCTTATAAATATTTTTAATATGTGCTTTTTTTTTAAACTGGTAAGAAAAGAAAAACAAATTATGCTCATTTTAGTGTGCTAACTTGAGAACAGAGAGAAAAAGGTGAAAGAGTACAGGGTCACTTATAAAAGCAGGGACACGATGACCCAGCAAGATAATGTGATGGGACAGTTCCTCTTTCCTTTATTCTTTTCTGCAAGTGAGCACTTCCACTCTCAGCTCATCTATGATTTCTATTTAAGCAGAAAATAAAGGTTTTTCTGGGGGAAAGAAGGAGGAATATAATCTGTGGAAAATGGAGTTGTATAGCGAATAATCATATGTGGTTTCTATCCAGGTTGGGCGGATCTAATAACCCCATTAAAAACCCCTCTTCCACTGGGCAAAATGGGACACGGCCCATGGGCACCTCCTCGTCTTTGCATAGAGCAGCTCCTCTGCTTGGAAGATGCCCCCTGCTCTTTTCCTCCTTGCTCCTTCTCATCTATCCAAGAGGAGTCAACATCTGCCAGCTTTTGATTATGCCCTGAGGAATCTGTTGCCATCAAAAGGGGTAACAATGTGAAGGGCTGAAAAGTAAAGAAAGCTACTCAACAGCTATTTTCAATACGAGAAAAGCCAAAGATCCCCGCCTCACCTCCAGTTTTTGCTTTCCATCAAGTTGTCACAGCCTCAGTGGCACAATTAAACAAAAACAACAGCAGTGACAACAACACAGGACTTGCCAACCCAGAGAAACAAAGAGCAAACCTTCTCGAGTGCCGGTTCATTACTGTGCTAGACCCTGGAGAGATGAATAATTTAGGATCTCTGATGGCAGAGCCTCAGGTCTTTTAAAATGCAAACTGGTGAGTCACAGGAAGAAATGAAGTTGGCTTTACCCAAAGTAGTTTCCACATCTGATGCTCTCAGTCTCTCACTGTGCCCTATGGCCTTATTCAGAGTATTTCCTCTGCCCATAAAGTGACTCAACATCCCTACACATGAGAGTGTGTCATCTGTTGATTATTTCTTACAATCCCTCCTCCTAATAATAGCTGAAGACCTAAAAACAAATTTTTTTTAAAGCCATCAGTCACTGTGGAGAAGAAGATGGGGAAAATTTAAATGTATGCATGGTAGAGAGCACACTGACCACATCAGGCAGAAGGACTCTGTAACAATGCCCAAATCCCTCTTCTACCTAAAGCCTCAGAACTTTACCAAACAACTTCCCCAGCCCACTGCAACCACCCCAGGCAGACATAATCACCCCAGTTTTGGAACTCCCACACATTTTGGTTTTGCACCAAAAACACCACAATGGTGAAAATTAAAACTCAATATTAGAGATAGATGGGTTCTTGCTATACCTCCGGTATAGTGCAAGCTCCTCCACTAGGGAGTATGTCTCATCCATCTTGGTATTCACAGCTCCTAGCTTAATTTTTGGTACTTGGGAAGCTTTAATAAACAATTATGAATAAAAATAATCCAAGAAGAACTTAAGTACTTTTACTTTATACATATACTGTTATATGGCTGAGTAATAATGTTAGAACTGAAAACCCACATCCCTAATTCTTTCACACACAACTTCAAAGATACGATTGTCTCCCTGAAGTGTAACTCTAATCATGCCATTTTCCGGCACACACAAAAACATTTTTTTAATTAAAAAAAAAATAAAACAAATAAATTGCTCCCCATCACCTGGAGAACTCTGGGCTCCCCTTAAAGTCTGCTCATCCCCAGTCTTCTCCATCTTCACCCCATTACATAAACCAAAACTTAGGAGCCATTCTTGATTCCTCTCTTTCCCTCCTATCATTCATGATAAAGTCCTATCAGATCTGCCTTCAAAATACACCTAAAATCTGTCTACATCCTCTGTTACTTTCCTCGTCTCAGGTGCCCGCACCCTTCACTCAACTTTTGAAACAGCCTTCTTGTTAATTACAGAAACTAGTCTCCCTGTTCCCAGTCTTGCCCATCTCTAATCCACCTTTCACATAAAAGAGCAATAAAATGGACTTTTTAAAAAAATAAAGTTATTTTATTTATTTATTTTTGGCTGCATTGGGTCTTCGTTGCTGTGCGCGGGCTTTCTCTAGTTGCAGCAAGCGGGGGCTACTCTTCATTGTGGTGCACGGGCTTCTCATTGCGGTGGCTTCTCTTGTTAAGGAGCACAGGCTCTAGGCGCGTGGGCTCAGTAGTTGTGGCTTGCAGGCTCTAGAGTGCAGGCTCAGTAGTTGTGGCACATGTGCCTAGTTGCTCCGCGGCATGTGGGATCATTCCCAGACCAGGGCTCGAACCCATGCCCCTGCAATGGCAGGTGGATTCTTAACCACTGTGCTACCAGGGAAGCCCCTAAAATGGACTTAAAAAAAACCAAAACTGTCCATTCATACTTCATCACATCTCTAATTAAAACATTTTATTACCTTCCATTGCACTTAGGGAAATACAGAAACTCCTTACCATGACCTAGAGAGCCTTCTACAAGCTGGCCCCCTGCTCACCTCACTTGACCTCATCATCCCCTCCTGCTCTTGCCCCTTGATCATTACTTTGCAGCCATACAACTGATTCCCACCCGAGAGCCTGTTCCCCTTTGCTGGACAATTCTTCTCTATGATCTTCTCGTGGATGCTTCCTTCTTGTCTCAGCCTTCATGTCACCTCCTTAGAGAGGTCCTCCTGGACCACCTAATGGCTTTCCCATCCATTCTGTCACCTCTCACTGTCCACTGCATTTTCTTCATAGCACTTATCATCACCTGATATTTCCTTGTTTTTTTTCTTACTGATTTTTAATCCCTATCCACCTCCAGTAAAACAGAAGATGGGGCCCTCCTCCATCTTGCTTCCCACTGAACTCCCATTGCCTGGAACAACTCCTGACACACGGTGGATGCTCCATAAATATTCATTGAGTGAATAAATGAATGCGGTCCAAAACTGGATAGGCTACTCAAGAGACCTTCTGTTAAGATACCAAATTATTTTTCCAGCCATTGCTCTCCTTTCACAACCTGTGTTTATAGCCAAATGCAAGTTTGTTCCCTCTACACACTTAGGATTTTCCTGAACTGTTCAATGATTGAAGGGTATTAAGAATGAAATCAAGGGACTTCCCTGGTGGTCCAGTGGGTAAGACTCCATGCTCCCAATGCAGGGGGCCTGGGTTCCATCCCTGGTTGGGAAACTAGATCCTGCATACATGCCGCAACTAAGAAGCCCACATGCTGCAACAAAGATCCTGCGTGCTGCAGCTAGGACCCAGCGCAGCCAAAATACATAAATAAATATACAAATATTCAAAAAAAAGAAAGAAAAAGAATGGATTCAAGGCCAAACCCAGCTAAATGTGTGAAGTAACTCATATTTACCTTTTGGTTCTTCCAGACCTCTGCTTAGATTTCTCTCCTTCTTCCTTACCCATCATGCAGCGTCACCACTTTTGGGGGGAGATTCTGTAAACTTATTCACCCCCTAGATGTGCAGGGCTACAGGCAACGAGGTGGGTTGATTCACAGTTTTATCTACATTTCACTTAGTTTGACCAAGTGCCTCAGAATGATCTGGATAGTTGATGGCAGAGGTTTCTGCCCATGAAACAAAAATAATTTTTAAATAAAAATTCAATTTCCCAATTAAGCAAACTGTATTGTTATTACTATCTGACACACCTTGTGGACAGATATTTTCACAGGAGAGGCTTTGGCATTTACTCTCTGAACCTGCACTGCACGTTCCAGGGCCAATTTGCTGTTTGCGTTAGTCTGGCATCTCAATACAGGTGTCTCTGTGCAGAGCAGCCTGGGAAGACATAGCTCCCAATTCACGTTTAGTGTTACTAACCAGCCAGGCGGGATAGAACTGCACAGTGGTGCTAAGTAGTTCTCTTTCATCAACACATATTTCAGGATACTGTTATCTCATTTTTTTTTTGATTGTCATAACGTAGAAGGAGTTGGATAGCTTTATCAAAAAACCTTACATATAACATCTTTAGTTTTAAATTCTCATTTAGTTTAATATCTCTGTTTTCCCTTTGCCTCTTTTTTTTTCTGAGATATGTATACATATACACACCTATAAGAATATCTGGCACATTAGAGACACTTAAAAAAACATCTGTTGAGTAAATTTTCTTTCAAAATATTTCAAGAAAAGGAATTGATAGTAAGTTTGTCACTATAAAAAGTATTCCTGCATCATGGAAAGACTACTTAGAAGTTCAAAAACCTAAAATATTTCCCTCTGAAATGCTGAATGTATAGAGGTCTTCAAATATCCAGAGAACTTTCCTATTGAAAATTCCCTTGTAATGTTCTGATTTGGGCTCATTCTGAGAAATATGATGAATTACTACTCTTGGCCAGACGCACAGAATACAGCACCTCTCCTCAGTGCTTCGAATTTAGTCAAGCATTGTCTCCATACTTATGTATATAAGTACACCCTCCAGGAGCCCACAACCAAACCTGGATGATTTTGTCCTTTGCTAGATATGTGTTTCCTTGTATGAAATGTTCACTTCCCTTGAAGTAGGAGCATATCTTGATAATTCATCAGATGTTTCCCCCTTGCCCACTCCCACCCCTGGCAAAGTTACTACCTCTCCAATATCCTGTATCAGTTTGAGGGCAACTGCTGGAATGAAGAGGATTTATTGCAACCTGAGTAGCCCATGTCTCTATGAATTCAGCAGATTAAGCTTTGAGGCAGTAGGAAAGGAAATTTGTTGATTTTTTTAAATTTGCCAGCTTTCGAAAAAAATTTTAGTTGATAAATGTTATATAGTCTATTGTAAACTGCAAAATATAGTGTAGATGACTGTTAAGTTTCTAATACTGTATGTATGTTTTTCTACACATTTTAATTATATGTCCAGGGCTTTCATTGAGGCATCTGGCAACATTCATTTCCTCTCCCTTCTTTCACTCGGTGCTAAATTGTACTGCTTCTCATGTCCTGAGCCATGTGCCCCCTTAATGAACTAATTTAAGGTCTCAGGGCTTAACGTGACACCACTCCTAGATTACACTTGTGTTTTAACAGTTGCTCTCAGTGCTGCAAACTCAATGATTAATCAGGAGAGGGAATTACCCACACAAACACGAAATCACTCAGGAAAGTGTTTCCTGGAGCCTCTCACATCCACCAAGAGAGATAAATGGAGAAGACCTTTGTTTTTTGAGGAAACAAACTGTATGTGTGTGAAAAAGCCATGAGAGAAAAGTCGAATTCCATAGAGTATAGATGCCGTCCCCAACAGTTGTAACCCTGATGCTCTCACTAACATTTAATAGAATAAGGGTGGGGGTACATATTAAACTTTTCTGAGTTACTAAACACAATTTCAAGAAAAAATTCCCTTGAGAATATATTTCAACACACACACAACACAATCTTGAGCACAAAGGGCCTAAAAAGACTTCAGAGGTAACAACACCAGATACAGCCATCCCGACAGCATTTAAGAACTGAGGTCAGGTTGGCCTTATGGTTAACAGATGTACAGTGCAAACAACTGTTAAATGTTGTTAAAAAAAAAAAAAAAGAGAGAGAGAAGGGAAGGGAAGGGAAGGGAAAAACGATGGGGTATCTCCTGTGATATAGAACATCTCCATGTAAATGGTACTGGTAATTCAATGTTTTAAACACACATTACTGGAACAACTTCTGAGTGGGAAGACACAACACACTTGAGGAATTACCACAAATAATAAACTCAATAGTAACTGCAATAGATTGGGTTTTTGTGACTCCTTTGAAGTCATGAAGTCCCGAGACAACATAAAGCAAACTCTGAAAATTTAAAAAGAAAACGGCCTAATGAACTGAGGTTCACAGCATATAGCTGGGTCAGTCTCTCACTCTTGCCATATCTGAACAGTGTTCAGAACACACTGCTAACAAGTTCTCACCTATTTTCTAAATATATATATATATTTTCTTAATTGTTTTCCCTGAATAGATCATTGACATTCCAAATTCATACTAATACAGTTAGATTATCAATCCAGTGACATGTTCTTGTCACAAAAGGAAATACATAGATGGAACCAATGAGAATTGTGTCCTCGAGTTGCTTGAGGACTAGTGGGAAATACGTGGTACATTCATATCTACATATGTATTGGCAGAGCTGCCACACGTGGTTGGCTAAGTGTGCAGTGCACAAGCCGCACGGTCGTCTAGGCAACCTGTAAATAAAGTGATGGACAATGGGAATTCAAAGGAGAGAGAAGTTTCTTCCATCTGGAATATCAGGAAAGACTTCCTGGAAGAGGTGATGTTTAAGCCGTGCATTGATGGAAAGGTAAATCCTTTCCACAAATGTTGGAATGATGGTGACAGGAATTTAGCTAGAGGAAACAGGCTGCTTCTGACCCCAGTGGCCCAGAACCCGCTCACTCACTGATCTCGGTCCTGTGTGGTGTGGTCAGTGTGCATCACTCTGGCCTGACCTCCTCATGGGACTCCTTCATGGAAGGCCTTTCATACCTGCTGATGCCTTTGCCTCATGCCCCACCCCGCCTTCGCTTGCTTAGCTCAGCTAACTCACCTGCAGATCTTAGCTTAGGCTTTACTGCCCATCACCCACCCTTCACCCCAGCCTAAGGTAGGCACAACCCATGGAACTCTGGACAGACCTGTCATGGCACTTATATGTTTTGAACAGTTCCTCTGCAAAACTGTAGGTTCCCTAAGGGAAAAGACTGTGTTTACCTTGTTGACAAGTAATTCCCCAGCGACTAACACCGTCACTGACACCTATATGGGCTCAGTAAACAATTTTTGTATTGCTTATATAATGATATTTTGCGACATCAAATTAAAATAGGTTTTGTGAGCAAGGGGGACCTCTGTCAAATACTAGGTTTTCTGTACAATTCAACTTCTTTAAAAAATGCCTTGATATTTATAAAAGAAATTATAGATAGTAAGATTTATATCTCTTTAATTTTTAAAACTGCTTTTAGAACCTTTGAGATTGTTATTCAACTAACATGGCATTAATCTCCATGTAGCAAGAATACCAAAACTCATGAGTTTCAGTTTTTTGTTTTGTTTTGTTTTGCGGTACACGGGCCTCTCACTGTTGTGGCCTCTCCTGTTGAGGAGCACAGGCTCCGGACCGGGCTCAGTGGCCATGGCTCACGGGCCTAGCCGCTCCGCGGCATGTGGGATCTTCCCAGACCGGGGCACGAACCCACATCCCCTGCATCGGCAGGTGGACTCTCAACCACTGCACCACCAGGGAAGCCCGAGTTTCAGTTGTTTTAAAAGTCTAGAACATATATGACAGGCTAAGGATAGACTTAATCCACTGATTCACTCATCCAAAAAATATTCAGTCCAGGCCACAGCTGTTTTAGGCATTGAGGAGACAGAAACAAGACAGAAAAGACCACACAGGAGTGCAGGGTTCGGGGAGATAAACATGTAAGCCAACAAATAATCAAAAAGATTTGGAGGTGGTAAGTGCTACCAAGAAAAGTGAAAGGAGCTTGTTCCAAGAGATGGGAAAATGAGAGAACCTACATTATATATGGTCAGAGAAGGTATCTCTGAGGAAGGTGCATTTAGACTGAGACAAGAAGGAAGCAGGCATGAGAAGAATTGCGTAAGAATGTGCTGAGGTCAGTAAGATAAAGTTTTAAAGGATAGGGTTCAAATATCCCACTTTAAGGAAATGCCAATCCCTTGAGTGCCAGTGATGAGCACCATCTAGGCTTCTGTAGAAATTCTGCTCCCCCCACCTACCCCTCCACCCCACCACCCACAGAATCACTGCTTGTCTCTCTTTAAAAACAACACTTCAAGGTCAGAGGAGCAAGTCTTTGAAATGGGGGAGGTGAGATAGAGTTCTTTATTTTTATTTCAAATGCCATTCCCCCCTTCCTATTTAAATAACTCTAAAGAGCTCTCTATCTTCCCCTTCCGGCCCTGAATCCGTGCAGCTTCTTGCTTGCAAACCACTGACACTGACCTGGCTGACTTAAGATGAAAATAAGTGATTAGAAGGATATCAGGATTTTATTCACCCGATGAAAATGCAGGAGAATCAGCTTAGAAAGCTGACAGGCAACAAGGGTCCTAGCCAGCAGAGAACAGAGCCAAGGCCCTGACAGGAGCATCTGCTTAGGACACAAAGCCAGGCACTGCTACTCCTTGATCCACACTGCTGGCTCTACTGTCAGTGGGTGTTGGCCACTGGATTCCCAACTCACTCTACCACCACTGCTTCCAAGAATAATCTCTCAATATCCTTTTATCTTTGTATCCCTCCCTCCAGCTTCAGATTCCTTGGCAGAAACCAAGGAATCCAGTCGGCCAAATCCAATATGCCTACACCTTGGTTTTCTCATCTCGAAAGTGGGTACTTTGGTATCCATCCACAATAGTGCTACTGTCAGGATTAAGTTAGGCAATAGAGAACATGACAGTAGCTGTGCTTTATGTTGTTTTCATTCCTACTTTGAGCCCTCAGGACACAAGTTCTTTAGGACAAGCAAAGTAGCTATGTATGCCTTTATTCTGATTCTAATTGTTGCTATTTCCATCACGGGTTTCTATTCCCTCTCATCTTGTCATTTCATCACTTTTTGTCCCCTCTATTTTCTCTTCTGTCTCCCATCTCGTTTTCCTTAATGAATCTCAATTTTCAGAATTACATGTTGGTCTTTTATAGATATCACTGGCCAATCTGAGAATGTCTTTCATTTTGTGAAGGAAAAGAATGTTTCAGGCAGGAGTGTCAGGACTTTGTTTCTTCTCTGCCATATTTTAAAATGATGGTTTTGTTTTATTGTCGAAGACGAATGGGTGTTTTATTCTTGCTTTTCTTTCCTAAGTCCAGAATCAGCCTAAAAACTGGAGGCTGCAGAGGGTTATTCTCGAGAGCAGAGTTTTCAAGCTTAGCACTCCTGACGTTGTGGGTTGGGTAGTTCTTTGTTGTGGGGTCTGCCTTGTGCATTGAAAGATGTTTAGCCGCATTTCTGCTGACAGTATCTCTCCTCTCCCCTGCCCCAGTGTCATTACCAAAAATGTCTCCTGGGGGTTAAAACCATCCTGGATGAGAGTATCTGCCAGGCACTCAACTAATCGATTGACATCTATGTTACTCTTGACTTCACCATGAGGCTTTTTTTCTAAACAGCATTTAAATATTTTGCTCCAACTTAGGTGACTTGGACCACTTTTTTTTTTTTTTTTTTTTTTTTTTTGGTGATACGTGGGCCTGTCACTGCTGTGGCCTCTCCCGTTGTGGAGCACAGGGTCCGGACGCGCAGGCTCAGCGGCCATGGCTCATGGACCCAGCCACTCTGCGGCATGTGGGGCCTTCCCGGACCGGGGCACGAACCCGTGTCCCCTGCATCGGCAGGCGGACTCTCAACCACTGCGCCACCAGGGAAGCCCCACTTTTTGAACAACCAAACTGACTTTTTCCAGTCCTAACCATAAGCTGTGTCTTGAACCTCCCACCTTGGTGACAAGAGTGACTTAACTCAGAGGGTACATATGGATCATGACTGCAGAGTTCCATCAAGAACACTCATAAAGCAACTCAAATGTATCTTTTTGCTGCATGACTTATAAGCTCACTGTTGTTAAAATATCATATAGTTCTTTCACTGTTAAATACCATTGGTTGTAGGATTCACCATTATAGCTTTCTTCTTACTTAAAAAACATTACATTAGATGTTCACAAGTCTCCTTTAATTAACCGCAATGCTACCTATATTTGCATTCCACTTTATTTCTCAGGATTGCACTCAAACTGTGAGTCTAAGGATAGTCTTCAAATGGTAAGGTACATCAGAAGCATCCTGGGAGCCTGTTAAAATGCATTTTATTTCCATCCCTCTCCTTTCTATTATAACTTTTTGAGGATGAGCAGTAGAGTGCAGGAATGCAGTCAATTCTAGACAGGCATCTCAGTGAATTCAGATGCCAGTGGTCCACCAACACACATTGAAAAAGACTGGTCTAAGCTTTCTTCCCTTTTAAAGATTTTTCTAAATCACTCTTGGACCTCAGCAGCCATGTGGACCATCATAATGACACACTGTTTTTCATAGGCTTGATCATGATCTGAGGAGACATCCTAAATAGTACCAGGGATGGATATGAACTTTCTATTCAGCTAAATTTGTAGTTTTGCTTTTCATAATTTCAACGATGTACCACTGGGAGTTGAACAGCTTGTTTCATAAGCCAGCTGGGACCTTTCAACAGATGAATGTTTACTGCTGTGGCACTAGACTTTCATTATGCTTACATTGGCTACACCAATCTTTGCTATCTTAGAAAATTCTCTAACTCTTCTCCAAATTTTGGCACTTTCTACTGCCTTTTAATATATCCCTTGGGGCAGAACAGATGATCTTCTGGATAGGAAATAATTTTTATTTCAAGACTGCATACTAATATCAATTTTACAAGACATTTTAAGTGACAGGGATTTGAGTTTAATTTAAAATTCATCAGAGTGTGATGTTACTAACGCAAAGCTGTGAATTGAGGTGACAACTGCTTGTCTACATGTTGAATTTGTCTGTGTCTAGTTGCTGACAACTACTTATCAACTCACCTTCTCCCTGGTGGCTGGCTGGAAATTTTCATTTGTCATTAATTATAAGATACATTCAGATTTTAGAAGAAATCAAACATGATAAAAGTTATTTTACAATAAAAAATTAATATTTTAAGTCTAAGTTTTGCATTGCTAATCAATATATTATTCAAGAATATTAAAATGATTAGGCAGATTTATCCAAACAGGGAAATTGGGTCCTACATAGGATTTTTTAAAACAAGAAATTCTACTATTGCATAAAAGAAATAGTACAATTTTTGAATTAATGGAGCTCCTTTTTTATATCACACATACCAGTATACATAAATAATTAGCATGTCCTTAGTAAATGTGCTTTTTCCCAATTAAAAAAAGCATAAGCTAATTAGCAATCAAGGCTTAAACTCCTTTTCCCAGACTAACCACAGAATTAGTCAGAAGGCGCAGAAACAGGTTTATCACACAGAAAGCTACAGGTCTGTAAACAGAGTTAATACCAGAAATTTTTTGGCTCTGTTTGATTTCAGAAGGCCACGTTCCACATGGATAACCCTAGAATACATTCCAAAATGGACTGTTTCTATCCGTAATATGTTCTGGTACCTATTTTATTTGGTGGGTTAGAAACCATCTGACAGGTTCTTCCTACCCTACACAGAGAGTACAAAGCAGAGAGGTGGAAGGAAGTGCAGAAGTTTCCTTACTGCGGGCTACTCATCATATAAACAATCATTATTTACTCACCAAAGCCCTCTGAGAAGTATTATTAGATAACATAGGTAGACAGGAGAGCTAAAAGCAACACTCCGCACTAAAAGGATGCTAATGGGACATCTCTGAAGGCTCTCAAGTAACTGGTGTCTTAGTTCCATTAAAAACTCCCAACTCTACATTGCAAAACATTTATTCTGATATGGCCAAATTACAAGAAGCCAGCAGAACCTCTGCCTTGAAGAATACCAGCCACACCAAGAAATCCCTTCTGCTGTTTTCCCATTGAGTCTGGCCTCTGAGATGTTATGACAAAGTAGGCATGGAATTTTGTCAAGTCCAAAGTCTCCTGACATTTATTTCTTGGACCTGGAAAGCCTTAGTGCATCTTCAGTGGCTGAATCTTGGAGATCAGAGCCATGGCAATCAAGGCGAAATGTCAGTCTTAGCCTCCACAGCAGCAGCAAACATCCCCCTAGTAATCACCATAGTCTAAATGTAAGCTAACAAGGGCCAAAACTATGGTGGTAAAAACTGAAATAAGAAGGATGGAACAGATGGGGGACAGAATTGCTAAGAAAGACTAGTGAAACCTTGTCAATTTTTAAAATGGAAAGGGAAAGAGAAGGCAAAATAAAAAGCTACTTCCATTTTTAAAACTTGGGAGACTGAATACAGCAGTGCCATTAATAGCAGTAGCAAAGTCAGGAGGATAAATATTTGGCAGTTCAAAGATGTGTGAGGTCTGTGATTTATTAAATTTGAAGGGCCAATCCAGTTGCAACTGTCCCATTTGCACATAGAGGAATAGAAATTAAAACTCAAGACGGGAGTTTGGGAATTTGCACAAAGATGTCAGTGGACATGAAGGAGTAGATGTGTTCTTCCAGGAAGAAAATACAGGGATTAAGGAAGAAGTGGCTAAGGATAAATGTTTTCAAAATACCCACAGTTAACAGATAGGGGAGGGAAAACAGGCGTCTGAGAAGACAGACAAAATTCTGAAAGTGTGCCTGCCCAGAAAGTTCTGTGTCAGAGAAGCGCATTTCAAGGAAAGGGCTGATCAGCTATGTCAGTGATGGAGAAATCTAAGGCAGATGAGAGGATGATGAACACAGTAGAGAGGAATTAAAGCAGATTGTGATAAGTTGAAGGCAAATTTGAAGGAAGATCATTTGGTGACAATCCTCCGGGGATTGTGCCAATGACACCTTATTTTTCATCTCCAGCTCAGCCTGAACAGATGGCACAAATGAGACTCTCTTCGTATGAGGGTTTCCTCTGGATTTATAACCTAGTCAGTCCCATTTCCTTATTTGCCTCCAGAAGGGCCAGAAGCTAAACCCCATGTGCATTCCCAGAAGGGGCAGAATAAGGCTCATTAACAAGGTGTGTGAGATGGCTCTGCCTGCAGCTTTATGAAGAAACTTGACGAATTAGCAATGTGATATGTAATATAGCACACTCTCTCACCACTGCCGACCCAGGTTTCAGTGCCTTATATTATAGCTATATTTTACATGAAATGTAATTGGTTTCTGAACTGTCATATTTCAGCATCTTAAAGTTAGCATTAAAAGTAAGATTGATAAAGTTATTTTCATCTCAAATATTAAGAGATGGATTCCTGTGAGAAATGGAAATATGGCACTTTCTTAATTTCCAGATTTAGCAAATCCCAAACCAAACCTTTTCATGATAATAAATCTTTTTATATTTCACTGAAGTCCCCTCTAGTCTAACCCAGAAGTTGGAAGTAAAGTCTGAAATTAACACTTGTTTCATTTCTGTAAAATACTTCATTTCTTTTTGAATATATAGCACTCATGCAGATTTTATGCATATGTTTTGAATTTTATTATTGTCATTTCAAATACTTTATCATATTTTGCTATACTCTGTGACGTATTAGGAGTTAGTGAAGAAATAAGAGTATGATTAATAAGTGTGATTAATTATAGTCCAGCAGTTATAATTCTGCCTTTCGATTAATCAAAGTAATTTCTTTCGTTGTAACACAAGTAGGTCTCTTACAGACATAATTTTTCATGGACCAGTAATAACTCTGCATTTTACAGAGCTATTTCTGGATGTAAATAATAGAACACAACATTGAGCTAACCCCAGTATTCTCGTAACAACTAAAGGCCAGGTACCAAATGAAACACAGGAATATAGCTGGCCTCTGAGAATGATCTAGAACCAGGGCTTTGTCTGTGCTCTGCCTGCTCTCCTACTTCATAGTTTTCCTCTGAGGACTAGCTTCTTCTGCTCCTCAGTCAACATATGACACATGGGGACCAATAAGCTCTCTGATTTATGTGTTATAATTCAGCCATCCAGGGAGAGACTGATGCTCTCTCTCCCAGTTCCAATTTTAAAATTCTGAAGCAAAAGATTGGCTAGTTTTCATCAGCTATCCATTCTTAAATGAATCAACTCTGCTTAGAGTGGGGTCCAGAGAGGAGAATGGGATTTTTTTTGGCCCAGCCTATCAATTGCGGACAGGAGCCATGGACATACTGGACAAAATAACTGCCCAGAATCTCCAGCCATTGTGACGGGGAAGAGGAAATGAAAAGTGTGTGCTACGAGAGACTCTTCTTACAAAGTGTTGAGATAACCGTTGATTCCGTCACTTAAATCTTTTTTTTTTTAATCAGCTAATTTGCTTAGAAGACAACTACCACCATAACTATCATTTGGGTCTGTTTAAATAATTTTATTTTAAAATATTTGTCTTCAAAAAAATTTTTGTTTTCTGGGCATGTGAAAACACACTGGTTATATTTAGTTGCCTATTGGGGAACTCTGGTGGAAAATTGAGTGAGCAGGGGGACATATTTAAAATAACACAAGACAGCTGGTTTTATCCAGTCACCGGTTAGGTGGCGGTGGGGAACTTAGAGGCTTGGAATTCCCCTTGGTTATTGTAGACAATACTAAAGTTGCTGACTCAATCCTCTTCATGTTTGCTTTCCTCCAACACAGAGATCAAAAGGTGAAAACTCACCTTCCCAGCCTCCCTTAAAGGGGAGGCCTTGCTATTTGGTTCTAGCGAACAGGACATAAGTAGAAGTCCATTAGTGCTGCCACTTCTGCTTTTCTTTTTCCTGCCTGGAAAGCTGGGAGGATACCTGAGGTCTCTGTCATGTCTAAGGATGACAGAGCAAGAAATGAGGAAGAAGATGAGAAACCATGGACTGCCCATGCCTGAACTTCCTGTTGTCTGAGACAGATAAACTCTACACCTTATTGAAGCCACTCTGCAGGATTTTTCTTCGCCTCACAGCTGATACAACCCAATAGATGTAGCCATCAGAACATCAAGGAAGTAGAAAGTACTACAAGTCCGTACCTTGGTACCTAAAGGTCGCCAACTTTTACTGCAAATCATGTTACCCTTTTGGGGGGCACAGAAGGCTGAATACTGGTCCCTCAAAGATGTTCACATTCTATCTCCAGAACCTGTGAATAGGATATCTGTGAATATGATACCCTACCTGGTAAAAGAGATCTTGCAGGTGTGATTAGGTTAAGGACCTTGAGATGCTGAGGTGATCCTGGATTATCCAGGTGGGCCCAATGTAGTTACAAGAGTTTTTATAAGAGGGAGGTAGGAGGGTCAGGGTCAGAGAGATGTGAGGATGGAAGCAGAGGTCAGAGAGGAAAGAAGACGTTATGCCACTGGCTTTGAAGATGGAGGAAGGGGCCATGAGTCAAGGAATGCAGACAACCCTTAAAGACTAAAAAAAGCAAGAAAATGGATTCTCCCCTAACCAACGCCCCCCCCCCCCCGGAAGTAATGCCCTGTGGACCCATTTTTAGACACCTGACCTCCAGAATTGTAAAATAATAAACTTTTATCATGATAATACTTAGTTCGTGAAAATCTGTTACAGAAGCAGTAGCAAACTAACCCAGAGGCTTTTAATTAACGACAATATTAGCATACTGAACTCCTACAAGGCTTCCCAAAGGATCACTCACCCTCCAGCCACCCCTCAAATGCACTCAGGACACTGCAGGGGCAGCATTCTGATATAATGAGAATGACATTGTAGACTTGAAGGCAAATCCAGTTTCTTTGATCCATAATTGTTTTTTGTCAGTTTCCCAGAGGTTTTTGTGACTACTGAGTGGAAATTTCATTCATGTGACATTTAATATAGAATTCTCTGAATGCATGATTAATTTTTGCAGATCAGGTATTACCTCATTAACAGATTTACAGAAAGTAGCAACGTAATTATAAAGCAGCTATTTTCAGCATGCTCTGCCGGGATTATTTCTCTGCCAAATCATTACGCCCTGGGAAACAACATGTGGCACTAGCAGAAACAAGTTGAACCTCGGTGAGCAATCCCTTCAGATAATTGCATCTTTATTATTGCCAGTTCCCTTAGGATTTGGGGGTCTTGAGATCTCCTCTGACCCTGGACTGCAATTCATTAAGGTTTCCATCCTGAGCCAGTTTTAATTAAACTGTCCTCCTTTTCTCCTTAGCTCCCCATAGCTCATCCTTCTTAACAGGTCACAGTGGTAGAAATCCAGCTGCTGGGTTCAACTGAGACCCAGTCCCCTCCTGTCATTTCAAAGAATCGCCTCTCAGTTTATAAGTTCAGCATTTTACTGAGCTGAATGAGCATAAAATATACCTGCGTCCACAAAAAAGAAAACAAAAAATAAAAAGGAAAGAAAGAAAAGACAAGCATCTCAATTCTCATTTTTTAGAAAATAAAACAGGTACTGTTTTATTCATAAGCTGACCCCATGTCTATGACAATAATGCTAGGTGATAATTTAATGTCCTTAAAAAATCAACCTTTGGCTTTCTTCATCCTGAAATTAAACTGCCTTGTGATGATATGATATGACAGGACATGACATGATATATGCTATGATATAGGACAGACAGATTTCTGGAAGGTTTATAGCTTTTCATCCCCTTTCCAATAGGATTTTCTTAACTGGCTATAGTCATTTTTCATTTTATGTACAAAGTGAAATAGATTTGTTTGTCTGTTACTTGATTATTTTCACTGAGAAGCAATAATATAACTGCATCTCTTGTTAGTTGTCCTTATAAGTTTTCAGAGTGATAAGTAACACAGGTTCTCCTTCACTGTGGGTAAGAAAAAAAGGAGCTTCTTTGTTCATCCAACAATCTAATAAATATTCATTGAGTGCTTTCTTTGTGCAAGGCCGAATACAAGGCAATGCATAGAATATAAAATTGTCTAAGACAGGCTCTACTTGGAGGCAATTCACTGAGTTACATTTTACATGTTAACTCTCATTCTCTACCTCAAAGAAAAGCAAAGGACTCCTCATTGCCACCCCATTTCTTATTACAGTGTTTGGGAGAGAAGATTTGAGAACAGAGTCTGGAGGAAAGGTAATTAGTTAGGAGGCATCATCTATTCATAAGGTATTGCAGGGACAAATAGAACAATAGAATAAAGAGAAAAATAATGTTATAAAATACATTTACAAAGAAAGACTTGAAAAAACTTACTAATCGGCCATTACGTAAATACGCAGGTAAATATAAAACATTTTTTCTTTTAATTTCTTTAAAATACGTATAATTGTTTAACCAAAAGTTAAAGCATTTTCTTATGAGGTTTAGCAAAAAAATACATGTAGTACAAATGAAAACTACAGCATAAAGGATTGAGTGAAGTGGAGATAAATGGAAATGTAAGATATTGTTACAAAATTGCTATATAATGTGAAATGGTATAATATTTACTTTATAAGTATGCTATGAAAAGTTAAGGATGTATATTTTAATTCCTACAGCAACCAATAAAAAATTAATGAAAAGAGGTATACCCAAAAAATCAATAAGTAAATTAAAATGGAAGTCTAAAAATTATTCAAATAAGCTCAGGGAAAGCAGGAAAGGAGAACAGAGGCAACACACAGAAAACAGAAGATAAAATGGCAGACCTAAATCCAACCATGTCAATAATTACATTAAACATTAAAGAAATGCATTGGGTGATGAAACATTTTTCACCAAGTGGTGTTAGAACTGAATGTCTATATAGAAAATACTAGCCATCATTCCCTATTTCATGCCATACCCAAATATTAATTTGAGGTATATCATAAACCTAAATGTAAAACCTAAAATCATAGAGCTTTTAAAAGAAAAGATAGGAGAATTCTAAGTAAGCCACAGAATGCAATATCAAACAAATAAAATTGATAAATTATACTGTATCCAAAATTTCTGCTTATCAAAAGACACTATTAAGAAATGAATAGGCAACCTATGGATTGGGGAAAAAATACTTGCAAAACTAGTATCTAAGCTATATACAAGGTGGTCTCAGTAATAAGAAGACATAAAACCCCATTAGAAAAATAGATAAAAGATTTGGACAGACAATTCATAAAACAAGATATACAAACAGTCAATAAACATGAACATGCTCTTAATTATTCATTAGAGAAATGCAAATTAAAGCCACAATGAGATTTCATTATATGACCACCAGAATGGCAAACGTTTTAAAAACTGAGAACAGCAAATGTCAATGAGGATGGGAAACAACTCATAGGTTGGTGGGGATGTAAATGGTATACCCATTGAAAACTGTCTGGCAGTTCTTATAAAATACACATACCTACGCTATAACCTAGCAATACCACTCCTAGGTATTACCCAAAAGAAATGAAAAGTATTGTCTACATAAAGACATGTAAGAATGTTCATAAGAGCATTCATAACACTGCAAAACTGGGAACAGCCCAGGTGTCCATCAAAAGGAGGAAGGATAAACGAAATGTAATATATTCGTGGGATATTACTCAGCAATAAAAAAGAAATAAAAACTACTGATAGGGATTCCCTGGTGGCGCAGTGGTTGGGAGTCCGCCTGCCGATGCAGGGGACACGGGTTCGTGCCCCGGTCCGGAAAGATCCCACATGCCGCGGAGTGGTTAGGCCCGTGAGCCATGGCAGGTGAGCAGGCGCGTCTGGAGCCTGTGCTCCGCAACGGAAGAGGCCACAACAGTGAGAGGGCCGCGTACTGCAAAAAACAAAACAAAACAAACAAAAAAACCCACAAAACTACTGATACAAACAATAGCATGTATAAATTTCAAAGTTATGCTGAAAGAAAGAAACCTCAGGCAAGAGAGTACATACTATGTGACTTCATTTATATGAAGTTCTAGAAGATTTAGAACTAATCTATTGTGGAAAAAAATCAGAACAGTGTTCCTTCTGGAAGTGTAAAGGCAGAGATTAATGGTTCAGGGACATAAGGCAACTTTTTGAGGTTATGTTAATGTTTTATATCTTGATAAGACTTTGGGTTACTCAGGTGAATACATTTTTCAAAGCTCATTAAATGATATATTTAAGATTTGTACGTTTAATTATATGTTGGACCAAAGAAAACTGTAAAAAAAGCATTAAATTCTAGTTATTGATATGCAAACTAAAGTCTTTAGGAGGAAGTCTGTGAATCTGAAAGTATCTGGAAGTTACTTTGAAACTGATAGATCAACAAGATGGATTGATGGATGGATAACGATGGATCTAATAAAGCAAGTTAGTGAAATGTTAGTGGCAGTTCATGACAACATTTTCTAACTTCTCTGCATGTTTAAGCTGTTGGAAAAAAGATGTTGGAAAACATTTAAAAGTCAATCAATATAATGCCCAATTAACAGAATAAGAAAAATAAAGCAATTCAACTTAATAGTTGCAGAAAAACATTTTAAAAATGCAAAACCTATTTATTATAAAACTCTTAGAAAACTAAGAATATAAGGGGACTCTCTTAAACTGAAATAAGTTACAGACATGCTCACACAATCTATAGCAAAATCTATTTAATGGTGATTATTTCAGAGCTTTCCTTTTGAGACAGAGCATAAGACAAGGTTTCCCACTGCCATTAATTTTATTCCACACTGTTCTGGAAGTCCTAGTGAGTTTAATAAGATGAAAAAATTTAGATCAAAAGAAATAAAAGGCATTAGCAATGGATTAAAAAAATAAAAGTTTACTATTTGCGGGTATGACTGTGTAAATAAAAAAATCCAAAATATTTATAAATTACTTAGAATTAATCAGTAAATTTAACAATTTTGCTGACTATAAAGTCACTATACAAAAATTAATTGCATTTCTATGTACCAGCAGTAAAAAGTTTAAAAACGTTTAAAATTTTAAATTATAACATTTCAAAAATGAAAAATAGCAATTCCCTTGGAATAACGTGAGACTTTTTTTTACAGAAAATTACAAAATATTGAGATAAATTTAAAATGATATAAATGGAGAGATACACATCGTGCATGACTGCAAGTTTCAGCATTACAAAGATATCTGCTTTCTCCAGTCAAGACACAAACAGGAACTTTTGTGAAACTTGACAAGCTGATTCTAAAATTTTAATGAAAATGGCCATGGCCCAAAAAACGGATGATTTACTCTACTGGGTAACAAGACTTACTATAAAGCTACAGTAATAAAGAAAAAAAAAAAGGACAAATATACTAATGAAGCATAATAGAAAAGGAAAAGATCCTTGCATTTACGTACATGATACTCAATAAAGTAGGCATGAAGAACAGTAAAGAAAAGTCGATAGTTTGAATGAATGATTCTGGCTAATTTGGACATCTATTTAGAAACAAAATAGAATCTTAACTCTCTGTCCCCCACCATGCATAAACATCAGTTCCAAGAAGACTGTAGATCTAAACACAACAGACACAACAATAAAGTATCTAGAGGATAATATAGGAGAATATTTTCATGATCTAGGCTGTTTATTTCTTTTAAAAATTAATTAATTACTTTTTCTTCCAGTTTCATTAAGATACAATTGACATACAGCACTGAATAAATTTAAGGCATACAGCATAATGATCTGACTTACATACATCATGAAATGATCACCACATAGTGAACAGCCATCATTTAATATCGATACAAAAGAAAAGAAAAAGAAAAAAATATTTTTTTCCTTGTGATGAGAACTCTCAGGGTTTATTCTCTTAGCAACTTTCAAATATAACATACAGCAGTGTTACTTATACTAATAATGTTGTACATTACATCCCTAATGCTTATTTATCTTATAACTGGAGTCTGTACTTTTTGACCACCTTCATCCAATTCCCCCTCCCCCCAGCGCTTTGCCTCTGGTAACCACAAATCTGGTCTCTTTTCTTCCATGAGTTTGTTCGTTTGTTTTTCAAGTATAATTGTCCTTCAACACTATATTAGTTCCTAGTGCACAACATAGTGGTTCAATGTTTCTATATGTTACAAAATGATCATTACCATAAGTCTAGTTACCACCTGTCATCATACAAAGATATTACATTAATATTGATTATATCCCTTACACTGTACATTTCATCTTTGTGACTCACTTATTTTGTACCTGGAAGTTTGTACGTCTTAATTTCTTAGGCTATTTCTTAAACAGGAAACAATACTAACCATGCAGAAATAAATGAAAATTTTGGATTACGTTAAAATTAATAACTTCTTTTCTACAAAAGACCTTGAGGACATGAAAATTAGAGAGGATACCTGTGAAACATATTACTACTAAGGGGTTGTAGCCAGAATAATTAAGAACTCTAAATCAATAAGAAAAAGAATAGGCAACACAGAAAAATAGCTAGAGGCTTAAACAGGTTTTCACAAAATAAGATATCCAAATGACCCGTAAACACACGATGACCTCATCAGTAACCAGAAAAATGCAATCAGATTCACATTGTGATACCACTGTAAACCCATCAAAATGGTAACACTAAAAAGATTGCTAAGACTAGGTGTTCACAAGGACATGGAACAATGGAAACATTCATACACTTCCGGTGAGAGTGTAAACTGGTACCAGCACTTTGAAAGACCATTTGCCATTATCTACTAAAGTTGAAAATATGCAAAACCAATGACTAAGCATTTCTACTTCTAGATACATACCCGATATAAATAGACGCACATCTGAAGCCAGAAATGTACATAAGAAAATTCACAGCAGCACTCTTTGTAATAGGCAAAAATTAGAAACATCTCAAATGTTCACCTATGGTAGAATGGATAAATCATATGTGATATAACCATGTAGCAGGATAGTATGCAGCAAAACAAGGAATTAACCACAGCTACACACAACAATAACATGAACCTCACAAATATAAAGTTGAGCAAAAGAAGCCATACACAAAAGAGTGCCTCCTGTAGGCATCTGTACAGCTTTCAAAGACAAACCTTTGCTAAGGCCCTTCCCCGCTCCCGGAGGTAGCCTGTAACCAATGACTGTTCCACGCAGGACACTGGGAAGGACCCTGCCCACTGCAGAGCTCTCCACTGTATGAAACGAAGACTTGACTGTGTCAGCCACCCAGCTTCTTCTACCTCAGGGCTTCTCAAACTCAGCACTACTGACGTTTTGAGCTGGACAATTCTTTGTTTTGAGAGCTACCCTCTCTATTACAGAATATTTAGCAGCATCCTTGGTCTCTACCCACTAGATGCCCACACATCTCCAGATGCTGCGAAATATATCCTGGGGTGCAAAATCTTCCCCAGGGGAGAACCATGGTGCAATCCTGTCCCCTTCAACCTCCACAGGGGTTGAGCCTGAAAGCATTCCCTGATAAAACTTCCCGCACGCAATTCATCAAATCTTTCACACCCTGATGACTTCCATTCATTCAATAAACCATTTACACATGTGTTTATTTATTGGTAAATAATACCTGTACTAAGTAATTATACATTATAAGATTATCATAGAATATAATTATAGAACATAAACAAAAACAATTTAAGGTGACATAAAAATAAATATAATTAGTAGTTCTAATTTTTCTCTGCCCCCCAAAAGAATGTTCACTGGCACCTCCTAGAAAACCTAAACCCTACAGAGGAGAATAGTGCCCTGGGAGAAGGGAGGAAACAGCAAAAAGAACATAGGTAGAGAGTTTAGTTTTAGTAATCCTCTGAGTCAGGGAAAAAAGGAGAGAATAGTTACAATAAAAATCAGGGGATAATATGGTGATGGGTAACGAGATAGCAAAAGTACTCAGTGTATATCCAGATGGCATTGATCACTTTAATAGGTATCAGAAAAAGGATTTGTGGCTAAACGAAGAAGCAGACCAGGCATGCCTGACTATGCCTACAAGCTATCCACTAAAATTCCTATGAAAAAAATGCAATAAGAGTTTAAAACTGGCAAGAACAGTGAAGAGCAAAGATATGAGAAGACGATGAATCAAAGTTCAAGAGAATTTCTTTTAATTGTATCACTGTTGGATCAAAAGGTAAGTCCTTGCATTTCACAATATATTCTTACCCCTAAACTGAAATTAGTCATCACGCACTTTTAAGAGCTTATTCATATAGCATCCTCCTATTAGAGATAAATGAAACAATTAGGAATTCGTACAGAAACCAAAAAATAACTGTAGTGAGAGACTTCATTCTATTATTGGTCCATTTTAGAGGGAGTAGTAAAAACAGACAACATAGAGGTTTTTTTTAAAATTTAATTTAATTTATTTTTTATACAGCAGGTTCTTATTAGTTATCTATTTTATACATGTTAGTGTATATATGTCAATCCTAATCTCCCAGTTCTTCACACCAACCGCCCCCCCGCTTCCCCCATTGGTGTCCATACGTTTGTTCTCTACATCTGTGTCTCTATTTCTGCTTTGCAAACCAATTCATCTGTACCATTTTTCTAGATTCCACATATATGCATTAATATACATATTTGTTTTTCTCTTTCTGACTTATTTCACTCTGTATGACAGTCTCTAGGTCCATCCACGTCTCTACAAATGACCCAATTTCGTTCCTTTTTATGGCTGAGTAATATTCCATATTACTTTATCCATTCTTCTTTATCCATTTGTCTGTCGATGGACATTTAGGTTGCTTCCATGTCCTGGCTATTGTAAATAGTGCCGCAATGAACACTGTGGTGCATGTGTCTTTTTAAATTATGGTTTTCTCTGGGTATATGCCCAGTAGTGGGATTGTGGGGTCATATGGTAATTCTATTTTTAGTTTTTTAAGGAACCTCCATACTGTTCTCCATAGTGGCTGTATCAATTTACATTCCTACCAACAGTGCAAGAGGGTTCACTTTTCTCCACACCCTCTCAAGCGTTTGTTGTTTGTAGATTTTCTGATGATGCCCATTCTAACTGGTGTGAGATGATACCTCATTGTAGTTTTGATTTGCATTTCTCTAATAATAAGTGAGGTTGAGCCTCTTGGCCATCTGTATGTCTTCTCTGGAGTAATGTCTACTTAGGTCTTCTGCCCATTTTTTGATTGGGTTGTTTGTTTTAACATAGAGGTTTTGAATAATATAATGATGAAAATATTTTTTTTGTTTTGTTTTTTTGCACTTCCATTTAAGGTCCCAAGTTTTTAACCTGTCTTGGAGCTTTTTCTGAGAGGGTTCCAGGGTAATAGTCCACAAGTCCTCAGGACCAGGTCCCTCAAAGATGGTATTATGGGCCGTATTGTGCCCCTTCCATTCATATGTTGAAGCTCTAACCACAGAAGTGACTGTATTTGGAGACAGGGACTTTAAAGGGGGTGATTAAGTTAAAACGAGGCTATTTGGGCGGGCCCTTATCCAATCTGACTGGTGTCCTCATAAGAATAAATTAAGACACACACAGAGACATCACAGGTGCATGTGCAAAGAAGGATGACCTTGTGCAGCCATCCGCAAGGAGAGGAGAGATGTCTCAGAAGAAACCAAACCTGCTGACATCTTGATTTTGGACTTCCAGCATCCAGAACTGCAATAAAAAAAAGTCTGCTGTGTAAGCCCCCCAGTCTATGGTATTTTGTTATGGCAGCTCCAGGAAACCATCACAGATGGGGAGCTGCTTGCCTCAGTATACTCTATCAATGCATGGAACAGGTTCTTTCCTCAAATTCCACAGCAGGCTTGTAGAATATGTATTACATAAAAAAGAAAAAGAAAGAAAAAAGAAGAGAAAACCTTAAGAGAAACTTGATTAGAATATCTTTTATTTTTATGTTGTCAAAAGAAAAAAAAAGATTGGTAAGCTTAACTACCTAAAACAAAACAACCACCAAAAATCTAATGTCTATTATAAAAAATTCTAAGCAAAACTAAAAGCCAAATAAAATAGGAAAATTATTTAATCTCCAAATAAATCTTATTTATGTATGTATTTATTTATTTATTTACTTTTGGCCGTGCCCTGCCGCGCAGCATGTGGGATCTTAGTTCCCTGACCAGGGATCGAACCCATGCCCAATGAAGTCGGAGTGTTGAGTCTTAACCACTGGACCACCAGGGAAGTCCCCTGTAAATAAATCTTAAAAATCAAGTTTGTGCCAAAAAAATGTAAACTTTAGATGAAATTAATATAGTCCTAGAAAAACATAACTTACCAAAACTAACTCAAAAAATATTTTCTGTGTTCTAGCCATTAAACAAATTGAATAAACATTTTAAAATCTACTCACAAAACATAAATCAGCTGAAGTGGATTTACAAGTGAGTTCTAGCAAACATTCAAAACCCAGATCATTCCAATCTTACAAAAAGCCTTCAAGAAAATAAAGAGGGAACAAACATTGCCCAACACAAATCAGTAGGAAAAAGCCAAAGAATATGGGGGGCCAAGTTACAGACTACATGCAAAGAACAAACCAACATATTAAAAAAGATCCAATTGCACTAGTAAGCTAAAATTCAAATTAAAACCGTAATTAGATGCCATTTTTGCTTCTCAAATTTGCAGTTATTTTGTGGATGTAGGGCGTTGAAGACTGGTAAGAGAACAAATTGTTACAACTTTTATGGAGAGCAACCAGCAAAATTTGGCAAGACGTATCAAAAGCCTTTTAAAACTGTGTGCTGTGTGTTTTTAATACAATGATTCTACTTATAGGAATGTATTTCTAGCAAATAATCAGAAATGTGGGCAAAGAGGTATGCTTATTATATGACTAAAAAGAGGGAAAGTTGATTAACATTATAATATTCAGATATAAGAGAATGATTAAATATATTCTAGTACATCCATTCAAAAATGTGGTTTGCACCATACAAATAATACCTTTTCAAAGAATACTTAGTGAAATAGAAAAAGATAATTCAATAATATATTACCACAGCAGAGTACAAAACTGGAGATAAAACAATCTCAACTTCATGTGAAAAATACTGAAGAAAAAGACGTTAAAGACATCAAAATATTTACAGAGGTTAGTTTTATGTTGCTAAGAATATATGCTATTTATTTTTTAATTCCTCTGAGGTTCCCAAGTCTTCTGCAACTATACATCAACTTTCACAACCAGAAGAAAAACAAAAGAATTTTAAGGGATCAGATGAACTTATTTAGGGTGTGAAAGGTTCTAATTAGAATAAGGATGAGTAAAACTAATGGAAAAACACGGACTTACCACTTTAGGAAAGGTTGCAGAATTAACAAGAATACGTAGACAGCACAAAATGGAGCTGGATAAACATAGATTTTAATCTTGGTTCAGCCACTCTTTAGATGTGTCCTATTTGGAGCTTCCTTATCTATAGGCTACAAACTCTTCCTGGTCTGAAATAGATGAGCTTACATATTCGATGTGCCTAGCATGAAGTTTAATACCGAGTAGGTTTTCCATAAAAGTTAGATTCTGTTCCCTTACTAATACCTGAATCTTATCTTTTGATCTCTTAGTTTTGATCTTTTGCCTAAGATCAATTTGATGTTGTCACTATTTCCGCCATGACCAACTAAAACTTGGTTCAGTAAGGCCCTATCCGTGTTAGGTAAATTTAAAATGACATATGGCACAGCCGAATACAAAAATACATCTCATTCAGGCAGAGCTAATTAAGGGAGGACATAGTTCATTCAAAGGGGACTAAAATATATGTTACTTGAATTGACAATTATTTCACTGATCTTACTAATTTTATTCAGAAGTCAAACCAGTTGTACATGGAGACGAATAAAGTGAGTCAATTTATTAATTAGATAATACCCTAATTACCTATTTTCTTCTCTATCAGGAATTTCTAAAAGGACCAGAAAACTCCATACTTTTGTGAAGAGAAAAATAAGAACATATTTTGTTGAATTATTTCATAAACTGGCCTTGTATGTCCTTATTTTGTTTAAGATTATGAATAGTTTCAGAGAAACATTAATAGAATCAATAAATAGTGATATATAATCAATATTTGCTGTTGATAATTTTTTAAATTGGTTTTACTCAGTTGATAAAGAACTTGAGGGTACACCAGGTGTCATGTTTCTAAAATACCTGGCTTATTTAAACATACACAAAACAGTATTATACGTTTGTATATAAATATTCCAGATTAAGACAACTGTTTGTACAAGGACTTTGGCCTATATTTTTACAATCTCAAGCAAACATTCTTTGTCATGAAGTCTTGAATTAACCAAGGAAACACCTCAATGTGAGGAAAATGAATTTTGGTTTGGGGGCATTATATTCTATTTCTTTCTATCACAAAGCCGAAGAATTGAGCAGTGATGTTTGCCTGCCTGCTCTTTTCAGATGAATGACATGGAAAATTACACAAAAAGTGAAAAAAGAAACTGCCTTGTCCTTCTCAATTGCTTGGAAATGGAAGTGTTTATTCAAGCATTTACATGTTGGCCCTGGCTCCTGGTGGCCTTGATTAATATAAACTATTTTCCAGAGGTGTAAGATAAGCAGCTAGAGGCATATGGTTTCTCTACTTTGTCTCTGCCAAAATTCTCCATCTCCTCCATCTACAACTTAGAGGTCCTCAAGGAAAAATCCTTTGGACCCATCCTAACTCACCTGGACTCCTGCAACAGGGGCTCAACAGGTGTTTTCTGGCTTCTACCCTTGTCTTTTTAATGATCCATTCTCCACTGAGCATCAAAACCATCTTTTTAAAATGTGAATCAATTTCTCTCACTTCCTTACCTAAAACTCTCAAATGACTGCTTACTGTGCTTAGAATATAATCTGTACCCCTTACCATGGTTTATACGAGACTCTACAAGCTCTGGCCTCTGTCTGATTTCATCTTGCACTACCCCCCCCTTCCTCCCTGGGCTCTACCCATATTGTTATTTTTACTGTTGTTCACACCAAGTGCATTCCCACCTTAGAATCCTTGCTCCTTCCGTTCCCTCCTCCTGGAATGTCTCGCCCTGAGAATTTACCATGACTGCCTTCTTTTTTTGCCCTCAGGTCTCAGCCCAAATATTACCTCTTCAGAGAGACCTGCTAACCTCTCAATCCAAAGTGGAACAGCCCTGCTTCGTGGCTGCTTCCCCATAAGCCTGCTTTGTTTTCTTCCTTAGCACTTATCACTGGCTGACATTATTTTATTCATGTATTTATTTTCTTGTTTATTGTCTTTTTACTCCTAACTAAAATCTGACCTCTATAAAAGCAAGTATCTTGTTGATCATGTTCACTGCTGTATCCTTAACATCCAGGACAGTGACTAGCACACATTACTCAGTTCAGGGGGATTTGTAACATGAACAAATAAATTCAGCTGTGCAACTCATCAATTGGGATTTTTTATTTGCAAGCAACAGAAACTAACTGTAACCAATGTAAGCAGAAAGGTATTTGTTGGAAAGATATCAAGTAGCTCACAGAAGAGCCAGGATAGCTGGAGGAATAGGCTTAGAAAATAGGCAGGAGCCAAGGCTACAGGGTCAGAATCATAACTGCAATGAAACCAAGAAACAATCTGACCAGAAGGATACTGCCCTCAGTCCTGCTAGGTGTGGCCACTGGACACTCTACGACTGGTGCCCCTGCCATCACTGCTACTGGATGCTGGTGGCTGCTCTCTCAGCATCATCAGACTAAACTCTCACTGCCCAAGGTTCTTTACTTCCTTCTACCTCCACGCTTACGTTTCCTTGCAGCAGTAATCTTAGCCACATGTCTATAACCCTAGGTAAGGTTAAGTTATGAGAAGAACAATTTCTGGCCTTTATAGCTTTTGTAGTAGAGGGTAGATTTTGTCACCATAAAATCATAAAATGTGAAAAGCAAATCATTGCTTTTTATAGTTTACGATTAGACATGACATGGAAATTCATTGATCTCACTATGCCCATGGTAGATCTTTCAATTTATTCAGTAGCCATATATCAAGTATCTTCTATTTCCTTTTGTAATAAATAGTGACTGACTCAATGAATGGCTACAATTTCAAGATTGTTTATAATTAACCCTATAAAATATAAAGAGCCCTACACAATCTTAATGATCTCATGTATCTCTAGGGAGCTTTGAAAGGCTGATGAAAAGACATACCTCCACTGCAAGGCCAAGAGTACATAACCATGTGCTGTCACAATAGAGGTAGAAGATTTGGACTCTAGATCCAGATGCTGCACACCCTCCCTGAGTGACTATGGGCAGGTCTCTGAGCCTTGGTTTCTTTACTTACAAAATGAAAATATTAATAAAATATAATAGTCTTCTATTACTGCCTCACCAAGTTTTTCTGAGTATCACATAGGACAATACATGAGTATGCCTCAAAGAATAAAAGATATGCACAATACATGTAAAGTATCAATATTATTATTATATAAGTAGCAAGACTCTATTGCAATTGGAGACCATGTCTATCCTAGTCACAAGAACTACCATTTATTTAGCTCTTGCTATGTCCTCCAAGCATGCCTAACCCCTTATTCTCTCATTCTCTTCTCTCCTGCCACCTGCCTGAGTACAAGCATCTCTATTAGATATCTACCAGATCTAACAGATCCTCTCAAGGGCCCTTTCCTTCCCTCTTGGACTCATGCTTCATATGGAGAGATTTCAGCTAAACCATCTATACTCATGGTCTCCCTCCCCAGGGAGAAGGTGTTTATTTGATTAAAGAGTTTAAGGTAAGAAAGTGACCTTCCTTAGACTAATAAGTACTAATAAGTCATTTTTGCCTTATAATCATATTGGCCATTTTGTCTTATACTTGACAATACCTATGCAGGGAATGAAATTCTCTTTATAATGTTTACTATCTATATGCACTATTTCACTCATTGTAAAATCTTAGGTCTTGGAAATTTGATTAGTTTATGCTATGGCCGGCTATATAACACTTGGAGTATTTTATGTATATTAATTCTAGGCAAATTTACCCTTACAGTATTTTGGCAGCTCTGCCTTTATGCATAATCAAAGACATATAGACTTGCCACTTGTAAACACAATGTGATACATAAAGAATAAACACAAGTCACAGTGCCTACAACACAAGAAAAGCACAGTGGGCAGATTTTTTAAAGGCTCAGCTCAACAGGGAATAGAAAAAAAGAAAACACAAATGTCTCTGTCCTGCACAGAGAAGCCTTGCCTTTGTGTGCTGTTTTC